>NW_028254400.1:0-600000 GCF_964263255.1 Lissotriton vulgaris | reverse complement strand
GTCGGTCCTTCTCCTACCTCGCCGCCAAGACATGGAACTCCCTCCCGACCCACCTCCGCCTGACCCAGGACCACCTCGCCTTCAGGAAGCAACTCAAGACCTGGCTGTTCGAGCAGTAGCGGACCCCCCCTCCCTAGCGCCTTGAGACCCTTTGGGTGAGTAGTGCGCTATATAAATGCTGTGATTGATTGATTGATTGATTGAAGTGGGCAAGATCTTTAAGGGGAGAGGAGTTGGCCTAACGGCTGGGGCACTCGGTTTAAGAACTTGAAGTGGACTAGTCTGTCTGCCATTGAGTGAAACCTTCTTAGTGACAGTGCAGCAGTAGCGCCATGTGTCCTCATCTAATACCATGCCTAAGTCGGTCTGCCACGCCAGCCGTGCCTTAGAGTGTGGGTACCGTGTAATTGTCTGTGTGAGCTCGTACAGACTGGACAGCAGCCCCCTAGGTGATGCGGTTTTGATTACATGTGTAAGCTCAGGGACCTCAGGGGGTTCCGTTATGTCCCCACCCAGCAAGTCACCCAAAGCGCTGCGCACCCTATGGAACTGAAATCGCGTCTGTAGCGGAGGCTCCTCGCTGGTGCCCAGCACCTGCTCCCACGTCTTAACCACTCCGTCAGCGAACAAGTCTCCAGCTGTGTTTACGTTCAGTTTATGCAAAGCTTCAATCACTCCCTTTTCCGTGAGTGGCGGTATCCATATGGCCCAGTCAACTGGCATCACAGGTGAGTACAGCAATGCCCCACCCTGCATCTGTAAGAGGCTGTGCCATGCATGATTGGTGGCTGTTATAGAGTCCAGTATGCCCGTTTTACGATCCATTGACTGGAAAATAGTGTGCTGGAGTGTGTCTGGTTGTGCAAAGATGGTCTCCATGCGAACATGAGGTATGTTTCTGTCTCCGTGTAGCCAAGTGTGTAAATGTGATGCCTGTGCCGCTCTGTAGTATGCCTCCAAGCCCGCCCATTGTGTAAGGCATAGTAAGTGTCCACCGGAGGCGAGGCTGACCGCCCGCCCAGGCTAGCTTTGTCATCAGTTGTTGCAGTCGTGCAAAAAATGATTTGGGGAGGACAATTGGTAAGGTAAGAAACAAGAACAAAAACCTAGGGAGCAAAACCATTTTCATGATAGATATGCGCCCCTTTAGGGACAGGGGAAGCTTGCTCCAATGAAGCATGTAGTCTTCTAGCTTACTAATCGCAGTGCCATAGTTGGCTATAAAGAGGATTTCCTAATCTGTGTGCAGATGTATCCCCAAATAGCAGACCGTATCCGTGGTCCACTGGAGAGGGTATTCCATTTGTGCTTGCTGCGTGAGCGGTGTAAGTGGAAAGGCGAGCGACTTGGTCCAGTTGACCTTTAGACCAGAGAGTGCCCCAAAGCGTACCACCTCCCTAAGTACTGATGATAAGTTGTTATCCGGGTCGCGGACGTACAGCAGGGTGTCATCTGCGTACATCGAAACTATAATCCTGTAGCCTGGGAAGCCTATGCCTTCGTTCCCGTGGTATTCCCGCAGAGCGCAAGCTAGCGGTACAGCCACCAGGGCATATAGGAGGGGCGAGAGGGGGCATCCCTGCCTAGTCCCTCTGCTAATAGGGAAGGGGTCCATGACCAGGTCTCCCATACGGAGCCTCGCACTCGGTTCGTGGTACAACGCTCCCAACCTTTGGAGAAATGGTTGTCCCAGGCCCATACGCTGCAGCACTACACGCATGAAGGGCCACTACAGAATCAAAGGCTTTCTCCATATCGAGAAAGACTGCCAGTGCCTTTCTATTTGGTCGAACATGTTGGATCACTTATAAACTAGGTTTCTGCCAGGGACAAACCCCGCCTGGTCCGGGGCTACCAGTCCGTTAACAAGCAGGGCCAATCGAGTGGCCAGGACCTTGGCAAATAGTTTGGTATCGACGTTCAGCAACGACAGGGGCCTGTATGAGCTGTACTCATCGTGTGGCTTTCCCGGCTTCAATATAGTAACCAAGATAGCCTCTCTCATAGATTTGTGGAAAAAGACTCTTTTTATCATAAGTTATGTCCCATCATACACCCTCTTCAGTCACGTCCCCGAGCCCATCGTGCTAAAACATGAACACACGAGCACACGAACACGAACTAATCACGCGCTGATCATGCACCTCACGAAGTTGCACACGCACTCGCCCTCCCCTAAAGGCAACATTACATCTTCATGCTCAGGGCGATTCCGCGAACCAGTTTCCTCACTTAAACCGTGCATTTCTGTGGTCAAGCCAATGCCGAGAACAAGACCCCCCCATCCGTAACCATTTCCCTAAGATCAGACCGATTCCGAGAAGTAACCCCCGCTCTGTTGAACCACGACAACCAATTCCGAGAAGAAGAGCCCCCTGAATGCTGAAACACGACAAACAGACATCCTGTTACGACTCTTTCTCTTATCTAAGGAACCAGCCTAGCGTTATTTCTTCACACCTTTGACTCTCTTGTGCTTCCTTATTCTGAAACATGACTCAGCCTTATTTCTTCTACCACGTGCCCCTTTTTCACGACGTTATCTCCTTTTATGATCATGACTTCTGTTTCATTGCCACATATGATCCGGGCCTACATGACTTCTGTTTTATTGCAACATATGATCCGGGCATGCATTGAAGGGAAGTTCCTTCCTCTTTTCTTGTTATAAATACTGTGTGTTCAGAATGTAAAGTTAGAGATTCTTCCGATCCTCCCTAGGTGACGGAGCTCTCCCTTAACTCGAGTTACTGAATAAAGACCCTGAATTCGAACCACCACGGACTCTGCTCTTCATACTTGAATTTATTGTTTATAGAAACTCCGTTCAAGGTAAATTACTAAAATATTTACCACAGATTGTGGCATGCTGCCCTCTACACATGTCGTCAAAGAGGGTCGACAGATGTGGTAGCAGTTGGTCCTTGAAGGCTTTGTAGAAGCCTGCTGTTAGGCCGTCCGCCCCTGGTGCGCAGCCCGATTTTATACTGGCAAGCGCGTCCAGAATCTCGTCCCTTTCTGTTGGTTGCATGAGAAATTCCCTATCGGAGTTGGCCAGTGTGGGGATGTCTATATGACTTAAATAGTCAATAATTTCCTCTTTCATATCGCCGTCCTTATAGGAATACAGATCCGAGTAGTAATTTTTTAAAAGTCTCAGCTATTTCTCTATCATATGTGGTTGGCACTCCCTTAGCAGTGTTCACCATAGGGATGTGATGGCGCCGCCATGCTCCCTTCATAAGGTTGGCCAGCACTGCGCTCGGCTGCTCCCCCTCTCCATATACCCGAGCCGTGGAGTATTTGCTCATGTGTTTGATCTCCCTGTCCGCTTCCTCATGATACTCCGCCAGTAGGGTCCTAATTTCTGCGCTCACAGCGTCATCTGCGAAACAACTCTGCGCTCCAATTCCCCTCGTTTTTTCTCAAGGTCCGCCAATCTCTTCCTGATCGCTTTAAGTATGCCCGAGTGCTTTGACATCGCGACTCCTCTAATATAGGCCTTGAAGGCCTCCCGAACTACTTGGAAGCTCTCAACCGAGCCTATATTCTGTTAAAAAAACGTGTCTATGGCCTCAGCCAGCTCTCCCCTAAACACTGGGTCCAGTAGAGAGTTAGGCGGGAATCTCCATGTAAATGGCGGTATGATTTTGCCTGGGATGTGAATTTCCATAAGTACAGGTGAGTGATCAGACAGGGTTCTGGGCAAAACCCTGCAGTCCCTCACCCGGTCCAAGAGGGAGGAGGAAGCAAGCAGGTAGTCTATCCTAGTGTAGATGTTATGATATGCAGAGTAGTGCGTGTACCCCCCCCTTGTCGCAGATTCCTGGACCGCCATACATCCCCCAAGTCCAGGCAGGTGATTGCGCTCTGCAGCTCCAAAGCAGCAGCTGCAAGTCTGCGGGGAGGGCCAGTTGATCTGTCCAAAGTAGGGTTCATAGTGAGATTGAAGTCCCCCCACCCCCCACAATAGCGAACTCCTTTGGCTAAGTCGTTTGATCTTGGCAGCAAGGGTCTTGTAGAATTCTGGCGAGTCAAAATTGGGGCCATTTGTGTTGACAACTGTAGGGTCTGCGGCAGGGCCATAACATCTAGATATAACAAATCCCCCATCAGGGTCCGTTTCCAGCGTTTGGATCTGCAGTTTGGATTTCGGGTTAACCCATGTCAAAACCCCTCTGGCGCTAGTAGTGAACCCCGCAGCAGAGATGTTACCCTCCAACCCTCTGCTTCGAAGCATGTGGTTGTGTGCAGGAAGGTGCGTCACCTGAAGTAGGGCTATGTCTTATGTGCTGGCGCTGCAGGTAGCCGACGACCTTCCTGACCTTACGGTGGTCGTTCAGACTGCGAACATTCCAACTTATAGCGGTCAGTCTAGGTGTGTGTTGTTCCCCCGTCTGTGGTGGTGTCAGCCATTACGTCTTGGTATTGGATAGGAAGAAGGCATATTTCTGTCTGTGTAATCAATGGTCATAGAGTGCAAAGTCAGATTAAGCAATTTCCCCAAAGTAACTGAACAAACTTCCGTCAAACATGATAATACTGTTTGTGAACTCCTCAGAACTCCTCCATCCCCCTCCCACAGCAGACCAACCCCAACTCGGCCCGGCATGGTAACGTCCCCCTCCCAATTCTCCCCAAAAATGCTCAAAAAATCCCCAAAGGGGACCAACAGTGCACACAGCGCGAGGGCCGAGGTTGCCAGGTGGAACAGCCGTAACTTCAGGCAGCAGCTGCGTAGGCCCCGCCCCACCCACCAACGCTAGAGGAGGTTATGCCGGCGTGTGCAGTCAGGGCACAGATAGGCCACTATAACATATTTACAAACCGGCACACCCCACGACCAAAGCGTCCCAAGCTGTTGCTGATACATGAGCCGCGTCAGCCTGCAACTCTCATATGGCGGCTGAGCCGGTGTGCGTACTATAAGCGCAGCGACAACAGACAAATCAAAACAGTCTCACCAATATGTCGAGTCCTCGGGATTCCCATGGCCCCCTCTCTGAGGCATAAGCAGTGGGCGCTCGGATGTAGTGCTCCATGTAGCAGCGCCAAGTCCCAAGTCTGCATCAAGGGATGCTGCGAACAGTCAAGGGACCCACATTCAGCAAATCAGCGAGTCCATACAGTTTTACTAGTCCTGTTTGTCCAGTTGGCTGCCGGAGTCCTCCTCGCCATTCTGACTCCTAGGGCTACCCCTGCTTTCCTTTGTCCAAACTTTCAACGCCTTGTGTAGGTCTTTAGGATCCGTGAAGATGTGAATGACCTTGCCGATTGATTCTCAATTTTGCTGGGTATAGCATGGCGTAGTCCAGCCCGAGGTCACGGAGTTGTCTCTTGTACAGAGCAAAGTGTTTGTGTTCTTCTTGTACCTTTGCAGTGAAGTCCGGATACAGTGAGATGTCAGATCCCTCGAATTGCAGTGTCTTTTTCTCTCGGGCTATCCGCAAGGCTGTGTCTCTGTAATTTAGGAGCTTGGCGATGATTGGCCTTGGGGTGCTCCCGGCTTCGGGCGCGGGCCCAGCGTGCGATGTGCCCTCTCGACTATAAACATCGGCAAGAACGCTTCCGCTCCCAGCAGCATTAGCAGCAGTTTCTCAACGACTAGCTCCATTTTACCCGTTTGTGTGGTCTCCGACACTCCCGTGATTCGTATGTTCGATCTGCGAGAGCGGGCCTCTAAGTCCTCCGATTTGTCTTGTAGGACCTGTAGTATCCGGTCTTGCTGCTTTTGGACTTTGTCTTGTTCCGTTTGCGCCTCTTCCACTTCCGTTATGCGCCTCTCCGCCATGTCTAGTCGCTCAGCATGTTTTTCAACTCTTTCCGACATACACTCCATTCGATAGGAGAGGGCATCTATTTTGGAGCCCAGCGATGCTATGCTGTCTTGGAGGCCCTTTTCCATCGTTACCAGCAGTGTTTTAATGTCTGCGTAAAACGTGTCCTCGGCCCCTCTCGCCTGCGGGATAGACTCCATTACCTGTGCCTCCGGGGCCCTAGTGCGGCGCTGCTCGAAGGGTAACTTGGTTTGGGTTTTGTCACCCTTGCCCATTCTGCACCCAGGTCTCCGGGCAACTGCTGTCGCGTACTCCCGCTGTGTCTCGGCGATATATCACCGAGAGTTCAGTACGTCCGCCCTCCAATCACTTGGCCGTTGTTATCTTGACCAGGTTACCAGGGTCGGCTCAGGCCCAATGGACTCAGTCTAGCAATCCTTCTAGGGCTGTTCCCGCTGCCGATGCAGCGCGGTGGGTCTCCCTTACCGCTGCGCCACAAGGCCGGCACCAGAGCCCGCCACAGAGAACCCACCGAGGCAGGCCACACTCACCGCCTGTTATCAAGTGCCGCTGTTCGTCCACATCTCCGTGCTGCTGCAGCATCCTAACTGAGAGCTCCCCAAGTCACCGCCGACACATATGCTCCCGAGGGTCCCAAATACCGGCTCTATGGGCCTTGAGTCGCAGTCTGCCGGGCTAGGAGGGTATCAAAAAATGTATGCGCTCCAGTGCCAGTGGCGCAGTTGGGGCACCACGTGTTCTCGTTGTGCAGGGGGTATGCGCAGGGGCTCCAAGAACCAGGCTCTCCGGGTTCTGAAGCGCAGCGCTAAGTATGGGCCCTCGATCCACCGGGCTGACGTCGCTCTGGTCTGCCGCGCGTACTGCGGCCAGCGTGGATAATCCATGTTGGGGATGAGCGGCCTAGATCTCCGGCGCTCAATCATCTGCCGCCCGAGTCGCTGTGGCTCGGAGTGCCCCCATTTCTCTCGTACCCGGCAGCGGAGATCTCCGGGCGTGTTTGCCCACCTCTGTGCCCCTTCAGGTCCTGTGCTGGCAGGATAGTTGGTGAGTTATTGTGGCGATGGCGCGGAGCATCTAGATCACACGTCCGCCATCGGCTGTGGCAAGCTCCGCGCCCCCTCCAGCACCCAAACTTAGTATAAGTATAGGAGCTGTGCCCCTAGGACTTTAGATTCACCTGGACGACATCTTGAAGCTGAAATCCCGGAACTTCGACATTCCATTTTGACTCGAAGACTAAGGACATCTCCCTTGTGGTCAACGACTGACCACCCTGTTCAAACAGGCATCACCAAGCAACTTGCCGGTCTGCAATGTCGAGGCTCCCGCCGGATCCCGAAGAGGCTGTGACACAGAACTTGGACTTACAGACATCTCTGACCACGACCCACATCCACCGCAAAGCTGAGACCCGTGGCAGACATGAGAGATGTGTACTTTAAGCCCCAGTCCCGAGCACTATCTGTACCAAAGCACAGGCCTGCACACTCCACGAGGGTACCGTGGAGCCTGCTGGTGCATTTCTGCTCGATGCGTCTTCCCGGTTCCTTGCCCGTTGGCTAGTGACCCCCTGAAAGACTTTCTTTTAACTTTCTGGCCTGGTTGCTCCAGGCTTGCTCCAGCATCCCTACAAAGAAGCGCCCCAGACCTTGCTGGTCTGCAACAGAGCTCATTTCGACTTCCTGCGTGGGTTGCGGTTACCAAGGCTTGTTGGGTCCAATCCAGATACCGACAGGGCAGTCAACTAGATCCTTTGTATGACAGCTCGAATCCAGCGCCTGGTCCTCGTCGATGACTCCTGGACCACGTGGCTGAAGAAACAAGCTCACATTCACTTCGAAAGCATCCAACATCACCTGATTTCTTCCTGGTCACTGGCTAGTGACCCAGACTGTCCCCTCACCTTTCAGGTTCTTCAGATCTTTGATCCACTCTTGGATCTACCCGGACACTTTTACTCTGGTCGCCTGCAGCACTTCTTTACAGGTCTCCATTGAAAATGATGACAAAACCTGACACGAAAAGACACCTATGCACCCGGCTTCCCTGGGTGAGGTAACATGTGTACTCCGGTGCTCCCGTGGGTCTTGACTCTAGAAGTGTCCTAGTTTAAAAGGGTTTCATCCAAGTCCATCCGGAAGTGTCCTTAAACTGTATATTTGTAACTTCTTTGTTTTCCATAGAAAGTCAACACGGGCCCCCTTCATTGGCTGCACATGCTCCTCGGCAGGCACACGCCCCCCCGCCCCCACCGAGTTTACCTTTGTGCCTTGATTCTGATGATCCTAGTCCTGGTTCCAATTCAAATCCAGAATCCTGAATGCGTCCTAGACTCAGTCCCCAGCTGTAGTAACAACAAGCCAGAAAAGCTAAGAGAGGCAGCCCAGCCCTGCCTCCTCCGGGCTCTGATGGGCGCAGACGGGCCCACCCATGTCCCGGGCACTCCCGCGCTGCAGGATGCCCCAGTCTTTTTAAGCGCCTCCAGGCACGGGTGGCCATCATGCTGGTGGCACTTGGGTGCACAAATGGTGGGAGTTAGTCTGCCCCAACACCAGACAATAACAATCGTCAACGGGCTCCTAACACTCAACTTGCAAAGAGCTGCTCAGTGCTCCTCCATCTGAGGTTGAGATACTGGGTGAACTGAGAAGAGAGCACCTAACATTCAGCACTGAGGAAACATCACAGGCACTGAAGCAATTGAAAAAAGAAGTGTCTCCTGGATTAGATGGCATTCCCGGGGATACGTATCTATCGCGTCCTGAGGTCTAGATGCCATACATATTAAGCAATGCATTCACGAGGGAGGATAGGGTTCTGATGCTGAGACTTGTTTACACTGACTCATATGCTAAGGCGAGGAGGATCCAGGGGGAGGACCATACGATCCAGAGCCCTATAAAGCGTGGCGTCACACAGGGCTGTGTGCTGGCTCCCACTCTGTTCAGTATCTGTATAAATGGAGCAGTAGACTGTTTTGTGCAGAGCAATCATGGTGCACCCAAAATATGTGGTCTACCTTTCCCAAGATTGTTTGCGGACAATACCGGGGTGGGGGGCCGCAGATGCCCTCCAGGAGCTTGGCGGCGCAGTGCCGCAGGGCCTTCCGTTCTGCCGCCTCCTTCTCACTAGGCAGTTGGTCCTCCCACAGGCGGTGGAGCGCCCGCCCGCAGGCCTTCTCCAGGAGGTTACGGATGTAAACTCTGGCCCCCAGGGGGTGGGCCGGCATCGAGGGGTCCAGAGGCAGCATGACGAGGGGTCTGGATCACAAGCAGGGTCTGCAGGAAGGAGGCCGGGGATCACAAGCTCAGTCAGCATGGAGGAGACTGAAGAGCTGGGTCAGTGGGCAGGGTCCCTGAGCCTTCACTACTCCCCCCGCACCCCCCCCTGGCATCAGAGAGTCTGAGCTGTCTGTGCTCCTGGTACAGTCAAGGGGGGATCAAGAAGTGAGGATCATGCACGGACGGGGGGGCAGGATGGAAGAAATGATGCATCGTTTGGAAAAAGAATCCTCTTTGGGAGGCGGGATGTGAAGAGGAGGAGAGAGTTGGAAAGCACCAGAGGCAGGTGGAAACAGCGAAAGGAAGGCCAGAAGTATGGATGGAAGGAAAGGTGAAAAGAAAGGGTTAAGGAGCAGGGAAGAAAAGGCTGCAATGTTGGATGGATGTAAAGGTGCAGCGATGGAAGGCTGGACTGTTAAGCACTGAAAGGATGAATGCATGAAAGGCTTTAACCCCTTCGGCGCTGATGACAAAGCCAGCTCATCATGGGCGTTACCTGCGCTACGCGGATGACGAGCTGGCTGTGTCATAAACAAGCCATTTTATTTTTTTCAGCGCACAGTGGGAAAACGCGGTAGCGCGGTAGGGGTTAAAGAAGTATGGATGGAAGAGAAAGGATACATGGGTGGGTGGAAAGAGCCAGGATGGTTCTTGGAAGGATGAATGCATGAATGGCTGTGTAGGGGAGTAGGGTTTGCTTCCTATGGTCACCCCACTTGCTGTGATTTTCTGGTTTTTCGACTTTAGTGTGGCTGCGGGCCTGCTAATCAGACCCACAGCCCAGCTGTTCTCTCTCTAAATTGATACCATGTATTTTAGGTACATACCAGATTGGGTATTGGGTCACCTTTGTGAGCCCCTGTATAGTGTACCATAGGTACCCAGGGCATAGGTGCATCCAAGGCCTACCAGGGGCTGCAGCATGTGGATGGCCTACGCTCCAATTATGCCTGCTACCTCATACCTGTACTATACGTTATATGGGTACTATGTTATATACTATATTGGTGCTATGTACATGATCTTGTTGATCTACCTCCCTACTATGCCCCCTTGTTCCCCTACCCTCCACCTGCCTTTGTAAAGCGCTCTGTTATCTGCAAAGATCTTGTTCGCGCTATATAAAACTCTCAAAATAAAATAAATAAGTAAATTATGCCACCCCTGGCTGGCCATCTAAACTGACACCACAGGCTGGTCACTCAGCTTATGTAAGGCTGTGTAATCACCCCTTACTTAGATATAGTATATCTATATATACCTTATATATAGACACATTGTAACCTATAAGTCACTCCTATGGCAGGCCTTGACAATCCTGGAGGCAGAGTGCTTGGTTTTATGTGAGAGGGTGCCCTAGCATGAGCTGAGCTCCTCTGTAGCTTTCGGAACCATCTCCATATAGCTGTTCTATGATATAGCCATACCATATACTCTTAAGTGCATTATAATCCTCACGGTTAATGCTAACTTTGGTTTGGCTTTATCAAAACATGTTGTGTAAGGTGTCAAACACTTTGGAATACTACCCCCGCCAGTCCTGGCGGCGGGGGTAGCATTCCACCCTTCTAGAGGAAGACATGTAGTTACTGCTTTACCCGGTTAAAGTTAAACAGAGCCCCAGCATCACGAAATGGATGCTGCTGCCACACACAAGTGACCTGCTGGGGGAAACTCCAGCAAGGGAGGCCTGGACAATAGGTTTCTTGTCTAGGGAGGTGCCAGAACCTCCCCAAACAGCCTGTAGTGTATTGGGGCAGGGTGGGCTGAATGGAAAGATGCTTTTCCAGACCCTGCCTGGGGCTCACAAGGTGCTCCATGCATAGCCCGGTTCAAACCAGTTGCTGGGGCACCCCAGCCCGCTCTGGCGTGAAACTGGACAAAGGGAAAGGGGTGTAACCACCCCCTTCCCAGGTCCACCCATAGGAGGGACCTAGCAGGTAATCCAGTCACTAAAATCAGTATAAATATAGGAGCTGTCTCTACAGACTTTAGATTATCCTAGAATGAAACTCTGATACGAAACTCTTGGACCTTCGACGTTCTACACTGACTAAAAGACTGAAGACAACTCCCTTCTGGTCAAGGAGTGACCACCCTGTGCAAACAGGCACCACCAATAACTTGCCGGTTTGCTTTGTCGTTGCTCCTGCCGGAATCCAAAGACTCTGCGAATTAGGAACTGGACTTCCAGACTTCTCTGAATCCGACCCACAGCAAAGCTGAGACCCGTGGCGGACACGAGACGTGGGACTGGACACCCCGGACTACCTGCATTTTGCTAACTGCTCCACTCCCGAGGTACCCTCACAGTTGTGCATTGGGGTATGAGAAGCTCCAAGCCCGAGCTCCATTTGCACCGAAGCTCAGCCCTCCACACTCCACGAGTGCTGCGTGGGGCCTGCTTCTGCATTTCAGCTCGATGCATCTTCCTGGTTGCTAGCTTGCTGGCTAGTTAGCCCTCTGAAGACTTCTTTTTGAATTTACATGACTGGCCTGGTTGCTCCAGGCTTGCTCCAGCTTCCATGCAAAGGAGAAGCTCCCAAGACCTTGCTAGTCTGACTCAAAGCCAATCTCCACTTCCTGCGTGGATTGTGTTTGCCATGGCTTGTTGGGTCCAATCGGATACCGACACCGCAGTCCACTAGATCCTTCGTGGGACAGCTTGAATCCAGCTCGTGGTTGTCGTCGATGCCTCCTGGTCCTCGTGGCTGCAGAGACAAGCTTCACCTCTTCACCTGAAATCTCCTCTACATTGCCTGGTTCCTTCCTGGTTCCTTCCTGGTCACTGGCTAGTGACCCAGACTGTCCCCTCTGCTTTCAGGTTCTTCAGTTCCTCGATCCACCCAGACACTTTTCTTCTGGTCGCCTGCAGCATTTCGCAGATCTCCATAGAAAACATCGATGAATCCTGACACCAAAAGCCACCTACGCACCCGGCTTCCCTGGGTGAGGTAACTCTAGTACTCTGGTGCACCGGTGGGTATTGACTATCCAAGTGTCCTAGTCTAAAGTGGTTTTGTCGTAGTCCATCCGGAAGTGCCCTAAATCTATAACTTTATAACTTTTACGTTCCCATTAGAAGTCATTGGTAACTCGCGACTGTGTTTAGACACGGGACACGTCTCCTGTGGGTCTCCTACTTCCTAACCTTTGGTCGTTTAGTGTAGCGCCAGCGATTCCCTAGTCCTATTCACTCTTTCTGTAGTGGCTCTTATACCACTATTTAAGTATATGGTTTGTGAGGCCCCTAGGGCAAAACTGTATTTGTGCAACTTATCGTATGCGATTTAAGTAACTTGTGATGTACTTCGATCTGACCTCATAACGAGTTCAGAGGGGTTGTGTTAGAAATAAATACATATATATTTGATATATACCTTGTGTGGTGTCCTTTCATTTGGTATTCAAGGGATTATAATTGGTAAAACAAACCGCTTCACATGCTCTTTGGAGTTTAGCCTAATACTGCTGGTCCATGCTACCACTAGGATAGCTGGTCTATAAGGTTGACTTTACAACCACCATCAATAAGGGTCTTTTAGACTGGTTCAGAGCTGGCAGTGCACAAGGGTCAATGCTGTGCTGTGTGGGTGAAGAGCTGGCAGCTCTGCACTGAAACATCACAGCATTCATCCTTGTGCACCGTCAGGTCTGCACCCACCGAGCACCGCATTCATCCTTGTACACGGCAAGCTCTGGCACAGCATTCATCCTTGTGCACCGTCAGCTCTGCACCCACACAGCACAGCATTCATCCTTGTGCACCGTCAGCTCTGCACCCACACAGCACAGCATTCATTCTTGTGCACTGTCCGCTCTGCACCCACACAGCACAGCATTCAACCGTGTACACTGCAAGCTCTGCATGCACACAGCACAGCATTCAACCTTGTACCCTTCCAGTTCTGCACCCACACAGCACAGCATTCATCCTTGTACACTGCCAGCTCTGTATGCACACAGCACAGCATTCAACCTTGTACACTGCAAGCTCTGGCACAGCATTCAGCCTCGTGCACTGCCAGCTCTGCACCCACAGCACAAAATTCATCCTTGTGCACTGCCAGCTCTGCACCCACACAGCACAGCATTCATCCTTGTGCACTGCCAGTTCTGCACCCACACAGCACAGCATTCAACCTTGTGCACTGTCAGCTCTGCACCCACACAGCACAGCATTCAACCGTGTGCACTGTCAGCTCTGCACCCACACAGCACAGCATTCATCCTTGTGCACTGCCAGCTCTGCACCCACAGCACAAAATTCATCCTTGTGCACTGCCAGGTCTGCACCCACACAGCACAGAATTCATCCTTGTGCACTGCCAGTTCTGCACCCAGACAGCACAGCATTCAACCTTGTGCACTGTCAGCTCTGCACCCACACAGCATAGCATTCAACCTTGTACACTGCCAGTTCTGCACTCACACAGCATTCAACCTTGTGCACTGTGACCTCTGCACCCACACAGCACAGCATTCAACCTTGTACACTGCCAGTTCTGCACCCACACAGCACAGCATTCATCCTTGTACACTGCCAGCTCTGTATGCACACAGCACAGCATTCAACCTTGTACACTGCCAGTTCTGCACCCACACAGCACAGCATTCAACCTTGTGCACTGTCAGCTCTGCACCCACACAGCACAGCATTCATCCATGTACACTGCCAGCTCTGCACCCACACAGCACAGCATTCAACCTTGCACACTGCCAGCTCTACATGCACCCAGCACAGCATTCATCCTTGTACACTGCCAGCTCTGCACCCACACAGCACAGCATTCAACCTTGTGCACTGCCAGCTCTGCACCCACACAGCACAGCATTCAACCTTGTGCACTGTCAGCTCTGCACCCACACAGCACAGCATTCAACCTTGTGCACTGTCAGCTCTGCACCCACACAGCACAGCATTCAACCTTGTACACTGCCAGTTCTGCACCCACACAGCACAGCATTCAACCTTGTGCACTGTCAGCTCTGCACCCACACAGCACAGCATTCATCCTTGTACACCACCAGCTCTGCACCCACACAGCACAGCATTCAACCTTGTACACTGCCAGCTCTGCATGCTCCCAGCACATCATTCATCCTTGTACACTGCCAGCTCTGCACCCACACAGCACAGCATTCAACCTTGTGCACTGCCAGCTCTGCACCCACACAGCACAGCATTCAACCTTGTACACTGCCAGTTCTGCACCCACACAGCACAGCATTTATCCTTGTACACTGCCAGCTCTGCACCCACACCGCACAGCATTCAACCTTGTGCACTGTCAGCTCTGCACCCACACAGCACAGCATTCAACCTTGTACACTGCCAGTTCTGTACCCACACAGCACAGCATTCATCCTTGTGCACTGCCAGCTCTGCACCCACACAGCACAGCATATAACCTTGTACACTGCCAGTTCTGCACCCACACAGCACAGCATCCAACCTTGTGCACTGTCAGCTCTGCACCCACACAGCACAGCATTCAACCTTGTGCACTGCCAGCTCTGCACCCACACAGCACAGCATTCAACCTTGTGCACTGCCAGTTCTGCACCCACACAGCACAGCATTCAACCTTGTACACTGCCAGTTCTGCACCCGTACAGCACAGCATTCAACCTTGTACACTTCCAGTTCTGCACCCACACAGCACAGCATTCAACCTTGTGCACTGTCAGCTCTGCACCCACACAGCATAGCATTCAACCTTGTACACTGCCAGTTCTGCACCCACACAGCACAGCATTCAACCTTGTACACTGCCAGTTCTGCACCCACACTGCACAGCATTCATCCTTGTGCACTGCCAGTTCTGCACCCACACAGCACAGCATTCAACCTTGTACACTGCCAGTTCTGCACCCACACTGCACAGCATTCATCCTTGTGCACTGCCAGCTCTGCACCCACACAGCACAGCATTCAACCTTGTACACTGCAAGCTCTGGCACAGCATTCAGCCTCGTGCACTGCCAGCTCTGCACCCACAGCACAAAATTCATCCTTGTGCACTGCCAGCTCTGCACCCACACAGCACAGCATTCATCCTTGTACACTGCCAGCTCTGCACCCTCACAGCACAGCATTCAACCTTGTACACTGCCAGTTCTGCACCCACACAGCACAGCATTCAACCTTGTACACTGCCAGCTCTGCATCCACACTGCACAGCATTCATCCTTGTGCACTGCCAGCTCTGCACCCACACAGCACAGCATTCATCCTTGTACACTGCCAGCTCTGCACCCACACAGCACAGCATTCAACCTTGTACACTGCCAGCTCTGCACCCACACAGCACAGCATTCAACCTTGTACACTGCCAGTTCTGCACCCACACAGCACAGCATTCATCCTTGTGCACTGCCAGCTCTGCACCCACACAGCATAGCATTCAACCTTGTACACTGCCAGTTCTGCACTCACACAGCATTCAACCTTGTACACTGCCAGCTCTGCATCCACACTGCACAGCATTCATCCTTGTGCACTGCCAGCTCTGCACCCACACAGCACAGCATTCAACCTTGTACACTGCATGGTACACGGAAGGGATTTGTAGATGCTGTTTCTGTCCAGAGGGTGGAAGAGGCTTTGACCCATTTCGGAACCTGTTGTAATTTCTCTTGTGGGCCTAAAGCCATCCCCTTCTTTTGATTTGTTTGTGTCCATTAAAAATCCTTGCTTCCTAGTGATCACCCTTTGCCTCGTTGTCCCTCTTTTTTCCTTTCTGTTCCTCCCACGCAGCAGGAACTAAGTACTGTCTCATTCTGCTATGGTGTTTTGTGTATTTTTTTTCTTGGTTTTCCTGGTCTGTTACTGTTTGCCTGTTTTCAGCTTCAGAGGCATAGCTGCTTACATGTAAATATAGCATTCCTCCCACCTTCTCTTAATGCCGCAGTTGTTAGTGCTGCATCCCTCAGTACCTCCCGCTCCGTAGATTGTATTTGTTTGGCCTTTTTGCACTTTTCATGTCCACCGTCAGTTGGGCTTCTTTTTGGTAGGATATTAGTTTTGTTTTTGGATTTCTTCTAAAGGGGATTGGGCTTGTTGATGTCTAGTCTTCCAAATGTTAGTTTTTCTGTCATGGTTTCACTCTGCTGATCAGGAAGTTGCTTGGTCACACTCCAACACCTCCTCCTGCCGGGCTCTGGTGCACTTCGTGGTCTGTGGTTTAACAGCCCCAGTCGATTCGTCGGGTGTGGCTCTCTTTAAACAACCACAAGATAAAGCTACCCTGCAACTGTGCCTCTCCGTCGGTCTTAGGACTCATGCCTAATCAAGGTGCCTGTTTTCACTCAGCTGTCCGTGAGCCCCAGCTCGGCTCAACTCGCAGGAAAATAATTTACATGCATCCCCAGACACATGTAAATAAAAAATAGAAGTTTCTAATTTGCAGCTGCTGCCTTCAAACTCTGTCGCTGAGCTTGAGAAGGGCCCGCAGCTGGGTCATCACGCGTGGCTCTTTAATAAACCGCGAGAGAGTGACCGCAGCCGCCGCGCCTCCCCATCTGTCTCTGGACTCATGCCTAATGAAGACGCCAGAGAGTGACCGCAGCAGCCGCGCCTCCCCATCTCTCTGGACTCATGCCTAATGAAGACGCCAGAGAGGGACGGCAGCAGCCGCGCCTCCCCATCTGTCTCTGGACTCATGCCTAATGAAGACGCCAGAGAGTGACCGCAGCAGCTGCGCCTCCCCATCTCTCTGGACTCATGCCTAATGAAGACGCCAGAGAGTGACCGCAGCAGCCGCGCCTCCCCATCTGTCTCTGGACTCATGCCTAATGAAGACGCCAGAGAGGGACCGCAGCAGCCGCGCCTCGCCATCTGTCTCTGGACTCATGCCTAATGAAGACGCCAGAGAGTGACGGCAGCAGCCGCGCCTCCCCATCTCTCTGGACTCATGCCTAATGAAGACGCCAGAGAGTGACCGCAGCCGCGCCTCCCCATCTCTCTGGACTCATGCCTAATGAAGACGCCAGAGAGTGACGGCAGCAGCCGCGCCTCCCCATCTGTCTGGACTCATGCCTAATGAAGATGCCAGAGAGTGACCGCAGCCGCGCCTCCCCATCTCTCTGGACATATGCCTAATGAAGACGCCAGAGAGTGACCGCAGCAGCCGCGCCTCCCCATCTCTTTGGACTCATGCCTAATGAAGACGCCAGAGAGTGACCACAGCAGCCGCGCCTCCCCATCTCTCTGGACTCATGCCTAATGAAGACGCCAGAGAGTGACGGCAGCAGCCGCGCCTCCCCCATCTGTCTCTGGTCTCATGCCTAATGAAGACGCCAGAGAGGGACCGCAGCAGCCGCGCCTCCCCATCTCTCTGGACTCATGCCTAATGAAGACGCCAGAGAGTGACGGCAGCAGCCGCGCCTCCCCATCTCTCTGGACTCATGCCTAATGAAGACGCCAGAGAGTGACCGCAGCAGCCGCGCCTCCCCATCTCTCTGGACTCATGCCTAATGAAGACGCCAGAGAGGGACCGCAGCAGCCGCGCCTCCCCATCTCTCTGGACTCATGCCTAATGAAGATGCCAGAGAGGGACGGCAGCAGCCGCGCCTCCCCATCTCTCTGGACTCATGCCTAATGAAGACGCCAGAGAGGGACCGCAGCCGCCGCGCCTCCCCATCTCTCTGGACTCATGCCTAATGAAGACGCCAGAGAGTGACCGCAGCAGCCGCGCCTCCCCATCTCTCTGGACTCATGCCTAATGAAGACGCCAGAGAGTGACTGCAGCAGCCGCGCCTCCCCATCTGTCTTTGGACTCATGCCTAATGAAGACGCCAGAGAGTGACCGCAGCAGCCGCGCCTCCCCATCTCTCTGGACTCATGCCTAATGAAGACGCCAGAGAGTGACCGCAGCAGCCGCGCCTCCCCATCTGTCTCTGGACTCATGCCTAATGAAGACGCCAGAGAGTGACGGCACCGCCGTGCCTCCCCATCTGTCTTTGGACTCATGCCTAATGAAGACGCCAGAGAGTGACCGCAGCAGCCGCGCCTCCCCATCTCTCTGGACTCATGCCTAATGAAGACGCCAGAGAGTAACTGCAGCCACGCCTCCCCATCTGTCTGGACTCATGCCTAATGAAGACGCCAGAGAGTGACCGCAGCAGCTGCGCCTCCCCATCTCTCTGGACTCATGCCTAATGAAGACGCCAGAGAGGGACGGCAGCAGCTGCTCCTCCCCATCTCTCTGGACTCATGCCTAATGAAGACGCCAGAGAGTGACCGCAGCAGCCGCGTCTCCCCATCTCTCTGGACTCATGCCTAATGAAGACGCCAGAGAGTGACCGCAGCTGCCGCGCCTTCCCATCTCTCTGGACTCATGCCTAATGAAGACGCCAGAGAGTGACCGCAGCAGCCGCGCCTCCCCATCTGTCTCTGGACTCATGCCTAATGAAGACGCCAGAGAGTGACCGCAGCAGCCGCGCCTCCCCATCTGTCTGGACTCATGCCTAATGAAGACGCCAGAGAGTGACGGCAGCAGCCGTGCCTCCCCATCTGTCTGGACTCATGCCTAATGAAGACGCCAGAGAGTGACGGCAGCAGCCGTGCCTCCCCATCTGTCTGGACTCATGCCTAATGAAGACGCCAGAGAGTGACGGCAGCAGCCGCGCCTCCCCCATCTGTCTGGACTCATGCCTAATGAAGACGCCAGAGAGTGACGGCAGCAGCCGTGCCTCCCCATCTGTCTGGACTCATGCCTAATGAAGACGCCAGAGTGTGACCGCAGCAGCTGCGCCTCCCCATCTCTCTGGACTCATGCCTAATGAAGACGCCAGAGAGTGACCGCAGCAGCCGCGCCTTCCCATCTCTCTGGACTCATGCCTAATGAAGACGCCAGAGAGGGACCGCAGCAGCCGCGCCTCCCCATCTCTCTGGACTCATGCCTAATGAAGACGCGAGAGAGGGACCGCAGCAGCCGCGCCTCCCCATCTGTCTGGACTCATGCCTAATGAAGACGCCGGTTATCACTCCGCTGTCATTCAGCCCACAGCTCGGCCTGTGAATGTCCTGTCATTTAGTTAATTTCTGGTAACTGATGGTATCCAATTTACGCACTCCTAGATGGCTGGCTGGTCACCACTGTTTACAGCTAACCAGTCACTGTTAACAGCTGATGCAATGTAGGTGGGAACTACGACCACATCCAATAAACAAACTTTTGTTCATTCATTTCAATAAAGATCCCCAAAATGGTAAACCTCTGTGCGAGACTCACATGCGGGCACAATTATGTCGTCTTAGCTTTCAACTTGGGCCATTTATTATAACACTGCACCAAATCTTGCCCCCCCCCACACGTCTTGAAACCGATCACCCATTTTAATAAAACCTGCTTGCAGGCTTGTTCCTCGAAAGCTCCCCTTCCACCCCACGCTTTAAATATGATCAGTGCATTCATTCAGACCAGGCTGGTCTTTCCCTGACTACCCCATGATCAACCACAAATCTTAGATGGGAATTACAAGAAATACCATGTCCCCCTCACCACTGACCTTGAATGGACTGAACTCTCCCTTAACCCATCATTTCTAATCTTCTGTGCACAGCTCCATTTTCCAGTATTGCACAGCCAACAAGTCAAGTCCAAGAGCTCACACCAATGTCATGCAAGTACATCAGCCAGATAGTTTTTTTTACATTTATTTCTTAGTTTACAGAACATTCATTAGTAAAAAGGACTTGGGTACAAACAAAACTATATTTCAAGAAAGCAGGTCTGTCTGTTACACATGCGGTCTGGAAAAAAATCAAAGTGTACTCTTATCAGGGGTTTAATGTTTGCATATTGAGAAATACTCAAATCTGATCACAGCGATAACAGTTGGCTTGTATTGCTGAGCGTTTAGTTGTGATGTCAGGGAGCAGTTTGATTTCTTCAACCGAGAAACCCACCATTTTCACTTAGAAACAGTTTGCGCAGCAAAAGGTAGAAAACGCAAGAACATTAATCGAGAAGATGAACCTTCATATTACACATCAAACAGCTTACCCAAAAATAGGTCAACGTCACATCAAAGCAAAACAAGCATTTGCAATGCAATAGGTCTCACATTTGCAAGAGTTTGAGCTATTTACATTGTAACTAATAAAGCCTTTTATTTATGTGTTTTGAAAACCTGCATGCGGTGCATAAGCACACACTTTGTACTTATAGTCCTTGCTTACGAGAAGCAAGGCTGGCAGCAAGAGGTGCAGTTACTGCCAGCCTTGCTTCTCGTAAGCAACTGCCATAAGTACAGAGTGCGTGTTTACGCACCACATGCAGGATTTCAAAACACAAATAAAAG
Source organism: Lissotriton vulgaris (assembly GCF_964263255.1). Classification (NCBI taxonomy): domain Eukaryota; kingdom Metazoa; phylum Chordata; class Amphibia; order Caudata; family Salamandridae; genus Lissotriton; species Lissotriton vulgaris. The sequence continues at coordinate 579,611 of NW_028254400.1, read as the reverse complement.
GCAGTGTCATTTACAATGCCAGTAGATCAAACTCTTGCAAATTTAAGACCTTTTGAATTGCATTGTTTAATAGCTTGTCAGCATCTACAGTGATCCAGCGCCCTTACCAAAATTTTGCATAAATGACTCTATTTACTACCACTAAACTTACCATATATAGTACTAGGCCCATATCAACAACAGAGCGACTGAATCATGAGGCAATTAGATCTATATATGTTGTTTTAAACTATCCACAATAAACAAGACCAGCTTGTCATTTAGTAAGTTTATTTAAACATATTTATGAAAACTTAGGTTTTGGAACTTTATTAAACAAGCATAAAAAATGTCATAAAGAAAAGTTTATTCAGCATTTATAAAGAGCTAAATTCAAGAAATATTATTCATTAGCAGAAATAAGTGAAAATAAGCATTTCCAAACCCTAACTATTTCCCTGTCTCTACCCTCATTGCCTGAAAATAAAGTTTTGTAAAAATCTCCTTTCCTTACGTGTGTTCGTCCATCAGCAGAACACGTCCCTCTGGAATCAAAAGCGTAGGACCAAAGTCTGTTCTTTGAGCTAATTCTTATACCCTAAAACTAAAGCTAAACTAACTATTTTCACATTCCAACAGCTGAATTCTGGCTCTCCATTGGCTGAACCACCTAATGCCACATTAAATTGTGACATCTCCTAGCTCATGTCCGGGCTTTTTCACTAACCCATTGTTAATGCACGGAGTCCTGGCGACACTTCCTTAGGCTGCTACATTTTGTAGCAAAGATGTTCATTTAATACAAAAATGTCACGGCTCTTCCTCCCAACCTTGAGCCTGTCCGTTCCGAACTTCCTGTGGCACAATAGCAAACCTCTCCACAGTCGCCTTTGGCAGTTCTTTGCAAACCTTTTCACAATAAAAGTTTATATGCTTCTCATCTTTTCAAAATAAGTTTTCTATTGTGACTTTAGTTCAGCCGGTCCCTTTTTCAGAAAGCGTCAATTTTCTGCGCCACTTCTTCTTGCGTCACTTTTTAAATGCATTATTTTTTTGCAGCCAACTCCAAGCTTCATTTGGAAAACTATTATTTAATCAAACATAAAACATAAATTAAGGAATTGACATTTGTTCTGTTACCCACCCCCTTTGCTAAATGTTAACCCATTAATTATGTTACCTAGCAAAAGCACATTTAAGCAGCATATACATTTGTCACAGAAAAGGGAAAACAAAAGCACATTTAAAAACACATGCTATTATTTTTGAGAGCAGCAGTTAGTGTATGACAAAGACAATAGACAATAATTATTGTATTTCTTTTGCATTTTGCACAAATAAGCATAATGTGAATCCCAAGTGTTCATGTTGCACAGTTTATTCTAGGTTGATTTAATAACATGCAGCAAACATATTAGTTTTATTAAACATTATGGAAGTCTGGCTTCACAAGCCTGAACAAAATATTGTTCATTAAACTGCTCCATCAACAGCATACACTGGCAACGCCAGAAAGTCAGCTAGCACTTTTAAAAAGGTGGCGCTATTGGCTTTGCCAATGTTTAAGTGTTATTTGTTTGAGCAGGCTGCATGCGCTCCTTATGGGCACGTTTTCGATAGTCGTGCTCGGTGTCGGCAGCCTTGCTCACTGCCTCCCCATGTGCCTGTCTGCAACCTGCCTGCCACAGGGGTGTCGGCCCAAAGCGCTCACCAAGGAGCCAGCTCGGACTTCGAGGCGCCTCTCACAGTTCTCTCGAAATGTCGGACTGGCGGAGCGTGCGCGCCAAGAAACAGGCTGCCCTTTAAAAATGATGGTAAATGGAGATTGGGCCCTTCAAGGCTGACGGGAGAGCTGTTCCTTTGGGTGGTTGTTTAGCTTAGTTTTAATTGTTCATGCAGACTTTCTTGTGTCCATCCCTTTGTTCTCTTCGCACTCGGTGCCTTTTCTGGCGCCTCCTTCATGTTTTGATCTCCTTCCTCGGGGCCCCGCATTGTTAGCCGGCCCGCCTGGGGATGAGGCTGGAAGGGGCCCCATTGTGCTGGGTTCAGCTGGGAAGGAAGGGCCTCAGTAAACAGCCGTCTAAAGGCTGTACCACAGGCTTCCCTGACCCGGGCCAGACTCTGAGAAGGGGGTGGGAGGGGTGCGGTCTAGGCCTCAGGGGGTGTGGCCTCAGTGCCAGCAAGCAGTGGGCGGGGCCTATGAATGGGCACATACTCTAAAAATCAATATCCTGCCCCCGTGCTATACCCAGGGTCACTGGCATTATTCGATTGTGTGGTCGCTGCCTTTTTGCGCATCCTTATAGATTTGTCTCATTTTCCACATAATCTATCATTTGCTGCATAATCTGCAGATTTAACAAAGTTTCTAACTCAAATAGTTCAAATGTTACTAAAACACAGCAACACTTGTTACTGCGCAGTGGAAGGCCATTTGCATAGGTTGTCTGGTCACCTTTTTAGTTGCTTACTGCTATATTTAAGTGTTACACTGGTGCTCATGAGGTGCAACCAACGCCCAGACAGTGTAAAAATGACAAAATAATGAAGTAATACTGTCACAAAGTGCTGCATAATTTGCCATTTGTTGCCGCTTAATTTACTCAATGCTACTGCTTACTTTGGCCCTCCCCTGCTGCATAATCCCAGTGGCCCTGGCTATATCCTGCTTCTGTACCCCATGTGGTATGTGCAGAGATGTACCTATAGTAAGATTTACACATAGTAAGGATGTTCAGAAGGATTGATGGTAAAAGGAGACCCTTCCACTGCTTCCTGTGAGACTGCAGTGCATGGAGGTGACCGGAGCTCCCAGCAACGAAGAGGGCAGTGCACAGCGGCTGGAGTTTGTATGCAGCCCTCACCCCAAACAGAAGCTTATCAGGGTAGATTGGTGGGCTCTGCTCAGGGACTGGACATCTGAGTCCCGAAGGCGCTACACCCCAAAATGCTAAAAAGAAAAGTGGTAAAGTGGTCGGCCAGTGCTTAATTTGAGGCAGTGGTTTCCGGTGCTCTGCACTGAATTGTCAACACCAGAACTTATGTCAGACTGCCACTGGGTGGCGCTGTTTGTCTAATTTAGAGATGAGCATACCAGCATTTGTTTGTTAATTCAATATAGATTAAAAACGACTAATAGCTGTCGCACACGCCCTTATTATACCTTTGTGTGTCTTCAACAGTCTGAATTGTCACACTAGTAGAAGTGCGATGTCAGTAGTTGTGTTGGTGCTGTCATCGGCGGTGCAGGCAGGGGCAATGTGTGGTGCAAGCTGCAGTGTCCTCCTGACGAGGGCCCAGGCACTTACTGGTTTACAAATTAAGCAATGGGCCTTGCACAGCCAGAGTACATCCTGTCCTCTGCTCGCAGCCAGGGGACATGGAACAGCTCCCTAGAAACCAAAGCATTTTGTGGAACTAACATCAGTCAGTGAAGTGCAGGAGTGACTGTCCCGGCTGCACTGGAAGAGCAAGGGTTAATCTGGACCCTCAGGTGAGGCCTTTCCCCTGAGGCTTGAGGTAACCAATGGCTGGGCGGCAGTATTGTATGGGGGATGATGTCATTCAACTCTGGTGTCATGTGGTCATGATGGAGCAGAGGCAGATAAATTGATGTTGTGTACCCCTTGTGAAGTCATACTCTTATAACCATAACCATTTTAATCTTGTGAAGCTTGAATAACTAACCACCAAAGTTACACTTAGACATAAAATTACATGTGGGTACGAACTGCTATTTGCGAAAATTAATTAGTTAATAATTGTGAACGAGTCATATTAATATAGAGCTAAAGTATGAAAACCGCATGTTTGTTTTGCTTTATAAGCGAGTCTTATCGTGGCAAAAAGAAAATAAGTACATTAGGTAAGTATATAAAGCTCCATGCCTGCTTCTGCTGGGTAACTTACTAATGGGTGAGTTTAGATTGGTGGCTGGTTAAAAGAAAAAACTGTATTTCTATATTTTAACACTCTGTGTTTGTTTTCGCACTAGTTCTCATTGAGGATTGTGTGGCCTAGCGGTAATAAATGGCTGCTGACTGAGAGTCTTTACGCCTGCGCAATAGTGAATGGCTAAGTCATCGGGGAGCCTGGTACGTCCAGCGGGTGATGTCACGGTCAGCTTGACCCAGGAGTGCAAGAGGATGCCAAGAGTTGTTTTGCATCTGAGAACCTGGGAACGGAAAAGCGATGTAAGGAATGAACTGAAGGACAAAGTGTAAAAAAGAAACGGAGATGACATACATGGGAACGGACAAAATGACTGCGCATATTTTGAAAAACTGGTTCTACCAAGGATGGATGAGGGGATCTTTGTCACCCCATTGATGGACCAATCAGAATAAGTTGTGGACCCTAAAAGTTTAAACTTTAGTTATATAGCTAGAGAAAAAGGGTATAAAAGAGCTTGTTCCAAAAGGGTATAAAAGCTTGCTCCTGAATTTTACTTTGCACCACAACATGCTGTCGGTCTGAACTATTTTATGGTGCTAGAGACTTTGAAATATTGTTGGACTTTAACTTTGGAGCAATGGAGATGAGTGAATGCAGATTTTATTTTGAAGCTTGAAGGAGAATAGAGGCAGTTTGAGACTCGTGCAACTGTTATTTCTTTATGGCAGAGTTAGGTCATATCATTTCCATTCCATTTCTTTTTAACATGTACTAAATAAATGGCTAAATTATTTCTTGTCTGAATAAACTAATTCCCTTTTCCTAAATGAATAGATCAAGCTGATTTTAAAATGTAAAACTTGAGTTGTGATTTTATTTAAATTAAATGTCATGACAGAATAAAGTTAACTTTTTATGTGGATTACTATGATTAAGCTGGTCTTAGTCTCCAACTAACTTCTACAAGATGATCTATTGACCAGATTTTGAAGTGCCTTGGTGTAGAGTTTTCCAGGTAATAGGTTAGCACATGTTTAAAAGAGTCTATAAAGGTATATAATGTATAAAGTATAAACCTAGGTACCCCGCTAACCAGCAGCTCCACTTCTTTGTCACTGATTCAGATGTAATGTGTATGTGTGAGTGACTCACGGTGCTATGGGCCCCACCGATGAGTGAATAGTGGTTATATCCGAGTTAGGTGAAATGAGTAGTAAAGTTTGTTAGAGAGCCGCGCTGGATCAATCTCGGGTACCAAGACGCTCCGGTTGGATGGCTAGGTGCTGCCCTTGGGCTCCTGACTACATAAGAGTAACGTGGTTGAGCAGCGCAGACTTACTCCAGTAGGAGGTACCCACGACACAAGGCAGTACTCACAGCTGGACCTGTGAAAACACAATAGGTATTTTATTTACAAGTAACAAAATAGGGAGGTTACATTTGGGACTCACAAAAACAGAAGTGTGGGGCAACTGTTGCCTGGCGACAGCATAATATGTCACTTTTATTCGGATGTCTGACATGGTTTCTCTGATTTTCGTTGGGTTAGGGAGCACTCCGTTTTCCTGTTTTTCCTCTGTTGTACACAATGGTGCTGCGGTTACTGGGTTTGTCAGTCCCTTGTGAATATAGCCTGTTTATGTTGGGTGGTTGGCCCAACTAACCGTGCACTGTTCACTCGGTGCTATGCACCTAAACTTATTTCATTTTTTCAACAAATAATAAACCTTATGTAGTCTCTCTTTTTTCTTTTTATTTACACCTTTTTATGTATCTTTGTCATGTGTATCAATAACCACATAATTTTTGTTTCTGCAGTTATTCACATTTCATATATTTTCAAAATGACAGTCAAAATAACATTAACATTGATGTTCATGTAATAATTTACAGTGCCATTAGATGTACAATTTGTAAAAAAAGGCCCAATGCATTTCGGCACTACCAATGTGCCTTCATCAGGGGCGAACCTGTAAAAAATAAACAAAATAACCATGTAATTGCGATTGTTGGGTGCCCATGTATATGTTGAAGTGTGTACTATGATTATTCTCATACCTTGATGCGTTGTGCTCAATGCTCTAACCTGTATAAACAAAATGTGATATATATATTAAGCACTCCCTATCATACTTGTTGCCAACTATTGGTACCTACTATCAAAAAAACTCATCCAATAAGAATATAATCAATCGGCTTACCGCTGATATTGTGGCTTCAAACAAAACTCCCTAAGTGATAAACGAGAAACGTAGTGAATGTCCTGCTTACTTTTACTCCTTTAGTTGCTAGCATTACAACCGCTTTTAAGAAATATGCATACCTGATTATCCAGCACTATTTCTTTCTGTAAAATAAACAAACCGCAAATCCAATATTAAACACTCTGACCTTATGAACTGCAGAACAAGACTTGCCATCTTTAGTAATGCGTTCCCGCATACCTGTTTACTCCAACTGTCGCGCTACTCTCTCTGCAAAGTTCACAAAAACAAAGACACCTTCAGTATCTCACGTAACTGCCACCTGTCCTCACAAAGATATGTTGTACTCTATGATGCTGGAATCCAAGCTTACCTAGATTGCTACTCTTCCTCTCCGTATTGCAGCCTGCATGTACTCCCGTTAAGGTTGCAACCATTACCGCCGATGCCCCTATAACAAACAATGCTCCCGCGTTTCAGCTAGAGATCACTACCACTGAAGACGGACTGCTCTACCCTGTACCGCAATTTTACAAGCACCATCTGGGAACGGTATCCGCCTTCTCAATCTCCATCCACATCAGTAAAAACAAACACTAAACGCGTGTTCGGCGCTGTTCTTCGATGTTTAGTGTGATGTAAGAACAATAAGTGAATGCCCCGTTATTGTGTGATGTTCAAACATATCGTAGATAGCAAAAAATAGATTGTTTCGATTTGTCACAAAACCTTATTACAGCCTGATCTGAACATTATTTTAAATGTAATTCAACATCATATCTATTTTCTCAGTTGATGATTGCTAAATAATCACAATATTGCACTGCTGATAGAGAACCATTTTTTATACTATGACTCACCCTATAATTTGTTGTTAACTTCGCTCTTATATCCAATGTTCTTGATGTGTGAATTGTATTGCTGTTTACTCAAGAAGCTGCTAACTTGTCTCTACTAATTACTCAAGCAGCTGCTAACTTGTCTTTACTATTTAATCATATCAATGTGCAGTAGTACCTATTGGGACTAGATGGTTATATCTTCTCCGTGTGGATGTGTCTTTTTGGTGAATTATTGATCTCACTGTAATATATTTGTTTTGGTCTTTGTAGCTAAGTATCTAGTTGTACTGCCCGTTGTGAGATTCTTAGAATTATGCTCATAAGTAGCGTGTGAATGTGAATAACTGCAGAAACAAAAATTATGTGGTTATTGATACACATGACAAAGATACATAAAAAGGTGTAAATAAAAAGAAAAAAGAGGGACTACATAAGGTTTATTATTTGTTGAAAAAATGAAATGAGTTTAGGTGCATAGCACCGAGTGAACAGTGCACGGTTAGTTGGGCCAACCACCCAACATAAACTGACATGGTTTCTCAGCAGCCCTGGTTTCAAGGCTGGACAACTCAGTGAATTTGATAGGAAGTTGTGAATCCAGCAAAACAGTCACAATGTAAAACGTACCACCCAAAACGAACAAGGGTGCCACCCAAGCAGAGGCGCAGATTTCATGTGTTGAATGTCCATTAGCTCAAACCCTTGATGGGTGAAAGGGGCTACTGTGAACTAGGACATCTGTGCCTGGGGCACGTGACTGAGCTCAGACGTGGGACTTGGTCTCCCCGCAATCTGGGGCTGCTACGGGTGGTGTAATGGGGTAAACAATCAAGGTATGTCCATGAGAGCACCAAACCTCATGGACGCGTATCCCAAAACCCCTCCATAACGGTCAAGCCTTTTACTTGGTGGGCGCATCCACTAGTCCGGGAGCAGCGACTTCACTGGACACAGGAAAACCAGTTGGAGCTGGGATTTAGGGAGCACACTTCACCTTCATAGGTAGTAACTCGGAAAGCAGAAACTTTAGATGGAAAATCTCAAGATCTAGGACTACAGTGACCGCCTTCATACAGGAAACTGCTGTATGGCCCAAAGTTGAGAGGGGAACCTCTGCGGACCCTAGAGCAGGGAGGGCAGAAACAAACTCCTATAGTCATGGAAAGTACCGAGATCAGGGCCAGACAGAACTTAAAACAGCCCTGGCAAAACTGATAAATTCACCTCCCATGTGCAGACGTGCTAATGTGCGCTAGAACCAGATTAACTCTTTCAAGCTGCTGCCGGGATCTCGTTACAATCACCATCACCCCTGGAGGCCGAAACCGGCCTCGAAGTGTAAAAACCGGCCTCGAAGTGTAAAAACCAGCCTCCTGGGGCTCCAGCCTCCGGGGGCTCCAGCCTCCGGGGGATTGCCCGGCTGGCCAGACAGTCCACGACTGAGAGGGTTGGGATGATGCAGTTACACCAGACATGCATGCACACCAGACATGCAGGCATGGAATACCTCTTAGCAGGCCCTCAATCTTCTATCCACTCAAATCTTCTTGGCCTCGTTGTGGCTGCGGGGTCTTTAGGACTCCTGGGTTACTAGCTCCCTGAAGCTGGCCTCAGGCAGCTGGACCTTGCTCTCTATCCTACTGGTCAGATGTCTGCTCCTCTTCTGACACTGGCCAGTAAACACTCCTTTCCTTCCAAGGAAGTTCCCAAAACATGGCTTCACTAGTTCTTAGCACCAGTCTTGAGTTCTTTGCTCTGGTCCAGAAAGATAGAGGGCCAGTTTCACAAAGGTACACCTATATTTTTGTGTAAGTTTACTTTTTTTCGATATTCACAAAGGTAAGCTTAGACCAAAAGTGTAACTTTACTACTTTTCGGTATTCACAAAGGTAAGTTTCTACTAGTAAAGTTAGACTCTGTGTCAAAATTTCCCTTTGTGATAACCTAAAGTAGTAAAATTATAGAAAAATGTAAGTTTACCTTTGTGAATTCATCACCCACAGAGGAAGATAGGGCAGGGTATAGATGGAAAAGGCAAGAGTATGAGGGAGAGGGCAGGAGAGAAAGGCTTGAAGGAGTGCAGGCAGCAGCAGTGTCCACTTCCTGGTAAATGTCTCGCATAGTTGGTGAAAAGACTCTACCTTGGAAGACTTGCTTGGGGGTGATTGTATGCTTTTGGGACATCAGCAGGATAGAAGGCCAAGCAAAGCCCAGGCTTTTTTCAAAATGTCTATCTCCGTGTATATGTGAACGGACATGTGATAAGCGAACGATGTATAATTTTATACAACATGGTGTCCAACTGGTCATACTATGTCTTACTGGCAACCTTGTGTGATAAGTGTGCTGAATCTTATCATATGGGATGGTGTCCCACTGGTCATATCTGGGATATACTACACTGGGCCCTACTAGGCAGGAATGTGACACTTGATCATCAAACTCTACAGTCGCCTCCCATCTGTTGACCAATGAATGCCATGGAGCTGCCTCAAATTGATCAAAAGAAAAATACTCTTGTGGTGACTGGAAACCTCTGACTCTCTCAAAACCTGGCCTGAGGACCTAGGGTCACTGTAAAAACAATATTTAGGAGGTCCGAATCCTTGGAATTACCATGGACGCCAAGCTGTCAATTAATGCACATGTGGGAAAGGGAGCTAATTCAAGCTTAATCGCAATCAAAACACTGCAACTCATCTTCCCGCACCCAGGAGTCCCTCACAAGATTCACGCTCCCTTCTCACTTTGCCGTGTAGTTCCTATATTCCCAATAGGCTCTGCGCATTGGAATAATATAAACAGCAGTGTAGACGTAGGACTGAGGTTGACTAGGTCTCTACTGACTATATTAGACTTAATTCGTTTTGCCAGCTAGCTCAGAGGTCACTAGAAACTTTCTCGAATAAACAAGGAGTTTAACCTCCCTGGATAGACAAGAAGGGATTAGCTTCTGACAACCATAAAACATGACAACTTTGCTCCCTCAGAATAAGAGTGTATCTAGAGTCGTGTGAAAACAATAGACCGCTATTTCACTCAGTCAATTGTGCATACTTAGTTTCACCAGAGTGCAGAGAATAGAGACGGGCGTTTTCAATAAAAGGTGTTATTTATTGAGCAGTCTTCTTTCTCATGCAAGAGAAATGAATTGCCACAATTGCAATACTTATAGTAAAGTAAAGTGCGTACAGTAAAAGTAGTATTATGGAATAATACTGTAAAGCATTGATATGGTTTCTTAGCCATATGATACTTTAAAATAGATAAAATATATACATACATAAAAACATTGACTAACGTACTCAACTGGTGCTTCTAAATACACCTATTCCGGTGTACCTGACATAAGCCTAATACATGGGAAGGAATATATAAGTTGCAGTTTAAGTTAAGTTGGTTTTTGCCAAGACTTCTGAATCAAGAATTCTCTTTAAGGGTTTAGTCAGCTCCGTACCTGGGTAATAGAAAGCAGGAGGTCTGGTATATCTCTCTCAGGACTCAACAGCCCAGTAACCCGCAAGGGCGGCTGAAAACACCGGAGCTGGATTTTCTCGGCTGGAGAAAAAGTCAGCGTCTCTCTCAGTGCGTCAAAAGGGAGGGGCGTCGTCCGTGGGCTCTTGCATCAGCTGGGCTCTCGGGCAAGTAGAAAGCCGCTCTGCTCCAAACCACTGTGTGTTTGCTTAAGGCAACGTTAGAATATTTATACCTGAAAGGTGCCGGGTTTGACGTAAGGTTGGACATAAGACGTCACTAAGAACTGGCCGTTCTTTCAGTGCTCACAGGAGTTCTAGGACAAATTAAAACAGAAGCTTAGGGATTTCCCAGGTTGCTGGAGGTTTGCTTTGTTTAAAGAACGCGTTGTACTCTCTAGGAGTCTGGGGAAGTAGCCTTGCTTAATTTGGACTGCATGGGCTGACTAAATATGGATATGATTCTTATGCCTTTATAAGGATATTATTTATTATATAAAAACACCGAAATCCTAGGGCTCTAGATGAGGCACTATCTCAGTCTGTCATAGTGGTCAAAACTTTACCTGAATGACTACAAATTAATTAAAGAAAGTGGACAAAAAAGCAAATAAAGTGTCTGTAGTGATTAATGAGAAGAACCCAAAAGGTATTCAGAGTATTCCCATCAACAAATTGCAATGATCAATATTATCATTTGGTCATCCTTCATAGGCAAAGAGGTCTCTTGATCATTGAGACCATGTTCTTACCTAGTACCATGGCTGGGTACTTCCCATAAACACTTTTTTAGCTAAATAGTATCAAAATGATGGGTTATAGTGCAGTGCAAAAAATTAAAGGTGGTCAATGATAAAACAGGATAGACAGGAGAGAAAACTTTAATGAGAATCTGCCATCTTTCTGATTAAAAACAAGAACAGTGCAAGATAGCAGTGTTAAACAAATAACTGCATTAAATCCAACATGTTTCAGTCTCAATGGGGAAGACCCAAGGCTTTCTTCAGGGCTTCTGTTCACAACGTTGGTACTGCAAAGTAAAAATGTCAAAGGAGAGATCTCAGTTGACCAAAGGAATAATAAAGTGAAAAATCAAAAGGATACTCTAAATCAGTAGCATGTCCTCCGTGGCTGTGGATGATTTAATGCATCTATAATCCCAAAACACAAAACAAACAAAATATTTGCAATGTACCACTTTTACAACTCAAGTGAGAAAAAATGAAAATTGAATATAACACTCACCCAGCATGACCGGCGATTTAGCCTCACCTCACCTGGACACATACTCAGGGATGATGAGACCACGCTCTAGAAAGTTAGGATACGGGTGCGTAGTGCAGGTAGGTAAAATGACTTAGTTACACTCTAATCTGCATCAGTATGAGCATTCCTAGCATTATCCTCAAGTTAATGTTCAAAAAATATCAAATCAATAAATCTCAGCATCTAAGGGCTCAAACCTCTAGTGGTCTCCCATTTACACTTCATGACTATACAAGCCTTGCAATCCACAAAAATGTGTAAACTACACAACCTGTTGTATATGAAAGTGAAGTGTCCACCAAGACAAACCACTCGATTAAGTGCCTCCCAAGGCTGTTCAACAACTACAAAATCGTCAGGGTAGCACTAAAACTTACCTGTCCATCGTTGCCTCTGGCTGGACCCGAGTCCAGGGGGAGGCAACGAACCAGACAGGTACGTGATATCAAATAGAGTGCACACGTAGTGCCATGGCCAATGAGCATCGCGCTACTGACAACCGAGAAAAAACCAGAACGCTTCACCTCCTCTTAATATTAGAACGTTCTCATTATTGTCTCGACCTTAATTTAGCAAGATGTAGTAATTGTAGCAGGGAAAAATGGCACGTTTTGCAAAAACTCACCCTGTTCCAAAAAGAGTCTGTTAGTGCTGAGACGGAAGGTCGGGTAAGCCGCGTAGTCCCGCAGGACTCCAAAGTGATGTCATTCGATTGACTCGTGTAGTTCTTTAGCTATGCGCATGCGCAGAATAGTCAACCGCGCTTGTATAGAAAGTAAAAGGCATGCTCAATGTCACTTATTCCAAACGGGTATTTCAAGATGTGCCCTAGCGTTACCCTCCTCGGCATGGTGTCATATTCGGTCAATTCAGTTAAAGTTTGGACCACTATGACAGACTGAGATAGTGCCTCATCTAGACCCCTTGGTTTTCTGTGTTTTTACATATTGATTAGGGGGTATAAACCTAGGCCAGGTCTTTAAATACACTCAGACCCTCTCTCTACTAGTATGTTGTGATATTATTTATTATAGCCATACAAGGGCATACATTGGGAATATCGAAATAGGGTCCTAGATAGAAATACAACACCCACTCCACGATCTAATGTCAATCATTACTAAAACTAAGCAATAGTAAACATATAACGATGCATGTGTGTTTTCCAACCCACCCCAAAATACATAAATCGCATTTGAAATGGTATATGATAAATACACGAAAATGAGTGTTGGTACTGTACGCTTTTCAAGCAGTGGTATCATTCAGTTAAAAATTCATATGTCAGCTGAATGAATTGCGAAATTTACACATGATATGGCTCTGAATAAAGAAAAGAAGGTCGAGACAATCCCATCACATATTTATACAGATTCTGTACATATACTAGAGGCTGAGGTAAAATTTTGTCTCTAGAGTTCCTAAAATAGAAGCTCTGTTCTCTAAGAATTGTTCTACTTTAAGCAGAGTATATGTGCCAGAAAAAGGTAAATATTTTGGAAGTAAAAAAAATAATAATTTCGCTTTCGGGGGAAAAATAGTTCCAATTGTTTTCAGTAGCTGTGTTTATCAAAAACTGAAGGCCGAATTCAGAGTTCAGGGAACGCTGTGTGCTCGTTGCTTTAAAAGTTATTCTCGTTGTTCAGGGGAGAACATCATATCAGACAGACTCGCAAAAAATTGGTCTACAACATTAGGTGAAAGTTCGACCGAGTTTGAAAATGCCGAAACAGTGCATGTGTGAGAATGATTGCTATCATCGATGTCAGGATCAGCAATGCTCACAGAAGGTTGTACCTGTGTGATGCTGCTCTCATCTCGTACTCCACTGCCACATACTCGTAGTGGTGAACTCTCAACGAATGCCGTCATCAGAATGGGTAGCCGCTGGGGACAACACGATGCATGAGCCGTTACAGGACCTAGCAAGGTATCTGTATCCATTGGTACCGTTGATGGTAGTGTAAGACAGACGTCCAACACGCATTCTTCTCCGCATAGCATACATCGAAGCACAGGTAAGATGCAATTTTGTCAGATTGGTCTGAATGAAAAAAAACAGGTCATATTCAGATCGCTTAGCCGGGCTAATCCAAGGACTTTAGTGATGCAGTCCCGATAGCGTATAGCTAGGATCGTTGCTGGAGTCTTGTCTGCGGCTTGGCTTGCCATATCGAAGCAGAAGGATCAAAAATAAAATTCCTGCTACGAGTCCCAAAAGTAGAGGTAGGCCGCCAAAGACAGAATGGACAAATTTAGAAAAGATGCCCAGAACTGTTTCAAAGGGTGTTAACAGTCCCGAAAAAATTGTCTTAAATATATGTGTGATGCCACTGGTATCTGACATGTTTAAGATTTGGCTTAACATTTCTATGAAAGGCACAGGGCAATTTGTTAATAGGGAATGTATCTCTGCCGTTGTCCTTGCAGCTTGCAGATCATACGTTTCTTTGGACGAGGTCGAAGGCACAGTTGTCTGTAAAAGAATAGACTTCATTCTGCTTAAAGTATCAATTCGAATAGAAGAGATATTCAAATAAGGCCATATTGCTGCCTCCATGTCTGGAGTGCTGTTTGGATACAATACTTGCAAACAGCAAGTGACCATGGAACTAACGCTCACGAGGTAGGCTTTTCCTGGCACCATGCCACAACAGGTGTGGTCATTTATTAGAACATAGCTGCCGTTGGAGTGCCGTGCAGGTGACATGAAAGGTTATTCGAAGACCCTTCGCAGGCCCCATGCAAGTTAATACCTTGACACAGAAGTGTACCGCTTAATGATTTTTTACAATTGTTACCACTAAGAAATACCTCTTTCTTTTTACTATAACATTTGTGTGTATAAGGTAATTTCCATGTTGACTTGATGTACCCTTTACCCAACCTTTCATACTGGCCCGCTGGTATATACTCTTGGCAATATTTAAACTGGAAAGTTGTTATCGGAATTGTAATTATTCCGTGTATTATCCATTCAATGACCGGTCTTTCTGACATTGTCAATGGTAATCTCCCAAGTTTTTCAATGCTCAGAATCGTATAGTCTGCTCCTTTTTGTGCCAAACTGATTTGTTTATCAGTAAGGTTAAAGATAGAGAATAATGACATTGTGTTGATTAAATGCCATGGCACGTAGCCTGAACGCAGATTTTGCAACGTCCAGCCAAGCTGTACAATAGAACGTAATTGGGACTGACCATGTTGTAACATTAGCAAGTCCTGCTCTATTATATCAATAGCAGATGATACAATACTGTCCAGTGAATATATTCTGGAGGACAGTCTTTAACCCATTGTCCACAACAGAAAGTGATTTTTCCAAATTAATACTATCAATTTCTCGTATTTTCTCTTCTGTTTCAATTTGCGTTACTTTCCAAGCCACTATGAAACGTTTTTGACGCTGTTTGCGTGGTCCCAGTATGAAATCACGCAAGTCAGCACCGTCTTTAAGTAAAGTCAAATGTTGCTTAATTTCTGCCAGTGTGGATTTTTGTAGCCATTCGAGGCATAGTTTCCCTATACTGTATGTTGTAACTATCCCTGGATGTTGTCTCTGGGAGTATCTAGGGTCTGGCCTGGTCATTTTGAACCCCTGTGTTTTGTTCAGGAATCTATCTTGACAGTTATTTATGTCTGTGGGCCAGAACAACCATTTTTTCCAATCAGGATGTGTTCTGTTTTGGTATAAAATATGGGATACGTCTATCTTCACATCTGTAGTGCTAATACGGTCAGGTGTGGGCTTCAGAATAGACGGTTTGTTTAAGTCTTTTATCTTAGCTAGGCCAAGACAAGTAGTCTATTGAATGGTGTCATTCAAGAATATCAGTTGTTCTGGGATCATGCAGGCTCTAAATAATGCTTCTAAACCTTGGACCTGCCATTCTTTTGTACCCCAGATGGTTTTTGTTTCAATGTTGTTTTTCCAGAATTCAGAACCAAATGTAGTCATTTTTTCATAAAATGTTTCAGAATAAATCAATTTAGTATTTGTCAACATTATTTTCATTCCTGTCTTATTTAACATTTTAAAATAAAACGTTTCTGCATCACTTGTGTTAAACCCTGAGAAGTATGGGAATTTCTCATAAAATGTTTTTGAGTTGCTTTTAGGCGGTGTTGCACAATGTTCCCATTGGTTATAATTAAAAACATTTCTAGGTTGAGCAGTTTTATGCATATAGTGATGACCAAAAGGATTATAGCAATACATTTCTTCATAATTTGATGAACCCTGTAAATAATCATGTTCTGTAAATTTTGCTGACATTACTAAATCTGACATCATATTAATGTTTTCAAAGTCCCAATCATCAGAGAAAGTACTTGGTTTTACAAAGTCACTTAATGAAACATTGAATTGGTGTGGATATTTCAAGAGCTCAATCGGGCCATACATTTCGTAATCTGTTTTGTCCCATGCTACCCCACCGGGTATTTGATTGGCTGTGATGTTCACTGATGACAGTTCTCTTTTCTCGATGTGAGATGACTTGAGACTTTAGGACCAAGTTGATGTTCTGACTTGCTGTGTCCATTGTACTGTATTTTCCTTCAATGAATTTTCCCAAACATAGAACCATGATGAGCCAAAGCAGGAGGAAAAGTACACCTAACACAATCCAAAATTCAATCCGTGGTGAAATCAGATAGGTTTATTTTAGTTGATGAAAGAGTTCAGTTACTTTGTCTTTGAAATTTTTTGTTGCTTGCGTTTCTTCAGGCTCTCTTGGATCTTCAGAAAAGTCATCGAAATTGATGAAGTAGCCAGATGCAGTTCTGTCAATTGTTGGAATTGCTTCCGAATATTCATTTGCTTTTGGATTTTTCTTTGTTTCATTAGCATAGTTCGAGGCTACATCGTTGTAGACTGGTGTTTCTTGACAAACTGTTGCAATTTGGGTTTTAAGAGGCACAAGTTCCATGGCTTTATTGCATAGTCCTTTATTTATTCACTGCAGGTTTATCAAATGTGATTAGTCTCTCAGTTTGAACCTCTTGGATTAGCAAATTGTGGTACTCTATTTCTTGGGAGTCCACTGGGCCTACTACTTATTATTGGCTACATGATTGTGGTTTTACCAGGTCGATGGCTACAACTCGGTTCTCCTTTTTACCAGCAAGGGGCGGTAGTACAACTGATCTCGTTCCGATGACAGCTTAAGACAGGTATACTGCTTTTCTGTAAGAAGGCCCATATTCCTTCTTCACCGCAATCTTCTCTCTGACCAGATCCCCAATCTTTGGAATCCAGACCGGTCTTGCTGGGACAGGTGGTTTTTCTTCAGTGGCTGTTGCTTTAACTTTATGTTGCTCAGGTTTCGTCTTGTTTCATTTAAGTCCTGTCTTTGATATCAAAGCATTTTTCTTCTACCACTGAAGTGTGACTATCAAGATCCTGAATGTGCATTCTAGTACCGAACAATAGTTCGTATGGACTGAGACCTTTCAGAGAATTTCTTGGCAGATTATTAAGACTACGTTGGATACTTGTTAAATGTTGGACCCACCCATCACCCGAACCGAATACCCTCGCCGTTATAGATTGCTTTATGTCCCGTTTTTTTCTTTCCACAACCGCATTTCCCTCAGGATGGAATGGACAAGAGTACCTCAATGCAATGCCCATGCTGGCCATGACCTCCTTGTAAGCCCTAGAGTTATACGCAGGACCCTGGTCAGGATGTAGCATGCCAATTGCGTATGTGCCAATAAAGACTCGCAAATCTTTTATAACAGTTCTGGCGTCAGCCGAGCGCTGGTGTCTACATTTTAAGTGAATCTAGTCTTAAATATTATGGGGACGCATTTCTCCTGCTGGATTTTTGCGTATCGATAGCCTGATGCTTTCTAATAAAAGGGTCCTGGCAATACTCCGGTCGGTTCACAACTGCGATCTCTGTTGCAGTTTGGACAGCTCATTGCAAATCTGTAATGTTGCAGGCTCATCCCCAGCCACCAGTATTCTGATTGTAATTCTTTTAGAGATTCCTTGATCTCTTGGTGCCTTAGAGCCAATCCCTGTGTGCTGCTTCAATCAAGAAGACTCTCCTGTTCCTGTTTGGAATTACTCTATCCCCCACTCCAGGGATTTGAGCAAAAGGAACGGAGTTTGCATCTATTATGTATGTCTTATTGAGTGGATAGTTCACAGGTAATGCTGCATAGTCGCCTTTCAAAGACGCTTTTACCGCCAGCATTGTTTCCCCGTCTATGTATTTTTCTGAATGCTTTTTTGTGGCTACGGAAGCCGGTTGCACCGCTTCTGCCGTGGCTCTGAGGGCCAATGAATTCTCTGCAACGTGAACGCCATCACGTTGATGACTCAGTGTATGTATCACGTGAGTCTTTTGTAGTTCTTTCTGCAAAAGAACTACTTGTTCCCAAAGCTTCTTATGCTTTATTGTGGCACCTGTGTCATCTTTGTAATCGTTTTGACCCAGTTCTGCAAGTCATTATTGTAAGACCTGACGCAGAAACGCGAATCGCACACTATTAGTGTGGGGAATTCGCGATCGGCATTTTCAAGTGCCATCTTTAAAGATCTAATTTCAGCTCGCTGAGTTAAGCAGTTTCTGAGTGATTCAGTTTTGATGACTATTGGTCTGAATTTACCAAAGCGCCAGCGACCCTTAACAATCGCGCACGCTGCGTTGTAGGATTTTTTCTCTACATCGTAGTGTTGTGCAAATCTGTCCATGTAGATTACACATGTGTACTGTTCGAGAGGCAGAATTTCGTCGATTGGCAGAGGATATTCTTCATATTCTAGATTTTTCATTTTCGGGTCTAAATAGTATTTCACGTCTTCCTCAGCAAGAGAATTTTCCCATTGTATCCATTTCGGATCTAATGCCACAGCAGTCAAATTGCATGGACTTATTGAAGCCTCAAGGGCTGATTCTGATGTTAAAACAGTTAATCTTCGGCCTTGTGCTTGGGCTCTTACTTTTTGCTACAGCAGTTTGAACTGCTATTAGAATTTTTTCAATAGAACTGAATTTCTTTTTTTTTTTTTATTATTGCAACTCAGAAAAAAAAAATATTTTCAGCAATGCAATAGCATACACATGAATCAGTCAGCGATACAGGATTTATCATTGCATGAAAAAAAAGAAAACAATCATTATAATGCAAAACAGAATACATGAGAGGTTTATATATCCTGAAGTATTGCAGGTAATAAAAGGATAATTCTAGTTGAAGATAAATAGAGGAGTAAGAATAAGAAGAAAGAAAAGACATTTAGGGCGAGGGAACAGGTTTCATCAGGAAAATGGCCATCAGAGACCGAGAGGTCCCCAGATCCTTTCCAGCCTCAATGTTGACTTCGGACCCCTTAGTCTAGCTAGGGAAGATTCCATACTAAATATTTCATTTAACAAAGCCCACCACTCAGCAATTAACGGAGGGTTAGGGGAAATCCAATCACGTGCGATTGTAAGTTTGGCGCAGGACAGCAAGATAGTGATAATATCCTAATGTGGAGAGTTAATTATATTAATATCCAATAGGACTGAGGAAGCTGTAAGTGATAAGAGGCAATTCATTTTTTAATTAATTACCTTACCCAGAGTACTCCAGAACTCCAATAGCATTGGATATAAGTACAACATGTGTACCAAGTCCGCTGCTGCCAGAGCGCACTTACGGCATTTAGTTCGTTCATTTTTATTTGATGGGTTTCCAGCCCATTTAGAGATTCTTTCTGGAGTGTGATAGAGCATGCAAGTTGTTCTAAATTTTTGCAGTCTTAAACTAGATGAAGAAACGGCATTGTTAATATTGCACAATGAGTTGTTAATTATCGCCGTTGTGATGTTACTATCCAGAATCTTGCTCCATTTTTCTGCAATTTTATTGCATTCAGTATTTTTATAGGTATTAAGGCATTTATAGCCAGCGCTAATTAACCCCTTTTTTTATATAAATAAATACAGTCCCAAAAATCCGTATCCGAGCTATTAAAAAGTTTCATCTTTCGTATAAGGAAGTCATGTATCTGTATGTATTTATATCTCATGCAGTCGATGGCTTTATAAAGAAGTTTTAATGTATCAAAGCTCGGGAATCCCTGTGCTCCATATAAGTCTCCTAAGGTCCTTATGCCAATTGATGACCAGGTGTTTATTGCACCAGTACTAAAGATTTCCGGAAGTCCCGGATTGCCCCACAGTGATAATTTAGGATGGAAAAAAGAAGTATGACAAAAGTCCAAGATGTTCCGCCATATTTTAACTAAATCCCTAGCGGTCTTAAACCTGACCCTTTTGAAGTAATTGGGATCGTTCACCCTCCAGAGAAACATATTTGAGTCCATGTCTAACATAAAAGTATAAAAATAAAATTGATTGTCTTCATCTATCAGGTTAATTAGACATTGAAGACGTTCATTGAATGTTGACCAAAAATATAGCTTAAAGTCCGGAAAGTTTAATCCCCCTACATCCAAAGGCCCTTTTAACAGAGCCATTGAGCGCCTATCTTTAGGATAGCTCCATATAAAGCTGCTAAATAAGCCGTCCAATTTTTTGAAAAAACAATTATTGAGAGCTAAAGGGATAGAACAAAATAAATATAAGAATTTTGGCAGTATGACCATTCGTATCAGATTGATTCTGCCTATCATGTTTAGAGGGATCTTGTGCCATTTTTTTAGTAGTATACCCTTAGTTTTGAGTAGGGCTTCATAATTTATTTTGATTATACTCTTTATATTAGAGATTTGAACCCCTAGATAAGTTGCAGTCTGGCATAGACCTACAGTTGGCACCACTGGTTTATAGTTCGATACAATTTGAGTTTTATTTAAATTCAATTTATACCCGGAGATCTCTCCGAATCGATTGGCCTCCTCTATGATACCCTTCATTGCTTCTGTAATATCAGTGGAATAAATAGCAATATCGTCGGCATAGGCCATAATTTTTAATGTGTGAGGGCCAAACTCGAATCAATCAATCAATCAAGATATTTATAGAGCGCACTACTCACCCGTAGGGTCTCAAGGCGCTAGGGGGGGGGGGGGTGCCGCTACTGCTCGAACAGCCAGGTCTTGAGCTTCTTCCTGAAGGAAGGGTGGTCTTGGGTCAGGCGCAGGTCGGGAGGGAGGGAGTTCCAGGTCTTGGCGGCCAGGTAGGAGAAGGACCTTCCTCCTGTTGTCGCTCTTCGGATGCGGGGGACGGCGGCGAGGGCGTGGCTGGTTGATCTGAGGTGGCGCTTGGGAGCGTAGAAGTTGATTCGGTTGTTGAGGTAGCTCGGGCCTTGATCGTGTAGGGCTTTGTGTGCGTGGGTGAGGAGACGGAAGGTGCTTCTTTTGTTGACGGGGAGCCAGTGCAGGTCTTTCAGATGTCCGGAGATGTGGCTGTTTCGTGGGATGTCGAGGATGAGTCTGGCTGAGGCGTTCTGGATCCGCTGGAGTCTCTTCTGGAGCTTGGCGGTGGTTCCGGCGTAGAGGGCGTTGCCGTAGTCCAGTCGGCTGGTGACGAGGGCCTGGGTGACAGTCTTCCTGGTCTCGGTGGGGATCCACCAGAAGATCTTCCGTAGCATGCGTAGGATGTTGAAGCATGACGAGGAGACGGCGTTGACTTGTCTGGTCATGGAGAGGGAGGAGTCCAGGATGAAGCCCAGGTTGCGTGCGTGGTCCGTCGGTTTGGGTGCGTTGCCCAGGGCGGGGGGCCACCAGGAGTCATCCCAGGCGGAGGGCGAGGAGCCCAGGATGAGGACCTCCGTCTTGTCTGAGTTCAGTTTCAGGCGGCTGGTCGTCATCCACTCGGCTACATCTCTCATCCCTTCGTGCAGGTTGGCTCTGGCGGCGGCGGGGTCGTTGGTCAGGGAGAGGATCAGCTGGGTGTCGTCGGCGTAGGAGATTATGTTGAGGTTGTGTTGGCGTGCGATGGCCGCGAGGGGGCTCATGTAGACGTTGAAGAGGGTGGGACTCAACGAGGATCCTTGAGGGACGCCGCAGATGACTTCGGTGGCCTCTGACTTGTACGGTGGTAGGCGGACTCTCTGTGTTCTTCCGACGAGGAAGGAGGTGATCCATTCCAGTGCCTTCTCCTGGATTCCGACGTTGCCGAGGCGCTGCACTAGGGTGCGGTGGCAGACAGTGTCGAATGCCGCGGAGAGGTCCAGGAGGATGAGGGCCGCTGTTTCTCCGTTGTCCATCATGGTTCGGATGTCATCGGTGGCAGCGATGAGGGCGGTCTCGGTGCTGTGGTTGGCTCGGAAGCCAGACTGTGAGGGGTCGAGGGATCCATTCGTCTCGAGGAAGGCGGCCAGCTGTTTGTTGACGGTCTTTTCGATGACTTTGGCCCGGAACGGGAGGAGCGAGATGGGGCGGTAATTCTTGAGTTCGGTGGGGTCCGCTGTAGGTTTCTTGAGTAGAGCGCTGAGTTCTGCGTGCTTCCAGCTCTCCGGGAAGGTGGCGGTGTCGAAGGAGGTGTTGATAATGTCCTGCAGGTGGAGTGCGATGACAGCGTCGGCCTTGTTGAAGACGTGTTGAGGGCAGGGGTCGGTCGGAGATCCGGAGTGGACGGAGTTCATTGTGCGGATGGTGTCTTCGGTGCTGATCGGGTTCCAGGCGCGGAGGGTGGTGGTGGGTGGCGTTGCTGCGGTTGTGGCGTGCGTTGGTTGGATGCTGAAGCTGTTGTGTATGTCCGCGATCTTGTTGTGGAAGTAGGAGGCGAGGGAGTTGCAGAGGTCTTGCGACGGGGTGATGTCGTTGTTTCCGGCGTTGGGGTTGGAGAGCTCTTTCACGATGTTGAAGAGTTCCTTGCAGTTGTGTGCGTTGTTGTCCAGCCGGTCCTTGTATGTATTTTTCTTTGTGGCGCGGATCAGTTGGTGGTGTTTCCGGGTGGCAAGCTTGAGGGTGTTCATGTTGTCCATTGTTGGTTCCCTTCTCCATACTTTCTCGAGGGCTCGGCAGTTCTTCTTGGAGCTCTTGAGTTCGTCGGTGAACCATGGGGTTTTTCTGCTGCTGGGTCTGTTGGGCGGGGTCCTCAGAGGGGCGAGTTCGTCCGCGCAGTTGCTGATCCACTTCGTGAGGTTGTCGGCGGCCTGGCTGGGGTTCGCTGAGCCGGCAGGGGGGTGCTGGCTCAGGGAGGCGGTGAGCTGATCGGCTGTGATCTTGCTCCAGCTTCTTCGGGCAACCTGTTGCTGGTGGTGGTGGATCGTCGTTCTTTTGAAGGTGAAGTGGACGCAGCTGTGGTCCGTCCAGTGGAGTCCTGTTGCGTGGCTGAAGGCGATGTCTTTGCTGGATGAGAAGACGGCGTCGAGTGTGTGTCCGGCGAGGTGGGTGGGGGTGGGCACCAGCTGTTTGAATCCGAGGTTGGCGAGGTTGTCGAGCAGGGTGATGGTGTTGCGGTCGCTGTTGTTCTCCAGGTGGAAGTTGAGGTCCCCCAGGAGGATGTAGTCGGCGGAGGGGAGGGCATGCGGGCTGATGAAGTCGGCGATGTCCTCGCTGAATCGTGTGCGTGGTCCCGGGGGTCGGTAGATCAGGGTGCCTCTGAGGGTGGTCTTCGGGTCGGTGTGGACCTGGAAGTGCAGGTGTTCGGCGGTGGTTAGGGTGTCGTCGGTGTTGGTCGTGATGCGGAAGGTGTCTCTGTGGATGATGGCGATGCCTCCTCCCATCTGGTTGGCGGTGCGGTCCCTTCGGGTGATCTTGTAGCCCTCTGGGATGGCGATGGCGATGTCGGGCGCTGAGGAGGCGTTCATCCAGGTCTCTGTGAGGAAGGCGACGTCGGGGGCTGTGGTGTCGAGGAGGTTCCAGAGTTCGATGGCGTGTCTGTGGACGGAGCGGGTGTTGAGCAGGATGCACTTGAGGTGGTTGCTGCTGGTGTTCGGCTTGGTCGGTGCTGGTGTAGTGCAGGTCCGGATGCAGGTGAACTTGCAGGCGTGGCAGCTGAAGGGTCCGTGGGTGTGCTTCGGAGCGGCTCGGTGACATCCCGGGATGCCGCTGGTGTTGAATGCGAGGAGTTCGGCGGCGTTGTAGGTTCGTCGGGTCGGCTTCCATCGGTGGGGGCCAGGGGTCCTGGCGCTGGGCGCGGTCCAGGTGCGGACGGGCGCAGACGGGCTTACCTTTGGCGCGCCTTCGGCGCACAATCGGCGCGCCCGCTGCGCGTCAACGCTGCGCGTTCGCACGGTCGCCATATATGGCGAAGTGCGCGGGTGGGCGGAGCAGCTGGGAGGCGGGAGCGGGGAGGGTACAGAAGGCAAAGTGGGCGGGGTTATCGGCGTTGGCGGGAACCGGGGAGCGGGGAGGGGGGACGAAGGGGCTAAGGCACAAGCACAAACAGAAGGCAAAAAAGCAGGTTAAAGGGGGACAGGCTACAAAAAACACTAAACAGCAGCAATGACGACGGGGGCAGGCAAAAAACACTAAACAGCAGCAATGACGACGGGGGCAGGCAAAAAACACTAAACAGCAGCAATGACGACGGGGGCAGGTCGCGGACCGCGCCGCTAGAGGCAGGGGGCGTGGTCACGCGTCCGGAGCTCGGCTAGCGAGGCAGCAGGCAGCAGTCAGGGAACACGCACACAGCAGCTGGTGGCCGTGCGGCGCGGGGGTGTCCTAGGGCTAGGTCACACTCACCTGCGCCGCACGGTCGCCATATATGGCCAAGTGCGCGGGTGGGCGGAGCAGCTGGGAGGCGGGAGCGGGGAGGGTACAGAAGGCAAAGTGGGCGGGGTTATCGGCGTTGGCGGGAACCGGGGAGCGGGGACAAAGGGGCTAAGGCACAAGCACAAACAGAAGGCAAAAAAGCAGGTTAAAGGGGGACAGGCTACAAAAAACACTAAACAGCAGCAATGACGACGGGGGCAGGCAAAAAACACTAAACAGCAGCAATGACGACGGGGGCAGGTCGCGGACCGCGCCGCTAGAGGCAGGGGGCGTGGTCACGCGTCCGGAGCTCTGCTAGCGAGGCAGCAGGCAGCAGTCAGGGAACACGCACACAGCAGCTGGTGGCCGTGCGGCGCGGGGGTGTCCTAGGGCTAGGTCCCTCGAAAGGAGGGATATGGGGTTGAGATTTTAAAGCAAATAGAAATTGTTCCATTGACAAGGCAAATAATAATGGTGAGAGGGGGCATCCTTGTCGGGTGCCCCTAGCTATTGAAAATGGAGTTGATGTAATACTGGCATAGCTAATTTTAGCTGTAGGATTATCATATAAAGATTGAGTCCATTTCATAAATTTGCCATTAAAACCCAAATTAGACATTACCTGTCAAAGATATCCCCACCCCACTCGGTCAAAAGCTTTTTCTGCGTCCAGCAAAATAATGCCGAGTGGGGTGGATTCCTTGTCTGCAATATCAAAGGCAGTTATTGCCATGTTAATGTGTGCCGTAGTATCTCTGCCCATTACAAAACCGTGCTGATGCGGGCTGACAATTTTTGGTATATATGGGGCCAGCCGAGTGGCCAGTACCTTAGCAAATATTTTAGCATCAGCATTAACTAATGAAATAGGGCGGTAAGAGCCGCAATTATCAGGTGGTTTCCCATTTTTCAAAAAGAACACAAGATTAACCCTATTCCAGGAGCAGGGTGCCTTCCCGTGGTCCCCAATGTAATTACTAACTTGTTGGAGTAGGGAATCAATTCGTCAGAGCATAATTTATAAATCTCAATTGGTATTGTCTTCACCAGAGGCTTTTCCGGATGGTAAAGAGGATATCGCTTGTCTGATCTCCTGTTGGCTAATATTATTAGACAGGTGTTCCAAATCAAGTGGTTCAAATGTTCCTACATAATAATCCAGATATTTTTGAATAGCTGCCGAGGTGGGGCATAATTCTGGTGTATACAGCTTTTCATAAAACAGCGAGAATTGCTCTAGGATTTGAGATGGTTGGTCACATATTAAATTATTAGGGCTGCTAATGTATTTTATCCGAGTACTAGCCTTTTCATCTGCTATTTTATAGGCCAACAGCTTCCCTACCTTGTCTCCGCTTTCATACTGCGAGAAACGTGTTTTATGTAGTTTTAAACAGCTCTTTTCCCAGAAAATCGTTTTAAGTCTTGCCTTCAAACACCCTAATTGTAGCCCTAATGTAGTCACATTTTCGGGACACGAGCGGATAGCATCAGCTAGTTGAAGTTCTACATTCATAATATCGTTAGCCATTATTTTGTCTCTCCTTCGACGCTCAGTGTTTTGTTGATATAGAAACTGCT
This sequence comes from Lissotriton vulgaris, assembly GCF_964263255.1. Lineage (NCBI taxonomy): Eukaryota > Metazoa > Chordata > Amphibia > Caudata > Salamandridae > Lissotriton > Lissotriton vulgaris. The sequence goes on along the minus strand of NW_028254400.1, from coordinate 553,765 downwards.
GCGTGAACCCGCGAATACTCCCTTACAGGCATCCCATACAATGAGGCAAGTGGTAGAATTAATATTAAGCTCAATAAAGTCTAGAATGTGTAGTTTAAGTTGGGAGATAAATAGAGTATTTGAGCACAAATGCCTGGGGAAGGAAAATGCTTGGGGCGCTGCGCGGTTCTCTTTAGTATCGCAAGAGAATAAAATAGGGTTGTGGTCAGAGTTTATTCGTGGACAAAGTTCTATAGTACTGTCTTTCAGCAGGTTATCTGTTGTCCAAACCATATCAATCCGTGTACAGTGTAGGAAGGTAGGTCCCTGACTATGGTTGCCCCCAACTTTTTGCCTGGTGTTTTGCTGGTTTTCTGACTTAGTTGACCTGGGGCCCTGCTATTCAGGACCCCAGGCCCACTGCTCTCTCTGTAAAATGGATTCCATGTACCTTAGGTACATATCTAATTGGATACTGAGTCACCTTATCAGTCCCTGTACAGTATACCTTAGGTATCCAGGGCATAGGTGTACCCAGGGCCTACCAGGGGCTGAAGCATGTATTATGCCACCCCTGGCAGGCCATCCAAATCTGACACAACTGGCTGCTTGACAGCTGGGGCAAGGTGGTGTACACACCCTTTGCTGTAGATATAGTATTCCTATATCTAACCCTAAAAAGGACACATATATTCCTATCAGTCACTCCTATGGCAGGCCTTATCAATCCTGAAGGCAGAGTGCTTGGAATAATGTGAAATGGTGCTCTGGCATGAGCTGAGCCCGTTTGCAGCTTGCGGAACCAAGTCCTAATAGCTGTTCCATGATAACGCTATACCATATACTCTATTATGTACCTCGCGGTCATATGCTAACTTTGGTATAGCATTATCAAAACATGTCGAGTAAGGTGTCATACGAATTGGAATACTAACCCCTCGCCAATTCTGGCGACGGGGTTAGCATTCCACCCTTCTAGAGCGGCACGACATGTATGTAACTGAACCCCGGTTAAAGTTGAACATAGCCTCAGCTCCACAAAATGGATGCTGCCACCGAGACACAAGTCTGCCCTCCTGCTGCTGGGAGTCCTTCCAGCGAGGAGAGCTTGGACAGAGGGTTTCCTGTCAGGGGCGGTGCTAGCACCATCCCAGACAGGGTTTTGTGTATCCCAGGTAGGCATGGCTTTAGAGGAAGGTGACTGCAAGTGGCACCCCGGTGCTCACTGTGCATAGGCCGGCTCAAACCAGTTCTGGGGGCACACCAGCCCCTGAGCTGGGGAGAGACCGGACAAAGGAGAGGGGTGTAACCACCCCCCTCCTGGTCCCACCCATGGGCAGGACCTAGTCGCGTACCAGCCCCTTTCTTTAGAATAAAGGTGGGAGCGGGGACCCTTCCAGATTAGATCATCTTTGAATCCTGAAACTACTTTCCACGAAAGGAACTCTCGACTTCTTCTCAAGATTTCTCCCTTGTGACTAAGGAGTAGTCACCCTGCATCAGCAGGCACCAACTAAGTACCTTGCGGTTTGCTGCACGTCCTTCCTCCGGAATCAGACCGACCAGCACGACGAGACCCAGACTCCCTGCCCTCTCTGACCTCTACCTACCTCTACAGCACAGCTGAGAACCGTGGGTGCGACGAGACCAGAGGACCCGGCGACCATCAGAACCAGCACGACACTGACCCAGCACGACCGCCGAGGGACCCTCGAGTGGGTGCACTGGGGTAAGAGAAGCCCCAATCCCAAGCAGCACGAGCACCGAAGTTCAGCCCCCCAGCATCCTCCAGATCTGTGTGGGGCCCTTTTGCTTCTGCGCTGCTTGCCACGTTGTCCGGTCACTTGCCCGTTGGCTAGTGACCCTCCAGACGACGTCCTACGTTGATTTCACCGCTGGTCTAGCTCCTCTAGACTGGCCCTGGTCTCCTCTTGAAGGGGAACTTCCTCGGACCCTCCTGGTCCAATCCAGATGCCATTTTGTGTCACCACGTGGGCTTGCCTTAGCCAAGGCTTGTTGCCTCCCTCACCGGGTCCAGCATCGCCAGCAGCAGACATCCGACGTGGGACAGCTCACAGACCTCCAGCCTGGTCGACATCCTCGCCCTGGTCCGTGCAGCAGCAGAATCCAGTGTCACCTCTTCACCTGGCTGAGTGACCTCGTCCGGTGCCAACCTGGTGCCCACCTAAGCACTGGCTAGTGATTCAGAACTTGGTCCCCTCTGCTTACAGGTATCCTTCTTCACTGATCCAGTCCTTGGATCAGCCCGGAACATCTTCACTGGTCGCCTGCCAGCAACTTCCACTTCAGGCTCCTGGTCCGTCAACGAGGATTCCCGACGACACTTGAACCCTATGCAGCCGCAGCCCCTGGGCTAGGTAAACCGAGTACCACGGTGCTCCAGCGTAGATCCACTCTCTAAGTGTCTAGATCCACTTTCGTTTTTGACCTACCTAGTCGGGTTCGCCCGAGAACACTAACTTTGCATTTACTAGCATCCATAGACTTTGTCCCGCATTACGCGTGAGAGTTCCCACTCTGCACACGACGTCCCCAAGGCCCCTGCTTCTAATCTAAGGGTTCAGCAGTGTAGGCCCAGCAGTTCTAAAGCCTCTGAGAGTAGTACTTACCTGCTAGTAATTTCGCATTCCACTTATGTAGTATATGGTTTTCCGTGCCCCTCGGGCATTTGTGTAAATTGTGCGACTTTCAGTATTTCTTTAAGAGCTTTGTATTGTACTTAGCACCCTGACTCATAAAGAGTCCAGGGTTGTTGTGTTCTAAATAAATATCCTTTTATTTTCATAACAGCTTGTGTCCTTTCACTTGGTGTTCAAGGGGTATATGTGATGGTAAAACAGCTGGCTTAACACGCCCTCTAGAGTTTAGCCTTAGACTGCTCTTGTCCATGCTACTAGGATAGCTGGTCTATAAGGTTGACTTACAACCAATCATCAATAAGGGTTGTTTGGACTGATACAAAGTGCTCACTAGAATAGTGAACATTATATATCAGGCCAACTTCTCACAACAGAGCCTATGGGGAGCGGAATAATATGTGTAACCGAGCACATTGGGGCATGCACTGCGCCAAGCATCCTTGATATTATGAATACGGCCAAGATCTAATATGGCGGCGCGGGTTCTCCGCATTCGTTGGATTGAGTTATGCTTAATAGTGTCAATCTGATAGTTCATTATACAGTTAAAATCACCCATGATAACTAATTCCCCTTTCCACTGTAGTAATTCCATATTTAATTGATCGAAAATAAATGACTCAGAGTTTGAACCATAAATCACACAGAGAACCAGTTTGCATTTTCCGACTAATATTTGCGCTAAAGCCCATCTGCCATTCTTATCACAAGCAGTTCTACATATCTCAATCTTAAAGCGTTTGTCTTTTAGGAAAGTGACCCCTCTTATTGAAGCATTAAAAGTGGAACAAATAATCACATCATGTAAAACCTGAGTCGGGTCGGGGACAATCGATATTTGCCCGGCGGTATTGCCTCTGTGACCCTCGAATTATTTAGTAAATGAAGAGGTAGGCGCTGGAGACTGGAAAGCAGGAAACAAGGTTTTATTCTCTCCGGAGGAGAACACAGCAAAACAGACAGCAGGTATCGTTCTGAGGTGCTCTAACTTATGTTTGAGGCCTGGCCCCTTATATACAGGGTTTGCGGTTTTTATTACAGTTTACATACTCATGACAAAGCTTTGATGTACGGAAAGACATTCCCGGAACCCCCCCACCTCCGGGCCCGTTCCCACACTCATTTACAGTAGAGGTCCCCACCCTGGTCACAACAGGTGATGAGTATCGCGCAGCTGGATATTCCGTCAATTCATGGAATGCGGGGTTCGATCGGATCTCATGGGGTGGGGGCTTTGATCAACCCGGGGATCCTTTGATGGGGGAAGCTTTCTATTGTACGGGGAGGGGCAAGGAATAGTATCGGCAGAGCTGGGTGTCGGCCTGGGAACGAGGAAGACAAACGGGCACACGGGGAAAAAGGGGTTTGCATCAAAGGGCCGGGGATCATAAAAGGGAAGAAGGGAGGTGTTGCGCTGGGAACAGGATGAGGGCCTGAGGCAGAGCAGCGCTGAAGAGGGGTTTATGATTCAAGACAGGTGCAAGCAGGGGGGTTGATCAGCGTGCAGGCTTGGTGAGGGCGAAGGGCTATGTCAGGGGCCAGCGGCATGCAAAAGGGTTTGTTCGGCTCAGGGCATCTTAAAATGGCGGGTGCGCACGACAAAAGTGTGGCATCAGGGGAAGAGGCAAGATGGCGCAGATAATGTTCACCAAACCGTACTAATTTTCCACAATCATAGCCCAATTGGCCAAGTAACTTCCTGTCTTTGTAGGCTATGTGTGTCTCAGACAAAAAACTAAATTCGGGTCATGGAGGGCTAATTCTTCTCGGACAAGTCTTCTCTTATTTCTGCTGTTTAAACCTGCAACATTCCATGCAAGACATTTTATGCGCGCCATTTTAAAAAAAGAGATCAAATAAATCTTGTCATTCCGCAAGGCTGAAGTGTATAATAAAATGTTTTTGAAGTGAAACCATAATTTCGCTATCTGAGTTGCTTTTCCCATAGTATACTGCTCCCCCCCCACCAACCCCTCCCAACCCCCCCAAATCCCCAACCCCTCCCCCCTCACGGGAAGGAGCCCCCCCCCCGAACACTAGCTGCCGCTAGAATGGCAGCCAACCTGAGGAGCAGCCAGTGGTTCCTCCCCTAGCCCCACCCGAACAAAAAGACTCTACATGTGTCTAAAAAAAAAAGAAAACTAGTGCGTGATTCAATGATAGAGAAAAAAAAAAACTATTCATAAATGGATACTTGAGTCTAGAATATTATATTACGAGATCACTTATAGTTCTCTAAGTTTAGGAAAGTGACGCGAGGAAGCTCTCTGCTTCCTTTACATCTGTAAAGAAGTGAGTATGGCCATTTTTGATTATCTTGAGGCGGGCGGGCTCCTGTAGGAAAGCTTGTCCACCATGTGACTTAAACGGATCTATAAGTTTACGTAATTGCCATCTCCTGTCCATGGTAGCCTTGCTAAGGTCCAATTTGACTAAAAAAGATAAATTCCCTACTGAGACTGGTAGATTCGGTCTAGCTTTGAATGATACTGCCTGCCTTAACAGATAGTTACCAAAGTGGATAAGGAAAGGGCGAGGAAATTGGTTATCCTTGTTCCTCTGAACCAATGGTAGCCGGTGGACTCTCTGAAGTTGGGAGTCCCAATCCCAATTAACGAGATCCGTGAAGGCTTTCTGGAGTAAGTCCACCATGAATGCCCTCGGATCCTCCCCTTCAACCCCCTCTGGGATACCGAAGAGCCTTAGATTAGATCGCCGTTGGCGATTCTCCAAGTCCTCAACTTTCAATTGAAGGGCCAAAAGCTGGGATTCATGTTCGCTAACCTTAGCATCAATTCTAGCTGAGCCCTCTTCCACCTGAACCACTCGCTGTTGCAAACCCTCTATTTCCTGGACTATCCCCCCCATCTTAGATGTAATCTCGAGCATAGCACTCTGGAGTTTGATGTTATCATCTTGCAGCTGTAAGAAATGTTCTTGCGCTTCTTTCCTGTGTCCAGTCAAAGTCTGTAAGATGATGTCCAGTGGGGAGTCGTGTGATTCTATCTCTGACTCTGAGAATTCATTAAGAGTGGTTATGCACTGAGGGATTGTGGAGATAGTTGTCGGCAGAATCGTAGGTGATTTTATCCAGACAGGAGAGCTATTAGCAGTAGTCATATTAGCCATAGAGGTGCTATTAGGCAAGGTCTCAATCGTTGTAGAAGCCAGTGTGAGGTCTTTCTCTCCGGGGACCGGGTCATGGGCCCAGTCAGGTCAGTTACGCTCGTTAATCCAGTTTCTCCAACTGAGAGCAGTCTAGAAATACTTGCTGTATTAACTAAATCCTCCGGAGATAATGCAAGAAGGTCAGTACCATCAGGATCGGAAGGGCTTGTACCAGAGAGCGTGAGTGTCATATTTTTCACCAGCCCCTTAGCTTGAATCCATTTCCTAAGAGGGCTTTTCTCAGCCAGGAGGTTTTTCCTTGTGAGTGGGTTTAAACTTACTACCAAGCCCATGGTTTTCGCCTTCTTGCCCCTTATTTTAGACTTAGACTTAGCCTTGTCCCTCCTGTTCGAAAGGTATTTCGCTGTGTCTGAGGGAGAGCCGGTCATTGTTAAGTCCTCTAATTCATCATTAGATATTTCACCTTCTACTGTACCCTCCGCAATACCCTCTAAAGCTGCCAACTCCTCCATTGTGCATAGTTCCCCATTCAGAGAGTTATTTGCCTCCGCGCTAGCGGCTAGTGAATCAACGCCGGACCCCCTCTCTAAGGGGAGATCTTCCATGGAAAAGTCAACTGAGTGGGCTCCCGTAGTGTAGTGTAGTTCCTATTATCCCAATAGGCTCTGCGCATTGGAATAATACCTTCAATAGTAAAGGCCTAGACCAGACGTTAACTAGGTCTACTACTGTCGATATTAGACTTAAAGTTTTGGGTTTGCCAGCTAGCTCAGAGTTCACTAGAAACTTTCTCGAATGTTCAGGAAGGACTTAACTTCCCTGATTAGACAAGAAGGGATTTAGTTTCTGGCAACCATAGAACATGACAACTTTGCTCTCCCCTAATCAAGAGAAAATCTCGAGAGTCGTGTGAACAAAAGGCAATTTATTTTACTCAGTCAGTACGTGCATTCTTAGTCTCATCAGATTGTAGAGAAAAGGAAGAGACGGGCGTGTTCAATAAAAAGGTGTTATTTATTGATCAGTCTCTTTTCTCATACATGAGAAATGGATCAATATTATTGCAATACTTAAAGTTAAGTAGAGTGCATACATTAAAAGCAGAAGTATAAAATAATACTGTAAAAACATTGATATGGTTTCTGAGCCATAAGATGTTTAAAATGAATAAAATATATTACATACACATATACATTTGACTAAACGTACTCAACTGGTGTTTCTAAATACGCCTACCCCGTGTACCTGACCTAAGCCTAATACGTGGGCGGGAATAGAAAGTTACAGTTTAAGTTAAGTTTGTTTTTGCCAAGTGAATAACTAAAGAATTCTCTGTGAGGGGTTATTCAGTTCTGTACCTGGAAGTTAGGATGAATGAGGAATGGTATCTCTTTCTCTGGTCTCGATATTCCAGGCTGCCTGCGAGGGCTACCCGGAAGCGCCGGTGCTGGGTTTCTCGGCAGGAGAAAGCAGCTTCTCGTTCTCAGCGCGTCAGGAAGGCGGGGCTGCTGCCAGCGGGGTCTGCTCTGCTCTGGGCTTCGGCAAGTATGGCTGCTCCGTCTCGTCACCACGCGTGTGTTTGCATAGGGCAAGATCGGTAATATTTATACCTTTAAGGTGCCGAGATTGACGTAAGGATCGACATAGATACGTCAATAAGGATGTCATACGACTTGCTCGTTAGCACATTCTTTTGCTGAAGTTCTCTGTGAAATCAAAACAATGGCCGCACGGTTTTTCCAGGTTGTCATAGGTTTGATTTGTTATGAGAACTCCGTATGCCTTATCAGGGGCTGGAGGAATATCGCTTGTCTAATTAGATCGCAAGCGTTATGACCTAATCAGATAACACGTTCCTGTGCCGTAGTGTGACTGCGTCAGATAACGGTATCTGCATCAGGGGGGGTTTTCCGCCTCATGGGCTGACTGCTAGTTAACTTGTTGGTTAGTTTAACCAGAATAGGGTCAGGAATAGGGGGATCGATTCAGAACCTATAGGAATACATCACACCCACTCCACGCTAACTATGGTCATATTTACTAATCTATGCATAGTATAACATAGTACAACTTACTATAGAGTATAGTGTATACCTTACCACCCCAAAATACATAAATGCATTTTGAAATTTTCAAATATACGGAAAAATTGCAGTCATATGTATTGTATGCACTTAAGCTGTGAATAAATGCTAAAGTAATCACGCATTTGTATACATTATTGCTATTTGGTATATGAGAAATTACACATGAAATGGCTCTTAATACAGAAAAAAAGTTCGAGACCATTCCATCACAGAATAAAATATTTATGAACATACCAGCGGGCAGCTAATGTCTATAAAGTATCTAAAAATAGAAATCTTAGTTCTCTAGGAATAGTTTCTTACTTTAAGCAGAAGATAAGTGTCCCAAAAAATTGAAAAAATAATTTGGGGCTGCTGAAAGAGTTGCTGTCCGTGAACTGGAGTGAAAATAGTTCATGTGACTTTATTTTTTTTAAGTTGAAGGCCGAATTCAGGGAACGCCGTGTGCGAGTTTGCTCAAAAGTCTCTATTTCTGCTCTGGTGAGAACATCATATCGTTTAGGCTTTCGAAAAAACTGTCAACAGTTTCCTGGGAAAGTTCCACTAACTCGGAAATAGGTGTAATCATGCATTCGTGCGCATGATTGTCTCCATTGACATTCTGATTCGCATTGCTGACAGAAGGTCGTACCTGATCGATGCTGCTTTCATCTTGAACTTCACTACCCATCAATCGTAGTGGTGAAGCTTCCACGAATGCCGTCATCAGGATTGGTAGCCTTTGAGGGCAGCACAAAGCATGAACCTTTATTGTGCTCAACAATGTTTCTGCATCCATTGGCGCATCCGATTGTAGCGTCAGACAGGTGTCTAACACGCATTCTTCTCCGCATAGCAGACACCTTAATACAGGTAAAGCGCATCTTTGCCACATTGGTCGAAATGATAGAAACCAAGTCATGTTCAGGTCTCTAAGCCGGGAGAGTCCCAGGATTTTTGATATCCGGTCCCGGTATCCAATGGCTAGGATTGTTTCTTCCCTTGTCGCAAGAGTTTTGTCTGTGACATGGGTTGCCATAACGAAAAATAAGGACTAAGAATAGGATTCCTGCAATTAGTCCCAGGATCAGGGGAAGTCCGCCAAAAATCGAATGGACGAAATCTGGAAAAATACCCAGTATGGCTTTGAATGGTGTTAATGCCATCGAAAATACTGTCTTAAATACCTTTGAGACCCCAGTGGTATCAGAAATATTTAAGATTTCATTAAGGATTTCCGCGAAATGTATGGGGGAATTAGTTGATAACAATGAATGTATCTCTGCAGTCGTCCTTGCGACTTGTAGATCATACGTTTCTTTTGATGACGTGAGCCTTGTAGGCGTCTGAAGAAGCACTGTTTTCATTCTGCTTAAAGTATCTATTCGAATAGAAGTAATTTTCAAATTGGGCCATGCCCTTGCCTCCCTGTCTGGAAAGGAGCTGGGGAACAATGAGCGTCCACAGCACTTGACCTTCGCAGTCGTAGTTACGAGATAAGGAGTCCCGGGCATAAGACTACAACATCTGCGATCTACAATTAGAATGTAACTCCCATTATAGAGTCTTTGAAAGAATGGTTCTATCTCTGTTGCAGGTGTGCCTTGCTGGTGACATGAAAGGTTGTATGAATTCCCTTCACAGGCTCCATGCAAACTAATTCCGTTACACAGAAGCGTGCCGCTTAGTGACATCGCACAATTATGGCCACTAAGAAACACTTTCTGTCCTTTATTACTGACACATGCATGTGAATAGGGCAGGTTCCATGTTGTTTTAATGTACCCCTTTCCCAATTTCTCGTACATGCCAGCCTGTATATATTTTTGGCAGTATTGAAACCTGAAGGTTGAGATTGGAATATTTATGATTCCATGTATTATCCATTCACTGACAGGTCGTTCTGACATTGTCACTGGTAATCTTTCGAGTTTTTCATTGCTCAAGATTGTATAATCAGCACCCTTTTGTGCCATACTGATTTGTCTATCAGTAAGGTTAAAGATTTGGAATAGTGACGTTGTGTTGATTAAACGCCAAGGCACATAGCCTGAACGCAGATTTTGTAACGTCCAGCCAAGCTGTACAATAGAACGCAATTGCGACTGACCGTGTTGTAGCAACAGTAAGTCCTGCGATAATATGTCGATTGCTGAAGACACAATGCTGTCCAAAGAAAAAATTCTGGAGGACAGAGTCATTAACCCATTGTCCACTACAGAAAGTGATTTTTCCAAATTAATACGGTCAATTTCCCGTATTCTCTCTGCTGTTTCAATTTGAGTAACCTTCCAGGCCTCATTGTATGCTGCATATACAGAGGCTGCTATGAAACGCTGTTGACGCTGTTTGCGTGGTCCCATTATGAAATCACGCAAGTCAGCACCATCAGTAAGTAAAGTTAGGTGTTGCTTAATTTCTGCCAGTGTGGAAGTTTGAAGCCATTGAAGGCACAATTTGCCCACACTGTAGGTGGTTATTATCCCTGGGTGATGTCTTTGGGGATATCTAGGGTCTGGCCTGGTCATTTTGAACCCCTGTGTTTTATTCAGGAATCTGTCTTGACAGTTATTAGTATCTGTGGGCCAGATCAACCATTGTTTCCAATCAGGATGTGTTCTGTTTTGGTTTAATATATGGTTTAAGTCTATCTCTTCATCTGTATCAGAGCTATTGCTAAACATTGTTGGCTTTGGAATAGACGGTTTATTTAGGTCTTTGATTTTGGCTAAGCCAAGACAGGTGGTTTGTTGAATAGTATCATTTAAAAATATCATTTGTTCTGGGATCATGCAGGCTCTAAATAGTGATTCTATACCCTGTACTTGCCATTCTTTTGTACCCCAAACACTTTTCAATTCAACATTTTGTCCCAATAATCAAAACCAAAAGTATTCATTTGTTCGAAGAATGAATCTGAATATATCAATTTTGTGTTGGTTATCATGGTCTTTGTCCCTGTCTTGTTTGACAATTTAAAATAAAATGTTTCAGCATTGCTTGTGTTAAAACCTGAAAAGTATGAATATTTGTCATAAACGGTTCTTGAGCTCCCTTTTGGAGGTGTAGCACAATGTTCCCATTGATTATAATTTAAAACATTTCTAGGTTGTGCAGATCTATGTAGAAAATGGTTACCATAGTGGTTATAGCAATACATACTATCATAATTTGTAGAACCCTGCAAATAATCATGTTTGGTAAATTTAGCAGACATTACTAAGTCAGACATCATATTATTAATGCTTTCGAAGTCCCAATCATCAGCAAATGAGCTCGGTTTCACAAAGTCACTCAAGGAGATCTTAATTTGGTGTGGATATTTCAGGATCTCGACCGGACCATAAATTTCATAGTCAGTGTTGTCCCATGCTACCCCACCCGGTATAGGATTGGCTGTGAAGTTGGCTGAAGAAAGTTCTCTTTTCTCGACGTGTGAAGATGTGTGTGGTTTGAGGATCAAGTTGATTTTCTGACTTGCTGTGTCCATTTTAGCATATTTTCCCTCAATGAAGCGTCCCAAAGTAAGTACCATGATGAGCCAAAGTATGAGGCTAAATGCACCAAAACCCACCCAAAATTCAATCCATGGGGAAATCAGATACGTTTCTTTCAGTTGTTTCAAAAGTTCTTTAGCTTTGTCTTTAAAGGTTTCTGATGATGGCTGTGTCTTTGATTCACTGAAGCCTTCAGAGGAATCATCGAAGTTTATGAAGTAGCCGGATGCAGTTCTGTCAATTGTTCCAATTGCTTCAGGATTTCTGTTTCTTGCATTTTCACTTGGTACTTCATTATAGATTGGTGTGTCTCTGCTAAATGTTTTTATTTGGGTTTTCAGAGGTCTAAGTTCCATTGCATTGTTGCATAGTCCTTGTTGTTCTTCTGTAGGCGTTTCGAATGTGATGAGCCTCTTTGATAGGACCTCTGTACTGGTAGCAAACCTTGGTGTTCTGCTACTCATTGGGAGTCCACTTGGCCTACTGTTTGTTATCGGCCACATGATTGTGGTTTTACCAGGTCGATGGATACAACTCGGTTCTCCTTTTTACCAGCAAGTGGCGGTAGTACAACTGATCTTGTCCCGTTGACAGACAAGACAGGAACTGCTTTTCTGTAAGAAGGCCCAAATTCCTTCTTTACCGCGATCTTCTCCCTGACTAGATCCCCGACTTTTGGAATCCAGACAGGTCTTGCTGGGACAGGTGGTGGTTCTTCAGTGGTTGTTGGCTGTTGTTTCAACTTTATGTTGCTCAGGTCTTTTCTTGTTTTGTTTAAGTCCTGCAAAATAGCCAAACGGTCTTTGATATCAAAGCTTTTTTCTTTCACCACTGAAGTCTGACTGTCAAGGTCAGAGATTAACATCCTAGTTCCGAATAATAATTCGTACGGACTGAATCCCTTCAGAGAATTTCTTGGCAAGTTATTTAGACTACGTTGGACACTTATTAGATGTTTGACCCACCCAGTTCCCGAACCTAATACATTTGCCGTTATAGATTGCTTTATGTCACGGTTTTTTCTTTCAACAATTCTGTTCCCCTCAGGGTGAAATGGACAAGAGTACCGCAAATTCACGCCCATGCCGACCATGGCCTCCTTATAAGCTCTAGAGCTAAAAGCAGGTCCGTGGTCCGAATGCAGCATGCCAATTAGGTATGTGCCGATAAAGACTCGCAAATCTTTTATAACAGTTCTGGCGTCAGCCGTTCGCTGGGGCCACATCCATATGAATCTCGTGCATGAGTCCACTGCGACCAAGATATATTTATAGTTACCATCCCTTTGTAAGGGACCGCAGTGGTCCAGATAAACACAGGCTAATGGTTTATCCGAGATTAGAAGGGGCGTCTGGGCTGGACGTCTCACCGTTGATACTTTCATTTTTTGACATATTTCACATTCTAGAACATAGTTCCTTGTTTGTCTTCTCATTTGTGGCCACCAGTATCTCTGCTTTAATAATGATACTGTAGCTGAGACGCCAGCATGTATAGAAGCAAGCCCTTCGTGTGCCGCTATTATTAGTCCTAACCTATGTTCCGTGTTTGGAATTGCCCTATCCCCCACTCCAGGGATTCGAGCAAAAGGAACATTGTTTGCATCAGTTATGTATGAGTATTTTACTGGAAAGCCTTTCGGGAGTGGTTCTATCGAATTCTTTTCTGAAGCGCTGACAGCTTGTAATATTTCGCTGTCTATTTTTGTTTTTGACCGAGTGATGGCAGCTACGGAAGCCGTTTGTACAGCTGCCTTCGCGGCCTCATCAGCCAATGAATTCCCTGCAACGTGAACGCCACCACGTTGATGACTCAGTGTATGTATCACGTGAGTCTTTGGTAGTTCTTTTTGTAATAGAACTACTTGTTCCCAGAGCATTTTATGCTTGATTGTGCCACCTTTCGCATCCTTGAAACCATTCTGAAGCCAGATCTGCAAGTATTCATTATAAGACTGAACGCAATAATACGAATCGCACACTATGAGTGTGGGGAATTCTCGATCGGTATTTTCAAGCGCCATCTTGAATGCTTGTAGTTCAGCTCGCTGAGCTGTACAATCTCCTAGAGATTGTGTTTTAGTGAGGGTTGGTTTAAATTTCCCTTCGTGCCAGCGACCTTTAACAATCGCACACGCAGCACTGTAAGCTTGTTTACCCCCTACTGCGGGTTGTGCTGATCCGTCTGTATATATTATACAGCCGTAATGTTCTAGAGGCAGAATTTCGGTCGGCAGAGGACATTCAAATTCATATTGGAGAAATTCTTGTGTTTTTAAGTTGGGATCAAATTCGTATGCCACGTCTGTTGCAGCAAGAGAGTTCGCCCATTGTATCCATCTTGGATGGAGCGCTTTAGCATTAGGAATGCTTGCTTTTGTTACAGCCTCTAAGGCTGGTATCGGTGTCATGATTATTATTCGTTTACCTTGTGCCAGGGCTCGTTCTTTTGCTATAGCTGTCTGTGTTGCAGTTAGAATTTTTTCCGTTGGGCTAAATTTCATTTCAGCCTTAGTGTACAAGTGTGATTTGAATGCAATTGGTACCTTATCTCCCTCATTAGAGGTCAGGTATGTGAATCCGCATCTTCCTGGGATGACTCGAATCACAAGATTGCGTGTGTTATCATGTGTTTCTAATTTTGTTTTAATTAGCATGTCTGTTTGTAAGGATCTCAACATTACTGTGTGTATTTGAGTCCAATTGGATCTTTTAAAATCTGGGTTTATCAGATCATAAAGGGGTTTGACCCTTTCTGCGTAATTTGCAATGTATGTTCTTCCGAAATTTAGGAAGATTTTTTAAAGTTGAATTTGTAACCCTCTGCTGCGAACCCAAGTATTATGGTGTTCACTCTCTTCAAGTGAGTATCCAAGTCATCATCTGTTAAGTATATGTCGTCGACATAAGATAATGCTTCATCATCATATATTTGTAGTAATTCTGTTACTCTCGCTGAGAATACTCCCGGGCTGTTCTTGTACCCCTGGGCTAACCGACAGAATTGTTTTTGAGTGCCATTTATTGAGAATGCAGTTAAATATCTGCTCTCTGGTGCTATATTTTGACAAAAGAATCCATTAGAGATGTCTAATGTTGTTTTGTATTTTTTTGCGCACTATATTATTCATTAGTGCAGCACTATGCGAGTTTTGCACTGCAAAAGTTTTGCAACATGTGTTAAGGTGTCGGTAATCCAAAACTAGACGATATGAATTGTCTGGTTTGGAGACCGGAAACAAAGGGTTGTTCATTTGTGAGGTGCAAGTTTCAATCACCCCCTGGTATTCTAGCTGATCTAGTATTTCTTTTACCTGTTTTTTAGCTTCTTGCTTAATTGGGTACTGCCTTTGTGCAGCAGGTTGTGATTTTAACTGGATTTTGTGAGGAGGTGAGTCCTCATCCCATCCTACATGATTTTTATATAAAGCAGGAGCTAGAGCTACTGCCCACTTTCTAGCAAGTGTATATTTTTTATGAATCGGATGTGATTCGAGAAGGCAGGCATAATTATTTCTTCGCCATGAGGGCACTCCCTAACAAACTCTGGTGGCCAGTCTTTTTCAGCTAGAAGGATGTCATAGCCCTTGGAGAGATTATCCCAAAATAGTCCCCTTATTTTCCTAGTCTTATCTCCCTCTATACGTAATGTTATTTTGTATATTTTGTGAGGTTTGCTAACTCTGGTGTCCGCAGTTTCCACTTGAAGATATTCATTCGTGTCCACTGTCTCCAGATGATTCATAAGGACTTTGCGAGCTATGCTCACTTCTGCTGCGCTGTCTAGCATTGTCTGAGCCCATTCCCTGTTTTTCAGTTGTGTCTTCAGTATTCTCGGCATTGTTAACTACCTTGATACTGGCTACCTTCTTTTTTGGAAATTGTAATTTCTTTTTTAGCTGAGCAGGTTCCTTGTCTTTGGACTTGGCGTGCTCTTCTCTTTGTTCTGATCGTCCTCTTCTTTCCGATTTCTGCGAGGAAGTCTGAAAAGATTGAGAGGGACGTGTATCAATGTCTTGATATCTATCAGGCTTTTTTATATTATCCCTATTTCTAAGGTTATATCTTTTCCCAGAGGGGTCACTCTGGGGTGACCTTTGTCTTTGGTTTGGAGATTTATCTCTTCGCCTTGGAGACCTTCCCCTGGACTGGAATTTCTTTTCTTTATGATTGGATTGTTTGTTTCCATCCCAGTTCTTTTTTGGTGAATTATTATTAAAAAATATTTTTTCAGGACTTTCAGTCAGTTGCGGTTTTACTGGTATTCCACCTAAACTATCTCTACCTAGTTCCTCATAGGATTTTTCTATGATTCTGGCAATTTGAGCTGGTTGGTCTGCTATATCTGTCTCTTTTAACCTCTGGCGGATCGCCAAGTTTGCTGCTTCTCCCTTTATGTTGGCTAATAATATAGCCGAGACCTGCTTGAAGTCTTTTAGTAATTTCATACCAAGAGTTAAAGCGGGTTCTGGACCGTATTCGTCTTGAATTTGTTTTAGCAAATCTGGTATTACCGAAATGGATGGAACACCGTGCGTTTTTGTGTAGATAGAAGCAAAGACTGTACCCCAAGTGTCACAGTCCTCAATGTGTGGTGCGATTCCCATTGGAAGACAGATAGTCAGAATCCTGTGTTTTTCTAACACGGTGGTGTCAGGAAACACCGCCTCTATTTGGGTGATTTTTTGTGCCAACCAGAATGGTATTTGTTCCCGTTTAGCCGGTACTTTACCTAGGCAAGACTGGATGTTCTGTGGTGTAATTTTGTTTGTGTTCCCCTGGTTAGGGGTCAGCTGTGGAATTTTAATCGCTGGCTGAATTGTTGAAGTCCGCATCACATACTGTACTAATTGTCTATGTATTTTTATTAATTGTTTTAGCTGAGTTAACAGCTCTGCTGTAGACATCCCGTTGATGTCTGGATGTGGTGTGTATCCGGCTAGGACCGGCCACGTTGCTCCTGGTCTACCTAAAGGACCGAGCCTGGTGATGTGATTGTTATGTTTTAGGGCGCCATCAAATAAGAGCAAATGCTCTTGAAATTTGAGTGGTACTTCCACCTCCTCGAAAGGAGTGTACTCATTAGGAGGTTCCTCTATTTTGTAATAGTGGAAGTACTTTGTCACAGCATTTGCTGCTGGAAAATGTATCCATGAATAGTATACCTCTGTCTGCCGATATTCGTGTGCCTCAATTACGAATATGACTGTGCCACCTCTAGGTGTCAGTCCATTTTCTATAAGTTTTAGGGTTATAGATCTCCTTTTAATGACCGGGATGAGTATTATATCCTCGTCTGCTGCCTGCATGGTAGCATCAGCTGCTGCGAGTTCAGTTGCTAATCTAACTGCCTCTCTTTCATCTTCATTGTCTGACATTTTACTGTCCAGAAGGTTATTTTGTTTGTTTGCAGATCAGGTTTCTTATGGAAACAGAGATTAGATGCACAATATTTTGGAACAGTGTATCCTTCAACGTTGACTATACCAAGAACCATACATAGGAGTTCCCTCCTGCGAGGTCTGGCGGATATAACCTTTCACCCACTCCAGACGTCTTTGGAGTATTGTGGGAAAAGGGGTCTGAGTGAGAAAGCACGACTGAGTTACTCTAAATGTCTTACGTTAGTTTTATCGCCCTTTCCAAACGCGTTGGGCGCCATGTAGGGTAGTTCCTATTATCCCAATAGGCTCTGCGCATTGGAATAATACCTTCAATAGTAAAGGCCTAGACCAGACGTTAACTAGGTCTACTACTGTCGATATTACACTTAAAGTTTTGGGTTTGCCAGCTAGCTCAGAGTTCACTAGAAACTTTCTCGAATGTTCAGGAAGGACTTAACTTCCCTGATTAGACAAGAAGGGATTTAGTTTCTGACAACCATAGAACATGACAACTTTGCTCTCCCCTAATCAAGAGTAAATCTCGAGAGTCGTGTGAACAAAAGGCAATTTATTTTACTCAGTCAGTACGTGCATTCTTAGTCTCATCAGATTGTAGAGAAAAGGAAGAGACGGGCGTGTTCAATAAAAAGGTGTTATTTATTGATCAGTCTCTTTTCTCATACATGAGAAATGGATCGATATTATTGCAATACTTATAGTTAAGTAGAGTGCATACATTAAAAGCAGAAGTATAAAATAATACTGTAAAAACATTGATATGGTTTCTGAGCCATAAGATGTTTAAAATGAATAAAATATATTACATACACATATACATTTGACTAAACGTACTCAACTGGTGTTTCTAAATACGCCTACCCCGTGTACCTGACCTAAGTCTAATGCGTGGGCGGGAATAGAAAGTTACAGTTTAAGTTAAGTTTGTTTTTGCCAAGTGAATAACTAAAGAATTCTCTGTGAGGGGTTATTCAGTTCTGTACCTGGAAGTTAGGATGAATGAGGAATGGTATCTCTTTCTCTGGTCTCGATATTCCAGGCTGCCTGCGAGGGCTACCCGGAAGCGCCGGTGCTGGGTTTCTCAGCAGGAGAAAGCAGCTTCTCGTTCTCAGCGCGTCAGGAAGGCGGGGCTGCTGCCAGCGGGGTCTGCTCTGCTCTGGGCTTCGGCAAGTATGGCTGCTCCGTCTCGTCACCACGCGTGTGTTTGCATAGGGCAAGATCGGTAATATTTATACCTTTAAGGTGCCGAGATTGACGTAAGGATGGACATAGATACGTCAATAAGGATGTCATACGACTTGCTCGTTAGCACATTCTTTTGCTGAAGTTCTCTGTGAAATCAAAACAATGGCCGCACAGTTTTTCCAGGTTGTCATAGGTTTGATTTGTTATGAGAACTCCGTATGCCTTATCAGGGGCTGGAGGAATATCGCTTGTCTAATTAGATCGCAAGCGTTATGACCTAATCAGATAACACGTTCCTGTGCCGTAGTGTGACTGCGTCAGATAACGGTATCTGCATCATGGGGGTTTTCTGCCTCATGGGCTGACTGCTAGTTAACTTGTTGGTTAGTTTAACCAGAATAGGGTCAGGAATAGGGGGATCGATTCAGAACCTATAGGAATACATCACAGTAGTAGCAACTGTTTCTCCTTCTATTTCTTCTGTAGAACCCCCCTCCAGAGACCCCTCTGTAGCTTCAGTATAGACAACCATATTGATTAAGTTTCCCTCAAGCTCCACTACGCTCTTTCCCCCTTTCAGTGGTTTAGCGTTAATGTCATTGGTAGCATTAGTAACTTTATTTGTGTCATTTGTGCCAATTTTAATGCTACTGTCTTTTGCAGGAGCTGATAAGGGTAAGGGCAGAGGTACAAGAGGGATCGGAGGTCGCAGAACTTTCTTACCGTGTACTATGGAAGCTGAAGAGGGGATAGCAGCACCAACTCCCCCTCCTGGAGATAGCACGGTTTCTACTGCCTTATCTCCTGCCTTATCAGTAGTGGCTGTAATCCCTGTAGGAAGAGCCCCCTCTCTCAATTTTCCATGGAATGTGGGGACTTGTGATATAGTTGTTCCTTCACTCGTTGGTACCACCTCATTGTTAGTTTTGTTTGTCCTGGTCGATCTGGGTGGGTTTTTTGGAGCCATCTGTAACTCACCAACTTGTGCAGCATCTGTGATCAGCTGTGAGCCAGGACGCAGCCCAAGACCAGACCAGCTGAGAGCCGAGCCGCTGATCAACCGGGGAAAGAGGTGCAGAGCAAGCAACAGGTAGGCACGAAGAAGCCTCTGCATTAATGTTAAGTTGTGGCAAAAAAAAGATTATGTACGTGGATAAACTCCGAAAGTGCTCGTAGACTTGAGAGAGTCATAATGCGCTTAATCTAAAAGAAAAAGTAGTACTTTGTGCCATCTGGGCTGTAATAATCGCTTCCCTCGTCCCTCCCTTCCATCCCTCCCTCCCACCAGGTCTGGAACAGAGTGTTACCTTCCCACCTATCCCTTCCGTCCCTCTATCTTGTGATGTATTTCTATAGGTACTGTATCGATCCCCCTACTCCTGACCCTGGTTTGGTTAATAATTAACTAGCAGCCATCCAACGGTGCAAAAAACGTTATCTGATTGAGCCACACCACGGCACAGAAGCGCGTTATCTGATTAGGTCATAACGCATGCCATCTAATTAGGCAAGCACTATTCCTCCAGCCCCTGATAAGGCATACGGAGTTCTCAAAACAAATCAAACCTACCGCGACCTGGGATTTTCCCGTAGCCATTGTTTTGATTTCACCGAGAACTTCAGTAAAGAATGTGCGAACGAACCCGTTCGTATGACATCCTTATTGACGTATATATGTCCATCCTTACGTCAATCTCGGCACCTTTCAGGTATAAATATTACCGACATTGCCTTAAGCAAACACACGCGGTGGGGACGAGATTGGAGCAGCGAGACTTGCCGAGGAGCCCAGCAGAGAGCGAAGCCCACAGGCGCTGCCCCGCCTTCCTGACGCGCTGAGAGAGAGACGCTGCCTTTCTCCTGCCGAGAAATCCAGCTCCGGCGTTTCCAAGCAGCCCTCTCAGGCAGCTGGAATATCGAGACCTGGGATACGAGATACCAGCCCTCCACCATTCTAGAACTCAGGTACAGAACTGAATAACCCCTTACAGAGAATTCTTGAGTCAGTCCCTTGGCAAAGCAAACTAAACTTAAACTGTTACTTACCTACTCCCGCCCACGTATTAGGCTTAGGTCAGGTACACTGGGGTAGGCGTGGTTAGAAGCACCAGTTGAGTACGATTAGCCAATGTATATATGTATGTATCTATTTTATCCATTTTAAAACATCATATGGCTTAGAAACCATATCAATGCTTTTACAGTATTACTTTATAATTCTGCTTTTACTATATGCACTTTACTCAACTCTAAGTATTATACAATAGTAGCGATCCATTTCTCTTGTACGAGAAAAGAGACTGATCAATAAATACCATCTTTTATTGAACACGCCCGTCTCTTCCTTTTCTCTACAATCTGGTGAAACTAAGAATGCACGTACTGACTGAGTAAAATAAGTTGGCTTTTGTTTTCACACGACTCTAGAGATACACTCTTGATTAGGGGAGAGCAAAGTTGTCATGTTCTATGGTTGTCAGAAACTAAATCCCTTCTTGTCTATCCAGGGAGGTTAAAACCCTCCTTGCCTATTCGAGAAAGTTTCTAGTGAACTCTGAGCTAGCTGGCAAACACAAAACTTTAAGTCTAATATCGTCAGTAGAAGACCTAGTTAACCTCTGCCCTAGGTCTATACTATTGAAGGTATTATTCCAATGCGCAGAGCCTATTGGGATAATAGGAACTACACTACATGGCTCCCAAACGTTTGGAAAGGCGATAAAACTAACGCAAGACATTAGAGTAACTCAGTCGTGCTTTTTCACACAGACCCCCTTTTTTCCCATAATTCTCCAAAGACGTCTGGAGTGGGTGAAAAGTTATATCCGCCAAACCTCGCAGGAGGAGACTCCTATGTATGGTTCTTGGTTTATTCAACGTTGAAGGATACACTGTTCCAAAATATTGTGCATCTAATCTTTGTTTCCGTGGAAACCTGATCTGTAAACAAAACAGAATAACCTTCCTGTCGGTAAAATGACAGACAGTGAAGAAGAAAGGGAGACAGCTAGAATAGCAGCTGAACTCCTAGCAGCTGATAATACTCTGCAGGAAAATGACCCGGATATAATACTCATCCCGGTCAACATAAGGAAATCTATAACTTTAAAACTTATAAAAAATGGACTGACACCAAGAGGTGGTACAGTCATATTCGTAATTGAGGCACACGAATATCGGCAGACAGAGGTATTCTATTCATGGATAAACTTTCCAGCAGCAAACGCTGTAACAAAGGTCTTCCACTATTACAAAACAGAGGAACCTCCTGATGAGTACATTCCTTTTGAGGAGGTGGAAATACCACTCAAATTTCAAGAGCACCTGCTCTTGTTTAATGGCGCCCTAAAACATAATAATCACATCACCAGGCTCAGTCCACTAGGTAGACCAGGAGCGACGTGGCCGGTCCCAGCTGGATACACACCACATCCAGACATTGAAGGAATGTCTGCAGCAGATCTTTTAGCACAGCTAAAACAATTAATAAAAATACATAGACAATTAGTCCAATATGTAATGCGGACTTCAACGGTCCAACCAGCAATTAAAATTCCACAGCTGACCCCTCATCAGGGGAACACAAATAAAATTACACCACAGAACATACAGTCCTGTCTAGGTAAAGTACCCGCAAAACGGGAACAAATACCTTTCTGGCTAGCACAAAAAATCACTCAAATAGAGGCGTGTTTCCAGACACCACCCCGGTGGAAAAACACAGGATTCTGACTATCTGTCTTCCTATGGGAATCGCACCACACGTGGAGGACTGTGACACTTGGGGAACAGTCTTTGCTTCCATTTACACAAAAACACATGGTGTACCATCCATGTCAGTAATACCAGATGTGCTAAAACAAATTCAAGATGAATACGGTCCAGAACCCGCTTTAACTCTCTGTATGAAATTACTGAAAGACTTCAAGCAGGTCTCTGCAATATTACTAGCCAACATAAAGGGAGAAGCAGCAAATGTGGCGATCCGCCAAAGGTTAAAAGAAACAGATATAGCAGACCAACCACCTGAAATTGCCATAATCATAGAAAAATCCTATGAAGAACTAGGAAGAGATAGTTCGGGTGGAATACCGGTAAAACCGCAACTAATTGAAAGTCCTGAAAAGGTATTTATTAAAAATAATTTAAACACTCAAAAAAAGAGCTGGGATGGAAATAAACAATCCAATCCTAAAGAAAAAAGATTCCAATCCAGAGGAAGGTCTCCTCGGCGGAGAGAAAGATCTCCGAACCAAGGACGCAGGTCTCCCAAGAGGGAGCCCTCTGGGAAAAAATACAACCTTAGAAATAGGGATAATATAAAAAAACCTGATAGATATCAAGAAATTGATACACGTCCCTCTCAATCTTTTCAGACTTCCTCTCAGAAATCGGAAAGAAGAGGACGATCAGAACACAGGGAAGAGCACGTCAAGTCCAAAGACAAGGAGCCTGCTCATCTGAATAAAAAATTACAATTTCCAAAAAAGAAGGTAGCCAGTATTAAAGTAATCAACAATGCCGAGAATACTGAGGACACAGCTGAAAAACGGAGAATGGGCTCAGACAATGCTAGACAGCACAGCAGAAGTGAGCATAGCTCGCAAAGTCCTTATGAATCATCTGGAGACAGTGGACACGAATGAATACATTCAAGTGGAAACTGCAGATACCAGAGTTAGCAAACCCCATAAAATATATGAAATAACATTACGTATAGAGGGGGATAAGACTAGGAAAATAAGGGGTCTATTTTGGGATAATCTCTCCAAGGGCTATGACATCCTTCTAGCTGAAAAAGACTGGCCACCAGAGTTTGTCAGCGAGTGCCCTCATGGCGAAGGAATAATTATGCCTGCCTTCTCAAATCATATTCCAATACATAAAAAATATACACTTGCAAGAAAGTGGGCAGTAGCTCAAGCTCCTGCTTTATATAAAAATCATGCGGGATGGGATGAGGACTCTCCTCCTCACAAAATCCAGTTAAAATCACAACCTACTGCACAGAGGCAGTACCCAATTAAGCAAGAAGCTAAAAAACAGGTAAAAGAGATCCTAGATCAACTTGAATACCAGGGGGTGATTGAAACTTGCACCTCACAAATGAACAACCCTTTGTTTCCTGTCTCCAAACCGGACAATTCATATTGTCTAGTTTTGTACTACAGACACCTTAACTCATGTTGCAAAACATTTGCAGTACAAAACTTGCATAGTGCTGCACTAATGAATAACATAGTGCGCAAAAAGTACAAAACAACGTTAGACATCTCTAATGGATTCTTTTGTCAGAATATAGCACCAGAGAGCAGATATTTGACCGCGTTGTCAATAAATGGCGTGCAAAAAAAATTCTGTCGTTTGCCCCAGGGGTTCAAGAACAGCCCAGGATTATTCTCAGCGAGAGTAACAGAGTTACTACAAACCTATGATGATGAGGCATTATCTTATGTCGACGACATCTATCTAACAGATGACGACTTGGATACTCACTTGAAGAGAGTGAACACCATAAACTTGGGTTCGCAGCAGAGGGTTACAAATTCAACTTTAAAAAGTCAAGAATTGCCCATCTAACAGTCCTGTTTTTAGGATATGAACTATCAAGTGAAGGCAAAAGCCTGGCTGACAATTTCCCAGAGAAATGTGCTGTAATCCAAGCGCCTAGAACACTAAAAAACCTACAATCAATTCTAGGCTTCCTGAATTTCGGAAGAACTTACATTATAAATTACGCAGAAAGGGTCAAACCCCTTTATGATCTAATAAAACCAGATTTTAAAAGAAACAATTGGACTCAAAAACACACAGAAATTTTGAGATCTTTACAAACAGACATGTTAATTAAAACAAAATTACAAACACGTGACAACACACGCAACCTTGTGATTCGAGTCATCCCAGGAAGATGCGGATTCACATACCTGACCTCTAATGAGGGAGAAAAGGTACCAATTGCATACAAATCACACTTGTACACAAAAGCTGAAATGAAATTCAGCCCAACGGAAAAAATTCTAACCGCGGTACAGACTGCTGTAGCAAAAGAAAGAGCCTTAGCACAAGGTAAATGAATAATCATCGTAACACCGATACCAGCCCTGGAGGCGGTAACGAAGGCTAGCATTCCGAATGCTAAAGCACTCCATCCAAGATGGATACAATGGGCTAATTCTCTTGCAGCAACAGACGTGGTATACGAATTTGATCCCAACCTGAAAACACAAGAATTTCTCCAATATGAATTCGAATGTCCTCTGCCAACCGAAATTTTACCTCTAGAACATTACGGCAGTGTAATATTTACAGACGGATCAGCACAACCCGCAGTAGGGGGTAAACAAGCTTACAGTGCTGCGTGCGCGATCGTTAAAGGTCGCTGGCACGAAGGAAAATTTAAACCACTGGTCACTAAAACGCAATCTCTAGGAGATTGCACAGCTCAAAGAGCAGAACTACGAGCATTCAAAATGGCGCTTGAAAATACCGATCGAGAATTCCCCACACTCATAGTGTGTGATTCGTATTACTGCGTCCAGTCTTATAATGAATACTTGCAGATCTGGGCTCAAAACGGCTTTAAAGATGCAAAAGGAGGCACAATCAAGCATAAAATTCTTTGGGAACAAGTAGTTCTTTTGCAAAAAGAACTACAAAAGACTCACGTGATCCATAAACTGAGTCATCAACGTGATGGCGTTCACGTTGCAGGGAATTAATTGGCTGATGAGGCCGCGAAGGCAGCTGTACAAACGGCTTCCGTAGCTGCCATCACCCGGTCAAAAACAAAAATAGACAGCGAAATATTACAGGCTGTCAGCGCAACAGTAAAAAAAGCGATAGAAACACTCCCGAAAGGCTTTCCAGTAAAGTACTCATACATAACTGATGCAAATAATGTTCCGTTTGCTCGAATCCCTGGAGGGGGGGATAGGGCAATTCCAAACATGGAACATAGGTTAGGACTCATCATAGCGGCACACGAAAGGCTTGCTTCTGTACATGCTGGCGTTTCAGCCACAGTATCATTATTAAAGCAGAGATACTGGTGGCCTCAAATGAGAAGACAGACAAGGAACTATGTTCTAGAATGTGAAATATGTCAAAGAATGAAGGTATCAACAGTGAGACGACCAGCGCAGACGCCCCTTCTAATCTCAGACAAACCATTAGCCTGTGTTTATCTGGACCACTGTGGTCCCTTACAAAGGGATGGTAACTATAAATATATCTTGGTCGCAGTGGATTCATGTACGAGATTCACATGGATGTGGCCCCAGCGACCGGCTGACGCCAGAACTGTTATAAAAGATTTGCGAGTCTTTATCGGCACATACGCAATTGGCATGCTACATTCTGACCAGGGTCCTGCTTTTAGCTCTCGGGCTTATAAGGAGGCCATGACCAGCATGGGCATTGCATTGCGGTACTCTTGTCCATTTCATCCTGAGGGAAACAGAATCATAGAAAGAAAAAACCGTGACATAAAGCAATCTATAACAGCAAAGGTATTAGGTTCAGGAGCTGGGTGGGTCAAACATCTAATAAGTGTCCAACGTAGTCTAAATAACCTGCCAAGAGATTCTCTGAGGGGATTCAGTCCGTAAGAACTATTGTTTGGGACTAGAATGATGATCCAAGATCTTGATAGTCAGACTTCAGTGGTTAAAGACAAAAGCTTTGATATCAAAGATCGTTTGGCTATTTTGCAGGACTTAAATGAAACAAGGAAAGACCTGAGCAACATAAAGTTGAAACAACAGCCAACAACCACTGAAGAAAAACCACCTGTCCCAGCAAGGCCTGTCTGGATTCCAAAAGTCGGGGATCTAGTCAGAGAGAAGATCGCGGTAAAGAAGGAATTTGGGCCTTCTTACAGAAAAGCAGTTCCTGTCCTGTCTGTCAACGGGACAAGATCAGTAGTACTACCGCCCCTTGCTGGTAAAAAGGAGAACAGAGTTGTATCCATCGACCTGGTAAAACCACAATCATGTGGCCGATAACAAATAGTAGGCCAAGTGGACTCCCAAGAAGTAGCAGAACACCAACGTTTGCTACAAATACAGAGGTTCAAACTGAGAGACTAATAACATTCGAAAACTCTACAGTAAATCAACAAGGACTATGCAACAAAGCAATGGAACTTAAACCTCTAAAAACCCAAATAAAAACATTTAGTCGAGACACACCAACCTACGATGAAGTAACAAATGAAACTTCTAGAACAAGAAGTAATCCAGAAGCAATTGGAACAATTGACAGAACGGCATCCGGCTACTTCATCAACTTCGATGATTTCTCTGAAGATCTGAGTGAATCTAAGAAACAGCCATCAATAAAAACTTTTAAAGATAAAACTAAGGAACTTTTTCAACAGCTGAAAGAAACCGATCTGATTTCTCCATGGATTGAATTTTGGGTGGCCTTAGGTGCATTTGTCCTCATACTTTGGTTCATCATGGTACTATGCTTGGGACATTTCATTGAGGGAAAATATGCTAAAATGGACACAGCAAGCCAGAAAATCAACTTGGTCCTTAAACCACACACATCTTCACACGTCGAGAAAAGAGAACTTTCTTCAGTCAACCTTACAGCCAACCCTATCCCCGGCGGGGTAGCATGGGACAATACTGATTATGAAATCTATGGTCCGGTTGAAATCCTGAAGTATCTACACCAATTTAATATCTCATTGAGTGACTTTGTAAAACCAAGCACATTTGCTGATGATTGGGACTTTGAAAGTATTAATGATATCATGTCTGATCTTGTGATGTCTGCTAAATTTACAGAACATGATTATTTGCAGGGTTTGTCTATCTATGATGAGATGTTCTGCTACAACCACTATGGTAACCATTATCTACATAAATCTGCACAACCTAGAAATGTTTTAAATTATAACCAATGGGAACATTGTGCTACTCCTCCAAAAGGTAGCTCGAAAACATTTTATGATAAATATTCATACTTTTCAGGGTTTAACACAAGTAATGCAGAAACATTGTATTTCAAATTGTCAAATAAGACCAAGCTTACAAATTGTCAAATAAGACCATGCTTACAAACACAAAATTGATATATTCTGATTCATTTTTTGAGCAAATGAATACATTTGGTTTTGATTTCTGGAACAATAACATTGAAGCAAAAACTGTTTGGGGTACAAGAGATTGGCAAGTACAAGGTATAGAATCATTGTTTAGAGCCTGCATGATCCCAGAACAAATTATATTTTTGAATGACACTATTCAACAAACTACCTGTCTTGGCTTAGCCAAAATCAAAGATTCAAACAAACCGTCTATTCCAAAGCCAACAGTGAATAGTAATAGCTCTATAGATGTTGAGATAGACGTAAACCATATATTAAACCAAAATAGAACACATCCTGAATGGAAACAATGGTTGATCTGGCCCACAGATACAAATAACTGTCAAGACTGATTCCTGAACAAAATACAGGGGTTCACATTGACCAGGCCAGACCCTAGATATTCCCAAAGACAACATCCAGGGATAATAACCACTTACAGTGTGGGCAAGCTCTGCCTTCAATGGCTACAAACATCCACACTGGCAGAAATTAAGCAACACCTAACTTTACTTACAGAAGGTGCTGACTTGCGTGATTTCATCATGGGACCACGCAAACAGCGTCAAAAACGTTTCATAGCGGCCTCTATATATGCAGCTTATAACGAAGCCTGGAAAGAAGCTCAAATTGAGACAGCAGAGAAAATACGGGAAATTGAGCGTATTCATTTGGAAAAATCGCTTTCTGTTGTGGACAATAGGTTAATGACTCTGTCTTCCAGAATATATTCTTTGGACAGCATTGCGTCTTCAGCAATCGATATAATATCGCAAAACTTACTGTTGTTACAACACGGTCAGTCCCAATTGCGTTCTATTGTACAGCTTGGCTGGACGTTACAAAACCTGCGTTCAGGCTATGTGCCTTGGCGTTTAATCAACACAACGTCATTATTTAATATCTTTAACCTTACTGATAAACAAATCAGTATGGCGCAGAAGGGTGCTGATTATACAATCCTGAGCATTGAAAAACTCGAAAGATTACCATTGACAATGTCAGAACGACCTGTCATTGAATGGATAATACATGGGATAATAAATATTCCGATATCTACTTTCAGGTTTCAGTACTGCCAAAAATATATACAGGCAGGCCAGTATGAAAGGTTGGGTAAAGGGTACATTAAGTCAACATGGAACTTACCCTATACACATGCTTGTGTCAGTAATAAAGGCCAGAAAGTGTTTCTTAGTGGCAATAATTGCGCGAGGTCATTAAGCGGTACACTTCTGTGTCAGGGTATTAGTTTGCATGGAGCCTGTGAAGGGACCTCAAATAACCTTTCATGTCACCAGCTAGGCACACCTGCAACACAAATAGAACCATTTTTTAGGAGACTTTCGAACGGGAGTTACATTCTAATAGTAGATCGCAGATGTTGTAGTTTGCTGCCCGGAAAACCTTATCTCATAACTGTGACTACGAAGGTCATGTGCTGTGAACGGGTATTGTTCCCCAGCGATTCCCCAGACAGGGAGGCAAGGTTATGGCCCAACTTGAAAATTGCTTCTATTCGAATTGATACTTTAAGCAGAATGAAGACAGTGCTCCTAGAGACGCCAACCAGGCTAACGTCATCAAAAGAAACGTATGATCTCCAAGTTGCAAGGACAACGGCAGAGATTCATTCATTGTTATCAACTAATTCCCCCATACATTTCGCAGAATTACTGAACGAAATCTTAAACATTTCTGATACCAGTGGTGTCTCAAGTGTATTTAAGACAGTGTTTTCGGGAGCCTTAACCCCATTCAAAGCCATCCTGGGTATTTTTCCAGACTTTGTCCATTCCATCTTTGGCGGACTTCCTCTCCTTTTGGGACTGGTGGCAGGCATCCTATTTTTGATCCTGTTATTTCGCTATGGCAAACCATGTCACAGACAAAACACCTGCGACAAGGGAAGAAACGATTCTAGCCATTGGCTACCGGGACCGCATAACTAGAGTCCTTGGACTAGCACGGCTACGGGACTTGAACATGACTTGGTTTCTTTCATTTAGACCAATGTGGCAACGTTGTGTTATGCCTGTATTAAGGTGCTTGCTATGCGGCGAAGAATGCATGTTGGACACCTGTTTGACACTACAATCGGATGTGCCATTGGACGCAGAAACCTTGTTGGGTCCGGTAACGGCTCATGCATTGTGCTGCCCCCAGCGGCTACCTATCCTGATGACGGCATTCGTGGAGACTTCACCACTACGATTGAGGGGTAGTGAAGTACAAGATGAAAGCAGCATCGATCAGGTACGACCTTCTGTCAGCTATGCTGATCAAACCATCAATGAAGGCAATCATGCTCATGAATGCATGGTAACAACTTTTTCCGAGTTAATGGAACTTTCGCAAGAAGCAGTTGACAGTTTTTTCGAAAGTCTAAATGATATGATGTTTTCACCAGAACAGAAAGAATGACTTTGAGCAAACTAGCACACGGCGTTCCCCACACCCTGAATTTGTCCTTCAACTTTGAAAATAAAGTGATATGGAAATTTTACTCACCATTCTTTTCAGACAGCGGGAACCCTTTTCAAATCCAATAATATTTACAAATTTTTTTGGAACACTTATCTTCTGCTTAAGGTAGAACTATTCTTAGAGAACTAACTTTCTATTCTTAGGTACTCTAGAGACATTTGCTACCCTGTAGCATGTTCATAAGTATGTTATATTTTGTGATGGAATGGTCTCGAATTTTTTCTTCTGTATTAAGAGCCATTTCATGTGTAAATTTCGCATTTTTTATTCATGCTGATTTATAATATGTGTTATATGTTTAGCATTATTATACTGCTTGAGTGCATATAGTACATGTAATTGTGTTTCGTATATTTCATAATTCCAAATTTCAGAATGCATATGAATGTATTTTGGGGTGGTACGGTATACACAAACACTACTAGTTTTTTTACTATGCCTAGATTTGTAAATATGGCCATAGTCTACGTGGAGTGGGTGTGATGTATTTCTATAGGTACTGTATCGATCCCCCTACTCCTGACCCTGGTTTGGTTAATAATTAACTAGCAGCCATCCAACGGTGCAAAAACCGCTATCTGATTGAGCCACACCACAGGACAGAAGCGCGTTATCTGATTAGGTCATAACGCATGCCATCTAATTAGGCAAGCACTATTCCTCCAGCCCCTGATAAGGCATACGGAGTTCTCAAAACAAATCAAACCTACCGCGACCTGGGATTTTCCCGTAGCCATTGTTTTGATTTCACCGAGAACTTCAGTAAAGAATGTGCGAACGAACCCGTTCGTATGACATCCTTATTGACATATATGTCCATCCTTACGTCAATCTCGGCACCTTTCAGGTATAAATATTACCGACATTGCCTTAAGCAAACACACGCGGTGGTGACGAGATTGGAGCAGCGAGACTTGCCGAGGAGCCCAGCAGAGAGCGAAGCCCACAGGCGCTGCCCCGCCTTCCTGACGCGCTGAGAGAGAGACGCTGCCTTTCTCCTGCCGAGAAATCCAGCTCCGGCGTTTCCAAGCAGCCCTCGCAGGCAGCTGGAATATCGAGACCTGGGATACGAGATACCAGCCCTCCACCATTCTAGAACTCAGGTACAGAACTGAATAACCCCTTACAGAGAATTCTTGAGTCAGTCCCTTGGCAAAACAAACTTAACTTAAACTGTTACTTATCTACTCCCGCCCACGTATTAGGCTTAGGTCAGGTACACTGGGGTAGGCGTGGTTAGAAGCACCAGTTGAGTACGATTAGCCAATGTATATATGTATGTATCTATTTTATCCATTTTAAAACATCATATGGCTTAGAAACCATATCAATGCTTTTACAGTATTACTTTATAATTCTGCTTTTACTATATGCACTTTACTTAACTCTAAGTATTACAATAGTAGCGATCCATTTCTCTTGTACGAGAAAAGAGACTGATCAATAAATACCATCTTTTATTGAACACGCCCGTCTCTTCCTTTTCTCTACAATCTGGTGAAACTAAGAATGCACGTACTGACTGAGTAACATAAGTTGTCTTTTGTTTTCACACGACTCTAGAGATACACTCTTGATTAGGGGAGAGCAAAGTTGTCATGTTCTATGGTTGTCAGAAACTAAATCCCTTCTTGTCTATCCAGGGAGGTTAAAACCCTCCTTGCCTATTCGAGAAAGTTTCTAGTGAACTCTGAGCTAGCTGGCAAACACAAAACTTTAAGTCTAATATCGTCAGTAGGAGACCTAGTTAACCTCTGCCCTAGGTCTATACTATTGAAGGTATTATTCCAATGCGCAGAGCCTATTGGGATAATAGGAACTACACTACAATCTTTCACTCCCTCCCTTCCATCCCTCCCTCCCACCAGGTCTGGAACAGAGTGTTACCTTCCCACCTATCCCTTCCGTCCCTCTATCCCTCACTCCCTCCCTTCCATCCCTCCCTCCCTCCCTTCCTTCCATCCCTCCCTCCCTCCCTTCCATCCCTCCCTCCCTCCCACCAGGTCTGGAACAGAGTGTTACCTTCCCACCTATCCCTTCCGTCCCTCTATCCCTCACTCCCTCCCTTCCATCCCTCCCTCCCTACCACCAGGTCTGGAACAGAGTGTTACCTTCCCAACTATCCCTTCCGTCCCTCTATCCCTCACCATATATATATATCAAGTGTGAGGAGGTGTCTGAGATCTTAGTGTTTTCAGGGCGATTGGGGCGCTATTTAGCTATTTAAAGCACTGCTCCTATGCTCCAAGCAATGGGTCCCCCATGTCTAATCCCAGTGCTCGGACACTGAGGGCTGCAAGACGGGTAGCACAGGGGGGCATGGGAGTCTATTGGAGGCAGTAGCAGGTGGGGAGGTTGGTGCACCTCACCTCTCCGCAAGTATAATTAGAGAGGCCCTACAGCCCCATGTCACCTCTCCACCAGGCCCAGGGTTCTGCCATATGCCTCAGTGATCCGGAACACATCCAGGTCCCAGGCATGTAGTTTAGGTGGAGCAACTACATTTGAGGTTCATGGACTGAGAGTGTGAACGCCTGCTGGACTCTGGGGAGGGTGGGCGTGTCATGAAGGCAGCCACATCCTCATATCTGGCTCCTGACATGACCAGGCCTCCCTGTACTGTGCTCGTTTCCGCTTACTGAAACGCCTTATTTTTGTAGTGCTTAACTTGAGCCGGTATCCGTCAGCACCGGCAGTTATGTCAGTCTGGCACATGGTGGTGCTCTTTGCCTAATTTAACAATGAGCACAACAACAGTAGCTTATTAATTTCATATTCATTCAAAATGACTGATGCCTGCCACACAAGCACTTCTCATAGCTTTTGGAGCCTGGAATAATCTGAATTGTCACACTTGTAGGAGTGCGATGGTTAGTAGTTGTGTTGGTACTATCATTGGCAGCGTCAATGTGTGATGCCTGCTGCAGTGACCTCCTGATGAGGGCCGAGGCACTTATTTTTTACAAATTAAACCCTGCATTTCTGCCATCTGCACTGCCCAGACATCACGTTGAGAGGTCAATGTCGAGCACAGCTGTGTACCTGTACGACACACGGCCATCATGGCTACCGTCCTTGCCACGCTCCCTGTCCTTGCCACGCTCCCTTTCCTAGCCACGCTCCCTGGCGATGACGCTTGATTTTGTTTCTTGACCAGTGTTTCTAGGGGGAGGGTGACAAATGTGACTGTGGTTGGTTTTGTAATAATAGGTAAGGTTATACTTGCTGAGAGTTATCGTATAGGCCTGCTTATCATACTGGGGTAAAGTTCTGTAAGGCTTTAAGCTTTTGTTCATCTGAAGGTTTACACACTATTTACTAAATGGTACTTTTTACTCTTTTTATGGGTATGGATCACTTTCTCAAATTTTGGGGAGTCCAGATTATGGCAGTATATTTGGCTTCACCCTCCTGTTTGACAGCAAACGTTGAGTTGCAGCTTGATCTGTTCTCTCCAGATTTGTATACCAGGTTTGTTCCTGCCAATCTCCGCCTTTTCGAGCTGTATTTTGCTTCACATGATATCAAATGTCCATTCACTTTTTTTCTTGGCCCCCGCTTGACAAATCTTCCCGAGACTTTCAGGGAATGAATTTTACATCGATGCTTATATTACCAACATGACTTATTTTTCTTCTGCTAATTGCGAAATAGGTATTTACATATATTTTCACTGTTAGTTTTTAATAGCTGATAATACGTTTAATACTGGTGACTGAATTTGATTGTAATGTTAACCTCTACTGTGATGATGCACTTATTTAGCGCTTACTATCCCTGACCAGGCGTCAAATCGCTTTTTCAGTGAGTAGCATGCTACTCCAGAACCCAGAAATGATTAGTGGTGAATTTAGTATAGTGAAATGTGAAAGTGATTTGAGTGGTGGATATGTTAGTCAGGTGTTTCGATTCAGAAGGTTGGCGAAGGGACGGAAGAGGGAAAAAGGTTTACAATAATATAACACTTGTTACCCCATATGGGGTGTTGCAGTGCTCTTTTGGCGAGTAGCACGCTACTCCAGAAACTATAAAGGATTAGTGGATAATTAGTATAGTAAAATATGAAAGTAATTTAAGTGGTGGATATTAGTCAGTTATTTTGATTGAGGAGAATAGCTGAGAGATAGAAGAGGGAAAAAGGTTTGCATTTATATAGTCCTTGCAGCCCCTGATGGAGTTGTAAAGCATTTCTTTTAACAAGTATAGGTTAGAATTGTGTGGAGGGAGCCTAGAGGCATTTTAGAGTTCTTAGAGTGCTGGTAGAGTGTTGTTCTTGGGCCACCTGTGAAAGGGGATGGCGTTGTTTGGGGTTCTGATGGCATATTCACAGGTAAAGACAGTCTCAAGGTAAGTCATGCACCACACTAATTAACCAGCTCATTTCTCCAACTGTCATCTACCTATAGTGGCCTAAACAGCCTTGGTGCTCTCTCTGTGTCTTTTACTCACGATTATCTTTTGCAGTTTTCCACTCTTAGTCGCTCATTAGAAATTCAGTTTTTGGCCCGACTCCTTATTATGTGTTTGTGAACCTTGGTATTTGACTCACACACACCCCTACATATACAGAAGCATATCTGGCAGTCATGCGCTCTCCTCCCTCCTAAAGCCAGGGATGAGCTCCCCCTGTGCATCAGAGTCACCACCTCCGTGCTTGAATTCCACTAGAAAGTGAAGACCTGGCTCTTGATCTAGCACCTACTCTGGCCTAAATATTTCCTGGTTCAGCTCCAGAATACCCTTCTGGGATAACATGACATGACATGGATATCTGACATCATGCACAGGCCTCTAGCTGCATGGCTTGTTTGATGAACCTCCAGCAAGCATTGGCCTCTTGGTATCATGTTGTCAGGGGGATGGTCAGATCGGTAGTTATTCTAGAAGCAGCGTCCTGTTCTGTGACTATCTTTTGATCTCAGCTTGGATAAACAATGAGCTTAGCCTTGCGTGACCTTGCGGACAGTGCAGAGTGAATGGAACTGCTCTACCCTGCATAATAAATAGCAGTCTAACTTATCAGAAAAGGATACAGAGAAGCATACTGTCTTGTCTGACAAGTGTGTGGATATAAACCAGTGGAAAATCAGTCGCGTTTGATTTGGGGGTGAGCTAGGGTGACCAATGTCTTTTTGGAAGTGATTTTATTGCCCTTGGTTTAGCTCTACATGGTTTCACTAACTGTGTTCTGCATGAGAGTTTCTGATAGAATGCTCTGCCTCTGAAATTGCTACTTTCAATCCAACTCTGTATAGTAAATGGGCAAATAAATGGATGGGTGTGATTTGGGGATGTGTGACTTGTAGTACTTAATCATTAAATTATGTTTTTTCTTCACAAGGTGGAAACCGTACTCACGAGAACACTGTGATGAAGGTGAAGAAGATGAACAATCACGTCACGCTGGAAAGACTGTTGGATGTTGCCAAAGAAACATCATTCAGGTAAGTCGGTGACTAGAAGGTATACCAAATCTGTGGACCTCCCGGGAAGCATCTTGGTATACGCTCTAGGAATCCGGATCTAGTTCTAACTCTTACAATAAGAGGAGCATAGGGTCAGGTTATAGACATTTCCTTTTTTCCTTCCTAGGTGGACCAGGAACTTCAACAATAGTCAACTACACGTTTAGCTTAGGGACAGCTTGTAAGTTTATGGCAGCTTGCCTTGAGCTAATGCCCTCACTGAGGTGCGTTTACTGCCAGCAGAGCCACAGCACCCCTTTGTACAGTTGGTTCAAGGTAACCTGCCTCTCGTTTTGTATCTCCTCACTTTGCCATGAATGTTTAGAACAGGCACAGGTTGTAGGCACACTCTCTCTCTTTTTCCCATTCTAGGTGGACCAGAACTTCGACAACTATCCACAACACATGTTTAGCCTAGGGACAGCTGTAGGTACATGCTTTGCAGCTTGCCTTGAGCTAATGCCCTCACTGAGGTGCGTTTGCTGCCAGCAAAGCCACAGCACCCCTTTGTACCGTTGGTTCAAGGTAACCTGCCTCTCGTTTTGTATCTCCTCACTTTGCCATGAATGTTTAGAACAGGGACAGGTTGTAGGCACACTCTCTCTCTTTTCCCCCTTCTAGGTGGACCAGAACTTCAACAACCATCACCTACAAGGGTTTAGCCTAGGGACAGCTTGTAGGTACATGCTTTGCCGCTTGCCTTGAGCTAATGCCCTCACTGAGGTGCGTTTGCTGCCAGCAAAGCCACAGCACCCCTTTGTACAGTTGGTTCAAGGTAACCTGCCTCTCGTTTTGTATCTCCTCACTTTGCCATGAATGTTTAGAACAGGGACAGGTTGTAGGCACACTCTCTCTCTTTTCCCCCTTCTAGGTGGACCAGAACTTCAACAACCATCACCTACAAGGGTTAAGCCTAGGGACAGCTTGTAGGTACATGCTTTGCAGCTTGCCTTGAGCTAATGCCCTCACTGAGGTGCGTTTGCTGCCAGCAGAGCCACAGCACCCCTTTGTACAGTTGGTTCAAGGTAACCTGCCTCTCGTTTTGTATCTCCTCACTTTGCCATGAATGTTTAGAACAGGGACAGGTTGTAGGCACACTCTCTCTCTTTTTCCCCTTCTAGGTGGACCAGAACTTCAACAACCATCACCTACAAGGGTTTAGCCTAGGGACAGCTTGTAGGTACATGCTTTGCAGCTTTCCTTGAGCTAATGGCCTCACTGAGGTGCGTTTACTGCCAGCAGAGCCACAGCACCCCTTTGTACAGTTGGTTCAAGGTAACCTGCCTCTCGTTTTGTATCTCCTCACTATGCCATGAATGTTTAGAACAGGGACAGGTTGTAGGCACACTCTCTCTCTTTTTCCCCTTCTAGGTGGACCAGAACTTCAACAACCATCACCTACAAGGGTTTAGCCTAGGGACAGCTTGTAGGTACATGCTTTGCAGCTTGCCTTGAGCTAATGCCCGCACTGAGGTGCGTTTACTGCCAGCAAAGCCACAGCACTGCTTTTGACAGTTGGTTCAAGGTAACCTCGCTCTTGTTTTGTCTCCCCTGGCTCTGCCAAGAATGTTATTTTTTTAACATATCTTTATTGCCATTTTACAATATACATTGCAATCATATATTCAAAGCACTTTACAAGGATTTAATTAATCACCTTACAGTTATCCCCGGTATGAGATATGACCACACATGCAACCCCGGCTGGTGATACCATAGGGTTTCCACATGTGTCCATGGGATACTATTTCTGCCTGTCTGACGTATTCATCCAGATGTTAGTCATTTATTCTCCCTGTGCGTAAAATACCTCTAAGGGAGTTTCCAGGATACCAGGAAACTGTATAATATGTTTTGCCATTTTGCAGTGCTCCGCATGTGTCTAAGATAGGAACTATTGCAGTGGCCATTCAACAAAACAAAGGGTAAACTTATAACAACAAACAATCCCACTTGTCGACTACACAGAACCGGCATGGGAACAGTACACTGATTTTAATAAAGGATTCTGTTTCTTTTTAGGACCTGTCCAAAACAGTAAATTAATACGTAGATTAACTAGAACACTTGAAGCTGTAGTACATGAAACTGCCTCCGCCTTAGGTAACTTAACAGAGGAGCAATCTGCTATGCGGGTTGTTGTCCTTCAAAATCGTCTTGTTATTGACGTCATCTTGGCAGATAGAGGTGGAGCCTGTAAGGTCATCGGGTCAAGTTGCTGCGTTTTCATCCCACAAAACGCGCCATCTGTCTATCAAGCTATTACCCGTCTGCATAAAATTGCAAATCAGATACATCAGAATCCAGGCACCTGGACTTGGTCCGGTTGGTTCTGGACAACGTTAACTGCTTGGGGATGGAAGATCCTATCCTTCCTAGGTTTTAGCCTTGTCATAGTATTCAGCTGCTGCCTGTGCCTACAGTGTGGGCCGGCGATATGTGGACTGTGTGCCACATCGTGCATTGAACATTCCAGTTTTCTCTCAAATAGACAACGGAAGAGAGATGAACAAATTATGTTACAAGAACAAACTGATCAATTTATGATGATCGATATATCATGAAGGGTCCGTAGGGAACAAGGAGGGAATGAGGAAATATAAATTTTATGGTCAAGTTGTGTTCCCTAGCGTGTACCCCACCGTCTCCATGTACGAGTTAAAGTGCATGTAACTTCCCTCCTGTACCAGCTATGAAGATGCAAATACATTTGCGTCCAACGTTAACATGTCCTCTTTCAGACCCACCCTGAATGGGTTGAATGGTCCGTTCCTAAGTATGCCATGCCAACGTCTTTTTGTGGTGTACTTCTCCGTTTTTCAGCTCTAGCTGAGTAGGCCCTGAATTTCTGCCACCGAGCCTCTTTTCTGGCTTCTGACTCCAAGGGCCTCTGCCCAGGCTGCCTCTGTACCCGTGAACTCTGACTTACTTTCAGCGCGGCCCCTCGCGCTCAGCTCAGCCTGCTGCCTGCCAAGATTGACTATAACCTTCGAGTTATCTGTTCCGCTCCCCGACAATACATTCCTGCCTGCTAGTTTCAGTAAACATCCCCCTCAGCTGCAGAGCCAAAGGCCAAAGGGCCGGCCTGTCTCTGTGCAAGTAATTCAAGTAATTCATAGCTTCTGTTACCATGCTTCCATGGAAGGCCCCGTGCCCCCACGCTTCTCATGCAGACACTTAGGCGCTTATACACGCATCCACAGTTAGTATAGAATAGCTTCTGCCCTAGAGACCTTTCCGTCCAGATAACATGGTTCCTAAACATCAGATATCAGATATGATAAAAGTACAAGTTGATCTGACATGCCAGACTTCTGTCTCTTTCCGTCAGTGTAAATGTCAAGTCCCCTGCACCCTCCGGCTTCATGTCATTCACACGTCATGCAGCTGCGCGCGCATCCAAGTTTCCAATTTCTGCTGACATTGCAACATTTCTGTTAGTGCCACCCCTTTTGTGACACCTATCTATGACGTTTCTAGCACACACCTCCAGTTCACGCCTAGTCCACGCCTTCTGATTACGTACTAGTAACACGTGTATACTGTTATCTTGTCTTCTCTCAGCTGTTACGCCTACTATAACTGTTTCCTATGACATGAATTAAGTATATAAGCTATGTACTGTCAATAAAATGGAGCGCTCTATCCCTTCTTCCACCCCTGCGGTGGGAAGAACATGATATTATGGTCCTGACCATTCCTTTTTGAGGAATAAAACCCCTAAGAACTCTAACACCACGGACTCTGGTTCTTTATTTCCGACTTGAGTTATTATTGAATAAATACTTACCTGCATATAAATTAAGAGAGTAAATTAATTATTTACGTCATCAGCTTGGATAAACAATGAGCTTAGCCTTGCGTGACCTTGCGGACAGTGCAGAGTGAATGGAACTGCTCTACCCTGCATAATAAATAGCAGTCTAACTTATCAGAAAAGGATACAGAGAAGCATACTGTCTTGTCTGACAAGTGTGTGGATATAAACCAGTGGAAAATCAGTCGCGTTTGATTTGGGGGTGAGCTAGGGTGACCAATGTCTTTTTGGAAGTGATTTTATTGCCCTTGGTTTAGCTCTACATGGTTTCACTAACTGTGTTCTGCATGAGAGTTTCTGATAGAATGCTCTGCCTCTGAAATTGCTACTTTCAATCCAACTCTGTATAGTAAATGGGCAAATAAATGGATGGGTGTGATTTGGGGATGTGTGACTTGTAGTACTTAATCATTAAATTATGTTTTTTCTTCACAAGGTGGAAACCGTACTCACGAGAACACTGTGATGAAGGTGAAGAAGATGAACAATCACGTCACGCTGGAAAGACTGTTGGATGTTGCCAAAGAAACATCATTCAGGTAAGTCGGTGACTAGAAGGTATACCAAATCTGTGGACCTCCCGGGAAGCATCTTGGTATATGCTCTAGGAATCCGGATCTAGTTCTAACTCTTACAATAAGAGGAGCATAGGGTCAGGTTATAGACATTTCCTTTTTTCCTTCCTAGGTGGACCAGGAACTTCAACAATAGTCAACTACACGTTTAGCTTAGGGACAGCTTGTAAGTTTATGGCAGCTTGCCTTGAGCTAATGCCCTCACTGAGGTGCGTTTACTGCCAGCAGAGCCACAGCACCCCTTTGTACAGTTGGTTCAAGGTAACCTGCCTCTCGTTTTGTATCTCCTCACTTTGCCATGAATGTTTAGAACAGGCACAGGTTGTAGGCACACTCTTTCTCTTTTTCCCATTCTAGGTGGACCAGAACTTCGACAACTATCCACAACACATGTTTAGCCTAGGGACAGCTGTAGGTACATGCTTTGCAGCTTGCCTTGAGCTAATGCCCTCACTGAGGTGCGTTTGCTGCCAGCAAAGCCACAGCACCCCTTTGTACCGTTGGTTCAAGGTAACCTGCCTCTCGTTTTGTATCTCCTCACTTTGCCATGAATGTTTAGAACAGGGACAGGTTGTAGGCACACTCTCTCTCTTTTCCCCCTTCTAGGTGGACCAGAACTTCAACAACCATCACCTACAAGGGTTAAGCCTAGGGACAGCTTGTAGGTACATGCTTTGCAGCTTGCCTTGAGCTAATGCCCTCACTGAGGTGCGTTTGCTGCCAGCAGAGCCACAGCACCCCTTTGTACAGTTGGTTCAAGGTAACCTGCCTCTCGTTTTGTATCTCCTCACTTTGCCATGAATGTTTAGAACAGGGACAGGTTGTAGGCACACTCTCTCTCTTTTTCCCCTTCTAGGTGGACCAGAACTTCAACAACCATCACCTACAAGGGTTTAGCCTAGGGACAGCTTGTAGGTACATGCTTTGCAGCTTGCCTTGAGCTAATGCCCGCACTGAGGTGCGTTTGCTGCCAGCAAAGCCACAGCACCCCTTTGTACAGTTGGTTCAAGGTAACCTGCCTCTCGTTTTGTATCTCCTCACTATGCCATGAATGTTTAGAACAGGGACAGGTTGTAGGCACACTCTCTCTCTTTTTCCCCTTCTAGGTGGACCAGAACTTCAACAACCATCACCTACAAGGGTTTAGCCTAGGGACAGCTTGTAGGTACATGCTTTGCAGCTTGCCTTGAGCTAATGCCCGCACTGAGGTGCGTTTACTGCCAGCAAAGCCACAGCACTGCTTTTGACAGTTGGTTCAAGGTAACCTCGCTCTTGTTTTGTCTCCCCTGGCTCTGCCAAGAATGTTATTTTTTTAACATATCTTTATTGCCATTTTACAATATACATTGCAATCATATATTCAAAGCACTTTACAAGGATTTAATTATTCACCTTACAGTTATCCCCAGTATGAGATATGACCACACATGCAACCCCGGCTGGTGATACCATAGGGTTTCCACATGTGTCCATGGGATACTAATTCTGCCTGTCTGACGTATTCATCCAGATGTTAGTCATTTATTCTCCCTGTGCGTAAAATACCTCTAAGGGAGTTTCCAGGATACCAGGAAACTGTATAATATGTTTTGCCATTTTGCAGTGCTCCGCATGTGTCTAAGATAGGAACTATTGCAGTGGCCATTCAACAAAACAAAGGGTAAACTTATAACAACAAACAATCCTAACAGTGTTAATTCTGGGCCGTATAGTGCGTTCTCAGCTTTTTGTCGTAGAAATCGCTCACAACACTCCAGGACCACAGACAACAGAATCTCCTGCCGTAGGAGGTCAGCCTTTCAAGCCAGAAGCTTCTCTAGTAATGCTTCTTTAGGAGTAAATCTACCCGCCAGGCAAGTTTCCTCCCAGAAGGAACCAGCTGTCCACTGTGCTACCCACTGTAGATTGTCGGACAAATAATATCATTCGAAGTCAGGGGCTCCCAAGCCTCCATCAATGGGAGAGCATCGAAGAGTCTCCATTGGCAACCTGTGTTGACCACCGTCCCACACCGGCTCTCAAGAAATGCTGCCAGGCCATGCTGGTCTAGCAAGTCTGGTCTTTCCAATGGAGACTGGGAATGCCTAGAGCCACACTGCTTGCAGATAAGGAGATTGGTTGCAGGTCCCAAGTTTTGGGGGTTAGCACAAGCACAGGGGGGGGAGCTTCAAACAGAACTAAACATACACCACTAGGGGCACAGGGGTGGCCATGTGCAGGGTGCCAATTAAGTGCCAGGCGCCCAATGCTTCTCAATGGAGTTTCTTCTTTTGATAAAAAGTCTGCAGGCGTGGCACCGGAGGATGCCGTCAAGAGACCAATGATAGCAGACGTAAGTAGAGGTGTAAGGGGTCATAGGGGCAGGAAGAATCCAGCCGTAATGCATTAATGACATTGAAAGACTTAGAAAAGTGTTATTAGAGGTCAAAGGTCAAGAGACATGATCCCCAACACCAATTAAAATAATGAAAATGAAAGTATTTATCAAGACAATTACAATAATGCAACACTAGTAACAAATGATCCAAGGGTTGCGCAATAACAACCTCGATGCACCTAAACATGTATAATTAGAGGTCAAGGG
Source organism: Lissotriton vulgaris (assembly GCF_964263255.1). NCBI lineage: Eukaryota > Metazoa > Chordata > Amphibia > Caudata > Salamandridae > Lissotriton > Lissotriton vulgaris. Next base: position 511,820 of record NW_028254400.1, on the reverse strand, counting down.
TCAAAAAGCATAACCTCCTCCAACACAGTAACTAAGGAGGATGTAGGTACTCATCTTTACAATTATGCCTCAATTGTAACAAATGATCTAACAGTAATGGATTAATGACTATGAAACACTTGGATCAGTGGAAATAGAGGTCAAAGGTCAAACTACATGACCCCCTCCCACCAATTTAATGAAAAAAAATGTAAGTACTTATCATTACAAATCAAACACTGCAACACTTGTAAACACTGGTCTCACCATAATGGAATAAACACCTATAAACACCAACACCAACAAAAAGGGAAAATAGAGGTCTCGTGGCTATGTGCAGAGGACTGGCGGTGTCATGCAGCACGGAGGCCTGGCGGTGTCATGCAGCACGGAGGCCTGGCGGTGTCATGCAGCACGGAGGCCTGGCGGTGTCATGCAGCACGGAGGCCTGGCGGTGTCATGCACAGAGGCCTGGCGGTGTCATGCAGCACGGAGGCCTGGCGGTGTCATGCAGCACTTAGGCCTGGCGGTGTCATGCAGCACGGAGGCCTGGCGGTGTCAAGCAGCACGGAGGCCTGGCGGTGTCATGCAGCACGGAGGCCTGGTGGTGTCATGCAGCACGGAGGCCTGGCGGTGTCATGCAGCACGGAGGCCTGGCGGTGTCATGCACGGAGGCCTCGCGGTGTCATGCAGCACGGAGGCCTGGCGGTGTCATGCAGCACGGAGGCCTGGCGGTGTCATGCAGCACGGAGGCCTGGCGGTGTCATGCAGCACGGAGGCCTGGCGGTGTCATGCAGCACGGAGGCCTGGCGGTGTCATGCAGCACGGAGGCCTGGCGGTGTCATGCACGGAGGCCTGGCGGTGTCATGCACGGAGGCCTGGCGGTGTCATGCACGGAGGCCTGGCGGTGTCATGCAGCACGGAGGCCTGGCGGTGTCATGCAGCACGGAGGCCTGGCGGTGTCATGCAGCACGGAGGCCTGGCGGTGTCATGCAGCACGGAGGCCTGGCGGTGTCATGAAGCACGGAGGCCTGGCGGTGTCATGCAGCACGGAGGCCTGGCGGTGTCATGCAGCACGGCGGCCTGGCGGTGTGCTGCAGCACGGAGGCCTGGCGGTGTCATGCAGCACGGAGGCCTGGCGGTGTCATGCAGCATGGAGGCCTGGCGGTGTCATGCAGCACGGAGGCCTGGCGTTGTCATGCACGGAGGCCTGGCGGTGTCATGCAGCACGGAGGCCTGGCGGTGTCATGCAGCACGGAGGCCTGGCGGTGTCATGCAGCACGGAGGCCTGGCGGTGTCATGCAGCACAGAGGCCTGGCGGTGTCATGCAGCACGGAGGCCTGGCGGTGTCATGCAGCACGGCGGCCTGGCGGTGTGCTGCAGCACGGAGGCCTGGCGGTGTCATGCAGCACGGAGGCCTGGCGGTGTCATGCACGGAGGCCTGGCGGTGTCATGCAGCACGGAGGCCTGGCGGTGTCATGCAGCACGGAGGCCTGGCGGTGTCATGCAGCACAGAGGCCTGGCGGTTTCATGCACGGAGGCCTGGCGGTGTCATGCAGCACGGAGGCCTGGCGGTGTCATAAAGCACGGAGGCCTGGCGGTGTCATGCAGCACGGAGGCCTGGTGGTGTCATAAAGCACGGAGGCCTGGCAGTGTCATGCAGCACGGAGGCCTGGCGGTGTCATGCAGCACGGAGGCCTGGCGGTGTCATGCACGCAGGCCTGGCGGTGTCATGCAGCACGGAGGCCTGGCGGTGTCATGCAGCACGGAGGCCTGGCGGTGTCATGCAGCACGGAGGCCTGGCGGTGTCATGCACGGAGGCCTGGGAGTGTCATGCAGCACGGAGGCCTGGCGGTGTCATGCAGCACAGAGGCCTGGCAGTGTCATGCAGCACGGAGGCCTGGCGGTGTCATGCAGCACGGAAGCCTGGCGGTGTCATGCAGCACGGAGGCCTGGCGGTGTCATGCAGCACGGAGGCCTGGCGGTGTCATGCACGGAGGCCTGGCGGTGTCATGCACGGAGGCCTGGCGGTGTCATGCACGGAGGCCTGGCGGTGTCATGCAGCACGGAGGCCTGGCGGTGTCATGCAGCACGGAGGCCTGGCGGTGTCATGCAGCACGGAGGCCTGGCGGTGTCATGCAGCACGGAGGCCTGGCGGTGTCATGAAGCACGGAGGCCTGGCGGTGTCATGCAGCACGGAGGCCTGGCGGTGTCATGCAGCACGACGGCCTGGCGGTGTGCTGCAGCACGGAGGCCTGGCGGTGTCATGCAGCACGGAGGCCTGGCGGTGTCATGCAGCATGGAGGCCTGGCGGTGTCATGCAGCACGGAGGCCTGGCGTTGTCATGCACGGAGGCCTGGCGGTGTCATGCAGCACGGAGGCCTGGCGGTGTCATGCAGCACGGAGGCCTGGCGGTGTCATGCAGCACGGAGGCCTGGCGGTGTCATGCAGCACAGAGGCCTGGCGGTGTCATGCAGCACGGAGGCCTGGCGGTGTCATGCAGCACGGAGGCCTGGCGGTGTCATGCAGCACGGCGGCCTGGCGGTGTGCTGCAGCACGGAGGCCTGGCGGTGTCATGCAGCACGGAGGCCTGGCGGTGTCATGCACGGAGGCCTGGCGGTGTCATGCAGCACGGAGGCCTGGCGGTGTCATGCAGCACGGAGGCCTGGCGGTGTCATGCAGCAGAGAGGCCTGGCGGTTTCATGCACGGAGGCCTGGCGGTGTCATGCAGCACGGAGGCCTGGCGGTGTCATAAAGCACGGAGGCCTGGCGGTGTCATGCAGCACGGAGGCCTGGTGGTGTCATAAAGCACGGAGGCCTGGCAGTGTCATGCAGCACGGAGGCCTGGCGGTGTCATGCAGCACGGAGGCCTGGCGGTGTCATGCACGCAGGCCTGGCGGTGTCATGCAGCACGGAGGCCTGGCGGTGTCATGCAGCACGGAGGCCTGGCGGTGTCATGCAGCACGGAGGCCTGGCGGTGTCATGCACGGAGGCCTGGGAGTGTCATGCAGCACGGAGGCCTGGCGGTGTCATGCAGCACAGAGGCCTGGCAGTGTCATGCAGCACGGAGGCCTGGCGGTGTCATGCAGCACGGAAGCCTGGCGGTGTCATGCAGCACGGAGGCCTGGCGGTGTCATGCAGCACGGAGGCCTGGCGGTGTCATGCAGCACGGAGGCCTGGCGGTGTCATGCAGCACGGAGGCCTGGCGGTGTCATGCAGCACGGAGGTCTGGCGGTGTAATGCACGGAGGTCTGGCGGTGTCATGCAGCACGGAGGCCTGGCGGTGTCATGCACGGAGGCCTGGCGGTGTCATGCAGCATGGAGGCCTGGCGGTGTCATGCAGCACGGAGGCCTGGCGGTGTCATGCAGCACGGAGGCCTGGCGGTGTCATGCAGCACGGAGGCCTGGCGGTGTCATGCAGCACGGAGGCCTGGCGGTGTCATGCAGCACGTAGGCCTGGCGGTGTCATGCAGCACGTAGGCCTGGCGGTGTCAGGCAGCACGGAGGCCTGGCGGTGTCATGCACGGAGGCCTGGCGGTGTCATGAGGCACGGAGGCCTGGCGGTGTCATGCACGGAGGCCTGGCGGTGTCATGCAGCACGGAGGCCTGGCGGTGTCATGCAGCACGGAGGCCTGGCGGTGTCATGCAGCACGGAGGCCTGGCGGTGTCATGCAGCACGGAGGCCTGGCGGTGTCATGCAGCACGGAGGCCTGGTGGTGTCCTGCACGGAGGCCTGGCGGTGTCATGCAGCACGGAGGCCTGGCGGTGTCATGCAGCACGGAGGCCTGGCGGTGTCATGCAGCACGGAGGCCTGGCGGTGTCATGCAGCACGGAGGCCTGGCGGTGTCATGCACGGAGGCCTGGCGGTGTCATGCACGGAGGCCTGGCGGTGTCATGCGGCACGGAGGCCTGGCGGTGTCATGCAGCACGGAAGCCTGGCGGTGTCATGCAGCACGGAGGCCTGGCGGTGTCATGCAGCACGGAGGCCTGGCGGTGTCATGCAGCACGGAGGCCTGGCGGTGTCATGCAGCACGGAGGTCTGGCGGTGTAATGCACGGAGGCCTGGCGGTGTCATGCAGCACGGAGGCCTGGCGGTGTCATGCACGGAGGCCTGGCGGTGTCATGCAGCACGGAGGCCTGGCGGTGTCATGCAGCACGGAGGCCTGGCGGTGTCATGCAGCACGGAGGCCTGGCGGTGTCATGCACGGAGGCCTGGCGGTGTCATGCACGGAGGCCTGGCGGTGTCATGCAGCACGGAGGCCTGGCGGTGTCATGCAGCACGGAGGCCTGGCAGTGTCATGCACGGAGGCCTGGCGGTGTCATGCAGCACGGAGGCCTGGCGGTGTCATGCACAGAGGCCTGGCGGTGTCATGCAGCACGGAGGCCTGGCGGTGTAATGCACGGAGGCCTGGCGGTGTAATGCACGGAGGCCTGGTGGTGTCATGCAGCACGGAGGCCTGGCGGTGTCATGCAGCACGTAGGCCTGGCGGTGTCATGCAGCACGGAGGCCTGGCGGTGTCATGCACGGAGGCCTGGCGGTGTCATGCACGGAGGCCTGGCGGTGTCATGCAGCACGGAGGCCTGGCGGTGTCATGCATGGAGGCCTGGCGGTGTCATGCAGCACGGAGGCCTGGCGGTGTCATGCAGCACGGAGGCCTGGCGGTGCCATGCAGCACGGAGGCCTGGCGGTGCCATGCAGCACGGAGGCCTGGCGGTGTCATGCATGGAGGCCTGGCAGTGTCATGCACGGAGGCCTGGCGGTGTCATGCAGCACGGAGGCCTGGCGGTGTCATGCAGCACGGAGGCCTGGCGGTGTCATGCAGCACGGAGGCCTGGCGGTGTCATGCAGCACGGAGGCCTGACGGTGTCATGCAGCACGGAGGCCTGGCTGTGTCATGCAGCACGGAGGCCTGGCGGTGTCATGCAGGGAGGCCTGGCGGTGTCATGCAGGGAGGCCTGGCGGTGTCATGCGGCACGGAGGCCTGGCGGTGTCATGCAGCACGGAGGCCTGGCGGTGTCATGCAGCACGGAGGCCTGGCGGTGTCATGCAGCACGGAGGCCTGGCGGTGTCATGCAGCACGGAGGCCTGGCGGTGTCATGCAGCATGGAGGCCTGGCGGTGTCATGCAGCACGGAGGCCTGGCAGTGTCATGCAGCACGGAGGCCTGGCGGTGTCATGCAGCACGGAGGCCTGGCGGTGTCATGCAGCACGGAGGCCTGGCGGTGTCATGCAGCACGGAGGCCTGGCGGTGTCATGCAGCACGGAGGCCTGGCGGTGTCATGCAGCACGGAGGCCTGGCGGTGTCATGCTGCACGGAGGCCTGGCGGTGTCATGCACGGAGACCTGGCGGTGTCATGCAGCACGGAGGCCTGGCGGTGTCATGCAGCACGGAGGCCTGGCGGTGTCATGCAGCACAGAGGCCTGGCAGTGTCATGCAGCACTTAGGCCTGGCAGTGTCATGCAGCACGGAGGCCTGGCGGTGTCAAGCAGCACGGAGGCCTGGCGGTGTCATGCAGCACGGAGGCCTGGCGGTGTCATGCAGCACGGAGGCCTGGCGGTGTCATGCAGCACGGAGGCCTGGCGGTGTCATGCAGCACGGAGGCCTGGCGGTGTCATGCAGCACGGAGGCCTGGCGGTGTCATGCAGCACGGAGGCCTGGCGGTGTCATGCAGCACGGAGGCCTGGCGGTGTCATGCACGGAGGCCTGGCGGTGTCATGCAGCACGGAGGCCTGGCGGTGTCATGCAGCACGGAGGCCTGGCGGTGTCATGCAGCACGGAGGCCTGGCGGTGTCATGCAGCACGGAGGCCTGGCGGTGTCATGCAGCACGGAGGCCTGGCGGTGTCATGCAGCACGGAGGCCTGGCGGTGTCATGCAGCACGGAGGCCTGGCGGTGTCATGCAGCACGGCGGCCTGGCGGTGTGCTGCAGCACGGAGGCCTGGCGGTGTCATGCAGCACGGAGGCCTGGCGGTGTCATGCACGGAGGCCTGGCGGTGTCATGCAGCATGGAGGCCTGGCGGTGTCATGCAGCACGGAGGCCTGGCGGTGTCATGCAGCACGGAGGCCTGGCGGTGTCATGCAGCACGGAGGCCTGGCGGTGTCATGCAGCACGGAGGCCTGGCGGTGTCATGCAGCACGGAGGCCTGGCGGTGTCATGCAGCACGGCGGCCTGGCGGTGTCATGCAGCACGGAGGCCTGGCGGTGTCATGCAGCACGGAGGCCTGGCGGTGTCATGCAGCACGGAGGCCTGGCGGTGTCATGCAGCACGGAGGCCTGGCGGTGTCATGCAGCACGGAGGCCTGGCGGTGTCATGCAGCACGGAGGCCTGGCGGTGTCATGCAGCACGGAGGCCTGGCGGTGTCATGCAGCACGGAGGCCTGGTGGTGTGTTCTGCTCGACTTTTCCGGCCCTCTTTTGAGGGAAGGTGATTGGAGGTGACTTCAGTCTACTATCATTCCAGTGTGAGGGTTGGAACCGTGAATAGTGCCTATTTACAAGGCATTTTGACATAATTCTGTATTCCTCTCCTTAGATTAGGGCTTATAAACTTATGCTAGGGGATAGATTCATTAGTCCTAGGGAAAATCTGTCCTTTTGTAAGGGTATTAGTATACTTTCTATTGAATTATGCTTAGTTCTGGTCTGGTAGGCCTCAAACGGGAGAGACTCCATCTTTCTTTCTGCTCCGGCAGCTTGAGACGCTTCTAGGTCAAATGTAATGTTTTAGTTATGAGGTGTTGTTCGCCTGGAGAGAACCGGCTCAGGCTGGCCCTTGTCGAAGGATTGTATTTTTCTTCATGCCGAAGACACAACATCAGGCCGGCCGGCTGGCAACGTGTCCTTGGTACGGGGAGGTACAAGAATTTGGTGGGCGGCAGGCTACTGGCCGTATTTTTCCATGAAGGAACAAGCTTCTATATTAGTGAAAGCACGAAGCAGTTGTGGAGTCAGTCCGTAGGCGGCATCCAGCCGTCAGCAGCGAAGCTAATAATTATTTCAGGGAAGATAGTCGCCATTCCAAAGACTGAGAAGAATTAAGAAACTGATACTCTCTTAGAAAGATTGAAGTTATTTTAGTGGAGACGGCTGGAGAGCTTTGACATTAAGAGCACGGAGGCCTGGCGGTGTCATGCAGCACGGAGGCCTGGCGGTGTCATGCACGGAGGCCTGGCGGTGTCATGCAGCACGGAGGCCTGGCGGTGTCATGCAGCACGGAGGCCTGGTGGTGTCATGCAGCACGGAGGCCTGGCGGTGTCATGCACGGAGGCCTGGCGGTGTCATGCAGCACGGAGGCCTGGCGGTGTCATGCAGCACGGAGGCCTGGCGGTATCATGCAGCACAGAGGCCTGGCGGTGTCATGCAGGACAGAGGCCTGGCGGTGTCATGCAGCATGGAGGCCTGGCGGTGTCATGCACGGAGGCCTGGCAGTGTCATGCACGGAGGCCTGGCGGTGTCATGCACGGAGGCCTGGCGGTGTCATGCAGCACGGAGGCCTGGCGGTGTCATGCAGCACGGAGGCCTGGCGGTGTCATGCACGGAGGCCTGGCGGTGCCATGCAGCATGGAGGCCTGGCGGTGTCATGCACGGAGGCCTGGCGGTGTCATGCAGCACGGAGGCCTGGCGGTGTCATGCAGCATGGAGGCCTGGCGGTGTCATGCAGCACAGAGGCCTGGCGGTGTCATGCAGCACGGAGGCCTGGCGGTGTCATGCACGGAGGCCTGGCAGTGTCATGCACGGAGGCCTGGCGGTGTCATGCACGGAGGCCTGGTGGTGTCATGCAGCACGGAGGCCTGGCGGTGTCATGCAGCACGGAGGCCTGGTGGTGTCATGCACGGAGGCCTGGCGGTGTCATGCAGCATGGAGGCCTGGCGGTGTCATGCACGGAGGCCTGGCGGTGTCATGCAGCACGGAGGCCTGGCAGTGTCATGCAGCACGGAGGCCTGGCGGTGTCATGCAGCACGGAGGCCTGGCGGTGTCATGCAGCACGGAGGCCTGGCGGTGTCATGCAGCATGGAGGCCTGGCGGTGTCATGCACGGAGGCCTGGCGGTGTCCAGCACGGAGGCCTGGCTGTGTCATGCAGCACGGAGGCCTGGTGGTGTCATGCAGCACGGAGGCCTGGCGGTGTCATGCAGCACGGAGGCCTGGCGGTGTCATGCAGCACGGAGGCCTGGCGGTGTCATGCAGCACGGAGGCCTGGCGGTGTCATGCACGGAGGCCTGGCGGTGTCATGCAACACTGAGGCCTGGCGGTGTCATGCAGCACGGAGGCTTGGCGGTGTCATGCAGCACGGAGGCCTGGCGGTGTCATGCACGGAGGCCTGGCGGTGTCATGCAGCACGGAGGCCTGGCGGTGTCATGCAGCACGGAGGCCTGGCGGTGTCATGCACGGAGGCCTGGCGGTGTCATGCAGCATGGAGGCCTGGCGGTGTCATGCAGCACGGAGGCCTGGCGGTGTCATGCAGCACGGAGGCCTGGCGGTGTCATGCAGCACGGAGGCCTGGCGGTGTCATGCACGGAGGCCTGGCGGTGTCATGCAGCACGGAGGCCTAGCGGTGTCATGCAGAACGGAGGCCTGGCGGTGTCATGCAGCACGGAGGCCTGGCGGTGTCATGCACGGAGGCCTGGCGGTGTCATGCAGCACGGAGGCCTGGCGGTGTCATGCAGCACGGAGGCCTGGCGGTGTCATGCAGCACGGAGGCCTGGCGGTGTCATGCATGGAGGCCTGGCGGTGTCATGCAGCACGGAGGCCTGGCGGTGTCATGCACGGAGGCCTGGCAGTGTCATGCAGCACGGAGGCCTGGCGGTCTCATGCAGCACGGAGGCCTGGCGGTGTCATGCAGCACGGAGGCCTGGCGGTGTCATGCAGCACGGAGGCCTGGCGGTGTCATGCAGCATGGAGGCCTGGCGGTGTCATGCAGCACGGAGGCCTGGCGGTGTCATGCAGCACGGAGGCCTGGCGGTGTCATGCAGCACGGAGGCCTGGCGGTGTCATGCAGCACGGAGGCCTGGCGGTGTCATGCAGCACGGAGGCCTGGCGGTGTCATGCAGCACAGAGGCCTGGCGGTGTCATGCAGCACGGAGGCCTGGCGGTGTCATGCAGCACGGAGGCCTGGCAGTGTCATGCAGCACGGAGGCCTGGCGGTGTCATGCACGGAGGCCTGGCGGTGTCATGCAGCACAGAGGCCTGGCGGTGTCATAAAGCACGGTGGCCTGGCGGTGTCATGCAGCACGGAGGCCTGGCGGTGTCATGCAGCACGGAGGCCTGGCGGTGTCATGCAGCACGGAGGCCTGGCGGTGTCATGCACGGAGGCCTGGCGGTGTCATGCAGCACGGAGGCCTGGCGGTGTCATGCAGCACTGAGGCCTGGCGGTGTCATGCAGCACTGAGGCCTGGCGGTGTCATGCAGCACGGAGGCCTGGCGGTGTCATGCAGCACGGAGGCCTGGCGGTGTCATGCAGCACGGAGGCCTGGCGGTGTCAAGCACGGAGGCCTGGCGGTGTCATGCACGGAGGCCTGGCGGTGTCATGCAGCACGGAGGCCTGGCGGTGTCATGCAGCACAGAGGCCTGGCGGTGTCATGCAGCACAGAGGCCTGGCGGTGTCATGCAGCACGGAGGCCTGGCGGTGTCATACATGGAGGCTCGGTGGTGTCATGCAGCACGGAGGCCTGGCGGTGTCATGCGCGGAGGCCTGACGGTGTCATGCAGCACAGAGGCCTGGCGGTGTCATGCACGGAGGCCTGGCGGTGTCATGCAGCACGGAGGCCTGGCGGTGTCATGCAGCACGGAGGCCTGGCGGTGTCATGCAGCACGGAGGCCTGGCGGTGTCATGCAGCACGGAGGCCTGGCGGTGTCATGCAGCATGGATGCCTGGCGGTGTCATGCAGCACGGAGGCCTGGCGGTGTCATGCACGGAGGCCTGGCGGTGTCATGCAGCACGGAGGCCTGGCGGTATCATGCAGCACGGAGGCCTGGCGGTGTCATGCACGGAGGCCTGGCAGTGTCATGCAGCACGGAGGCCTGGCGGTGTCATGCAGCACGGAGGCATGGCGGTGTCATGCAGCACGGAGGCCCGGCGGTGTCATGCAGCACTGAGGCCTGGCGGTGTCATGCATGGAGGCCTGGCGGTGTCATGCAGCACGGAGGCCTGGCGGTGTCATGCAGCACGGAGGCCTGGCGGTGTCATGCACGGAGGCCTGGCGGTGTCATGCACGGAGGCCTGGCGGTGTCATGCACGGAGCCCTGGCGGTGTCATGCAGCACGGAGGCCTGACGGTGTCATGCACGGAGGCCTGGCGGTGTCATGCAGCACAGAGGCCTGGCGGTGTCATGCAGCACGGAGGCCTGGCGGTGTCATGCAGCACGGAGGCCTGGCGGTGTCATGCAGCACGGAGGCCTGGCGGTGTCATGCAGCACGGAGGCCTGGCAGTGTCATACACGGAGGCCTGGCGGTGTCATGCAGCACGGAGGCCTGACGGTGTCATGCACGGAGGCCTGGCGGTGTCATGCAGCACAGTGGCCTGGCGGTGTCATGCAGCACGGAGGCCTGGCGGTGTCATGCAGCTCGGAGGCCTGGCGGTGTCATGCACGGAGGCCTGGCGGTGTCATGCACGGAGGCCTGGCGGTGTCATGCACGGAGGCCTGGCGGTGTCATGCAGCACGGAGGCCTGACGGTGTCATGCACGGAGTCCTGGCGGTGTCATGCAGCACAGAGGCCTGGCGGTGTCATGCAGCACGGAGGCCTGGCGGTGTCATGCAGCACGGAGGCCTGGCGGTGTCATGCAGCACGGAGGCCTGGCGGTGTCATGCAGCACGGAGGCCTGGCGGTGTCATACACGGAGGCCTGGCGGTGTCATGCAGCACGGAGGCCTGACGGTGTCATGCACGGAGGCCTGGCGGTGTCATGCAGCACAGTGGCCTGGCGGTGTCATGCAGCACGGAGGCCTGGCGGTGTCATGCAGCACGGAGGCCTGGCGGTGTCATGCACGGAGGCATGGCGGTGTCATGCAGCAAGGAGGCCTGGCGGTGTCATGCAGCACGGAGGCCTGCCGGTGTCATGCAGCACGGAGGCCTGGCGGTGTCATGCATGGAGGCCTGGCGGTGTCATGCACGGAGGCCTGGAGGTGTCATGCAGCACGGAGGCCTGGCGGTGTCATGCAGCACAGAGGCCTGGCGATGTTATGCACGGAGTCCTGGCGGTGTCATGCAGCACTGAGGCCTGGCGGTGTCATGCATGGAGGCCTGGCGGTGTCATGCAGCACGGAGGCCTGGCGGTGTCATGCAGCATGGAGGCCTGGCGGTGTCATGCAGCACGGAGGCCTGGCGGTGTCATGCAGCACGGAGGCCTGGCGGTGTCATGCAGCACGGAGGCCTGGCGGTGTCATGCAGCATGGAGGCCTGGCGGTGTCATGCATGGAGGCCTGGCGGTGTCATGCACGGAGGCCTGGCGGTGTCATGCAGCACGGAGGCCTGGCGGTGTCATGCAGAACGGAGGCCTGGCGGTGTCATGCAGCACGGAGGCCTGGCGGTGTCATGCAGCACGGAGGCCTGGCGGTGTCATGCAGCACGGAGGCCTGGCGGTGTCATGCGCGGAGGCCTGACGGTGTCATGCAGCACAGAGGCCTGGCGGTGTCATGCACGGAGGCCTGGCGGTGTCATGCAGCACGGAGGCCTGGCGGTGTCATGCAGCACGGAGGCCTGGCGGTGTCATGCAGCACGGAGGCCTGGCGGTGTCATGCAGCACGGAGGCCTGGCGGTGTCATGCAGCACGGATGCCTGGCGGTGTCATGCAGCATGGAGGCCTGGCGGTGTCATGCACGGAGGCCTGGCGGTGTCATGCAGCACGGAGGCCTGGCGGTGTCATGCAGCACGGAGGCATGGCGGTGTCATGCAGCACGGAGTCCTGGCGGTGTCATGCAGCACTGAGGCCTGGCGGTGTCATGCATGGAGGCCTGGCGGTGTCATGCAGCACGGAGGCCTGGCGGTGTCATGCAGCACGGAGGCCTGGCGGTGTCATGCACGGAGGCCTGGCGGTGTCATGCACGGAGGCCTGGCGGTGTCATGCATGGAGGCCTGGCGGTGTCATGCACGGAGGCCTGGCGGTGTCATGCACGGAGGCCTGGCGGTGTCATGCACGGAGGCCTGGCGGTGTCATGCACGGAGGCCTGGCGGTGTCATGCACGGAGGCCTGGCGGTGTCATGCACGGAGGCCTGGCGGTGTCATGCACGGAGGCCTGGCGGTGTCATGCAGCATGGAGGCCTGGCAGTGTCATGCACGGAGGCATGGCGGTGTCATGCAGCAAGGAGGCCTGGCGGTGTCATGCAGCACGGAGGCCTGCCGGTGTCATGCAACACGGAGGCCTGGCGGTGTCATGCAACACGGAGGCCTGGCAGTGTCATGCAGCACGGAGGCCTGGCGGTGTCATGCACGGAGGCCTGGCGGTGTCATGCAGCATGGAGGCCTGGCGGTGTCATGCAGCACGGAGGACTGGCGGTGTCATGCACGGAGGCCTGGTGGTGTCATGCAGCACGGAGGCCTGGCGGTGTCATGCACGGAGGCCTTGTGGTGTCATGCAGCACGGAGGCCTGGCGGTGTCATGCACGGAGGCCTGGTGGTGTCATGCAGCATGGAGGCCTGGCGGTGTCATGCACGGAGGCCTGGCGGTGTCATGCAGCACGGAGGCCTGGCGGTGTCATGCAGCACAGAGGCCTGGCGATGTCATGCACGGAGGCCTGGCGGTGTCATGAAGCACGGAGGCCTGGCGGTGTCAAGCAGCATGGAGGCCTGGCGGTGTCATGCAGCACGGAGGCCTGGCGGTGTCATGCAGCACGGAGGCCTGGCGGTGTCATGCAGCACGGAGGCCTGGCGGTGTCATGCAGCACGGAGGCCTGGCAGTGTCATGCAGCACGGAGGCCTGGCGGTGTCATGCACGGAGGTATGGCGGTGTCATGCAGCAAGGAGGCCTGGCGGTGTCATGCAGCACGGAGGCCTGCCGGTGTCATGCAACACGGAGGCCTGGCGGTGTCATGCAACACGGAGGCCTGGCGGTGTCATGCAGCACGGAGGCCTGGCGGTGTCATGCAGCACGGAGGCCTGGCGGTGTCATGCAGCACGGAGGCCTGGCGGTGTCATGCAGCACGGAGGCCTGGCGGTGTCATGCACGGAGGCCTGGTGGTGTCATGCAGCACGGAGGCCTGGCGGTGTCATGCAGCACGGAGGCCTGGCGGTGTCATGCAGCACGGAGGCCTGGCGGTGTCATGCAGCACGGAGGCCTGGCGGTGTCATGCACGGAGGCCTGGCGGTGTCATGCAGCACGGAGGCCTGGCGGTGTCATGCAGCACGGAGGCCTGGCGGTGTCATGCAGCACGGAGGCCTGGCGGTGTCATGCAGCACGGAGGCCTGGCGGTGTCATGCAGCACGGAGGCATGGCGGTGTCATGCAGCACGGAGGCCTGGCGGTGTCAAGCACGGAGGCCTGGCGGTGTCATGCACGGAGGCCTGGCGGTGTCATGCAGCACAGAGGCCTGGCGGTGTCATGCAGCACAGAGGCCTGGCGGTGTCATGCAGCACGGAGGCCTGGCGGTGTCATACATGGAGGCTCGGTGGTGTCATGCAGCACGGAGGCCTGGCGGTGTCATGCGCGGAGGCCTGACGGTGTCATGCAGCACAGAGGCCTGGCGGTGTCATGCACGGAGGCCTGGCGGTGTCATGCAGCACGGAGGCCTGGCGGTGTCATGCAGCACAGAGGCCTGGCGGTGTCATGCAGCACGGAGGCCTGGCGGTGTCATGCAGCACGGAGGCCTGGCGGTGTCATGCAGCACGGAGGCCTGGCGGTGTCATGCAGCACGGAGGCCTGGCAGTGTCATGCAGCACGGAGGCCTGGCGGTGTCATGCACGGAGGTATGGCGGTGTCATGCAGCACGGAGGCCTGCCGGTGTCATGCAACACGGAGGCCTGGCGGTGTCATGCAACACGGAGGCCTGGCGGTGTCATGCAGCACGGAGGCCTGGCGGTGTCATGCAGCACGGAGGCCTGGCGGTGTCATGCAGCACGGAGGCCTGGCGGTGTCATGCAGCACGGAGGCCTGGCGGTGTCATGCACGGAGGCCTGGCGGTGTCATGCAGCACGGAGGCCTGGCGGTGTCATGCAGCACGGAGGCCTGGCGGTGTCATGCAGCACGGAGGCCTGGCGGTGTCATGCACGGAGGCCTGGCGGTGTCATGCAGCACGGAGGCCTGGCGGTGTCATGCAGCACGGAGGCCTGGCGGTGTCATGCAGCACGGAGGCCTGGCGGTGTCATGCAGCACGGAGGCATGGCGGTGTCATGCAGCACGGAGGCATGGCGGTGTCATGCAGCACGGAGGCCTGGCGGTGTCAAGCACGGAGGCCTGGCGGTGTCATGCACGGAGGCCTGGCGGTGTCATGCAGCACAGAGGCCTGGCGGTGTCATGCAGCACAGAGGCCTGGCGGTGTCATGCAGCACGGAGGCCTGGCGGTGTCATACATGGAGGCTCGGTGGTGTCATGCAGCACGGAGGCCTGGCGGTGTCATGCGCGGAGGCCTGACGGTGTCATGCAGCACAGAGGCCTGGCGGTGTCATGCACGGAGGCCTGGCGGTGTCATGCAGCACGGAGGCCTGGCGGTGTCATGCAGCACAGAGGCCTGGCGGTGTCATGCAGCACGGAGGCCTGGCGGTGTCATGCAGCACGGAGGCCTGGCGTTGTCATGCAGCACGGATGCCTGGCGGTGTCATGCAGCACGGAGGCCTGGCGGTGTCATGCACGGAGGCCTGGCGGTGTCATGCAGCACGGAGGCCTGGCGGTGTCATGCAGCACGGAGGCCTGGCGGTGTCATGCACGGAGGCCTGGCAGTGTCATGCAGCACGGAGGCCTGGCAGTGTCATGCAGCACGGAGGCATGGCGGTGTCATGCAGCACGGAGTCCTGGCGGTGTCATGCAGCACTGAGGCCTGGCGGTGTCATGCATGGAGGCCTGGCGGTGTCATGCAGCACGGAGGCCTGGCGGTGTCATGCAGCACGGAGGCCTGGCGGTGTCATGCAGCACGGAGGCCTGGCGGTGTCATGCACGGAGGCCTGGCGGTGTCATGCACGGAGGCCTGGCGGTGTCATGCACGGAGGCCTGGCGGTGTCATGCACGGAGGCCTGGCGGTGTCATGCACGGAGGCCTGGCGGTGTCATGCACGGAGGCCTGGCGGTGTCATGCACGGAGGCCTGGCGGTGTCATGCAGCACGGAGGCCTGGCGGTGTCATGCAGCACGGAGGCCTGGCGGTGTCATGCAGCACGGAGGCCTGGCGGTGTCATACACGGAGGCCTGGCGGTGTCATGCAGCACGGATGCCTGGTGGTGTCATGCAGCATGGAGGCCTGGCGGTGTCATGCACGGAGGCCTGGCGGTGTCATGCAGCACGGAGGCCTGGCGGTGTCATGCAGCACGGAGGCATGGCAGTGTCATGCAGCACGGAGTCCTGGCGGTGTCATGCAGCACTGAGGCCTGGCGGTGTCATGCATGGAGGCCTGGCGGTGTCATGCAGCACGGAGGCCTGGCGGTGTCATGCACGGAGGCCTGGCGGTGTCATGCACGGAGGCCTGGCGGTGTCATGCATGGAGGCCTGGCGGTGTCATGCACGGAGGCCTGGCGGTGTCATGCACGGAGGCCTGGCGGTGTCATGCACGGAGGCCTGGCGGTGTCATGCACGGAGGCCTGGCGGTGTCATGCACGGAGGCCTGGCGGTGTCATGCACGGAGGCCTGGCGGTGTCATGCAGCATGGAGGCCTGGCAGTGTCATGCACGGAGGCATGGCGGTGTCATGCAGCAAGGAGGCCTGGCGGTGTCATGCAGCACGGAGGCCTGCCGGTGTCATGCAACACGGAGGCCTGGCGGTGTCATGCAACACGGAGGCCTGGCAGTGTCATGCAGCACGGAGGCCTGGCGGTGTCATGCACGGAGGCCTGGCGGTGTCATGCAGCATGGAGGCCTGGCGGTGTCATGCAGCACGGAGGACTGGCGGTGTCATGCACGGAGGCCTGGTGGTGTCATGCAGCACGGAGGCCTGGCGGTGTCATGCACGGAGGCCTTGTGGTGTCATGCAGCACGGAGGCCTGGCGGTGTCATGCACGGAGGCCTGGTGGTGTCATGCAGCATGGAGGCCTGGCGGTGTCATGCACGGAGGCCTGGCGGTGTCATGCAGCACGGAGGCCTGGCGGTGTCATGCAGCACAGAGGCCTGGCGATGTCATGCACGGAGGCCTGGCGGTGTCATGCAGCACGGAGGCCTGGCGGTGTCAAGCAGCATGGAGGCCTGGCGGTGTCATGCAGCACGGAGGCCTGGCGGTGTCATGCAGCACGGAGGCCTGGCGGTGTCATGCAGCACGGAGGCCTGGCGGTGTCATGCAGCACGGAGGCCTGGCGGTGTCATGCAGCACGGAGGCCTGGCGGTGTCATGCAGCACGGAGGCCTGGCAGTGTCATGCAGCACGGAGGCCTGGCGGTGTCATGCACGGAGGTATGGCGGTGTCATGCAGCAAGGAGGCCTGGCGGTGTCATGCAGCACGGAGGCCTGCCGGTGTCATGCAACACGGAGGCCTGGCGGTGTCATGCAACACGGAGGCCTGGCGGTGTCATGCAGCACGGAGGCCTGGCGGTGTCATGCAGCACGGAGGCCTGGCGGTGTCATGCAGCACGGAGGCCTGGCGGTGTCATGCAGCACGGAGGCCTGGCGGTGTCATGCACGGAGGCCTGGTGGTGTCATGCAGCACGGAGGCCTGGCGGTGTCATGCAGCACGGAGGCCTGGCGGTGTCATGCAGCACGGAGGCCTGGCGGTGTCATGCAGCACGGAGGCCTGGCGGTGTCATGCACGGAGGCCTGGCGGTGTCATGCAGCACGGAGGCCTGGCGGTGTCATGCAGCACGGAGGCCTGGCGGTGTCATGCAGCACGGAGGCCTGGCGGTGTCATGCAGCACGGAGGCATGGCGGTGTCATGCAGCACGGAGGCCTGGCGGTGTCAAGCACGGAGGCCTGGCGGTGTCATGCACGGAGGCCTGGCGGTGTCATGCAGCACAGAGGCCTGGCGGTGTCATGCAGCACAGAGGCCTGGCGGTGTCATGCAGCACGGAGGCCTGGCGGTGTCATACATGGAGGCTCGGTGGTGTCATGCAGCACGGAGGCCTGGCGGTGTCATGCGCGGAGGCCTGACGGTGTCATGCAGCACAGAGGCCTGGCGGTGTCATGCACAGAGGCCTGGCGGTGTCATGCAGCACGGAGGCCTGGCGGTGTCATGCAGCACAGAGGCCTGGCGGTGTCATGCAGCACGGAGGCCTGGCGGTGTCATGCAACACGGAGGCCTGGCAGTGTCATGCAGCACGGAGGCCTGGCGGTGTCATGCACGGAGGCCTGGCGGTGTCATGCAGCATGGAGGCCTGGCGGTGTCATGCAGCACGGAGGACTGGCGGTGTCATGCACGGAGGCCTGGTGGTGTCATGCAGCACGGAGGCCTGGCGGTGTCATGCACGGAGGCCTTGTGGTGTCATGCAGCACGGAGGCCTGGCGGTGTCATGCACGGAGGCCTGGTGGTGTCATGCAGCATGGAGGCCTGGCGGTGTCATGCACGGAAGCCTGGCGGTGTCATGCAGCACGGAGGCCTGGCGGTGTCATGCAGCACAGAGGCCTGGCGATGTCATGCACGGAGGCCTGGCGGTGTCATGCAGCACGGAGGCCTGGCGGTGTCAAGCAGCATGGAGGCCTGGCAGTGTCATGCAGCACGGAGGCCTGGCGGTGTCATGCAGCACGGAGGCCTGGCGGTGTCATGCAGCACGGAGGCCTGGCGGTGTCATGCAGCACGGAGGCCTGGCGGTGTCATGCAGCACGGAGGCCTGGCGGTGTCATGCAGCACGGAGGCCTGGCAGTGTCATGCAGCACGGAGGCCTGGCGGTGTCATGCACGGAGGCATGGCGGTGTCATGCAGCAAGGAGGCCTGGCGGTGTCATGCAGCACGGAGGCCTGCCGGTGTCATGCAACACGGAGGCCTGGCGGTGTCATGCAACACGGAGGCCTGGCGGTGTCATGCAGCACGGAGGCCTGGCGGTGTCATGCAGCACGGACGCCTGGCGGTGTCATGCAGCACGGAGGCCTGGCGGTGTCATGCAGCACGGAGGCCTGGCGGTGTCATGCACGGAGGCCTGGTGGTGTCATGCAGCACGGAGGCCTGGCGGTGTCATGCAGCACGGAGGCCTGGCGGTGTCATGCAGCACGGAGGCCTGGCGGTGTCATGCAGCACGGAGGCCTGGCGGTGTCATGCACGGAGGCCTGGCGGTGTCATGCAGCACGGAGGCCTGGCGGTGTCATGCAGCACGGAGGCCTGGCGGTGTCATGCAGCACGGAGGCCTGGCGGTGTCATGCAGCACGGAGGCCTGGCGGTGTCATGCAGCACGGAGGCATGGCGGTGTCATGCAGCACGGAGGCCTGGCGGTGTCAAGCACGGAGGCCTGGCGGTGTCATGCACGGAGGCCTGGCGGTGTCATGCAGCACAGAGGCCTGGCGGTGTCATGCAGCACAGAGGCCTGGCGGTGTCATGCAGCACGGAGGCCTGGCGGTGTCATACATGGAGGCTCGGTGGTGTCATGCAGCACGGAGGCCTGGCGGTGTCATGCGCGGAGGCCTGACGGTGTCATGCAGCACAGAGGCCTGGCGGTGTCATGCACGGAGGCCTGGCGGTGTCATGCAGCACGGAGGCCTGGCGGTGTCATGCAGCACAGAGGCCTGGCGGTGTCATGCAGCACGGAGGCCTGGCGGTGTCATGCAGCACGGAGGCCTGGCGTTGTCATGCAGCACGGATACCTGGCAGTGTCATGCAGCACGGAGGCCTGGCGGTGTCATGCAGCACAGAGGCCTGGCGGTGTCATGCAGCACGGAGGCCTGGCGGTGTCATGCAGCACGGAGGCCTGGCGTTGTCATGCAGCACGGATGCCTGGCGGTGTCATGCACGGAGGCCTGGCGGTGTCATGCAGCATGGAGGCCTGGCGGTGTCATGCAGCACGGAGGCCTGGCGGTGTCATGCAGCACGGAGGCCTGGCGGTGTCATGCACGGAGGCCTGGCGGTGTCATGCAGCACGGAGGCCTGGCGTTGTCAAGCAGCATGGAGGCCTGGCGGTGTCATGCAGCACGGAGGCCTGGCGGTGTCATGCAGCACGGAGGCCTGGCGGTGTCATGCAGCACGGAGGCCTGGCGGTGACATGCACGGAGGCCTGGCGGTGTCATGCAGCACGGAGGCCTGGCGGTGTCATGCAGCATGGAGGCCTGGCGGTGTCATGCAGCACGGAGGCCTGGCGGTGTCATGCACGGAGGCCTGGCGGTGTCATGCACGGAGGCCTGGCGGTGTCATGCACGGAGGCCTGGCGGTGTCATGCAGCACGGAGGCCTGGCGGTGTCATGCAGCACGGAGGCCTGGCGGTGTCATGTAGCACGGAGGCCTGGCGGTGTCATGCAGCACGGAGGCCTGGCGGTGTCATGCAGCACGGAGGCCTGGAGGTGTCATGCAGCACGGCGGCCTGGCGGTGTGCTGCAGCACGGAGGCCTGGCGGTGTCATGCAGCACAGAGGCCTGGCGGTGTCATGCAGCACGGAGGCCTGGCGGTGTCATGCAGCACGGAGACCTGGCGGTGTCATGCACGGAGGCCTGGCGGTGTCATGCAGCACGGAGGCCTGGCGGTGTCATGCAGCACGGAGGCCTGGCGGTGTCATGCAGCACGGAGGCCTGGCGGTGTCATGCAGCACGGAGGCCTGGCGGTGTCATGCAGCACGGAGGCCTGGCGGTGTCATGCAGCACGGCGGCCTGGCGGTGTGCTGCAGCACGGAGGCCTGGCGGTGTCATGCAGCACGGAGGCCTGGCGGTGTCATGCAGCACGGAGGCCTGGCGGTGTCATGCACGGAGGCCTGGCGGTGTCATGCAGCACGGAGGCCTGGCGGTGTCATGCAGCACGGAGGCCTGGCGGTGTCATGCAGCACGGAGGCCTGGCGGTGTCATGCACGGAGGCCTGGCGGTGTCATGCAGCACGGAGGCCTGGCGGTGTCATGCAGCACGGAGGCCTGGTGGTGTGTTCTGCTCGACTTTTCCGGCCCTCTTTTGAGGGAAGGTGATTGGAGGTGACATCAGTCTACTATCATTCCAGTGTGAGGGTTGGAACCGTGAATAGTGCCTATTTACAAGGCATTTTGACATAATTCTGTATTCCTCTCCTTAGATTAGGGCTTATAAACCTATGCTAGGGGATAGATTCATTAGTACTAGGGAAAATCTGTCCTTTTGTAAGGGTATTAGTATACTTTCTATTGAATTATGCTTAGTTCTGGTCTGGTAGGCCTCAAACGGGAGAGACTCCATCTTTCTTTCTGCTCCGGCAGCTTGAGACGCTTCTAGGTCAAATGTAATGTTTTAGTTATGAGGTGTTGTTCGCCTGGAGAGAACCGGCTCAGGCTGGCCCTTGTCGAAGGATTGTATTTTTCTTCATGCCGAAGACACAACATCAGGCCGGCCGGCTGGGAACGTGTCCTTGGTACGGGGAGGTACAAGAATTTGGTGGGCGGCAGGCTACTGGCCGTATTTTTCCATGAAGGAACAAGCTTCTATATTAGTGAAAGCACGAAGCAGTTGTGGAGTCAGTCCGTAGGCGGCATCCAGCCGTCAGCAGCGAAGCTAATAATTATTTCAGGGAAGATAGTCGCCATTCCAAAGACTGAGAAGAATTAAGAAACTGATACTCTCTTAGAAAGATTGAAGTTATTTTAGTGGAGACGGCTGGAGAGCTTTGACATTAAGAGCACGGAGGCCTGGCGGTGTCATGCAGCACGGAGGCCTGGCGGTGTCATGCACGGAGGCCTGGCGGTGTCATGCAGCATGGAGGCCTGGCGGTGTCATGCACGGAGGCCTGGCGGTGTCATGCAGCACGGAGGCCTGGCGGTGTCATGCAGCACGGAGGCCTGGCGGTGTCATGCAGCATGGAGGCCTGGCGGTGTCATGCAGCACGGAGGCCTGGCGGTGTCATGCAGCACGGAGGCCTGGCGGTGTCATGCACGGAGGCCTGGCGGTGTCATTCAGCACGGAGGCCTGGCTGTGTCATGCAGCACGGAGGCCTGGTGGTATCATGCACGGAGGCCTGGCGGTGTCATGCAGCACGGAGGCCTGGCGGTGTCATGCAGCACGGAGGCCTGGCGGTGTCATGCAGCACGGAGGCCTGGCGGTGTCATGCAGCACGGAGGCCTGGCGGTGTCATGCACGGAGGCCTGGCGGTGTCATGCAACACTGAGGCCTGGCGGTGTCATGCAGCACGGAGGCTTGGCGGTGTCATGCACGGAGGCCTGGCGGTGTTATGCAGCACGGAGGCCTGGCGGTGTCATGCACGGAGGCCTGGCGGTGTCATGCAGCACGGAGGCCTGGCGGTGTCATGCAGCACGGAGGCCTGGCGGTGTCATGCACGGAGGCCTGGCGGTGTCATGCAGCATGGAGGCCTGGCGGTGTCATGCAGCACGGAGGCCTGGCGGTGTCATGCAGCACGGAGGCCTGGCGGTGTCATGCAGCACGGAGGCCTGGCGGTGTCATGCAGCATGGAGGCCTGGCGGTGTCATGCATGGAGGCCTGGCGGTGTCATGCACGGAGGCCTGGCGGTGTCATGCAGCACGGAGGCCTGGCGGTGTCATGCAGAACGGAGGCCTGGCGGTGTCATGCAGCACGGAGGCCTGGCGGTGTCATGCAGCACGGAGGCCTGGCGGTGTCATGCAGCACGGAGGCCTGGCGGTGTCATGCAGCACGGAGGCCTGGCGGTGTCATGCATGGAGGCCTGGCGGTGTCATGCAGCACGGAGGCCTGGCGGTGTCATGCAGCACGGAGGCCTGGCGGTGTCATGCAGCACGGAGGCCTGGCGGTGTCATGCAGCACGGAGGCCTGGCGGTCTCATGCAGCACGGAGGCCTGGCGGTGTCATGCAGCACGGAGGCCTGGCGGTGTCATGCAGCACGGAGGCCTGGCGGTGTCATGCAGCACGGAGGCCTGGCGGTGTCATGCAGCACGGAGGCCTGGCGGTGTCATGCAGCACGGAGGCCTGGCGGTGTCATGCAGCACGGAGGCCTGGCGGTGTCATGCAGCACGGAGGCCTGGCGGTGTCATGCAGCACGGAGGCCTGGCGGTGTCATGCAGCACCGAGGCCTGGCGGTGTCATGCAGCACGGAGGCCTGGCAGTGTCATGCAGCACGGAGGCCTGGCGGTGTCATGCACGGAGGCCTGGCGGTGTCATGCACGGAGGCCTGGCGGTGTCATGCAGCACAGAGGCCTGGCGGTGTCATAAAGCACGGTGGCCTGGCGGTGTCATGCAGCACGGAGGCCTGGCGGTGTCATGCAGCACGGAGGCCTGGCGGTGTCATGCAGCACGGAGGCCTGGCGGTGTCATGCACGGAGGCCTGGCGGTGTCATGCAGCACGGAGGCCTGGCGGTGTCATGCAGCACGGAGGCCTGGCGGTGTCATGCAGCACGGAGGCCTGGCGGTGTCATGCAGCACGGAGGCCTGGCGGTGTCATGCAGCACGGAGGCCTGGCGGTGTCATGCAGCACGGAGGCCTGGCGGTGTCAAGCACGGAGGCCTGGCGGTGTCAAGCACGGAGGCCTGGCGGTGTCATGCACGGAGGCCTGGCGGTGTCATGCAGCACAGAGGCCTGGCGGTGTCATGCAGCACAGAGGCCTGGCGGTGTCATGCAGCACGGAGGCCTGGCGGTGTCATACATGGAGGCTCGGTGGTGTCATGCAGCACCGAGGCCTGGCGGTGTCATGCGCGGAGGCCTGACGGTGTCATGCAGCACCGAGGCCTGGCGGTGTCATGCACGGAGGCCTGGCGGTGTCATGCAGCACGGAGGCCTGGCGGTGTCATGCAGCACGGAGGCCTGGCGGTGTCATGCAGCACGGAGGCCTGGCGGTGTCATGCAGCACGGAGGCCTGGCGGTGTCATGCAGCACGGATGCCTGGCGGTGTCATGCAGCACGGATGCCTGGCGGTGTCATGCAGCACGGAGGCCTGGCGGTGTCATGCACGGAGGCCTGGCGGTGTCATGCAGCACGGAGGCCTGGCGGTGTCATGCAGCACGGAGGCCTGGCGGTGTCATGCACGGAGGCCTGGCAGTGTCATGCAGCACGGAGGCCTGGCGGTGTCATGCAGCATGGAGGCCTGGCGGTGTCATGCAGCACGGAGGCCTGGCGGTGTCATGCAGCACTGAGGCCTGGCGGTGTCATGCATGGAGGCCTGGCGGTGTCATGCAGCACGGAGGCCTGGCGGTGTCATGCAGCACGGAGGCCTGGCGGTGTCATGCACGGAGGCCTGGCGGTGTCATGCACGGAGGCCTGGCGGTGTCATGCACGGAGGCCTGGCGGTGTCATGCACGGAGGCCTGGCGGTGTCATGCACGGAGGCCTGGCGGTGTCATGCAGCACAGAGGCCTGGCGGTGTCATGCAGCACGGAGGCCTGGCGGTGTCATGCAGCACGGAGGCCTGGCGGTGTCATGCAGCACGGAGGCCTGGCGGTGTCATGCACGGAGGCATGGCGGTGTCATGCAGCAAGGAGGCCTGGCAGTGTCATGCAGCACGGAGGCCTGCCGGTGTCATGCAACATGGAGGCCTGGCGGTGTCATGCAACATGGAGGCCTGGCGGTGCCATGCAGCACGGAGGCCTGGCGGTGTCATGCAGCACGGAGGCCTGGCGGTGTCATGCACGGAGGCCTGGCGGTGTCATGCAGCATGGAGGCCTGGCGGTGTCATGCAGCACGGAGGACTGGCGGTGTCATGCACGGAGGCCTGGCGGTGTCATGCAGCACGGAGGCCTGGCGGTGTCATGCAGCACGGAAGCCTGGCGGTGTCATGCAGCACGGAGGCCTGGCGGTGTCATGCACAGAGGCCTGGCGGTGTCATGCAGCACAGAGGCCTGGCGGTGTCATAAAGCACGGTGGCCTGGCGGTGTCATGCAGCACGGAGGCCTGGCGGTGTCATGCAGCACGGAGGCCTGGCGGTGTCATGCAGCATGGAGGCCTGGCGGTGTCATGCACGGAGGCCTGGCGGTGTCATGCAGCACGGAGGCCTGGCGGTGTCATGCAGCACGGAGGCCTGGCGGTGTCATGCAGCACGGAGGCCTGGCGGTGTCATGCAGCACGGAGGCCTGGCGGTGTCATGCAGCACGGAGGCCTGGCGGTGTCATGCAGCACGGAGGCCTGGCGGTGTCAAGCACGGAGGCCTGGCGGTGTCAAGCACGGAGGCCTGGCGGTGTCATGCACGGAGGCCTGGCGGTGTCATGCAGCACAGAGGCCTGGCGGTGTCATGCAGCACAGAGGCCTGGCGGTGTCATGCAGCACGGAGGCCTGGCGGTGTCATACATGGAGGCTCGGTGGTGTCATGCAGCACGGAGGCCTGGCGGTGTCATGCGCGGAGGCCTGACGGTGTCATGCAGCACGGAGGCCTGGCGGTGTCATGCAGCACGGAGGCCTGGCGGTGTCATGCAGCACGAAGGCCTGGCGGTGTCATGCACGGAGGCCTGGCGGTGTCATGCAGCACAGAGGCCTGGCGATGTCATGCACGGAGGCCTGGCGGTGTCATGCAGCACGGAGGCCTGGCGGTGTCAAGCAGCATGGAGGCCTGGCGGTGTCATGCAGCACGGAGGCCTGGCGGTGTCATGCAGCACGGAGGCCTGGCGGTGACATGCACGGAGGCCTGGCGGTGTCATGCAGCACGGAGGCCTGGCGGTGTCATGCAGCACGGAGGCCTGGCGGTGTCATGCAGCACGGAGGCCTGGCGGTGTCATGCAGCACGGAGGCCTGGCAGTGTCATGCACGGAGGTATGGCGGTGTCATGCAGCAAGGAGGCCTGGCGGTGTGATGCAGCACGGAGGCCTGCCGGTGTCATGCAACACGGAGGCCTGGCGGTGTCATGCAACACGGAGGCCTGGCGGTGTCATGCAGCACGGAGGCCTGGCGGTGTCATGCAGCATGGAGGCCTGGCGGTGTCATGCAGCACGGAGGACTGGCGGTGTCATGCACGGAGGCCTGGTGGTGTCATGCAGCACGGAGGCCTGGCGGTGTCATGCAGCACGGAGGACTGGCGGTGTCATGCACGGAGGCCTGGTGGTGTCATGCAGCACGGAGGCCTGGTGGTGTCATGCAGCACGGAGGCCTGGCGGTGTCATGCAGCACGGAGGCCTGGCGGTGTCATGCAGCACGGAGACCTGGCGGTGTCATGCACGGAGGCCTGGCGGTGTCATGCAGCACGGAGGCCTGGCGGTGTCATGCAGCACGGAGGCCTGGCGGTGTCATGCACGGAGGCC
This sequence comes from Lissotriton vulgaris, assembly GCF_964263255.1. NCBI lineage: Eukaryota > Metazoa > Chordata > Amphibia > Caudata > Salamandridae > Lissotriton > Lissotriton vulgaris. Next base: position 486,490 of record NW_028254400.1, on the reverse strand, counting down.
TGGCAGTGTCATGCAGCACGGAGGCCTGGCGGTGTCATGCAGCACGGAGGCATGGCGGTGTCATGCAGCACGGAGTCCTGGCGGTGTCATGCAGCACTGAGGCCTGGCGGTGTCATGCATGGAGGCCTGGCGGTGTCATGCAGCACGGAGGCCTGGCGGTGTCATGCAGCACGGAGGCCTGGCGGTGTCATGCACGGAGGCCTGGCGGTGTCATGCACGGAGGCCTGGCGGTGTCATGCACGGAGGCCTGGCGGTGTCATGCACGGAGGCCTGGCGGTGTCATGCACGGAGGCCTGGCGGTGTCATGCACGGAGGCCTGGCGGTGTCATGCAGTACGGAGGCCTGGCGGTGTCATGCAGCACGGAGGCCTGGCGGTGTCATACACGGAGGCCTGGCGGTGTCATACACGGAGGCCTGGCGGTGTCAAGCAGCATGGAGGCCTGGCGGTGTCATACACAGAGGCCTGGCGGTGTCATGCACGGAGGACTGGCGGTGTCATGCACGGATGACTGGCGGTGTCATGCAGCATGGGGGCCTGGCGGTGTCATGCACGGAGGCCTGGCGGTGTCATGCAGCACGGAGGCTTGGCGGTGTCCTGCAGCACGGAGGCCTGGTGGTGTGTTCTGCTCGACTTTTCCGGCCCTCTTTTGAGGGAAGGTGATTGGAGGTGACTTCAGTCTACTATCATTCCAGTGTGAGGGTTGGAACCGTGAATAGTGCCTATTTACAAGGCATTTTGACATAATTCTGTATTCCTCTCCTTAGATTAGGGCTTATAAACTTATGCTAGGGGATAGATTCATTAGTACTAGGGAAAATCTGTCCTTTTGTAAGGGTATTAGTATACTTTCTATTGAATTATGCTTAGTTCTGGTCTGGTAGGCCTCAAACGGGAGAGACTCCATCTTTCTTTCTGCTCCGGCAGCTTGAGACGCTTCTAGGTCAAATGTAATGTTTTAGTTATGAGGTGTTGTTCGCCTGGAAAGAACCGGCTCAGGCTGGCCCTTGTCGAAGGATTGTATTTTTCTTCATGCCGAAGACACAACATCAGGCCGGCCGGCTGGGAACGTGTCCTTGGTACGGGGAGGTACAAGAATTTGGTGGGCGGCAGGCTACTGGCCGTATTTTTCCATGAAGGAACAAGCTTCTATATTAGTGAAAGCACGAAGCAGTTGTGGAGTCAGTCCGTAGGCGGCATCCAGCCGTCAGCAGCGAAGCTAATAATTATTTCAGGGAAGATAGTCGCCATTCCAAAGACTGAGAAGAATTAAGAAACTGATACTCTCTTAGAAAGATTGAAGTTATTTTAGTGGAGACGGCTGGAGAGCTTTGACATTAAGAGCACGGAGGCCTGGTGGTGTCATGCAGCACGGAGGCCTGGCGGTGTCATGCAGCACGGAGGCCTGGCGGTGTCATGCAGCACGGAGGCCTGGCGGTGTCATGCAGCACAGAGGCCTGGCGGTGTCATGCAGCACGGAGGCCTGGCGGTGTCATGCACGGAGGCCTGGCAGTGTCATGCACGGAGGCCTGGCGGTGTCATGCACGGAGGCCTGGCGGTGTCATGCAGCACGGAGGCCTGGCGGTGTCATGCAGCACGGAGGCCTGGCGGTGTCATGCAGCACGGAGGCCTGGCGGTGTCATGCACGGAGGCCTGGCGGTGTCATGCAGCATGGAGGCCTGGCGGTGTCATGCACGGAGGCCTGGCGGTGTCATGCAGCACAGAGGCCTGGCGGTGTCATGCAGCACGGAGGCCTGGCGGTGTCATGCAGCACGGAGCCTGGCGGTGTCATGCAGCACGGAGGCCTGGCGGTGTCATGCAGCACGGAGGCCTGGCGGTGTCATGCACGGAGGCCTGGCGGTGTCATTCAGCACGGAGGCCTGGCTGTGTCATGCAGCACGGAGGCCTGGTGGTATCATGCACGGAGGCCTGGCGGTGTCATGCAGCACGGAGGCCTGGCGGTGTCATGCAGCACGGAGGCCTGGTGGTGTCATGCAGCACAGAGGCCTGGCGGTGTCATGCAGCACGGAGGCCTGGCGGTGTCATGCAGCATGGAGGCCTGGAGGTGTCATGCACGGAGGCCTGGCAGTGTCATGCAGCACAGAGGCCTGGCGGTGTCATACAGCACGGAGGCATGGCGGTGTCATGCAGCACGGAGGCATGGCGGTGTCATGCAGCACGGAGGCCTGGCGGTGTCATGCACGGAGGCCTGGCGGTGTCATGCATGGAGGCCTGGCGGTGTCATGCAGCACGGAGGCCTGGCGGTGTCATGCAGCACGGAGGCCTGGCGGTGTCATGCACGGATGCCTGGCGGTGTCATGCAGCACGGAGGCCTGGCGGTGTCATGCACGGAGGCCTGGCGGTGTCATGCGGAGGCCTGGCGGTGTCATGCACGGAGGCCTGGCGGTGTCATGCAGCACGGAGGCCTGGCGGTGTCATGCAGCACGGAGGCCTGGCGGTGTCATACACGGAGGCCTGGCGGTGTCATGCAGCACGGAGGCCTGGCGGTGTCATGCACGGAGGCCTGGCGGTGTCATGCAGCACAGAGGCCTGGCGGTGTCATGCAGCACAGAGGCCTGGCGGTGTCAAGCAGCACGGAGGCCTGGCGGTGTCATGCAGCACGGAGGCCTGGCGGTGTCATGCACGGAGGCCTGGCAGTGTCATGCAACACGGAGGCCTGGGGGTGTCATGCACGGAGGCCTGGCGGTGTCATGCACGGAGGCCTGGCGGTGTCATGCAGCACGGAGGCCTGGTGGTGTCATGCACGGAGGCCTGGCGTTGTCATGCAGCACGGAGGCCTGGCGGTGTCATGCAGCACGGAGGCCTGGCGGTGTCATGCAGCACGGAGGCCTGGCGATGTCATGCACGGAGGCCTGGCGGTGTCATGCACTGAGGCCTGGCGGTGTCATGCACGGAGGCCTGGCGGTGTCATGCAGCACGGAGGCCTGGCGGTGTCATGCACGGAGGCCTGGCGGTGTCATGCAGCACAGAGGCCTGGCGGTGTCATGCAGCACGGAGGCCTGGCGGTGTCATGCAGCACGAAGGCCTGGCGGTGTCATGCAGCACGGAGGCCTGGCGGTGTCATGCACGGAGGCCTGGCGGTGTCATGCAGCACGGAGGCCTGGCGGTGTCATACAGCACGGAGGCATGGCGGTGTCATGCAGCACGGAGGCATGGCGGTGTCATGCAGCACGGAGGCATGGCGGTGTCATGCAGCACGGAGGCCTGGCGGTGTCATGCAACACGGAGGCCTGGCGGTGTCATGCAGCACGGAGGCCTGGCGGTGTCATGCAGCACGGAGGCCTGGCGATGTCATGCACGGAGGCATGGCGGTGTCATGCACTGAGGCCTGGCGGTGTCATGCACGGAGGCCTGGCGGTGTCATGCAGCACGGAGGCCTGGCGGTGTCATGCACGGAGGCCTGGCGGTGTCATGCACGGAGGCCTGGCGGTGTCATGCAGCACGGAGGCCTGGCGGTGTCATGCAGCACGGAGGCCTGGCGGTGTCATGCAGCACGGAGGCCTGGCGGTGTCATGCAGCACGGAGGCCTGGCGGTGTCATGCACGGAGGCCTGGCAGTGTCATGCAGCACGGAGGCCTGGCGGTGTCATGCAGCACGGAGGCCTGGCGGTGTCATGCAGCACGGAGGCATGGCGGTGTCATGCAGCACGGAGGCCTGGCGGTGTCATGCAGCACTGAGGCCTGGCGGTGTCATGCATGGAGGCCTGGCGGTGTCATGCAGCATGGAGGCCTGGCGGTGTCATGCAGCACGGAGGCCTGGCGGTGTCATGCACGGATGCCTGGCGGTGTCATGCAGCACGGAGGCCTGGCGGTGTCATGCACGGAGGCCTGGCGGTGTCATGCAGCACGGAGGCCTGGCGGTGTCATACACGGAGGCCTGGCGGTGTCATGCAGCACGGAGGCCTGGTGGTGTCATGCACGGAGGCCTGGCGTTGTCATGCAGCACGGAGGCCTGGCGGTGTCATGCAGCACGGAGGCCTGGCGATGTCATGCACGGAGGCCTGGCGGTGTCATGCACTGAGGCCTGGCGGTGTCATGCACGGAGGCCTGGCGGTGTCATGCACGGAGGCCTGGCGGTGTCATGCAGCACGGAGGCCTGGCGGTGTCATGCACGGAGGCCTGGCGGTGTCATGCACGGAGGCCTGGCGGTGTCATGCAGCACGGAGGCCTGGCGGTGTCATGCAGCACGGAGGCCTGGCGGTGTCATGCAGCACGGAGGCCTGGCGGTGTCATGCAGCACGGAGGCCTGGCGGTGTCATGCAGCACGGAGGCCTGGCAGTGTCATGCAGCGAGGAGGCCTGGCGGTGTCATGCAGCACGGAGGCCTGGCGGTGTCATGCAGCACGGAGGCATGGCGGTGTCATGCAGCACGGAGGCCTGGCGGTGTCATGCAGCACTGAGGCCTGGCGGTGTCATGCATGGAGGCCTGGCGGTGTCATGCAGCACGGAGGCCTGGCAGTGTCATGCACGGAGGCCTGGCGGTGTCATGCAGCATGGAGGCCTGGTGGTGTCATGCAACACGGAGGCCTGGGGGTGTCATGCACGGAGGCCTGGGGGTGTCATGCACGGAGGCCTGGCGGTGTCATGCACGGAGGCCTGGTGGTGTCATGCAGCACGGAGGCCTGGTGGTGTCATGCACGGAGGCCTGGCGTTGTCATGCAGCACGGAGGCCTGGCGGTGTCATGCAGCACGGAGGCCTGGCGGTGTCATGCAGCACGGAGGCCTGGCGATGTCATGCACGGAGGCCTGGCGGTGTCATGCACTGAGGCCTGGCGGTGTCATGCACGGAGGCCTGGCGGTGTCATGCAGCACGGAGGCCTGGCGGTGTCATGCACGGAGGCCTGGCGGTGTCATGCAGCACGGAGGCCTGGCGGTGTCATGCAGCACGGAGGCCTGGCGGTGTCATGCAGCACGGAGGCCTGGCGGTGTCATGCAGCACGGAGGCCTGGCGGTGTCATGCACGGAGGCCTGGCGGTGTCATGCACTGAGGCCTGGCGGTGTCATGCACTGAGGCCTGGCGGTGTCATGCACGGAGGCCTGGCGGTGTCATGCAGCACGGAGGCCTGGCGGTGTCATGCACGGAGGCCTGGCTGTGTCATGCAGCACGGAGGCCTGGCGGTGTCATGCACGGAGGCCTGGCGGTGTCATGCACGGAGGCCTGGCAGTGTCATGCAGCACGGAGGCCTGGCGGTGTCATGCAGCACGGAGGCCTGGCGGTGTCATGCAGCACTGAGGCCTGGCGGTGTCTTGCAGCATGGAGGCCTGGCGGTGTCATGCAGCACAGAGGCCTGGCGGTGTCATGCATGGAGGCCTGGCGGTGTCATGCAGCACGGAGGCCTGGCGGTGTCATGCAGCACGGAGGCCTGGCGGTGTCATGCACGGAGGACTGGCGGTGTCATGCACGGAGGCCTGGCGGTGTCATGCAGCACGGAGGCCTGGCGGTGTCATGCAGCACGGAGGCCTGGCGGTGTCATGCAGCACGGAGGCCTGGCGGTGTCATGCACTGAGGCCTGGCGGTGTCATGCAGCACGGAGGCCTGGCGGTGTCATGCACGGAGGCCTGGCGGTGTCATGCACGGAGGCCTGGCGGTGTCATGCAGCACGGAGGCCTGGCGGTGTCATGCAGCACGGAGGCCTGGCGGTGTCATGCAGCACGGAGGCCTGGCGGTGTCATGCAGCACGGAGGCCTGGCGGTGTCATGCACGGAGGCCTGGCGGTGTCATGCAGCACGGAGGCCTGGCGGTGTCATGCACGGAGGCCTGGCGGTGTCATGCACGGAGGCCTGGCAGTGTCATGCAGCACGGAGGCCTGGCGGTGTCATGCAGCACGGAGGCCTGGCGGTGTCATGCAGCACGGAGGCCTGGCGGTGTCATGCAGCACTGAGGCCTGGCGGTGTCATGCAGCACGGAGGCCTGGCGGTGTCATGCAGCACAGAGGCCTGGCGGTGTCATGCACGGAGGCCTGGCGGTGTCATGCAGCACGGAGGCCTGGCGGTGTCATGCAGCACGGAGGCCTGGCGGTGTCATGCAGCACGGAGGCCTGGCGGTGTCATGCACGGAGGCCTGGCGGTGTCATGCAGCATGGAGGCCTGGCGGTGTCATGCAGCACGGAGGCCTGGCGGTGTCATGCAGCACGGAGGCCTGGCGGTGTCATGCACGGAGGCCTGGCAGTGTCATGCAGCACGGAGGCCTGGCGGTGTCATGCAGCACGGAGGCCTGGCGGTGTCATGCACGGAGGCCTGGCGGTGTCATGCAGCACGGAGGCCTGGCGGTGTCATGCAGTACAGAGGCCTGGCGGTGTCATGCAGCACAGAGGCCTGGCTGTGTCATGCACGGAGGCCTGGCGGTGTCATGCAGCACGGAGGCCTGGCGGTGTCATGCAGCACGGAGGCCTGGCGGTGTCATGCAGCACAGAGGCCTGGCGGTGTCATGCACGGAGGCCTGGCGGTGTCATGCAGCACGGAGGCCTGGCGGTGTCATGCAGCACAGAGGCCTGGTGGTGTCATGCACGGAGGCCTGGCGTTGTCATGCAGCACGGAGGCCTGGCGGTGTCATGCAGCACGGAGGCCTGGCGGTGTCATGCAGCACAGAGGCCTGGCGGTGTCATGCACGGAGGCCTGGCGGTGTCATGCAGCACGGAGGCCTGGCGGTGTCATGCAGCACGGAGGCCTGGCGGTGTCATGCACGGAGGCCTGGCGGTGTCATGCACGGAGGCCTGGCGGTGTCATGCAGCACGGAGGCCTGGCGGTGTCATGCACGGAGGCCTGGCGGTGTCATGCAGCACGGAGGCCTGGCGGTGTCATTCACGGAGGCCTGGCAGTGTCATGCAGCACGGAGGCCTGGCGGTGTCATGCACGGAGGCCTGGCAGTGTCATGCAGCAGGGAGGCCTGGCGGTGTCATGCAGCACGGAGGCCTGGCGGTGTCATGCACGGAGGCCTGGCGGTGTCATGCACGGAGGCCTGGCGGTGTCATGCAGCACGGAGGCCTGGCGGTGTCATGCAGCACGGAGGCCTGGCGGTGTCATGCAGCACGGAGGCCTGGCGGTGTCATGCAGCACGGAGGCCTGGCAGTGTCATACACGGAGGCCTGGCGGTGTCATGCAGCACGGAGGCCTGACGGTGTCATGCACGGAGGCCTGGCGGTGTCATGCAGCACAGAGGCCTGGCAGTGTCGTGCAGCACGGAGGCCTGGCGGTGTCATGCAGCACGGAGGCCCGGCGGTGTCATGCAGCACGGAGGCCTGGCGGTGTCATGCACGGAGGCATGGCGGTGTCATGCAGCAAGGAGGCCTGGCGGTATCATGCAGCAAGGAGGCCTGCCGGTGTCATGCAACACGGAGGCCTGGCGGTGTCATGCAACACGGAGGCCTGGCGGTGTCATGCAACACGGAGGCCTGGCGGTGTCATGCAGCACGGAGGCCTGGCGGTGTCATGCAGCACGGAGGCCTGGCGGTGTCATGCAGCACGGAGGCCTGGCGGTGTCATGCACGGAGGCCTGGCGGTGTCATGCAGCACGGAGGCCTGGCGGTGTCATGCACGGAGGCCTTGCGGTGTCATGCAGCACGGAGGCCTAGCGGTGTCATGCACGGAGGCCTGGCGGTGTCATGCAGCACGGAGGCCTGGCGGTGTCATGCAGCATGGAGGCCTGGCGGTGTCATGCAGCACAGAGGCCTGGCGGTGTCATGCACGGAGGCCTGGTGGTGTCATGCAGCACGGAGGCCTGGCGGTGTCATGCAGCACGGAGGCCTGGCGGTGTCATGCAGCACAGAGGCCTGGCGGTGTCATGCACGGAGGCCTGGCGGTGTCATGCAGCACGGAGGCCTGGCGGTGTCATGCAGCACGGAGGCCTGGCGGTGTCATGCACGGAGGCCTGGCGGTGTCATGCAGCACGGAGGCCTGGCGGTGTCATGCACGGAGGCCTGGCGGTGTCATGCAGCACGGAGGCCTGGCGGTGTCATTCACGGAGGCCTGGCGGTGTCATGCAGCACGGAGGCCTGGCGGTCATGCAGCACGGAGGCCTGAAGGTGTCATGCAGCACGGAGGCCTGGCGATGTAATGCACGGAGGCCTGGCGGTGTCATGCACGGACGCCTGGCGGTGTCATGCACGGAGGCCTGGTGGTGTCATGCAGCACGGAGGCCTGGCGGTGTCATGCACGGAGGCCTGGCGGTGTCATGCAGCACGGAGGCCTGGCGGTGTCATGCAGCACGGAGGCCTGGCGGTGTCATGCAGCACTGAGGCCTGGCAGTGTCATGCAGCACGGAGGCCTGGCGGTGTCATGCAGCACGGAGGCCTGGCGATGTCATGCACGGAGGCCTGGTGGTGTCATGCACTGAGGCCTGGCGGTGTCATGCACTGAGGCCTGGCGGTGTCATGCACTGAGGCCTGGCGGTGTCATGCACGGAGGCCTGGCGGTGTCATGCAGCATGGAGGCCTGGCAGTGTCATGCAGCATGGAGGCCTGGCGGTGTCATGCACGGAGGCCTGGCGGTGTCATGCAGCACGGAGGCCTCGCGGTGTCATGCAGCACGGAGGCCTGGCGGTGTCATGCAGCACGGAGGCCTGGCGGTGTCATGCACGGAGGCCTGGCGGTGTCATGCAGCACGGAGGCCTGGCGGTGTCATGCAGCACGGAGGCATGGCGGTGTCATGCAGCACGGAGGCCTGGCGGTGTCATGCAGCACTGAGGCCTGGCGGTGTCATGCATGGAGGCCTGGCGGTGTCATGCAGCACGGAGGCCTGGCGGTGTCATGCAGCACGGAGGCCTGGCGGTGTCATGCACGGATGCCTGGCGGTGTCATGCAGCACGGAGGCCTGGCGGTGTCATGCACGGAGGCCTGGCGGTGTCATGCGGAGGCCTGGCGGTGTCATGCACGGAGGCCTGGCGGTGTCATGCAGCACGGAGGCCTGGAGGTGTCATGCAGCACGGAGGCCTGGCGGTGTCATACACGGAGGCCTGGCGGTGTCATGCAGCACGGAGGCCTGGCGGTGTCATGCACGGAGGCCTGGCGGTGTCATGCAGCACAGAGGCCTGGCGGTGTCATGCAGCACGGAGGCCTGGCGGTGTCATGCAGCACGGAGGCCTGGCGGTGTCAAGCAGCACGGAGGCCTGGCGGTGTCATGCAGCACGGAGACCTGGCGGTGTCATGCACGGAGGCCTGGCGGTGTCATGCAGCATGGAGGCCTGGCGGTGTCATGCAACACGGAGGCCTGGGGGTGTCATGCACGGAGGCCTGGCGGTGTCATGCACGGAGGCCTGGCGGTGTCATGCAGCACGGAGGCCTGGTGGTGTCATGCACGGAGGCCTGGCGTTGTCATGCAGCACGGAGGCCTGGCGGTGTCATGCAGCACGGAGGCCTGGCGGTGTCATGCAGCACGGAGGCCTGGCGATGTCATGCACGGAGGCCTGGCAGTGTCATGCACTGAGGCCTGGCGGTGTCATGCACGGAGGCCTGGCAGTGTCATGCAGCACGGAGGCCTGGCGGTGTCATGCAGCACGGAGGCCTGGCGGTGTCATGCAGCACGGAGGCCTGGCGGTGTCATGCAGCACAGAGGCCTGGCGGTGTCATGCACGGAGGCCTGGTGGTGTCATGCAGCACGGAGGCCTGGCGGTGTCATGCAGCACAGAGGCCTGGCGGTGTCATGCACGGAGGCCTGGCGGTGTCATGGAGCACGGAGGCCTGGCGGTGTCATGCAGCACGGAGGCCTGGTGGTGTCATGCACGGAGGCCTGGCGTTGTCATGCAGCACGGAGGCCTGGCGGTGTCATGCAGCACGGAGGCCTGGCGGTGTCATGCAGCACAGAGGCCTGGCGGTGTCATGCAGCACGGAGGCCTGAAGGTGTCATGCAGCACGGAGGCCTGGCGATGTCATGCACGGAGGCCTGGCGGTGTCATGCACGGAGGCCTGGCGGTGTCATGCACGGAGGCCTGGCGGTGTCATGCAGCACGGAGGCCTGGCGGTGTCATGCAGCACGGAGGCCTGGCGGTGTCATGCAGCACGGAGGCCTGGCGGTGTCATGCACGGAGGCCTGGCAGTGTCATGCAGCACGGAGGCCTGGCGGTGTCATGCAGCACGGAGGCCTGGCGGTGTCATGCAGCACTGAGGCCTGGCGGTGTCATGCAGCACAGAGGCCTGGCGGTGTCATGCAGCACGGAGGCCTGGCGATGTCATGCACGGAGGCCTGGTGGTGTCATGCACTGAGGCCTGGCGGTGTCATGCACTGAGGCCTGGCGGTGTCATGCACTGAGGCCTGGCGGTGTCATGCACTGAGGCCTGGCGGTGTCATGCACTGAGGCCTGGCGGTGTCATGCACGGAGGCCTGGCGGTGTCATGCAGCATGGAGGCCTGGCGGTGTCATGCAGCATGGAGGCCTGGCGGTGTCATGCACGGAGGCCTGGCGGTGTCATGCAGCACGGAGGCCTGGCGGTGTCATGCAGCACGGAGGCCTGGCGGTGTCATGCAGCACGGATGCCTGGCGGTGTCATGCACGGAGGCCTGGCGGTGTCATGCAGCACGGAGGCCTGGCGGTGTCATGCAGCACGGAGGCATGGCGGTGTCATGCAGCACGGAGGCCTGGTGGTGTCATGCAGCACTGAGGCCTGGCGGTGTCATGCATGGAGGCCTGGCGGTGTCATGCAGCACGGAGGCCTGGCGGTGTCATGCAGCACGGAGGCCTGGCGGTGTCATGCACGGATGCCTGGCGGTGTCATGCAGCACGGAGGCCTGGCGGTGTCATGCACGGAGGCCTGGCGGTGTCATGCACGGAGGCCTGGCGGTGTCATGCACGGAGGCCTGGCGGTGTCATGCAGCACGGAGGCCTGGCGGTGTCATGCAGCACGGAGGCCTGGCGGTGTCATACACGGAGGCCTGGCGGTGTCATGCAGCACGGAGGCCTGGCGGTGTCATGCAGCATGGAGGCCTGGCGGTGTCATGCAACACGGAGGCCTGGGGGTGTCATGCACGGAGGCCTGGCGGTGTCATGCACGGAGGCCTGGCGGTGTCATGCAGCACGGAGGCCTGGTGGTGTCATGCACGGAGGCCTGGCGGTGTCATGCAGCACGGAGGCCTGGCGGTGTCAAGCAGCACGGAGGCCTGGCGGTGTCATGCAGCACGGAGGCCTGGCGGTGTCATGCACGGAGGCCTGGCGGTGTCATGCAGCATGGAGGCCTGGCGGTGTCATGCAACACGGAGGCCTGGGGGTGTCATGCACGGAGGCCTGGAGGTGTCATGCACGGAGGCCTGGTGGTGTCATGCACGGAGGCCTGGCGTTGTCATGCAGCACGGAGGCCTGGCGTTGTCATGCAGCACGGAGGCCTGGCGGTGTCATGCAGCACGGAGGCCTGGCGGTGTCATGCAGCACGGAGGCCTGGCGATGTCATGCACAGAGGCCTGGCGGTGTCATGCACTGAGGCCTGGCGGTGTCATGCACGGAGGCCTGGTGGTGTCATGCAGCACGGAGGCCTGGCGGTGTCATGCACGGAGGCCTGGCGGTGTCATGCAGCACGGAGGCCTGGCGGTGTCATGCAGCACGGAGGCCTGGCGGTGTCATGCAGCACGGAGGCCTGGCGGTGTCATTCAGCACGGAGGCCTGGCGGTGTCATGCAGCACGGAGGCCTGGTGGTGTCATGCAGCACTGAGGCCTGGCGGTGTCATGCATGGAGGCCTGGCGGTGTCATGCAGCACGGAGGCCTGGCGGTGTCATGCAGCACGGAGGCCTGGCGGTGTCATGCACGGATGCCTGGCGGTGTCATGCAGCACGGAGGCCTGGCGGTGTCATGCACGGAGGCCTGGCGGTGTCATGCACGGAGGCCTGGCGGTGTCATGCACGGAGGCCTGGCGGTGTCATGCAGCACGGAGGCCTGGCGGTGTCATGCAGCACGGAGGCCTGGCGGTGTCATACACGGAGGCCTGGCGGTGTCATGCAGCACGGAGGCCTGGCGGTGTCATGCAGCATGGAGGCCTGGCGGTGTCATGCAACACGGAGGCCTGGGGGTGTCATGCACGGAGGCCTGGCGGTGTCATGCACGGAGGCCTGGCGGTGTCATGCAGCACGGAGGCCTGGTGGTGTCATGCACGGAGGCCTGGCGGTGTCATGCAGCACGGAGGCCTGGCGGTGTCAAGCAGCACGGAGGCCTGGCGGTGTCATGCAGCACGGAGGCCTGGCGGTGTCATGCACGGAGGCCTGGCGGTGTCATGCAGCATGGAGGCCTGGCGGTGTCATGCAACACGGAGGCCTGGGGGTGTCATGCACGGAGGCCTGGAGGTGTCATGCACGGAGGCCTGGTGGTGTCATGCACGGAGGCCTGGCGTTGTCATGCAGCACGGAGGCCTGGCGTTGTCATGCAGCACGGAGGCCTGGCGGTGTCATGCAGCACGGAGGCCTGGCGGTGTCATGCAGCACGGAGGCCTGGCGATGTCATGCACGGAGGCCTGGCGGTGTCATGCACTGAGGCCTGGCGGTGTCATGCACGGAGGCCTGGTGGTGTCATGCAGCACGGAGGCCTGGCGGTGTCATGCACGGAGGCCTGGCGGTGTCATGCAGCACGGAGGCCTGGCGGTGTCATGCAGCACGGAGGCCTGGCGGTGTCATGCAGCACGGAGGCCTGGCGGTGTCATTCAGCACGGAGGCCTGGCGGTGTCATGCAGCACGGAGGCCTGGCGATGTCATGCACGTAGGCCTGGCGGTGTCATGCACTGAGGCCTGGCGGTGTCATGCACGGAGGCCTGGCGGTGTCATGCAGCAAGGAGGCCTGGCGGTGTCATGCACGGAGGCCTGGCGGTGTCATGCACGGAGGCCTGGCGGTGTCATGCAGCACGGAGGCCTGGCGGTGTCATGCAGCACGGAGGCCTGGCGGTGTCATGCAGCACGGAGGCCTGGCGGTGTCATGCAGCACGGAGGCCTGGCGGTGTCATGCACGGAGGCCTGGCAGTGTCATGCAGCACGGAGGCCTGGCGGTGTCATGCAGCACGGAGGCCTGGCGGTGTCATGCAGCACGGAGGCCTGGCGGTGTCATGCAGCACGGAGACCTGGCGGTGTCATGCACGGAGGCCTGGCGGTGTCATGCAGCACGGAGGCCTGGCGGTGTCATGCACGGAGGCCTTGCGGTGTCATGCAGCACGGAGGCCTAGCGGTGTCATGCACGGAGGCCTGGCGGTGTCATGCAGCACGGAGGCCTGGCGGTGTCATGCAGCACGGAGGCCTGGCGGTGTCATGCAGCACAGAGGCCTGGCGGTGTCATGCATGGAGGCCTGGTGGTGTCATGCAGCACGGAGGCCTGGCGGTGTCATGCAGCACGGAGGCCTGGCGGTGTCATGCAGCACAGAGGCCTGGCGGTGTCATGCACGGAGGCCTGGCGGTGTCATGCACGGAGGCCTGGCGGTGTCATGCAGCACGGAGGCCTGGCGGTGTCATGCAGCACGGAGGCCTGGCGGTGTCATGCAGCACGGAGGCCTGGTGGTGTCATGCACGGAGGCCTGGTGGTGTCATGCACGGAGGCCTGGCGTTGTCATGCAGCACGGAGGCCTGGCGGTGTCATGCAGCACGGAGGCCTGGCGGTGTCATGCAGCACGGAGGCCTGGCGGTCATGCAGCACGGAGGCCTGAAGGTGTCATGCAGCACGGAGGCCTGGCGATGTAATGCACGGAGGCCTGGCGGTGTCATGCACGGAGGCCTGGCGGTGTCATGCACGGAGGCCTGGTGGTGTCATGCAGCACGGAGGCCTGGCGGTGTCATGCAGCACGGAGGCCTGGCGGTGTCATGCAGCACGGAGGCCTGGCGATGTCATGCACGGAGGCCTGGCGGTGTCATGCACTGAGGCCTGGCGGTGTCATGCACGGAGGCCTGGCGGTGTCATGCAGCACGGAGGCCTGGCGGTGTCATGCACGGAGGCCTGGCGGTGTCATGCAGCCCGGAGGCCTGGCGGTGTCATGCAGCACGGAGGCCTGGCGGTGTCATGCAGCACGGAGGCCTGGCGGTGTCATGCAGCACGGAGGCCTGGCGGTGTCATGCAGCACGGAGGCCTGGCGATGTCATGCACGTAGGCCTGGCGGTGTCATGCACTGAGGCCTGGCGGTGTCATGCACGGAGGCCTGGCGGTGTCATGCAGCAAGGAGGCCTAGCGGTGTCATGCACGGAGGCCTGGCGGTGTCATGCACGGAGGCCTGGCGGTGTCATGCAGCACGGAGGCCTGGCGGTGTCATGCAGCACGGAGGCCTGGCGGTGTCATGCAGCACGGAGGCCTGGCGGTGTCATGCAGCACGGAGGCCTGGCGGTGTCATGCACGGAGGCCTGGCAGTGTCATGCAGCACGGAGGCCTGGCGGTGTCATGCAGCACGGAGGCCTGGCGGTGTCATGCAGCACGGAGGCCTGGCGGTGTCATGCAGCACGGAGGCCTGGCGGTGTCATGCACGGAGGCCTGGCGGTGTCATGCAGCACGGAGGCCTGGCGGTGTCATGCACGGAGGCCTTGCGGTGTCATGCAGCACGGAGGCCTAGCGGTGTCATGCACGGAGGCCTGGCGGTGTCATGCAGCACGGAGGCCTGGCGGTGTCATGCAGCACGGAGGCCTGGCGGTGTCATGCAGCACAGAGGCCTGGCGGTGTCATGCACGGAGGCCTGGTGGTGTCATGCAGCACGGAGGCCTGGCGGTGTCATGCAGCACGGAGGCCTGGCGGTGTCATGCAGCACAGAGGCCTGGCGGTGTCATGCACGGAGGCCTGGCGGTGTCATGCAGCACGGAGGCCTGGCGGTGTCATGCAGCACGGAGGCCTGGCGGTGTCATGCAGCACGGAGGCCTGGTGGTGTCATGCACGGAGGCCTGGTGGTGTCATGCACGGAGGCCTGGCGTTGTCATGCAGCACGGAGGCCTGGCGGTGTCATGCAGCACGGAGGCCTGGCGGTGTCATGCAGCACGGAGGCCTGGCGGTCATGCAGCACGGAGGCCTGAAGGTGTCATGCAGCACGGAGGCCTGGCGATGTAATGCACGGAGGCCTGGCGGTGTCATGCACGGAGGCCTGGCGGTGTCATGCACGGAGGCCTGGTGGTGTCATGCAGCACGGAGGCCTGGCGGTGTCATGCAGCACGGAGGCCTGGCGGTGTCATGCACGGAGGCCTGGCGGTGTCATGCAGCACGGAGGCCTGGCGGTGTCATGCAGCACGGAGGCCTGGCGGTGTCATGCAGCACTGAGGCCTGGCGGTGTCATGCAGCACTGAGGCCTGGCAGTGTCATGCAGCACGGAGGCCTGGCGGTGTCATGCAGCACGGAGGCCTGGCGATGTCATGCACGGAGGCCTGGTGGTGTCATGCACTGAGGCCTGGCGGTGTCATGCACTGAGGCCTGGCGGTGTCATGCACTGAGGCCTGGCGGTGTCATGCACGGAGGCCTGGCGGTGTCATGCAGCATGGAGGCCTGGCAGTGTCATGCAGCATGGAGGCCTGGCGGTGTCATGCACGGAGGCCTGGCGGTGTCATGCAGCACGGAGGCCTGGCGGTGTCATGCAGCACGGAGGCCTGGCGGTGTCATGCAGCACGGAGGCCTGGCGGTGTCATGCACGGAGGCCTGGCGGTGTCATGCACGGAGGCCTGGCGGTGTCATGCAGCACGGAGGCCTGGCGATGTCATGCACGGAGGCCTGGCGGTGTCATGCACTGAGGCCTGGCGGTGTCATGCACGGAGGCCTGGCGGTGTCATGCAGCACTGAGGCCTGGCAGTGTCATGCAGCACGGAGGCCTGGCGGTGTCATGCAGCACGGAGGCCTGGCGATGTCATGCACGGAGGCCTGGTGGTGTCATGCACTGAGGCCTGGCGGTGTCATGCACTGAGGCCTGGCGGTGTCATGCACTGAGGCCTGGCGGTGTCATGCATGGAGGCCTGGCGGTGTCATGCAGCATGGAGGCCTGGCAGTGTCATGCAGCATGGAGGCCTGGCGGTGTCATGCACGGAGGCCTGGCGGTGTCATGCAGCACGGAGGCCTGGCGGTGTCATGCAGCACGGAGGCCTGGCGGTGTCATGCAGCACGGAGGCCTGGCGGTGTCATGCACGGAGGCCTGGCGGTGTCATGCACGGAGGCCTGGCGGTGTCATGCAGCACGGAGGCCTGGCGGTGTCATGCAGCACGGAGGCATGGCGGTGTCATGCAGCACGGAGGCCTGGCGGTGTCATGCAGCACTGAGGCCTGGCGGTGTCATGCATGGAGGCCTGGCGGTGTCATGCAGCACGGAGGCCTGGCGGTGTCATGCAGCACGGAGGCCTGGCGGTGTCATGCACGGATGCCTGGCGGTGTCATGCAGCACGGAGGCCTGGCGGTGTCATGCACGGAGGCCTGGCGGTGTCATGCGGAGGCCTGGCGGTGTCATGCACGGAGGCCTGGCGGTGTCATGCAGCACGGAGGCCTGGAGGTGTCATGCAGCACGGAGGCCTGGCGGTGTCATACACGGAGGCCTGGCGGTGTCATGCAGCACGGAGGCCTGGCGGTGTCATGCACGGAGGCCTGGCGGTGTCATGCAGCACAGAGGCCTGGCGGTGTCATGCAGCACGGAGGCCTGGCGGTGTCAAGCAGCACGGAGGCCTGGCGGTGTCATGCAGCACGGAGACCTGGCGGTGTCATGCACGGAGGCCTGGCGGTGTCATGCAGCATGGAGGCCTGGCGGTGTCATGCAACACGGAGGCCTGGGGGTGTCATGCACGGAGGCCTGGCGGTGTCATGCACGGAGGCCTGGCGGTGTCATGCAGCACGGAGGCCTGGTGGTGTCATGCACGGAGGCCTGGCGTTGTCATGCAGCACGGAGGCCTGGCGGTGTCATGCAGCACGGAGGCCTGGCGGTGTCATGCAGCACGGAGGCCTGGCGATGTCATGCACGGAGGCCTGGCGGTGTCATGCACTGAGGCCTGGCGGTGTCATGCACGGAGGCCTGGCAGTGTCATGCAGCACGGAGGCCTGGCGGTGTCATGCAGCACGGAGGCCTGGCGGTGTCATGCAGCACGGAGGCCTGGCGGTGTCATGCAGCACAGAGGCCTGGCGGTGTCATGCACGGAGGCCTGGTGGTGTCATGCAGCACGGAGGCCTGGCGGTGTCATGCAGCACAGAGGCCTGGCGGTGTCATGCACGGAGGCCTGGCGGTGTCATGCACGGAGGCCTGGCGGTGTCATGGAGCACGGAGGCCTGGCGGTGTCATGCAGCACGGAGGCCTGGTGGTGTCATGCACGGAGGCCTGGCGTTGTCATGCAGCACGGAGGCCTGGCGGTGTCATGCAGCACGGAGGCCTGGCGGTGTCATGCAGCACAGAGGCCTGGCGGTGTCATGCACTGAGGCCTGGCGGTGTCATGCACGGAGGCCTGGCAGTGTCATGCAGCACGGAGGCCTGGCGGTGTCATGCAGCACGGAGGCCTGGCGGTGTCATGCAGCACGGAGGCCTGGCGGTGTCATGCAGCACAGAGGCCTGGCGGTGTCATGCACGGAGGCCTGGTGGTGTCATGCAGCACGGAGGCCTGGCGGTGTCATGCAGCACAGAGGCCTGGCGGTGTCATGCACGGAGGCCTGGCGGTGTCATGCACGGAGGCCTGGCGGTGTCATGGAGCACGGAGGCCTGGCGGTGTCATGCAGCACGGAGGCCTGGTGGTGTCATGCACGGAGGCCTGGCGTTGTCATGCAGCACGGAGGCCTGGCGGTGTCATGCAGCACGGAGGCCTGGCGGTGTCATGCAGCACAGAGGCCTGGCGGTGTCATGCAGCACGGAGGCCTGAAGGTGTCATGCAGCACGGAGGCCTGGCGATGTCATGCACGGAGGCCTGGCGGTGTCATGCACGGAGGCCTGGCGGTGTCATGCACGGAGGCCTGGCGGTGTCATGCAGCACGGAGGCCTGGCGGTGTCATGCAGCACGGAGGCCTGGCGGTGTCATGCAGCACGGAGGCCTGGCGGTGTCATGCACGGAGGCCTGGCAGTGTCATGCAGCACGGAGGCCTGGCGGTGTCATGCAGCACGGAGGCCTGGCGGTGTCATGCAGCACTGAGGCCTGGCGGTGTCATGCAGCACGGAGGCCTGGCGGTGTCATGCAGCACGGAGGCCTGGCGATGTCATGCACGGAGGCCTGGTGGTGTCATGCACTGAGGCCTGGCGGTGTCATGCACTGAGGCCTGGCGGTGTCATGCACTGAGGCCTGGCGGTGTCATGCACTGAGGCCTGGCGGTGTCATGCACTGAGGTCTGGCGGTGTCATGCACGGAGGCCTGGCGGTGTCATGCAGCATGGAGGCCTGGCGGTGTCATGCAGCATGGAGGCCTGGCGGTGTCATGCACGGAGGCCTGGCGGTGTCATGCAGCACGGAGGCCTGGCGGTGTCATGCAGCACGGAGGCCTGGCGGTGTCATGCAGCACGGATGCCTGGCGGTGTCATGCACGGAGGCCTGGCGGTGTCATGCAGCACGGAGGCCTGGCGGTGTCATGCAGCACGGAGGCATGGCGGTGTCATGCAGCACGGAGGCCTGGTGGTGTCATGCAGCACTGAGGCCTGGCGGTGTCATGCATGGAGGCCTGGCGGTGTCATGCAGCACGGAGGCCTGGCGGTGTCATGCAGCACGGAGGCCTGGCGGTGTCATGCACGGATGCCTGGCGGTGTCATGCAGCACGGAGGCCTGGCGGTGTCATGCACGGAGGCCTGGCGGTGTCATGCACGGAGGCCTGGTGGTGTCATGCACGGAGGCCTGGCGGTGTCATGCAGCACGGAGGCCTGGCGGTGTCATGCAGCACGGAGGCCTGGCGGTGTCATACACGGAGGCCTGGCGGTGTCATGCAGCACGGAGGCCTGGCGGTGTCATGCACGGAGGCCTGGCGGTGTCATGCAGCACAGAGGCCTGGCGGTGTCATGCAGCACGGAGGCCTGGCGGTGTCAAGCAGCACGGAGGCCTGGCGGTGTCATGCAGCACGGAGGCCTGGCGGTGTCATGCACTGAGGCCTGGCGGTGTCATGCAGCATGGAGGCCTGGCGGTGTCATGCAACACGGAGGCCTGGGGGTGTCATGCACGGAGGCCTGGCGGTGTCATGCACGGAGGCCTGGCGGTGTCATGCAGCACGGAGGCCTGGCGGTGTCATGCAGCACGGAGGCATGGCGGTGTCATGCAGCACGGAGGCCTGGCGGTGTCATGCAGCACTGAGGCCTGGCGGTGTCATGCATGGAGGCCTGGCGGTGTCAAGCAGCACGGAGGCCTGGCGGTGTCATGCAGCACGGAGACCTGGCGGTGTCATGCACGGAGGCCTGGCGGTGTCATGCAGCATGGAGGCCTGGCGGTGTCATGCAACACGGAGGCCTGGGGGTGTCATGCACGGAGGCCTGGCGGTGTCATGCACGGAGGCCTGGCGGTGTCATGCAGCACGGAGGCCTGGTGGTGTCATGCACGGAGGCCTGGCGTTGTCATGCAGCACGGAGGCCTGGCGGTGTCATGCAGCACGGAGGCCTGGCGGTGTCATGCAGCACGGAGGCCTGGCGATGTCATGCACGGAGGCCTGGCGGTGTCATGCACTGAGGCCTGGCGGTGTCATGCACGGAGGCCTGGCAGTGTCATGCAGCACGGAGGCCTGGCGGTGTCATGCAGCACGGAGGCCTGGCGGTGTCATGCAGCACGGAGGCCTGGCGGTGTCATGCAGCACAGAGGCCTGGCGGTGTCATGCACGGA
Organism: Lissotriton vulgaris; assembly: GCF_964263255.1. Taxonomy (NCBI): domain Eukaryota; kingdom Metazoa; phylum Chordata; class Amphibia; order Caudata; family Salamandridae; genus Lissotriton; species Lissotriton vulgaris. The sequence goes on along the minus strand of NW_028254400.1, from coordinate 466,813 downwards.
GGCCTGGTGGTGTCATGCAGCACGGAGGCCTGGCGGTGTCATGCAGCACAGAGGCCTGGCGGTGTCATGCACGGAGGCCTGGCGGTGTCATGGAGCACGGAGGCCTGGCGGTGTCATGCAGCACGGAGGCCTGGTGGTGTCATGCACGGAGGCCTGGCGTTGTCATGCAGCACGGAGGCCTGGCGGTGTCATGCAGCACGGAGGCCTGGCGGTGTCATGCAGCACAGAGGCCTGGCGGTGTCATGCAGCACGGAGGCCTGAAGGTGTCATGCAGCACGGAGGCCTGGCGATGTCATGCACGGAGGCCTGGCGGTGTCATGCACGGAGGCCTGGCGGTGTCATGCACGGAGGCCTGGCGGTGTCATGCAGCACGGAGGCCTGGCGGTGTCATGCAGCACGGAGGCCTGGCGGTGTCATGCAGCACGGAGGCCTGGCGGTGTCATGCACGGAGGCCTGGCAGTGTCATGCAGCACGGAGGCCTGGCGGTGTCATGCAGCACGGAGGCCTGGCGGTGTCATGCAGCACTGAGGCCTGGCGGTGTCATGCAGCACGGAGGCCTGGCGGTGTCATGCAGCACGGAGGCCTGGCGATGTCATGCACGGAGGCCTGGTGGTGTCATGCACTGAGGCCTGGCGGTGTCATGCACTGAGGCCTGGCGGTGTCATGCACTGAGGCCTGGCGGTGTCATGCACTGAGGCCTGGCGGTGTCATGCACTGAGGCCTGGCGGTGTCATGCACGGAGGCCTGGCGGTGTCATGCAGCATGGAGGCCTGGCGGTGTCATGCAGCATGGAGGCCTGGCGGTGTCATGCACGGAGGCCTGGCGGTGTCATGCAGCACGGAGGCCTGGCGGTGTCATGCACGGAGGCCTGGCGGTGTCATGCAGCACGGAGGCCTGGCGGTGTCATGCAGCACGGAGGCCTGGCGGTGTCATGCACGGATGCCTGGCGGTGTCATGCAGCACTGAGGCCTGGCGGTGTCATGCATGGAGGCCTGGCGGTGTCATGCAGCACGGAGGCCTGGCGGTGTCATGCAGCACGGAGGCCTGGCGGTGTCATGCACGGATGCCTGGCGGTGTCATGCAGCACGGAGGCCTGGCGGTGTCATGCACGGAGGCCTGGCGGTGTCATACACGGAGGCCTGGCGGTGTCATGCACGGAGGCCTGGCGGTGTCATGCACGGAGGCCTGGCGGTGTCATGCAGCACGGAGGCCTGGCGGTGTCATGCAGCACGGAGGCCTGGCGGTGTCAAGCAGCACGGAGGCCTGGCGGTGTCATGCAGCACGGAGGCCTGGCGGTGTCATGCACGGAGGCCTGGCGGTGTCATGCAGCATGGAGGCCTGGCGGTGTCATGCAACACGGAGGCCTGGGGGTGTCATGCACGGAGGCCTGGCGGTGTCATGCACGGAGGCCTGGCGGTGTCATGCAGCACGGAGGCCTGGTGGTGTCCTGCACGGAGGCCTGGCGGTGTCATGCAGCACGGAGGCCTGGCGGTGTCAAGCAGCACGGAGGCCTGGCGGTGTCAAGCAGCACGGAGGCCTGGCGGTGTCATGCAGCACGGAGGCCTGGCGGTGTCATGCACGGAGGCCTGGCGGTGTCATGCAGCATGGAGGCCTGGCGGTGTCATGCAACACGGAGGCCTGGGGGTGTCATGCACGGAGGCCTGGAGGTGTCATGCACGGAGGCCTGGCGGTGTCATGCAGCACGGAGGCCTGGTGGTGTCATGCACGGAGGCCTGGCGTTGTCATGCAGCACGGAGGCCTGGCGGTGTCATGCAGCACGGAGGCCTGGCGGTGTCATGCAGCACGGAGGCCTGGCGATGTCATGCACGGAGGCCTGGCGGTGTCATGCACTGAGGCCTGGCGGTGTCATGCACGGAGGCCTGGCGGTGTCATGCAGCACGGAGGCCTGGCGGTGTCATGCACGGAGGCCTGGCGGTGTCATGCAGCACGGAGGCCTGGCGGTGTCATGCAGCACGGAGGCCTGGCGGTGTCATGCAGCACGGAGGCCTGGCGGTGTCATGCAGCATGGAGGCCTGGAGGTGTCATGCACGGAGGCCTGGCAGTGTCATGCAGCACAGAGGCCTGGCGGTGTCATACAGCACGGAGGCATGGCGGTGTCATGCAGCACGGAGGCATGGCGGTGTCATGCAGCACGGAGGCCTGGCGGTGTCATGCACGGAGGCCTGGTGGTGTCATGCATGGAGGCCTGGCGGTGTCATGCAGCACGGAGGCCTGGCGGTGTCATGCAGCACGGAGGCCTGGCGGTGTCATGCACGGATGCCTGGCGGTGTCATGCACGGATGCCTGGCGGTGTCATGCAGCACGGAGGCCTGGCGGTGTCATGCACGGAGGCCTGGCGGTGTCATGCGGAGGCCTGGCGGTGTCATGCACGGAGGCCTGGCGGTGTCATGCAGCACGGAGGCCTGGCGGTGTCATGCAGCACGGAGGCCTGGCGGTGTCATACACGGAGGCCTGGCGGTGTCATGCAGCACGAAGGCCTGGCGGTGTCATGCAGCACAGAGGCCTGGCGGTGTCATGCAGCACAGAGGCCTGGCGGTGTCAAGCAGCACGGAGGCCTGGCGGTGTCATGCAGCACGGAGGCCTGGCGGTGTCATGCACGGAGGCCTGGCGGTGTCATGCAGCATGGAGGCCTGGCGGTGTCATGCAACACGGAGGCCTGGGGGTGTCATGCACGGAGGCCTGGCGGTGTCATGCACGGAGGCCTGGCGGTGTCATGCAGCACGGAGGCCTGGTGGTGTCATGCACGGAGGCCTGGCGTTGTCATGCAGCACGGAGGCCTGGCGGTGTCATGCAGCACGGAGGCCTGGCGGTGTCATGCAGCACGGAGGCCTGGCGATGTCATGCACGGAGGCCTGGCGGTGTCATGCACTGAGGCCTGGCGGTGTCATGCACGGAGGCCTGGCGGTGTCATGCAGCACGGAGGCCTGGCGGTGTCATGCACGGAGGCCTGGCGGTGTCATGCAGCACGGAGGCCTGGCGGTGTCATGCAGCACGGAGGCCTGGCGGTGTCATGCAGCACGGAGGCCTGGCGGTGTCATGCAGCACGGAGGCCTGGCGGTGTCATGCACGGAGGCCTGGCAGTGTCATGCAGCACGGAGGCCTGGCGGTGTCATACAGCACGGAGGCATGGCGGTGTCATGCAGCACGGAGGCATGGCGGTGTCATGCAGCACGGAGGCATGGCGGTGTCATGCAGCACGGAGGCCTGGCGGTGTCATGCAACACGGAGGCCTGGCGGTGTCATGCAGCACGGAGGCCTGGCGGTGTCATGCAGCACGGAGGCCTGGCGATGTCATGCACGGAGGCATGGCGGTGTCATGCACTGAGGCCTGGCGGTGTCATGCACGGAGGCCTGGCGGTGTCATGCAGCACGGAGGCCTGGCGGTGTCATGCACGGAGGCCTGGCGGTGTCATGCACGGAGGCCTGGCGGTGTCATGCAGCACGGAGGCCTGGCGGTGTCATGCAGCACGGAGGCCTGGCGGTGTCATGCAGCACGGAGGCCTGGCGGTGTCATGCAGCACGGAGGCCTGGCGGTGTCATGCACGGAGGCCTGGCAGTGTCATGCAGCACGGAGGCCTGGCGGTGTCATGCAGCACGGAGGCCTGGCGGTGTCATGCAGCACGGAGGCCTGGCGGTGTCATGCAGCACGGAGGCCTGGCGGTGTCATGCAGCACTGAGGCCTGGCGGTGTCATGCATGGAGGCCTGGCGGTGTCATGCAGCATGGAGGCCTGGCGGTGTCATGCAGCACGGAGGCCTGGCGGTGTCATGCACGGATGCCTGGCGGTGTCATGCAGCACGGAGGCCTGGCGGTGTCATGCACGGAGGCCTGGCGGTGTCATGCAGCACGGAGGCCTGGCGGTGTCATACACGGAGGCCTGGCGGTGTCATGCAGCACGGAGGCCTGGTGGTGTCATGCACGGAGGCCTGGCGTTGTCATGCAGCACGGAGGCCTGGCGGTGTCATGCAGCACGGAGGCCTGGCGGTGTCATGCAGCGCGGAGGCCTGGCGATGTCATGCACGGAGGCCTGGCGGTGTCATGCACTGAGGCCTGGCGGTGTCATGCACGGAGGCCTGGCGGTGTCATGCAGCACGGAGGCCTGGCGGTGTCATGCACGGAGGCCTGGCGGTGTCATGCACGGAGGCCTGGCGGTGTCATGCAGCACGGAGGCCTGGCGGTGTCATGCAGCACGGAGGCCTGGCGGTGTCATGCAGCACGGAGGCCTGGCGGTGTCATGCAGCACGGAGGCCTGGCGGTGTCATGCAGCACGGAGGCCTGGCAGTGTCATGCAGCACGGAGGCCTGGCGGTGTCATGCAGCACGGAGGCCTGGCGGTGTCATGCAGCACGGAGGCATGGCGGTGTCATGCAGCACGGAGGCCTGGCGGTGTCATGCAGCACTGAGGCCTGGCGGTGTCATGCATGGAGGCCTGGCGGTGTCATGCAGCACGGAGGCCTGGCGGTGTCATGCACGGAGGCCTGGCGGTGTCATGCAGCATGGAGGCCTGGTGGTGTCATGCAACACGGAGGCCTGGGGGTGTCATGCACGGAGGCCTGGGGGTGTCATGCACGGAGGCCTGGCGGTGTCATGCACGGAGGCCTGGCGGTGTCATGCAGCACGGAGGCCTGGTGGTGTCATGCACGGAGGCCTGGCGTTGTCATGCAGCACGGAGGCCTGGCGGTGTCATGCAGCACGGAGGCCTGGCGGTGTCATGCAGCACGGAGGCCTGGCGATGTCATGCACGGAGGCCTGGCGGTGTCATGCACTGAGGCCTGGCGGTGTCATGCACGGAGGCCTGGCGGTGTCATGCAGCACGGAGGCCTGGCGGTGTCATGCACGGAGGCCTGGCGGTGTCATGCAGCACGGAGGCCTGGCGGTGTCATGCAGCATGGAGGCCTGGCGGTGTCATGCAGCACGGAGGCCTGGCGGTGTCATGCAGCACGGAGGCCTGGCGGTGTCATGCACGGAGGCCTGGCAGTGTCATGCAGCACGGAGGCCTGGCGGTGTCATACAGCATGGAGGCATGGCGGTGTCATGCAGCACGGAGGCATGGCGGTGTCATGCAGCACGGAGGCCTGGCGGTGTCATGCAGCACGGAGGCCTGGCGGTGTCATGCAGCACGGAGGCCTGGCGGTGTCATGCAGCACGGAGGCCTGGCAGTGTCATACACGGAGGCCTGGCGGTGTCATGCAGCACAGAGGCCTGACGGTGTCATGCACGGAGGCCTGGCGGTGTCATGCAGCACAGAGGCCTGGCGGTGTCATGCAGCACGGAGGCCTGGCGGTGTCATGCAGCACGGAGGCCTGGCGGTGTCATGCAGCACGGAGGCCTGGCGATGTCATGCACAGAGGCCTGGCGGTGTCATGCACTGAGGCCTGGCGGTGTCATGCACGGAGGCCTGGCGGTGTCATGCACGGAGGCCTGGCGGTGTCATGCAGCATGGAGGCCTGGCGGTGTCATGCACGGAGGCCTGGCGGTGTCATGCAGCACGGAGGCCTGGCGGTGTCATGCAGCACTGAGGCCTGGCGGTGTCTTGCAGCACGGAGGCCTGGCGGTGTCATGCAGCACGGAGGCCTGGCGGTGTCATGCAGCACGGAGGCATGGCGGTGTCATGCACGGAGGCCTGGCGGTGTCATGCAGCACGGAGGCCTGGCGGTGTCATGCAGCACGGAGGCCTGGCGGTGTCATGCAGCACGGAGGCCTGGCGGTGTCATGCATGGAGGCCTGGCGGTGTCATGCAGCACGGAGGCCTGGTGGTGTCATGCACGGAGGCCTGGCAGTGTCATGCAGCACGGAGGCCTGGCGGTGTCATGCAGCACGGAGGCCTGGCGGTGTCATGCACGGAGGCCTGGCGGTGTCATGCAGCACGGAGGCCTGGTGGTGTCATGCACGGAGGCCTGGCGTTGTCATGCAGCACGGAGGCCTGGCGGTGTCATGCAGCACGGAGGCCTGGCGGTGTCATGCAGCACGGAGGCCTGGCGATGTCATGCACGGAGGCCTGGCGGTGGCATGCACTGAGGCCTGGCGGTGTCATGCATAGAGGCCTGGCGGTGTCATGCAGCACGGAGGCCTGGCGGTGTCATGCAGCACGGAGGCCTGGCGGTGTCATGCAGCACGGAGGCCTGGCGGTGTCATGCAGCACGGAGGCCTGGCGGTGTCATGCAGCACGGAGGCCTGGCGGTGTCATGCACGGAGGCCTGGCAGTGTCATGCAGCACGGAGGCTTGGCGGTGTCATACAGCACGGAGGCATGGCGGTGTCATGCAGCACGGAGGCATGGCGGTGTCATGCAGCACGGAGGCCTGGCGGTGTCATGCAGCACGGAGGCCTGGCGGTGTCATGCACGGAGGCCTGGCGGTGTCATGCATGGAGGCCTGGCGGTGTCATGCAGCACGGAGGCCTGGCGGTGTCATGCAGCACGGAGGCCTGGCGGTGTCATGCAGCACGGAGGCCTGGCGTTGTCATGCAGCACGGAGGCCTGGCGGTGTCATGCAGCACAGAGGCCTGGCGGTGTCATGCAGCACGGAGGCCTGGCGGTGTCATGCAGCACGGAGGCCTGGCGGTGTCATGCAGCACGGAGGCCTGGCGGTGTCATGCACGGAGGCCTGGTGGTGTCATGCAGCACGGAGGCCTGGCGGTGTCATGCACGGAGGCCTGGCGGTGTCATGCAGCACGGAGGCCTGGCGGTGTCATGCAGCACGGAGGCCTGGCAGTGTAATGCAGCACGGAGGCCTGGCGGTGTCATGCAGCACGGAGGCCTGGCTGTGTCATGCAGCACGGAGGCCTGGCGGTGTCATGCAGGGAGGCCTGACGGTGTCATGCACGGAGGCCTGGCGGTGTCATGCAGCACGGAGGCCTGGCGGTGTCATGCAGCACGGAGGCCTGGCGGTGTCATGCAGCACGGAGGCCTGGCGGTGTCATGCAGCACGGAGGCCTGGCGGTGTCATGCAGCACGGAGGCCTGGCGGTGTCATGCAGCACGGAGGCCTGGCGGTGTCATGCAGCACGTAGGCCTGGCGGTGTCATGCAGCACGGAGGCCTGGCGGTGTCATGCAGGGAGGCCTGGCGGTGTCATGCAGCACGGAGGCCTGGCGGTGTCATGCAGCACGGAGGCCTGGCGGTGTCATGCAGCACGGAGGCCTGGCGGTGTCATGCAGCACGGAGGCCTGGCGGTGTCATGCACGGAGGCCTGGCGGTGTCATGCAGCACGGAGGCCTGGCGGTGTCATGCAGCACGGAGGCCTGGCGGTGTCAAATGGGAGAGACTCCATCTTTCTTTCTGCTCCGACAGCTTGAGACGCTTCTAGGTCAAATGTAATGTTTTAGTTATGAGGTGTTGTTCGCCTGGAGAGAACCGGCTCAGGCTGGCCCTTGTCGAAGGATTGTATTTTTCTTCATGCCGAAGACACAACATCAGGCCGGCCGGCTGGGAACGTGTCCTTGGTACGGGGAGGTACAAGAATTTGGTGGGCGGCAGGCTACTGGCCGTATTTTTCCATGAAGGAACAAGCTTCTATATTAGTGAAAGCACGAAGCAGTTGTGGAGTCAGTCCGTAGGCGGCATCCAGCCGTCAGCAGCGAAGCTATTAATTATTTCAGGGAAGATAGTCGCCATTCCAAAGACTGAGAAGAATTAAGAAACTGATACTCTCTTAGAAAGATTGAAGTTATTTTAGTGGAGACGGCTGGAGAGCTTTGACATTAAGAGCACGGAGGCCTGGCGGTGTCATGCAGCACGGAGGCCTGGCGGTGTCATGCACGGAGGCCTGGCGGTGTCATGCAGCACGGAGGCCTGGCAGTGTCATGCAGCACGGAGGCCTGGCGGTGTCATGCAGCACGGAGGCCTGGCGGTGTCATGCACGGAGGCCTGGCGGTGTCATGCAGCACGGAGGCCTGGCGGTGTCATGCAGCACGGAGGCCTGGCGGTATCATGCAGCACAGAGGCCTGGCGGTGTCATGCAGCACAGAGGCCTGGCGGTGTCATGCAGCACGGAGGCCTGGCGGTGTCATGCACGGAGGCCTGGCAGTGTCATGCACGGAGGCCTGGCGGTGTCATGCACGGAGGCCTGGCGGTGTCATGCAGCACGGAGGCCTGGCGGTGTCATGCAGCACGGAGGCCTGGCGGTGTCATGCAGCATGGAGGCCTGGCGGTGTCATGCACGGAGGCCTGGCGGTGTCATGCAGCACGGAGGCCTGGTGGTGTCATGCAGCATGGAGGCCTGGCGGTGTCATGCAGCACGGAGGCCTGGCGGTGTCATGCAGCACGGAGGCCTGGCCGTGTCATGCAGCACGGAGGCCTGGCGGTGTCATGCACGGAGGCCTGGCGGTGTCATGCAGCACGGAGGCCTGGCGGTGTCATGCAGCACGGAGGCCTGGCGGTGTCATGCATGGAGGCCTGGCGGTGTCATGCAGCATGGAGGCCTGGCGGTGTCATGCACGGAGGCCTGGCGGTGTCATGCAGCACGGAGGCCTGGCGGTGTCATGCAGCACGGAGGCCTGGCGGTGTCATGCAGCACAGAGGCCTGGCGGTGTCATGCAGCACAGAGGCCTGGCGGTGTCATGCAGCACGGAGGCCTGGCGGTGTCATGCAGCTTGGAGGCCTGGCGGTGTCATGCACGGAGGCCTGGCGGTGTCATTCAGTACGGAGGCCTGGCTGTGTCATGCAGCACGGAGGCCTGGTGGTGTCATGCACGGAGGCCTGGCGGTGTCATGCATCACGGTGGCCTGGCGGTGTCATGCAGCACGGAGGCCTGGCGGTGTCATGCAGCACGGAGGCCTGGCGGTGTCATGCAGCACAGAGGCCTGGCGGTGTCATGCACGGAGGCCTGGCGGTGTCATGCAACACTGAGGCCTGGCGGTGTCATGCAGCACGGAGGCTTGGCGGTGTCATGCACGGAGGCCTGGCGGTGTCATGCAGCACGGAGGCCTGGCGGTGTCATGCACGGAGGCCTGGCGGTGTCATGCAGCACGGAGGCCTGGCGGTGTCATGCACGGAGGCCTGGCGGTGTCATGCAGCATGGAGGCCTGGCGGTGTCATGCAGCACGGAGGCCTGGCGGTGTCATGCAGCACGGAGGCCTGGCGGTGTCATGCAGCACGGAGGCCTGGCGGTGTCATGCAGCACGGAGGCCTGGCGGTGTCATGCATGGAGGCCTGGCGGTGTCATGCACGGAGGCCTGGCGGTGTCATGCAGCACGGAGGCCTGACGGTGTCATGCAGCACGGAGGCCTGACGGTGTCATGCAGCACGGAGGCCTGGCGGTGTCATGCACGGAGGCCTGGCGGTGTCATGCAGCACGGAGGCCTGGCGGTGTCATGCAGCACGGAGGCCTGGTGGTGTCATGCACGGAGGCCTGGCGTTGTCATGCAGCACGGAGGCGTGGCGGTATCATGCAGCACGGAGGCCTGGCGGTGTCATGCAGCACAGAGGCCTGGTGATGTCATGCACGGAGGCCTGGCGGTGTCATGCACTGAGGCCTGGCGGTGTCATGCACTGAAGCCTGGCGGTGTCATGCACGGAGGCCTGGCGGTGTCATGCAGCACGGAGGCCTGGCGGTGTCATGCACGGAGGCCTGGCGGTGTCATGCAGCACGGAGGCCTGGCGGTGTCATGCAGCACGGAGGCCTGGCGGTGTCATGCACGGAGGCCTGGCGGTGTCATGCAGCATGGAGGCCTGGCGGTGTCATGCAGCACGGAGGCCTGGCGGTGTCATGCAGCATGGAGGCCTGGCGGTGTCATGCAGCACGGAGGCCTGGCGGTGTCATGCAGCACGGAGGCCTGGCGGTGTCATGCAGCACGGAGGCCTGGCGGTGTCATGCATGGAGGCCTGGCGGTGTCATGCACGGAGGCCTGGCGGTGTCATGCAGCACGGAGGCCTGGCGGTGTCATGCAGCACGGAGGCCTGGCGGTGTCATGCAGCACGGAGGCCTGGCGGTGTCATGCACGGAGGCCTGGCGGTGTCATGCAGCACGGAGGCCTGGCGGTGTCATGCAGCACAGAGGCCTGGCGGTGTCATGCAGCACGGAGGCCTGGCGGTGTCATGCAGCACGGAGGCCTGGCGGTCTCATGCAGCATGAAGGCCTGGCGGTGTCATGCAGCACGGAGGCCTGGCGGTGTCATGCAGCACGGAGGCCTGGCGATGTCATGCAGCACGGAGGCCTGGCGGTGTCATGCAGCACGGAGGCCTGGCGGTGTCATGCAGCACGGAGGCCTGGCGGTGTCATGCAGCACGGAGGCCTGGCGGTGTCATGCAGCACGGAGTCCTGGCGGTGTCATGCAGCACGGAGGCCTGGCGGTGTCATGCACGGAGGCCTGGCGGTGTCATGCACGGAGGCCTGGCGGTGTCATGCAGCACGGAGGCCTGGCGGTGTCATAAAGCACGGAGGCCTGGGGGTGTCATGCAGCACGGAGGCCTGGCGGTGTCATGCAGCACGGAGGCCTGGCGGTGTCATGCAGCATGGAGGCCTGGCGGTGTCATGCACGGAGGCCTGGCGGTGTCATGCAGCACGGAGGCCTGGCGGTGTCATGCAGCACGGAGGCCTGGCGGTGTCATGCAGCACGGAGGCCTGGCGGTGTCATGCAGCACGGAGGCCTGGCGGTGTCATGCAGCACGGAGGCCTGGCGGTGTCATGCAGCACGGATGCCTGGCGGTGTCAAGCATGGAGGCCTGGCGGTGTCATGCAGCACGGAGGCCTGGCGGTGTCATGCACGGAGGCCTGGCGGTGTCATGCAGCACAGAGGCCTGGCGGTGTCATGCAGCACGGAGGCCTGGCGGTGTCATACATGGAGGCTCGGTGGTGTCATGCAGCACGGAGGCCTGGCGGTGTCATGCAGCACGGAGGCCTGGCGGTGTCATGCAGCACGGAGGCCTGGCGGTGTCATGCAGCATGGAGGCCTGGCGGTGTCATGCAGCACGGAGGCCTGGCGGTGTAATGCGCGGAGGCCTGGCGGTGTCATGCAGCACGGAGGCCTGGCAGTGTCATGCACTGAGGCCTGGCGGTGTCATGCAGCACGGAGGCCTGGTGGTGTCATGCAACACGGAGGCCTGGCGGTGTCATGCAGCACGGAGGCCTGGCGGTGTCATGCAGCACGGAGGCCTGGCGGTGTCATGCAGCACGGAGGCCTGGCGGTGTCATGCAGCACGGAGGCCTGGCGGTGTCATGCAGCACGGAGGCCTGGCGGTGTCATGCAGCACGGAGGCCTGGCGGTGTCATGCAGCACGGAGGCCTGGCGGTGTCATGCAGCACGGAGGCCTGGCAGTGTCATGCACGGAGGCCTGGCGGTGTCATGCAGCACGGAGGCCTGGCGGTGTCATGCAGCACGGAGGCCTGGCGGTGTCATGCAGCACGGAGGCCTGGTGGTGTCATGCACGGAGGCCTGGCGGTGTCATGCACGGAGGCCTGGTGGTGTCATGCAGCACGGAGGCCTGGCGGTGTCATGCACGGAGGCCTGGCGGTGTCATGCAGCACGGAGGCCTGGCGGTGTCATGCAGCACGGTGTCATGCAGCACGGAGGCCTGGCGGTGTCATGCAGCACGGAGGCCTGGCGGTGTCATGCAGCACGGAGGCCTGGCGGTGTCATGCATGGACGCCTGGCGGTGTCATGCAGCATGGAGGCCTGGCGGTGTCATGCACGGAGGCCTGGCGGTGTCATGCAGCACGGAGGCCTGGTGGTGTCATGCAGCACGGAGGCCTGGCGGTGTCATGCAGCACGGAGGCCTGGCGGTGTCATGCACCACGGAGGCCTGGCGGTGTCATGCACGGAGGCCTGCCGGTGTCAATCACGGAGGCCTGGCGGTGTCATGCAGCACAGAGGCCTGGCGGTGTCATGCAGCACAGAGGCCTGGCGGTGTCATGCAGCACGGAGGCCTGGCGGTGTCATGCATGGAGGCCTGGCGGTGTCATGCAGCACGGAGGCCTGGCGGTGTCATGCAGCACGGAGGCATGGCGGTGTCATGCACGGAGGCCTGGCGGTGTCATGCAGCACGGATGCCTGGCGGTGTCATGCATGGAGGCCTGGCGGTGTCATGCAGCACGGAGGCCTGGCGGTGTCATGCAGCACGGAGGCCTGGCGGTGTCATACATGGAGGCTCGGCGGTGTCATGCAGCACGGAGGCCTGGCAGTGTCATACATGGAGGCTCGGCGGTGTCATGCAGCACGGAGGCCTGGCGGTGTCATGCGTGGAGGCCTGGCAGTGTCATGCAGCACGGAGGCCTGGCGGTGTCATGCAGCACGGAGGCCTGGCGGTGTCATGCAGCACGGAGGCCTGGCGGTGTCATGCAGCACGGAGGCCTGACGGTGTCATGCACGGAGGCCTGGCGGTGTCATGCAGCATGGAGGCCTGGCGGTGTCATGCAGCACGGAGGCCTGGCGGTGTCATGCAGCACGGAGGCCTGGCGGTGTCATGCAGCACGGAGGCCTGGTGGTGTCATGCAGCACGGAGGCCTGGCGGTGTCATGCAGCACGGAGGCCTGGCGGTGTCATGCACGGAGGCCTGGTGGTGTCATGCAGCACGGAGGCCTGGCGGTGTCATGCACGGAGGCCTGGCGGTGTCATTCAGCACGGAGGCCTGGCAGTGTCATGCAGCACGGAGGCCTGGCGGTGTCATGCAGCACGGAGGCCTGGCGGTCTCATGCAGCACGAAGGCCTGGCGGTGTCATGCAGCACGGAGGCCTGGCGGTGTCATGCAGCACGGAGGCCTGGCGATGTCATGCAGCACGGAGGCCTGGCGGTGTCATGCAGCACGGAGGCCTGGCGGTGTCATGCAGCACGGAGGCCTGGCGGTGTCATGCAGCACGGAGGCCTGGCGGTGTCATGCAGCACGGAGGCCTGGCGGTGTCATGCAGCACGGAGGCCTGGCGGTGTCATGCAGCACGGAGGCCTGGCGGTGTCATGCAGCACAGAGGCCTGGCGGTGTCATGCAGCACAGAGGCCTGGCGGTGTCATGCAGCACAGAGGCCTGGCGGTGTCATGCAGCACAGAGGCCTGGCGGTGTCATGCAGCACAGAGGCCTGGCGGTGTCATGCAGCACAGAGGCCTGGCGGTGTCATGCAGCACGGAGGCCTGGCGGTGTCATGCAGCACGGAGGCCTGGCGGTGTCATGCAGCACGGATGCCTGGCGGTGTCATGCAGCACGGAGGCCTGGCGGTGTCATGCACGGAGGCCTGGCGGTGTCATGCAGCACGGAGGCCTGGCGGTGTCATGCACGGAGGCCTGGCAGTGTCATGCAGCACGGAGGCCTGGCGGTGTCATGCAGCACGGAGGCATGGCGGTGTCATGCAGCACGGAGGCCTGGCGGTGTCATGCAGCACTGAGGCCTGGCGGTGTCATGCAGCACGGAGGCCTGGCGGTGTCATGCAGCACGGAGGCCTGGCGGTGTCATGCACGGAGGCCTGGCGGTGTCATGCACGGAGGCCTGGGGGTGTCATGCACGGAGGCCTGGCGGTGTCATGCACGGAGGCCTGGCGGTGTCATGCACGGAGGCCTGGCGGTGTCATGCACGGAGGCCTGGCGGTGTCATGCACGGAGGCCTGGCGGTGTCATGCACGGAGGCCTGGCGGTGTCATGAAGCACGGAGGCCTGGCGGTGTCATGCAGCACGGAGGCCTGGCGGTGTCATGCAGCACGGAGGCCTGGCGGTGTCATGCAGCACAGAGGCCTGGCGGTGTCATGCAGCACGGAGGCCTGGCGGTGTCATGCACGGAGGCCTGGCGGTGTCATGCAGCACGGAGGCCTGGCGGTGTCATGCAGCACGGAGGCCTGGCGGTGTCATGCATGGAGGCCTGGCGGTGTCATGCAGCATGGAGGCCTGGCGGTGTCATGCACGGAGGCCTGGCGGTGTCATGCAGCACGGAGGCCTGGCGGTGTCATGCAGCACGGAGGCCTGGCGGTGTCATGCAGCACAGAGGCCTGGCGGTGTCATGCAGCACAGAGGCCTGGCGGTGTCATGCAGCACGGAGGCCTGACGGTGTCATGCAGCTTGGAGGCCTGGCGGTGTCATGCACTGAGGCCTGGCGGTGTCATGCACGGAGGCCTGGCGGTGTCATGCAGCACAGAGGCCTGGTGATGTCATGCACGGAGGCCTGGCGGTGTCATGCACTGAGGCCTGGCGGTGTCATGCACTGAAGCCTGGCGGTGTCATGCACGGAGGCCTGGCGGTGTCATGCAGCACGGAGGCCTGGCGGTGTCATGCACGGAGGCCTGGCGGTGTCATGCAGCACGGAGGCCTGGCGGTGTCATGCAGCACGGAGGCCTGGCGGTGTCATGCACGGAGGCCTGGCGGTGTCATGCAGCATGGAGGCCTGGCGGTGTCATGCAGCACGGAGGCCTGGCGGTGTCATGCAGCATGGAGGCCTGGCGGTGTCATGCAGCACGGAGGCCTGGCGGTGTCATGCAGCACGGAGGCCTGGCGGTGTCATGCAGCACGGAGGCCTGGCGGTGTCATGCATGGAGGCCTGGCGGTGTCATGCACGGAGGCCTGGCGGTGTCATGCAGCACGGAGGCCTGGCGGTGTCATGCAGCACGGAGGCCTGGCGGTGTCATGCAGCACGGAGGCCTGGCGGTGTCATGCACGGAGGCCTGGCGGTGTCATGCAGCACGGAGGCCTGGCGGTGTCATGCAGCACAGAGGCCTGGCGGTGTCATGCAGCACGGAGGCCTGGCGGTGTCATGCATGGAGGCCTGGCGGTGTCATGCAGCACGGAGGCCTGGTGGTGTCATGCACGGAGGCCTGGCAGTGTCATGCAGCACGGAGGCCTGGCGGTGTCATGCAGCACGGAGGCCTGGCGGTCTCATGCAGCATGAAGGCCTGGCGGTGTCATGCAGCACGGAGGCCTGGCGGTGTCATGCAGCACGGAGGCCTGGCGATGTCATGCAGCACGGAGGCCTGGCGGTGTCATGCAGCACGGAGGCCTGGCGGTGTCATGCAGCACAGAGGCCTGGCGGTGTCATGCAGCACGGAGGCCTGGCGGTGTCATGCAGCACAGAGGCCTGGTGATGTCATGCACGGAGGCCTGGCGGTGTCATGCACTGAGGCCTGGCGGTGTCATGCACTGAAGCCTGGCGGTGTCATGCACGGAGGCCTGGCGGTGTCATGCAGCACGGAGGCCTGGCGGTGTCATGCACGGAGGCCTGGCGGTGTCATGCAGCACGGAGGCCTGGCGGTGTCATGCAGCACGGAGGCCTGGCGGTGTCATGCACGGAGGCCTGGCGGTGTCATGCAGCATGGAGGCCTGGCGGTGTCATGCAGCACGGAGGCCTGGCGGTGTCATGCAGCACGGAGGCCTGGGGGTGTCATGCAGCACGGAGGCCTGGCGGTGTCATGCAGCACGGAGGCCTGGCGGTGTCATGCAGCACGGAGGCCTGGCGGTGTCATGCACGGAGGCCTGGCGGTGTCATGCACGGAGGACTGGCGGTGTCATGCAGCACGGAGGCCTGGCGGTGTCATGCAGCACGGAGGCCTGGCGGTGTCATGCAGCACGGAGGCCTGGCGGTGTCATGCAGCACGGAGGCCTGGCGGTGTCATGCAGCACGGATGCCTGGCGGTGTCAAGCATGGAGGCCTGGCGGTGTCATGCAGCACGGAGGCCTGGCGGTGTCATGCACGGAGGCCTGGCGGTGTCATGCAGCACAGAGGCCTGGCGGTGTCATGCAGCACGGAGGCCTGGCGGTGTCATACATGGAGGCTCGGTGGTGTCATGCAGCACGGAGGCCTGGCGGTGTCATGCAGCACGGAGGCCTGGCGGTGTCATGCAGCACGGAGGCCTGGCGGTGTCATGCAGCATGGAGGCCTGGCGGTGTCATGCAGCACGGAGGCCTGGCGGTGTAATGCGCGGAGGCCTGGCGGTGTCATGCAGCACGGAGGCCTGGCAGTGTCATGCACTGAGGCCTGGCGGTGTCATGCAGCACGGAGGCCTGGCGGTGTCATGCAACACGGAGGCCTGGCGGTGTCATGCAGCACGGAGGCCTGGCGGTGTCATGCAGCACGGAGGCCTGGCGGTGTCATGCAGCACGGAGGCCTGGCGGTGTCATGCAGCACGGAGGCCTGGCGGTGTCATGCAGCACGGAGGCCTGGCGGTGTCATGCAGCACGGAGGCCTGGCGGTGTCATGCAGCACGGAGGCCTGGCGGTGTCATGCAGCACGGAGGCCTGGCAGTGTCATGCACGGAGGCCTGGCGGTGTCATGCAGCACGGAGGCCTGGCGGTGTCATGCAGCACGGAGGCCTGGCGGTGTCATGCAGCACGGAGGCCTGGTGGTGTCATGCACGGAGGCCTGGCGGTGTCATGCACGGAGGCCTGGTGGTGTCATGCAGCACGGAGGCCTGGCGGTGTCATGCACGGAGGCCTGGCGGTGTCATGCAGCACGGAGGCCTGGCGGTGTCATGCAGCACGGTGTCATGCAGCACGGAGGCCTGGCGGTGTCATGCAGCACGGAGGCCTGGCGGTGTCATGCAGCACGGAGGCCTGGCGGTGTCATGCATGGACGCCTGGCGGTGTCATGCAGCATGGAGGCCTGGCGGTGTCATGCACGGAGGCCTGGCGGTGTCATGCAGCACGGAGGCCTGGTGGTGTCATGCAGCACGGAGGCCTGGCGGTGTCATGCAGCACGGAGGCCTGGCGGTGTCATGCACCACGGAGGCCTGGCGGTGTCATGCACGGAGGCCTGCCGGTGTCAATCACGGAGGCCTGGCGGTGTCATGCAGCACAGAGGCCTGGCGGTGTCATGCAGCACAGAGGCCTGGCGGTGTCATGCAGCACGGAGGCCTGGCGGTGTCATGCATGGAGGCCTGGCGGTGTCATGCAGCACGGAGGCCTGGCGGTGTCATGCAGCACGGAGGCATGGCGGTGTCATGCACGGAGGCCTGGCGGTGTCATGCAGCACGGATGCCTGGCGGTGTCATGCATGGAGGCCTGGCGGTGTCATGCAGCACGGAGGCCTGGCGGTGTCATGCAGCACGGAGGCCTGGCGGTGTCATACATGGAGGCTCGGCGGTGTCATGCAGCACGGAGGCCTGGCAGTGTCATACATGGAGGCTCGGCGGTGTCATGCAGCACGGAGGCCTGGCGGTGTCATGCGTGGAGGCCTGGCGGTGTCATGCAGCACGGAGGCCTGGCGGTGTCATGCAGCACGGAGGCCTGGCGGTGTCATGCAGCACGGAGGCCTGGCGGTGTCATGCAGCACGGAGGCCTGGCGGTGTCATGCAGCACGGAGGCCTGGCGGTGTCATGCACGGAGGCCTGGCGGTGTCATGCAGCACGGAGGCCTGGCGGTGTCATGCAGCACGGAGGCCTGGCGGTGTCATGCAGCACGGAGGCCTGGCGGTGTCATGCAGCACGGAGGCCTGGTGGTGTCATGCAGCACGGAGGCCTGGCGGTGTCATGCAGCACGGAGGCCTGGCGGTGTCATGCACGGAGGCCTGGTGGTGTCATGCAGCACGGAGGCCTGGCGGTGTCATGCACGGAGGCCTGGCGGTGTCATTCAGCACGGAGGCCTGGCGGTGTCATGCAGCACGGAGGCCTGGCGGTGTCATGCAGCACGGAGGCCTGGCGGTGTCATGCAGCACGGAGGCCTGGCGGTGTCATGCAGCACGGAGGCCTGGCGGTGTCATGCAGCACGGAGGCCTGGCGGTGTCATGCACGGAGGCCTGGCGGTGTCATGCAGCACGGAGGCCTGGCGGTGTCATGCAGCACGGAGGCCTGGCGGTGTCGTGCAGCACTCCTGCACGGAGGCCTGGCGGTGTCATGCAGCACGGAGGCCTGGCGGTGTCATGCAGCACGGAGGCCTGGCGGTGTCATGCAGCACGGAGGCCTGGCGGTGTCATGCAGCACGGAGGCCTGGTGGTGTCATGCAGCACGGAGGCCTGGCGGTATCATGCAGCACGGAGGCCTGGCGGTGTCATGCACGGAGGCATGGCGGTGTCATGCAGCACGGAGGCCTGGCGGTGTCATGCAGCACGGAGGCCTGGCGGTGTCATGCAACACGGAGGCCTGGCGGTGTCATGCACGGAGGCCTGGCGGTGTCATGCAGCACGGAGGCCTGGCGGTGTCATGCACGGAGGCCTGGCGGTGTCATGCACGGAGGCCTGGCGGTGTCATGCAGCACGGAGGCATGGCGGTGTCATGCAGCACGGAGGCCTGGTGGTGTCATGCACGGAGGCCTGGCGTTGTCATTCAGCACGGAGGCCTGGCGGTGTCATGCAGCACGGAGGCCTGGCGGTGTCATGCAGCACGGAGGCCTGGCGATGTCATGCACGGAGGCCTGGCGGTGTCATGCACTGAGGCCTGGCGGTGTCATGCACTGAGGCCTGGCGGTGTCATGCACTGAGGCCTGGCGGTGTCATGCACTGAGGCCTGGCGGTGTCATGCACTGAGGCCTGGCGGTGTCATGCACGGAGGCCTGGCGGTGTCATGCAGCACGGAGGCCTGGCGGTGTCATGCACGGAGGCCTGGCGGTGTCATGCACGGAGGCCTGGCGGTGTCATGCAGCACGGAGGCCTGGCGGTGTCATGCACGGAGGCCTGGCAGTGTCATGCAGCACGGAGGCCTGGCGGTGTCATGCACGGAGGCCTGGCGGTGTCATGCAGCACGGAGGCCTGGCGGTATCATGCAGCACGGAGGCCTGGCGATGTCATGCAGCACGGAGGCCTGGCGATGTCATGCACGGAGGCCTGGCGGTGTCATGCACTGAGGCCTGGCGGTGTCATGCACTGAGGCCTGGTGGTGTCATGCACTGAGGCCTGGCGGTGTCATGCCCGGAGGCCTGGCGGTGTCATGCAGCACGGAGGCCTGGCGGTGTCATGCAGCACGGAGGCCTGGCGGTGTCATGCAGCACGGAGGCCTGGCGGTGTCATGCACGGAGGCCTGGCAGTGTCATGCAGCACGGAGGCCTGGCGGTGTCATGCAGCACGCAGGCCTGGCGGTGTCATGCACTGAGGCCTGGCGGTGTCATGCACGGAAGCCTGGCGGTGTCATGCAGCACGGAGGCCTGGCGGTGTCATACAGCACGGAGGCCTGGCGGTGTCATGCAGCACGGAGGCCTGGCGGTGTCATGCAGCACGGAGGCCTGGCGGTGTCATGCACGGAAGCCTGGCGGTGTCATGCAGCACGGAGGCCTGGCGGTGTCATGCAGCACGGAGGCCTGGTGGTGTCATGCAGCACGGAGGCCTGGCGGTGTCATGCAGCACGGAGGCATGGCGGTGTCATGCACGGAGGCCTGGCGGTGTCATGCAGCACGGAGGCCTGGCGGTGTCATGCAGAACGGAGGCCTGGCGGTGTCATGCAGCACGGAGGCCTGGCGGTGTCATGCAGCACGGAGGCCTGGCGGTGTCATGCAGCACGGAGGCCTGGCGGTGTCATGCACGGAGGCCTGGCGGTGTCATGCAGCACGGAGGCCTGGCGGTGTCATGCAGCACGGAGGCCTGGCGGTGTCATGCAGCACGGAGGCCTGGCGGTGTCATGCACGGAGGCCTGGCGGTGTCATGCACGGAGGCCTGGCGGTGTCATGCAGCACAGAGGCCTCTCGGTGTCATGCAGCACGGAGGCCTGGCGGTGTCATACATGGAGGCTCGGCGGTGTCATGCAGCACGGAGGCCTGGTGATGTCATGCAGCACGGAGGCCTGGCGGTGTCATGCACGGAGGCCTGGCGGTGTCATGCAGCACGGAGGCCTGGCGGTGTCATGCAGCACGGAGGCCTGGCGGTGTCATGCACGGAGGCCTGGCGGTGTCATGCAGCACGGAGGCCTGGCGGTGTCATGCAGCACGGAGGCCTGGCGGTGTCATGCACGGAGGCCTGGCGGTGTCATGCACGGAGGACTGGCGGTGTCATGCAGCACGGAGGCCTGGCGGTGTCATGCACGGAGGCCTGGCGGTGTCATGCAGCACGGAGGCCTGGCGGTGTCATGCAGCACGGAGGCCTGGCGGTGTCATGCAGCACGGAGGCCTGGCGGTGTCATGCACGGAGGCCTGGCAGTGTCATGCAGCACGGAGGCCTGGCGGTGTCATGCAGCACGCAGGCCTGGCGGTGTCATGCACTGAGGCCTGGCGGTGTCATGCACGGAAGCCTGGCGGTGTCATGCAGCACGGAGGCCTGGCGGTGTCATACAGCACGGAGGCCTGGCGGTGTCATGCAGCATGGAGGCCTGGCGGTGTCATGCAGCACGGAGGCCTGGCGGTGTCATGCACGGAAGCCTGGCGGTGTCATGCAGCACGGAGGCCTGGCGGTGTCATGCAGCACGGAGGCCTGGTGGTGTCATGCAGCACGGAGGCCTGGCGGTGTCATGCAGCACGGAGGCATGGCGGTGTCATGCACGGAGGCCTGGCGGTGTCATGCAGCACGGAGGCCTGGCGGTGTCATGCAGAACGGAGGCCTGGCGGTGTCATGCAGCACGGAGGCCTGGCGGTGTCATGCAGCACGGAGGCCTGGCGGTGTCATGCAGCACGGAGGCCTGGCGGTGTCATGCACGGAGGCCTGGCGGTGTCATGCAGCACGGAGGCCTGGCGGTGTCATGCAGCACGGAGGCCTGGCGGTGTCATGCAGCACGGAGGCCTGGCGGTGTCATGCACGGAGGCCTGGCGGTGTCATGCACGGAGGCCTGGCGGTGTCATGCAGCACAGAGGCCTCTCGGTGTCATGCAGCACGGAGGCCTGGCGGTGTCATACATGGAGGCTCGGCGGTGTCATGCAGCACGGAGGCCTGGTGATGTCATGCAGCACGGAGGCCTGGCGGTGTCATGCACGGAGGCCTGGCGGTGTCATGCAGCACGGAGGCCTGGCGGTGTCATGCAGCACAGAGGCCTCTCGGTGTCATGCAGCACGGAGGCCTGGCGGTGTCATACATGGAGGCTCGGCGGTGTCATGCAGCACGGAGGCCTGGTGATGTCATGCAGCACGGAGGCCTGGCGGTGTCATGCACGGAGGCCTGGCGGTGTCATGCAGCACGGAGGCCTGGCGGTGTCATGCAGCACGGAGGCCTGGCGGTGTCATGCACGGAGGCCTGGCGGTGTCATGCACGGAGGACTGGCGGTGTCATGCAGCACGGAGGCCTGGCGGTGTCATGCAGCACGGAGGCCTGGCGGTGTCATGCACGGAGGCCTGGCGGTGTCATGCAGCACAGAGGCCTGGCGGTGTCATGCAGCACGGAGGCCTGGCGGTGTCATGCAGCACAGAGGCCTGGCGGTGTCATGCAGCACGGAGGCCTGGCAGTGTCATGCACGGAGGCCTGGCGGTGTCATGCAGCACGGAGGCCTGGCGGTGTCATGCACGGAGGCCTGGCGGTGTCATGCAGCACAGAGGCCTCTCGGTGTCATGCAGCACGGAGGCCTGGTGGTGTCATACATGGAGGCTCGGCGGTGTCATGCAGCACGGAGGCCTGGCTTTGTCATGCACGGAGGCCTGGCGGTGTCATGCAGCACGGAGGCCTGGCAGTGTCATGCACGGAGGCCTGGCGGTGTCATGCAGCACGGAGGCCTGGCGGTGTCATGCAGCACGGAGGCCTGGCGGTGTCATGCAGCACGGAGGCCTGGTGGTGTCATGCACGGAGGCCTGGCGGTGTCATGCACGGAGGCCTGGTGGTGTCATGCAGCAGGGAGGCCTGGCGGTGTCATGCACGGAGGCCTGGCGGTGTCATGCAGCACGGAGGCCTGGCGGTGTCATGCACGGAGGCCTGGCGGTGTCATGCAGCACGGAGGCCTGGCGGTGTCATGCACGGAGGCCTGGCGGTGTCATGCAGCACGGAGGCCTGGCAGTGTCATGCACGGAGGCCTGGCGGTGTCATGCAGCACGGAGGCCTGGCGGTGTCATGCAGCACGGAGGCCTGGCGGTGTCATGCAGCACGAAGGCCTGGTGGTGTCATGCACGGAGGCCTGGCGGTGTCATGCACGGAGGCCTGGTGGTGTCATGCAGCACGTAGGCCTGGCGGTGTCATGCACGGAGGCCTGGCGGTGTCATGCAGCACGGAGGCCTGGCGGTGTCATGCACGGAGGCCTGGCGGTGTCATGCAGCACGGAGGCCTGGCGGTGTCATGCAGCACGGAGGCCTGGCGGTGTCATGCGGGGAGGCCTGGCGGTGTCATGCAGCACAGAGGCCTGGCGGTGTCATGCACGGAGGCCTGGCGATGTCATGCAGCACGGAGGCCTGGCGGTGTCATGCAGCACGGAGGCCTGGCGGTGTCATGCAGCACGGAGGCCTGGCGGTGTCATGCAGCACGGAGGCCTGGCGGTGTCATGCAGCACGGAGGCCTGGCGGTGTAATGCAGCACGGAGGCCTGGTGGTGTCATGCACGGAGGCCTGGCGGTGTCATGCACGGAGGCCTGGCGGTGTCATGCAGCACGGAGCCCTGGCGGTGTCATGCAGCACGGAGGCCTGGCTTTGTCATGCACGGAGGCCTGGCAGTGTCATGCAGCACGGAGGCCTGGCGGTGTCATGCAGCACGGAGGCATGGTGGTGTCATGCAGCAAGGAGGCCTGGCGGTGTCATGCAGCACGGAGGCCTGGCGGTGTCATGCAGCACTCCTGCACGGAGGCCTGGCGGTGTCATGCAGCACGGAGGCCTGGCGGTGTCATGCAGCACGGAGGCCTGGCGGTGTCATGCAGCACGGAGGCCTGGCGGTGTCATGCAGCACGGAGGCCTGGCGGTGTCATGCAGCACGGAGGCCTGGCGGTGTCATGCAGCACGGAGGCCTGGCAGTATCATGCAGCACGGAGGCCTGGTGGTGTCATGCACGGAGGCATGGCGGTGTCATGCAGCACGGAGGCCTGGCGGTGTCATGCAGCACGGAGGCCTGGCGGTGTCATGCACGGAGGCCTGGCGGTGTCATGCACGGAGGCCTGGCGGTGTCATGCAGCACGGAGGCATGGCGGTGTCATGCAGCACGGAGGCCTGGTGGTGTCATGCACGGAGGCCTGGCGTTGTCATTCAGCACGGAGGCCTGGCGGTGTCATGCAGCACGGAGGCCTGGCGGTGTCATGCAGCACGGAGGCCTGGCGATGTCATGCACGGAGGCCTGGCGGTGTCATGCACTGAGGCCTGGCGGTGTCATGCACTGAGGCCTGGCGGTGTCATGCACGGAGGCCTGGCGGTGTCATGCAGCACGGAGGCCTGGCGGTGTCATGCACGGAGGCCTGGCGGTGTCATGCAGCACGGAGGCCTGGCGGTGTCATGCACGGAGGCCTGGCAGTGTCATGCAGCACGGAGGCCTGGCGGTGTCATGCACGGAGGCCTGGCGGTGTCATGCAGCACGGAGGCCTGGCGGTATCATGCAGCACGGAGGCCTGGCGGTGTCATGCAGCACGGAGGCCTGGCGATGTCATGCACGGAGGCCTGGCGGTGTCATGCACTGAGGCCTGGCGGTGTCATGCACTGAGGCCTGGCGGTGTCATGCACTGAGTCCTGGCGGTGTCATGCACGGAGGCCTGGCGGTGTCATGCAGCACAGAGGCCTGGCGGTGTCATGCAGCACGGAGGCCTGGCAGTGTCATGCACGGAGGCCTGGCGGTGTCATGCAGCACGGAGGCCTGGCGGTGTCATGCACGGAGGCCTGGCGGTGTCATGCAGCACAGAGGCCTCTCGGTGTCATGCAGCACGGAGGCCTGGTGGTGTCATACATGGAGGCTCGGCGGTGTCATGCAGCACGGAGGCCTGGCTTTGTCATGCACGGAGGCCTGGCGGTGTCATGCAGCACGGAGGCCTGGCAGTGTCATGCACGGAGGCCTGGCGGTGTCATGCAGCACGGAGGCCTGGCGGTGTCATGCAGCACGGAGGCCTGGTGGTGTCATGCACGGAGGCCTGGCGGTGTCATGCACGGAGGCCTGGTGGTGTCATGCAGCAGGGAGGCCTGACGGTGTCATGCACGGAGGCCTGGCGGTGTCATGCAGCACGGAGGCCTGGCGGTGTCATGCAGCACGGAGGCCTGGCGGTGTCATGCACGGAGGCCTGGTGGTGTCATGCAGCACGGAGGCCTGGCAGTGTCATGCACGGAGGCCTGGCGGTGTCATGCAGCATGGAGGCCTGGCGGTGTCATGCAGCACGGAGGCCTGGCGGTGTCATGCAGCACGGAGGCCTGGTGGTGTCATGCACGGAGGCCTGGCGGTGTTATGCACGGAGGCCTGGTGGTGTCATGCAGCACGGAGGCCTGGCGGTGTCATGCACGGAGGCCTGGCGGTGTCATGCAGCACGGAGGCCTGGCGGTGTCATACATGGAGGCTCGGCGGTGTCATGCAGCACGGAGGCCTGGCTTTGTCATGCACGGAGGCCTGGCGGTGTCATGCAGCACGGAGGCCTGGCAGTGTCATGCACGGAGGCCTGGCGGTGTCATGCAGCACGGAGGCCTGGCGGTGTCATGCAGCACGGAGGCCTGGTGGTGTCATGCACGGAGGCCTGGCGGTGTCATGCACGGAGGCCTGGTGGTGTCATGCAGCAGGGAGGCCTGGCGGTGTCATGCACAGAGGCCTGGCGGTGTCATGCAGCACGGAGGCCTGGCGGTGTCATGCACAGAGGCCTGGCGGTGTCATGCAGCACGGAGGCCTGGCGGTGTCATGCACGGAGGCCTGGCGGTGTCATGCAGCACGGAGGCCTGGCAGTGTCATGCACGGAGGCCTGGCAGTGTCATGCAGCACGGAGGCCTGGCGGTGTCATGCAGCACGGAGGCCTGGCGGTGTCATGCAGCATGGAGGCCTGGCGGTGTCATGCAGCACGGAGGCCTGGTGGTGTCATGCACGGAGGCCTGGCGGTGTCATGCACGGAGGCCTGGTGGTGTCATGCAGCACGGAGGCCTGGCGGTGTCATGCACGGAGGCCTGGCGGTGTCATGCAGCACGGAGGCCTGGCGGTGTCATGCACGGAGGCCTGGCGGTGTCATGCAGCACGGAGGCCTGGCGGTGTCATGCAGCACGGAGGCCTGGCGGTGTCATGCACGGAGGCCTGGCGGTGTCATGCAGCACAGAGGCCTGGCGGTGTCATGCACGGAGGCCTGGCGATGTCATGCAGCACGGAGGCCTGGCAGTGTCATGCAGCACGGAGGCCTGGCGGTGTCATGCAGCACGGAGGCCTGGCGGTGTCATGCAGCACGGAGGCCTGGCGGTGTCATGCAGCACGGAGGCCTGGCGGTGTAATGCAGCACGGAGGCCTGGTGGTGTCATGCACGGAGGCCTGGCGGTGTCATGCACGGAGGCCTGGCGGTGTCATGCAGCATGGAGCCCTGGCGGTGTCATGCAGCACGGAGGCCTGGCTTTGTCATGCACGGAGGCCTGGCAGTGTCATGCAGCACGGAGGCCTGGCGGTGTCATGCAGCACGGAGGCATGGCGGTGTCATGCAGCAAGGAGGCCTGGCGGTGTCATGCAGCACTGAGGCCTGGCGGTGTCATGCATGGAGGCCTGGCAGTGTCATGCAGCACGGAGGCCTGGCGGTGTCATGCAGCACGGAGGCCTGGCGGTGTCATGCACGGAGGCCTGGCGGTGTCATGCAGCACGGAGGCCTGGCGGTGTCATGCACGGAGGCCTGGCGGTGTCATGCAGCACGGAGGCCTGGCGGTGTCATGCACGGAGGCCTGGCGGTGTCATGCAGCACGGAGGCCTGGCGGTGTCATGCACAGAGGCCTGGCGGTGTCATGCAGCACGGAGGCCTGGCTTTGTCATGCACGGAGGCCTGGCGGTGTCATGCAGCACGGAGGCCTGGCAGTGTCATGCACGGAGGCCTGGCGGTGTCATGCAGCACGGAGGCCTGGCGGTGTCATGCAGCACGGAGGCCTGGTGGTGTCATGCACGGAGGCCTGGCGGTGTCATGCACGGAGGCCTGGTGGTGTCATGCAGCAGGGAGGCCTGGCGGTGTCATGCACGGAGGCCTGGCGGTGTCATGCAGCACGGAGGCCTGGCAGTGTCATGCACAGAGGCCTGGCGGTGTCATGCAGCACGGAGGCCTGGCGGTGTCATGCACGGAGGCCTGGCGGTGTCATGCAGCACGGAGGCCTGGCAGTGTCATGCAGCACGGAGGCCTGGCGGTGTCATGCAGCACGGAGGCCTGGCGGTGTCATGCAGCACGGAGGCCTGGCGGTGTCATGCAGCACGGAGGCCTGGTGGTGTCATGCACGGAGGCCTGGCGGTGTCATGCACGGAGGCCTGGTGGTGTCATGCAGCAGGGAGGCCTGGCGGTGTCATGCACGGAGGCCTGGCGGTGTCATGCAGCACGGAGGCCTGGCGGTGTCATGCACAGAGGCCTGGCGGTGTCATGCAGCACGGAGGCCTGGCGGTGTCATGCACGGAGGCCTGGCGGTGTCATGCAGCACGGAGGCCTGGCAGTGTCATGCAGCACGGAGGCCTGGCGGTGTCATGCAGCACGGAGGCCTGGCGGTGTCATGCAGCACGGAGGCCTGGCGGTGTCATGCAGCACGGAGGCCTGGTGGTGTCATGCACGGAGGCCTGGCGGTGTCATGCAGCACAGAGGCCTCTCGGTGTCATGCAGCACGGAGGCCTGGCGGTGTCATACATGGAGGCTCGGCGGTGTCATGCAGCACGGAGGCCTGGCTTTGTCATGCACGGAGGCCTGGCGGTGTCATGCAGCACGGAGGCCTGGCAGTGTCATGCACGGAGGCCTGGCGGTGTCATGCAGCACGGAGGCCTGGCGGTGTCATGCAGCACGGAGGCCTGGTGGTGTCATGCACGGAGGCCTGGCGGTGTCATGCACGGAGGCCTGGTGGTGTCATGCAGCAGGGAGGCCTGGCGGTGTCATGCACGGAGGCCTGGCGGTGTCATGCAGCACGGAGGCCTGGCGGTGTCATGCACAGAGGCCTGGCGGTGTCATGCAGCACGGAGGCCTGGCGGTGTCATGCAGCACGGAGGCCTGGCGGTGTCATGCAGCACGGAGGCCTGGCAGTGTCATGCACGGAGGCCTGGCAGTGTCATGCAGCACGGAGGCCTGGCGGTGTCATGCAGCACGGAGGCCTGGCGGTGTCATGCAGCACGGAGGCCTGGCGGTGTCATGCAGCACGGAGGCCTGGTGGTGTCATGCACGGAGGCCTGGCGGTGTCATGCACGGAGGCCTGGTGGTGTCATGCAGCACGGAGGCCTGGCGGTGTCATGCACGGAGGCCTGGCGGTGTCATGCAGCACGGAGGCCTGGCGGTGTCATGCACGGAGGCCTGGCGGTGTCATGCAGCACGGAGGCCTGGCGGTGTCATGCAGCACGGTGGCCTGGCGGTGTCATGCGCGGAGGCCTGGCGGTGTCATGCAGCACAGAGGCCTGGCGGTGTCATGCACGGAGGCCTGGCGATGTCATGCAGCACGGAGGCCTGGCGGTGTCATGCAGCACGGAGGCCTGGCGGTGTCATGCAGCACGGAGGCCTGGCGGTGTCATGCAGCACGGAGGCCTGGCGGTGTCATGCAGCACGGAGGCCTGGCGGTGTAATGCAGCACGGAGGCCTGGTGGTGTCATGCACGGAGGCCTGGCGGTGTCATGCACGGAGGCCTGGCGGTGTCATGCAGCATGGAGCCCTGGCGGTGTCATGCAGCACGGAGGCCTGGCTTTGTCATGCACGGAGGCCTGGCAGTGTCATGCAGCACGGAGGCCTGGCGGTGTCATGCAGCACGGAGGCATGGCGGTGTCATGCAGCAAGGAGGCCTGGCGGTGTCATGCAGCACTGAGGCCTGGCGGTGTCATGCATGGAGGCCTGGCAGTGTCATGCAGCACGGAGGCCTGGCGGTGTCATGCAGCACGGAGGCCTGGCGGTGTCATGCACGGAGGCCTGGCGGTGTCATGCAGCACGGAGGCCTGGCGGTGTCATGCACGGAGGCCTGGCGGTGTCATGCAGCACGGAGGCCTGGCGGTGTCATGCACGGAGGCCTGGCGGTGTCATGCAGCACGGAGGCCTGGCGGTGTCATGCACAGAGGCCTGGCGGTGTCATGCAGCACGGAGGCCTGGCTTTGTCATGCACGGAGGCCTGGCGGTGTCATGCAGCACGGAGGCCTGGCAGTGTCATGCACGGAGGCCTGGCGGTGTCATGCAGCACGGAGGCCTGGCGGTGTCATGCAGCACGGAGGCCTGGTGGTGTCATGCACGGAGGCCTGGCGGTGTCATGCACGGAGGCCTGGTGGTGTCATGCAGCAGGGAGGCCTGGCGGTGTCATGCACGGAGGCCTGGCGGTGTCATGCAGCACGGAGGCCTGGCGGTGTCATGCACAGAGGCCTGGCGGTGTCATGCAGCACGGAGGCCTGGTGGTGTCATGCACGGAGGCCTGGCGGTGTCATGCAGCACGGAGGCCTGGCAGTGTCATGCACGGAGGCCTGGCAGTGTCATGCAGCACGGAGGCCTGGCGGTGTCATGCAGCACGGAGGCCTGGCGGTGTCATGCAGCACGGAGGCCTGGCGGTGTCATGCAGCACGGAGGCCTGGTGGTGTCATGCACGGAGGCCTGGCGGTGTCATGCACGGAGGCCTGGTGGTGTCATGCAGCACGGAGGCCTGGCGGTGTCATGCACGGAGGCCTGGCGGTGTCATGCACCACGGAGGCCTGGCGGTGTCATGCAGCACGGAGGCCTGGCGGTGTCATGCAGCACGGAGGCCTGGCGGTGTCACGCAGCACGGAGGCCTGGCGGTGTCATGCGCGGAGGCCTGGCGGTGTCATGCAGCACAGAGGCCTGGCGGTGTCATGCACGGAGGCCTGGCGATGTCATGCAGCACGGAGGCCTGGCGGTGTCATGCAGCACGGAGGCCTGGCGGTGTCATGCAGCACGGAGGCCTGGCGGTGTCATGCAGCACGGAGGCCTGGCGGTGTCATGCAGCACGGAGGCCTGGCGGTGTAATGCAGCACGGAGGCCTGGCAGTGTCATGCACGGAGGCCTGGCAGTGTCATGCACGGAGGCCTGGCGGTGTCATGCACGGAGGCCTGGCGGTGTCATGCACTGAGGCCTGGCGGTGTCATGCACTGAGGCCTGGCGGTGTCATGCACGGAGGCCTGGCGGTGTCATGCAGCACGGAGGCCTGGCGGTGTCATGCATGGAGGCCTGGCGGTGTCATGCAGCACGGAGGCCTGGCGGTGTCATGCACGGAGGCCTGGCGGTGTCATGCACGGAGGCCTGGCAGTGTCATGCAGCACGGAGTCCTGGCGGTGTCATGCAGCACGGAGGCCTGGCGGTGTCATGCACGGAGGCCTGGCGGTGTCATGCACGGAGGCCTGGCGGTGTCATGCAGCATGGAGCCCTGGCGGTGTCATGCAGCACAGAGGCCTGGCTTTGTCATGCACGGAGGCCTAGCAGTGTCATGCAGCACGGAGGCCTGGCGGTGTCATGCAGCACGGAGGCATGGCGGTGTCATGCAGCAAGGAGGCCTGGCGGTGTCATGCAGCACTGAGGCCTGGCGGTGTCATGCATGGAGGCCTGGCAGTGTCATGCAGCACGGAGGCCTGGCGGTGTCATGCAGCACGGAGGCCTGGCGGTGTCATGCACGGAGGCCTGGCGGTGTCATGCAGCACGGAGGCCTGGCGGTGTCATGCACGGAGGCCTGGCGGTGTCATGCAGCACGGAGGCCTGGCGGTGTCATGCACGGAGGCCTGGCGGTGTCATGCAGCACAGAGGCCTGGCAGTGTCATGCACGGAGGCCTGGCGGTGTCATGCAGCACGGAGGCCTGGCGGTGTCATGCATGGAGGCCTGGCGGTGTCATGCAGCACGGAGGCCTGGCGGTGTGATGCAGCACGGAGGCCTGGCGGTGTCATGCAGCACGGAGGCCTGGCGGTGTCATGCAGCACGGAGGCATGGCGGTGTCATGCAGCAAGGAGGCCTGGCGGTGTCATGCAGCACTGAGGCCTGGCGGTGTCATGCATGGAGGCCTGGCAGTGTCATGCAGCACGGAGGCCTGGCGGTGTCATGCAGCACGGAGGCCTGGCGGTGTCATGCACGGAGGCCTGGCAGTGTCATGCAGCACGGAGGCCTGGCGATGTCATGCACGGAGGCCTGGCGGTGTCATGCACTGAGGCCTGGCGGTGTCATGCACTGAGGCCTGGCGGTGTCATGCACGGAGGCCTGGTGGTGTCATGCAGCATGGAGGCCTGGCGGTGTCATGCACGGAGGCCTGGCGGTGTCATGCAGCACGGAGGCCTGGCGGTGTCATGCAGCACGGAGGCCTGGCGGTGTCATGCACGGAGGCCTGGCGGTGTCATGCAGCACGGAGGCCTGGCGGTGTCATGCAGCACGGAGGCCTGGCGGTGTCATGCACGGAGGCCTGGCGGTGTCATGCAGCACGGAGGCCTGGTGGTGTCATGCACGGAGGCCTGGCGTTGTCATGCAGCACGGAGGCCTGGCGGTGTCATGCAGCACGGAGGCCTGGCGGTGTCATGCAGCATGGAGGCCTGGCGATGTCATGCACGGAGGCCTGGCGGTGTCATGCACTGAGGCCTGGCGGTGTCATGCACGGAGGCCTGGCGGTGTCATGCAGCACGGAGGCCTGGCGGTGTCATGCACGGAGGCCTGGCGGTGTCATGCAGCACGGAGGCCTGGCAGTGTCATGCAGCACGGAGGCCTGGCGGTGTCATGCAGCACGGAGGCCTGGCGGTGTCATGCACGGAGGCCTGGCAGTGTCATGCAGCATGGAGGCCTGGCGGTGTCATACAGCACGGAGGCATGGCGGTGTCATACAGCATGGAGGCCTGGCGGTGTCATACAGCACGGAGGCATGGCGGTGTCATGCAGCACGGAGGCCTGGCGGTGTCATGCAGCATGGAGGCCTGGCGGTGTCATGCAGCACGGAGGCCTGGCGGTGTCATGCAAGGAGGCCTGGCGGTGTCATGCAGCACGGAGGCCTGGCGGTGTCATGCAGCACGGAGGCCTGGCGGTGTCATGCAAGGAGGCCTGGCGGTGTCATGCAGCACGGAGGCCTGGCGGTGTCATGCAGCACGGAGGCCTGGCGGTGTCATGCATGGAGGCCTGGCGGTGTCATGCAGCATGGAGGCCTGGCGGTGTTATGCACGGAGGCCTGGCGGTGTCATGCAGCACGGAGGCCTGGCGGTGTCATGCAGCACGGAGGCCTGGCGGTGTCATGCACGGAGGCCTGGCGGTGTCATGCAGCACGGAGGCCTGGCGGTGTCATGCAGCACGGAGGCCTGGCGGTGTCATGCAGCACGGAGGCCTGGCGGTGTCATGCACGGAGGCCTGGCGGTGTCATGCAGCACGGAGGCCTGGCGGTGTCATGCAGCACGGAGGCCTGGCGGTGTCATGCAGCACGGAGGCCTGGCGGTGTCATGCAGCACGGAGGCCTGGCGGTGTCATGCAGCACGGAGGCCTGGCGGTGTCATGCAGCACGGAGGCCTGGCGGTGTCATGCAGCACGGAGGCCTGGCGGTGTCATGCAGCACGGAGGCCTGGCGGTATCATGCAGCACGGAGGCCTGGCGGTGTCATGCAGCACGGAGGCATGGCGGTGTCATGCAGCACGGAGGCCTGGCGGTGTCATGCAGCACTGAGGCCTGGCGGTGTCATGCATGGAGGCCTGGCGGTGTCATGCAGCACGGAGGCCTGGCGGTGTCATGCAGCACGGAGGCCTGGCGGTGTCATGCACGGATGCCTGGCGGTGTCATGCAGCACGGAGGCCTGGCGGTGCCATGCACGGAGGCCTGGCGGTGTCATGCGGAGGCCTGGCGGTGTCATGCACGGAGGCCTGGCGGTGTCATGCAGCACGGAGGCCTGGAGGTGTCATGCAGCACGGAGGCCTGGCGGTGTCATACACGGAGGCCTGGCGGTGTCATGCAGCACGGAGGCCTGGCGGTGTCATGCACGGAGGCCTGGCGGTGTCATGCAGCACAGAGGCCTGGCGGTGTCATGCAGCACGGAGGCCTGGCGGTGTCAAGCAGCACGGAGGCCTGGCGGTGTCATGCAGCACGGAGACCTGGCGGTGTCATGCACGGAGGCCTGGCGGTGTCATGCAGCATGGAGGCCTGGCGGTGTCATGCAACACGGAGGCCTGGGGGTGTCATGCACGGAGGCCTGGCGGTGTCATGCACGGAGGCCTGGCGGTGTCATGCAGCACGGAGGCCTGGTGGTGTCATGCACGGAGGCCTGGCGTTGTCATGCAGCACGGAGGCCTGGCGGTGTCATGCAGCACGGAGGCCTGGCGGTGTCATGCAGCACGGAGGCCTGGCGATGTCATGCACGGAGGCCTGGCGGTGTCATGCACTGAGGCCTGGCGGTGTCATGCACGGAGGCCTGGCAGTGTCATGCAGCACGGAGGCCTGGCGGTGTCATGCAGCACGGAGGCCTGGCGGTGTCATGCAGCACGGAGGCCTGGCGGTGTCATGCAGCACAGAGGCCTGTCGGTGTCATGCACGGAGGCCTGGTGGTGTCATGCAGCACGGAGGCCTGGCGGTGTCATGCAGCACAGAGGCCTGGCGGTGTCATGCACGGAGGCCTGGCGGTGTCATGCACGGAGGCCTGGCGGTGTCATGGAGCACGGAGGCCTGGCGGTGTCATGCAGCACGGAGGCCTGGTGGTGTCATGCACGGAGGCCTGGCGTTGTCATGCAGCACGGAGGCCTGGCGGTGTCATGCAGCACGGAGGCCTGGCGGTGTCATGCAGCACAGAGGCCTGGCGGTGTCATGCAGCACGGAGGCCTGAAGGTGTCATGCAGCACGGAGGCCTGGCGATGTCATGCACGGAGGCCTGGCGGTGTCATGCACGGAGGCCTGGCGGTGTCATGCACGGAGGCCTGGCGGTGTCATGCAGCACGGAGGCCTGGCGGTGTCATGCTGCACGGAGGCCTGGCGGTGTCATGCAGCACGGAGGCCTGGCGGTGTCATGCACGGAGGCCTGGCAGTGTCATGCAGCACGGAGGCCTGGCGGTGTCATGCAGCACGGAGGCCTGGCGGTGTCATGCAGCACTGAGGCCTGGCGGTGTCATGCAGCACGGAGGCCTGGCGGTGTCATGCAGCACGGAGGCCTGGCGATGTCATGCACGGAGGCCTGGTGGTGTCATGCACTGAGGCCTGGCGGTGTCATGCACTGAGGCCTGGCGGTGTCATGCACTGAGGTCTGGCGGTGTCATGCACTGAGGCCTGGCGGTGTCATGCACTGAGGTCTGGCGGTGTCATGCACGGAGGCCTGGCGGTGTCATGCAGCATGGAGGCCTGGCGGTGTCATGCAGCATGGAGGCCTGGCGGTGTCATGCACGGAGGCCTGGCGGTGTCATGCAGCACGGAGGCCTGGCGGTGTCATGCAGCACGGAGGCCTGGCGGTGTCATGCAGCACGGATGCCTGGCGGTGTCATGCACGGAGGCCTGGCGGTGTCATGCAGCACGGAGGCCTGGCGGTGTCATGCAGCACAGAGGCATGGCGGTGTCATGCAGCACGGAGGCCTGGTGGTGTCATGCAGCACTGAGGCCTGGCGGTGTCATGCATGGAGGCCTGGCGGTGTCATGCAGCACGGAGGCCTGGCGGTGTCATGCAGCACGGAGGCCTGGCGGTGTCATGCACGGATGCCTGGCGGTGTCATGCAGCACGGAGGCCTGGCGGTGTCATGCACGGAGGCCTGGCGGTGTCATGCACGGAGGCCTGGCGGTGTCATGCACGGAGGCCTGGCGGTGTCATGCAGCACGGAGGCCTGGCGGTGTCATGCAGCACGGAGGCCTGGCGGTGTCATACACGGAGGCCTGGCGGTGTCATGCAGCACGGAGGCCTGGCGGTGTCATGCACGGAGGCCTGGCGGTGTCATGCAGCACAGAGGCCTGGCGGTGTCATGCAGCACGGAGGCCTGGCGGTGTCAAGCAGCACGGAGGCCTGGCGGTGTCATGCAGCACGGAGGCCTGGCGGTGTCATGCACTGAGGCCTGGCGGTGTCATGCAGCATGGAGGCCTGGCGGTGTCATGCAACACGGAGGCCTGGGGGTGTCATGCACGGAGGCCTGGCGGTGTCATGCACGGAGGCCTGGCGGTGTCATGCAGCACGGAGGCCTGGCGGTGTCATGCAGCACGGAGGCATGGCGGTGTCATGCAGCACGGAGGCCTGGCGGTGTCATGCAGCACTGAGGCCTGGCGGTGTCATGCATGGAGGCCTGGCGGTGTCATGCAGCACGGAGGCCTGGCGGTGTCATGCAGCACGGAGGCCTGGCGGTGTCATGCACGGATGCCTGGCGGTGTCATGCAGCACGGAGGCCTGGCGGTGTCATGCACGGAGGCCTGGCGGTGTCATGCGGAGGCCTGGCGGTGTCATGCACGGAGGCCTGGCGGTGTCATGCAGCACGGAGGCCTGGAGGTGTCATGCAGCACGGAGGCCTGGCGGTGTCATACACGGAGGCCTGGCGGTGTCATGCAGCACGGAGGCCTGGCGGTGTCATGCACGGAGGCCTGGCGGTGTCATGCAGCACAGAGGCCTGGCGGTGTCATGCAGCATGGAGGCCTGGCGGTGTCAAGCAGCACGGAGGCCTGGCGGTGTCATGCAGCACGGAGACCTGGCGGTGTCATGCACGGAGGCCTGGCGGTGTCATGCAGCATGGAGGCCTGGCGGTGTCATGCAACACGGAGGCCTGGGGGTGTCATGCACGGAGGCCTGGCGGTGTCATGCACGGAGGCCTGGCGGTGTCATGCAGCACGGAGGCCTGGTGGTGTCATGCACGGAGGCCTGGCGTTGTCATGCAGCACGGAGGCCTGGCGGTGTCATGCAGCACGGAGGCCTGGCGGTGTCATGCAGCACGGAGGCCTGGCGATGTCATGCACGGAGGCCTGGCGGTGTCATGCACTGAGGCCTGGCGGTGTCATGCACGGAGGCCTGGCAGTGTCATGCAGCACGGAGGCCTGGCGGTGTCATGCAGCACGGAGGCCTGGCGGTGTCATGCAGCACGGAGGCCTGGCGGTGTCATGCAGCACAGAGGCCTGGCGGTGTCATGCACGGAGGCCTGGTGGTGTCATGCAGCACGGAGGCCTGGCGGTGTCATGCAGCACAGAGGCCTGGCGGTGTCATGCACGGAGGCCTGGCGGTGTCATGGAGCACGGAGGCCTGGCGGTGTCATGCAGCACGGAGGCCTGGTGGTGTCATGCACGGAGGCCTGGCGTTGTCATGCAGCACGGAGGCCTGGCGGTGTCATGCAGCACGGAGGCCTGGCGGTGTCATGCAGCACGGAGGCCTGGCGGTGTCATGCAGCACGGAGGCCTGAAGGTGTCATGCAGCACGGAGGCCTGGCGATGTCATGCACGGAGGCCTGGCGGTGTCATGCACGGAGGACTGGCGGTGTCATGCACGGAGGCCTGGCGGTGTCATGCAGCACGGAGGCCTGGCGGTGTCATGCAGCACGGAGGCCTGGCGGTGTCATGCAGCACGGAGGCCTGGCGGTGTCATGCAGCACGGAGGCCTGGCGGTGTCATGCACGGAGGCCTGGCAGTGTCATGCAGCACGGAGGCCTGGCGGTGTCATGCAGCACGGAGGCCTGGCGGTGTCATGCAGCACTGAGGCCTGGCGGTGTCATGCAGCACGGAGGCCTGGCGGTGTCATGCAGCACGGAGGCCTGGCGATGTCATGCACGGAGGCCTGGTGGTGTCATGCACTGAGGCCTGGCGGTGTCATGCACTGAGGCCTGGCGGTGTCATGCACTGAGGCCTGGCGGTGTCATGCACTGAGGCCTGGCGGTGTCATGCACTGAGGCCTGGCGGTGTCATGCACGGAGGCCTGGCGGTGTCATGCAGCATGGAGGCCTGGCGGTGTCATGCAGCATGGAGGCCTGGCGGTGTCATGCACGGAGGCCTGGCGGTGTCATGCAGCACGGAGGCCTGGCGGTGTCATGCAGCACGGAGGCCTGGCGGTGTCATGCAGCACGGATGCCTGGCGGTGTCATGCACGGAGGCCTGGCGGTGTCATGCAGCACGGAGGCCTGGCGGTGTCATGCAGCACGGAGGCCTGGCGGTGTCATGCAGCACGGAGGCATGGCGGTGTCATGCAGCACGGAGGCCTGGTGGTGTCATGCAGCACTGAGGCCTGGCGGTGTCATGCATGGAGGCCTGGCGGTGTCATGCAGCACGGAGGCCTGGCGGTGTCATGCAGCACGGAGGCCTGGCGGTGTCATGCACGGATGCCTGGCGGTGTCATGCAGCACGGAGGCCTGGCGGTGTCATGCACGGAGGCCTGGCGGTGTCATACACGGAGGCCTGGCGGTGTCATGCACGGAGGCCTGGCGGTGTCATGCACGGAGGCCTGGCGGTGTCATGCAGCACGGAGGCCTGGCGGTGTCATGCAGCACGGAGGCCTGGCGGTGTCATACACGGAGGCCTGGAGGTGTCATGCAGCACGGAGGCCTGGCGGTGTCATGCACGGAGGCCTGGCGGTGTCATGCAGCACAGAGGCCTGGCGGTGTCATGCAGCACAGAGGCCTGGCGGTGTCAAGCAGCACGGAGGCCTGGCGGTGTCATGCAGCACGGAGGCCTGGCGGTGTCATGCACGGAGGCCTGGCGGTGTCATGCAGCATGGAGGCCTGGCGGTGTCATGCAACACGGAGGCCTGGGGGTGTCATGCACGGAGGCCTGGCGGTGTCATGCACGGAGGCCTGGCGGTGTCATGCAGCACGGAGGCCTGGTGGTGTCCTGCACGGAGGCCTGGCGGTGTCATGCAGCACGGAGGCCTGGCGGTGTCAAGCAGCACGGAGGCCTGGCGGTGTCAAGCAGCACGGAGGACTGGCGGTGTCATGCAGCACGGAGGCCTGGCGGTGTCATGCACGGAGGCCTGGCGGTGTCATGCAGCATGGAGGCCTGGCGGTGTCATGCAACACGGAGGCCTGGGGGTGTCATGCACGGAGGCCTGGAGGTGTCATGCACGGAGGCCTGGCGGTGTCATGCAGCACGGAGGCCTGGTGGTGTCATGCACGGAGGCCTGGCGTTGTCATGCAGCACGGAGGCCTGGCGGTGTCATGCAGCACGGAGGCCTGGCGGTGTCATGCAGCACGGAGGCCTGGCGATGTCATGCACGGAGGCCTGGCGGTGTCATGCACTGAGGCCTGGCGGTGTCATGCACGGAGGCCTGGCGGTGTCATGCAGCACGGAGGCCTGGCGGTGTCATGCACGGAGGCCTGGCGGTGTCATGCAGCACGGAGGCCTGGCGGTGTCATGCAGCACGGAGGCCTGGCGGTGTCATGCAGCACGGAGGCCTGGCGGTGTCATGCAGCATGGAGGCCTGGAGGTGTCATGCACGGAGGCCTGGCAGTGTCATGCAGCACAGAGGCCTGGCGGTGTCATACAGCACGGAGGCATGGCGGTGTCATGCAGCACGGAGGCATGGCGGTGTCATGCAGCACGGAGGCCTGGCGGTGTCATGCACGGAGGCCTGGCGGTGTCATGCATGGAGGCCTGGCGGTGTCATGCAGCACGGAGGCCTGGCGGTGTCATGCAGCACGGAGGCCTGGCGGTGTCATGCACGGATGCCTGGCGGTGTCATGCACGGATGCCTGGCGGTGTCATGCAGCACGGAGGCCTGGCGGTGTCATGCATGGAGGCCTGGCGGTGTCATGCGGAGGCCTGGCGGTGTCATGCACGGAGGCCTGGCGGTGTCATGCAGCACGGAGGCCTGGCGGTGTCATGCAGCACGGAGGCCTGGCGGTGTCATACACGGAGGCCTGGCGGTGTCATGCAGCACGGAGGCCTGGCGGTGTCATGCAGCACAGAGGCCTGGCGGTGTCATGCAGCACAGAGGCCTGGCGGTGTCAAGCAGCACGGAGGCCTGGCGGTGTCATGCAGCACGGAGGCCTGGCGGTGTCATGCACGGAGGCCTGGCGGTGTCATGCAGCATGGAGGCCTGGCGGTGTCATGCAACACGGAGGCCTGGGGGTGTCATGCACGGAGGCCTGGCGGTGTCATGCACGGAGGCCTGGCGGTGTCATGCAGCACGGAGGCCTGGTGGTGTCATGCACGGAGGCCTGGCGTTGTCATGCAGCACGGAGGCCTGGCGGAGTCATGCAGCACGGAGGCCTGGCGGTGTCATGCAGCACGGAGGCCTGGCGATGTCATGCACGGAGGCCTGGCGGTGTCATGCACTGAGGCCTGGCGGTGTCATGCACGGAGGCCTGGCGGTGTCATGCAGCACGGAGGCCTGGCGGTGTCATGCACGGAGGCCTGGCGGTGTCATGCAGCACAGAGGCCTGGCGGTGTCATGCAGCACGGAGGCCTGGCGGTGTCATGCAGCACGGAGGCCTGGCGGTGTCATGCAGCACGGAGGCCTGGCGGTGTCATGCACGGAGGCCTGGCAGTGTCATGCAGCACGGAGGCCTGGCGGTGTCATACAGCACGGAGGCATGGCGGTGTCATGCAGCACGGAGGCATGGCGGTGTCATGCAGCACGGAGGCATTGCGGTGTCATGCAGCACGGAGGCCTGGCGGTGTCATGCAACACGGAGGCCTGGCGGTGTCATGCAGCACGGAGGCCTGGCGGTGTCATGCAGCACGGAGGCCTGGCGATGTCATGCACGGAGGCATGGCGGTGTCATGCACTGAGGCCTGGCGGTGTCATGCACGGAGGCCTGGCGGTGTCATGCAGCACGGAGGCCTGGCGGTGTCATGCACGGAGGCCTGGCGGTGTCATGCACGGAGGCCTGGCGGTGTCATGCAGCACGGAGGCCTGGCGGTGTCATGCAGCACGGAGGCCTGGCGGTGTCATGCAGCACGGAGGCCTGGCGGTGTCATGCAGCACGGAGGCCTGGCGGTGTCATGCACGGAGGCCTGGCAGTGTCATGCAGCACGGAGGCCTGGCGGTGTCATGCAGCACGGAGGCCTGGCGGTGTCATGCAGCACGGAGGCATGGCGGTGTCATGCAGCACGGAGGCCTGGCGGTGTCATGCAGCACTGAGGCCTGGCGGTGTCATGCATGAAGGCCTGGCGGTGTCATGCAGCATGGAGGCCTGGCGGTGTCATGCAGCACGGAGGCCTGGCGGTGTCATGCACGGATGCCTGGCGGTGTCATGCAGCACGGAGGCCTGGCGGTGTCATGCACGGAGGCCTGGCAGTGTCATGCAGCACGGAGGCCTGGCGGTGTCATACACGGAGGCCTGGCGGTGTCATGCAGCACGGAGGCCTGGTGGTGTCATGCACGGAGGCCTGGCGTTGTCATGCAGCACGGAGGCCTGGCGGTGTCATGCAGCACGGAGGCCTGGCGGTGTCATGCAGCGCGGAGGCCTGGCGATGTCATGCACGGAGGCCTGGCGGTGTCATGCACTGAGGCCTGGCGGTGTCATGCACGGAGGCCTGGCGGTGTCATGCAGCATGGAGGCCTGGCGGTGTCATGCACGGAGGCCTGGCGGTGTCATGCAGGGAGGCCTGACGGTGTCATGCACGGAGGCCTGGCGGTGTCATGCAGCACGGAGGCCTGGCGGTGTCATGCAGCACGGAGGCCTGGCGGTGTCATGCAGCACGGAGGCCTGGCGGTGTCATGCAGCACGGAGGCCTGGCGGTGTCATGCAGCACGGAGGCCTGGCGGTGTCATGCAGCACGGAGGCCTGGCGGTGTCATGCAGCACGGAGGCCTGGCGGTGTCATGCAGGGAGGCCTGGCGGTGTCATGCACGGAGGCCTGGCGGTGTCATGCAGCACGGAGGCCTGACGGTGTCATGCAGCACGGAGGCCTGGCGGTGTCATGCAGCACGGAGGCCTGGCGGTGTCATGCAGCACGGAGGCCTGGCGGTGTCATGCAGCACGGAGGCCTGGCGGTGTCATGCACGGAGGCCTGGCGGTGTCATGCAGCACGGAGGCCTGGCGGTGTCATGCAGCACGGAGGCCTGGCGGTGTCAAATGGGAGAGACTCCATCTTTCTTTCTGCTCCGACAGCTTGAGACGCTTCTAGGTCAAATGTAATGTTTTAGTTATGAGGTGTTGTTCGCCTGGAGAGAACCGGCTCAGGCTGGCCCTTGTCGAAGGATTGTATTTTTCTTCATGCCGAAGACACAACATCAGGCCGGCCGGCTGGGAACGTGTCCTTGGTACGGGGAGGTACAAGAATTTGGTGGGCGGCAGGCTACTGGCCGTATTTTTCCATGAAGGAACAAGCTTCTATATTAGTGAAAGCACGAAGCAGTTGTGGAGTCAGTCCGTAGGCGGCATCCAGCCGTCAGCAGCGAAGCTATTAATTATTTCAGGGAAGATAGTCGCCATTCCAAAGACTGAGAAGAATTAAGAAACTGATACTCTCTTAGAAAGATTGAAGTTATTTTAGTGGAGACGGCTGGAGAGCTTTGACATTAAGAGCACGGAGGCCTGGCGGTGTCATGCAGCACGGAGGCCTGGCGGTGTCATGCACGGAGGCCTGGCGGTGTCATGCAGCACAGAGGCCTGGCAGTGTCATGCAGCACGGAGGCCTGGCGGTGTCATGCAGCACGGAGGCCTGGCGGTGTCATGCACGGAGGCCTGGCGGTGTCGTGCAGCACGGAGGCCTGGCGGTGTCATGCAGCACGGAGGCCTGGCGGTATCATGCAGCACAGAGGCCTGGCGGTGTCATGCAGCACAGAGGCCTGGCGGTGTCATGCAGCACGGAGGCCTGGCGGTGTCATGCACGGAGGCCTGGCAGTGTCATGCACGGAGGCCTGGCGGTGTCATGCACGGAGGCCTGGCGGTGTCATGCAGCACGGAGGCCTGGCGGTGTCATGCAGCACGGAGGCCTGGCGGTGTCATGCAGCATGGAGGCCTGGCGGTGTCATGCACGGAGGCCTGGCGGTGTCATGCAGCACGGAGGCCTGGTGGTGTCATGCAGCATGGAGGCCTGGCGGTGTCATGCAGCACGGAGGCCTGGCGGTGTCATGCAGCACGGAGGCCTGGCGGTGTCATGCAGCACGGAGGCCTGGCGGTGTCATGCACGGAGGCCTGGCGGTGTCATGCAGCACGGAGGCCTGGCGGTGTCATGCAGCACGGAGGCCTGGCGGTGTCATGCATGGAGGCCTGGCGGTGTCATGCAGCATGGAGGCCTGGCGGTGTCATGCACGGAGGCCTGGCGGTGTCATGCAGCACGGAGGCCTGGCGGTGTCATGCAGCACGGAGGCCTGGCGGTGTCATGCAGCACAGAGGCCTGGCGGTGTCATGCAGCACAGAGGCCTGGCGGTGTCATGCAGCACGGAGGCCTGGCGGTGTCATGCAGCTTGGAGGCCTGGCGGTGTCATGCACGGAGGCCTGGCGGTGTCATTCAGTACGGAGGCCTGGCTGTGTCATGCAGCACGGAGGCCTGGTGGTGTCATGCACGGAGGCCTGGCGGTGTCATGCATCACGGTGGCCTGGCGGTGTCATGCAGCACGGAGGCCTGGCGGTGTCATGCAGCACGGAGGCCTGGCGGTGTCATGCAGCACAGAGGCCTGGCGGTGTCATGCACGGAGGCCTGGCGGTGTCATGCAACACTGAGGCCTGGCGGTGTCATGCAGCACGGAGGCTTGGCGGTGTCATGCACGGAGGCCTGGCGGTGTCATGCAGCACGGAGGCCTGGCGGTGTCATGCACGGAGGCCTGGCGGTGTCATGCAGCACGGAGGCCTGGCGGTGTCATGCACGGAGGCCTGGCGGTGTCATGCAGCATGGAGGCCTGGCGGTGTCATGCAGCACGGAGGCCTGGCGGTGTCATGCAGCACGGAGGCCTGGCGGTGTCATGCAGCACGGAGGCCTGGCGGTGTCATGCAGCACGGAGGCCTGGCGGTGTCATGCATGGAGGCCTGGCGGTGTCATGCACGGAGGCCTGGCGGTGTCATGCAGCACGGAGGCCTGACGGTGTCATGCAGCACGGAGGCCTGACGGTGTCATGCAGCACGGAGGCCTGGCGGTGTCATGCACGGAGGCCTGGCGGTGTCATGCAGCACGGAGGCCTGGCGGTGTCATGCAGCACGGAGGCCTGGTGGTGTCATGCACGGAGGCCTGGCGTTGTCATGCAGCACGGAGGCCTGGCGGTATCATGCAGCACGGAGGCCTGGCGGTGTCATGCAGCACAGAGGCCTGGTGATGTCATGCACGGAGGCCTGGCGGTGTCATGCACTGAGGCCTGGCGGTGTCATGCACTGAAGCCTGGCGGTGTCATGCACGGAGGCCTGGCGGTGTCATGCAGCACGGAGGCCTGGCGGTGTCATGCACGGAGGCCTGGCAGTGTCATGCAGCACGGAGGCCTGGCGGTGTCATGCAGCACGGAGGCCTGGCGGTGTCATGCACGGAGGCCTGGCGGTGTCATGCAGCATGGAGGCCTGGCGGTGTCATGCAGCACGGAGGCCTGGCGGTGTCATGCAGCATGGAGGCCTGGCGGTGTCATGCAGCACGGAGGCCTGGCGGTGTCATGCAGCACGGAGGCCTGGCGGTGTCATGCAGCACGGAGGCCTGGCGGTGTCATGCACGGAGGCCTGGCGGTGTCATGCACGGAGGCCTGGCGGTGTCATGCAGCACGGAGGCCTGGCGGTGTCATGCAGCACGGAGGCCTGGCGGTGTCATGCAGCACGGAGGCCTGGCGGTGTCATGCACGGAGGCCTGGCGGTGTCATGCAGCACGGAGGCCTGGCGGTGTCATGCAGCATGGAGGCCTGGAGGTGTCATGCACGGAGGCCTGGCAGTGTCATGCAGCACAGAGGCCTGGCGGTGTCATACAGCACGGAGGCATGGCGGTGTCATGCAGCACGGAGGCATGGCGGTGTCATGCAGCACGGAGGCCTGGCGGTGTCATGCACGGAGGCCTGGCGGTGTCATGCATGGAGGCCTGGCGGTGTCATGCAGCACGGAGGCCTGGCGGTGTCATGCAGCACGGAGGCCTGGCGGTGTCATGCACGGATGCCTGGCGGTGTCATGCACGGATGCCTGGCGGTGTCATGCAGCACGGAGGCCTGGCGGTGTCATGCATGGAGGCCTGGCGGTGTCATGCGGAGGCCTGGCGGTGTCATGCACGGAGGCCTGGCGGTGTCATGCAGCACGGAGGCCTGGCGGTGTCATGCAGCACGGAGGCCTGGCGGTGTCATACACGGAGGCCTGGCGGTGTCATGCAGCACGGAGGCCTGGCGGTGTCATGCAGCACGGAGGCCTGGCGGTGTCATGCAGCACAGAGGCCTGGCGGTGTCATGCAGCACAGAGGCCTGGCGGTGTCAAGCAGCACGGAGGCCTGGCGGTGTCATGCAGCACGGAGGCCTGGCGGTGTCATGCACGGAGGCCTGGCGGTGTCATGCAGCATGGAGGCCTGGCGGTGTCATGCAACACGGAGGCCTGGGGGTGTCATGCACGGAGGCCTGGCGGTGTCATGCACGGAGGCCTGGCGGTGTCATGCACGGAGGCCTGGCGGTGTCATGCAGCACGGAGGCCTGGTGGTGTCATGCACGGAGGCCTGGCGTTGTCATGCAGCACGGAGGCCTGGCGGAGTCATGCAGCACGGAGGCCTGGCGGTGTCATGCAGCACGGAGGCCTGGCGATGTCATGCACGGAGGCCTGGCGGTGTCATGCACTGAGGCCTGGCGGTGTCATGCACGGAGGCCTGGCGGTGTCATGCAGCACGGAGGCCTGGCGGTGTCATGCACGGAGGCCTGGCGGTGTCATGCAGCACAGAGGCCTGGCGGTGTCATGCAGCACGGAGGCCTGGCGGTGTCATGCAGCACGGAGGCCTGGCGGTGTCATGCAGCACGGAGGCCTGGCGGTGTCATGCACGGAGGCCTGGCAGTGTCATGCA
The DNA here is from genome assembly GCF_964263255.1 of Lissotriton vulgaris. Taxonomy (NCBI): domain Eukaryota; kingdom Metazoa; phylum Chordata; class Amphibia; order Caudata; family Salamandridae; genus Lissotriton; species Lissotriton vulgaris. The sequence continues at coordinate 423,220 of NW_028254400.1, read as the reverse complement.
GCACGGAGGCCTGGCGGTGTCATACAGCACGGAGGCATGGCGGTGTCATGCAGCACGGAGGCATGGCGGTGTCATGCAGCACGGAGGCATTGCGGTGTCATGCAGCACGGAGGCCTGGCGGTGTCATGCAACACGGAGGCCTGGCGGTGTCATGCAGCACGGAGGCCTGGCGGTGTCATGCAGCACGGAGGCCTGGCGATGTCATGCACGGAGGCATGGCGGTGTCATGCACTGAGGCCTGGCGGTGTCATGCACGGAGGCCTGGCGGTGTCATGCAGCACGGAGGCCTGGCAGTGTCATGCACGGAGGCCTGGCGGTGTCATGCACGGAGGCCTGGCGGTGTCATGCAGCACGGAGGCCTGGCGGTGTCATGCAGCACGGAGGCCTGGCGGTGTCATGCAGCACGGAGGCCTGGCGGTGTCATGCAGCACGGAGGCCTGGCGGTGTCATGCACGGAGGCCTGGCAGTGTCATGCAGCACGGAGGCCTGGCGGTGTCATGCAGCACGGAGGCCTGGCGGTGTCATGCAGCACGGAGGCATGGCGGTGTCATGCAGCACGGAGGCCTGGCGGTGTCATGCAGCACTGAGGCCTGGCGGTGTCATGCATGGAGGCCTGGCGGTGTCATGCAGCATGGAGGCCTGGCGGTGTCATGCAGCACGGAGGCCTGGCGGTGTCATGCACGGATGCCTGGCGGTGTCATGCAGCACGGAGGCCTGGCGGTGTCATGCACGGAGGCCTGGCGGTGTCATGCAGCACGGAGGCCTGGCGGTGTCATACACGGAGGCCTGGCGGTGTCATGCAGCACGGAGGCCTGGTGGTGTCATGCACGGAGGCCTGGCGTTGTCATGCAGCACGGAGGCCTGGCGGTGTCATGCAGCACGGAGGCCTGGCGGTGTCATGCAGCGCGGAGGCCTGGCGATGTCATGCACGGAGGCCTGGCGGTGTCATGCACTGAGGCCTGGCGGTGTCATGCACGGAGGCCTGGCGGTGTCATGCAGCACGGAGGCCTGGCGGTGTCATGCACGGAGGCCTGGCGGTGTCATGCAGCACGGAGGCCTGGCGGTGTCATGCAGCACGGAGGCCTGGCGGTGTCATGCAGCACGGAGGCCTGGCGGTGTCATGCAGCACGGAGGCCTGGCGGTGTCATGCAGCACGGAGGCCTGGCGGTGTCATGCAGCACGGAGGCCTGGCAGTGTCATGCAGCACGGAGGCCTGGCGGTGTCATGCAGCACGGAGGCCTGGCGGTGTCATGCAGCACGGAGGCATGGCGGTGTCATGCAGCACGGAGGCCTGGCGGTGTCATGCAGCACTGAGGCCTGGCGGTGTCATGCATGGAGGCCTGGCGGTGTCATGCAGCACGGAGGCCTGGCGGTGTCATGCACGGAGGCCTGGCAGTGTCATGCAGCATGGAGGCCTGGTGGTGTCATGCAACACGGAGGCCTGGGGGTGTCATGCACGGAGGCCTGGGGGTGTCATGCACGGAGGCCTGGCGGTGTCATGCACGGAGGCCTGGCGGTGTCATGCAGCACGGAGGCCTGGTGGTGTCATGCACGGAGGCCTGGCGTTGTCATGCAGCACGGAGGCCTGGCGGTGTCATGCAGCACGGAGGCCTGGCGGTGTCATGCAGCACGGAGGCCTGGCGATGTCATGCACGGAGGCCTGGCGGTGTCATGCACTGAGGCCTGGCGGTGTCATGCACGGAGGCCTGGCGGTGTCATGCAGCACGGAGGCCTGGCGGTGTCATGCACGGAGGCCTGGCGGTGTCATGCAGCACGGAGGCCTGGCGGTGTCATGCAGCATGGAGGCCTGGCGGTGTCATGCAGCACGGAGGCCTGGCGGTGTCATGCAGCACGGAGGCCTGGCGGTGTCATGCACGGAGGCCTGGCAGTGTCATGCAGCACGGAGGCCTGGCGGTGTCATACAGCACGGAGGCATGGCGGTGTCATGCAGCACGGAGGCATGGCGGTGTCATGCAGCACGGAGGCCTGGCGGTGTCATGCAGCACGGAGGCCTGGCGGTGTAATGCGGAGGCCTGGCGGTGTCATGCAACACGGAGGCCTGGCGGTGTCATGCAGCACGGAGGCCTGGCGGTGTCATGCACGGAGGCCTGGCGGTGTCATGCAGCACGGAGGCCTGGCGGTGTCATGCAGCACGGAGGCCTGGCGGTGTCATGCACGGAGGCCTGGCGGTGTCATGCAGCACGGAGGCCTGGCGGTGTCATGCAGCACGGAGGCCTGGCGGTGTCATGCAGCACTGAGGCCTGGCGGTGTCTTGCAGCACGGAGGCCTGGCGGTGTCATGCAGCACAGAGGCCTGGCGGTGTCATGCACGGAGGCCTGGCGGTGTCATGCAGCACGGAGGCCTGGCGGTGTCATGCAGCACGGAGGCCTGGCGGTGTCATGCACGGAGGCCTGGCGGTGTCATGCACGGAGGCCTGGCGGTGTCATGCAGCACGGAGGCCTGGCGGTGTCATGCATGGAGGCCTGGCGGTGTCATGCAGCACGGAGGCCTGGCGGTGTCATGCACGGAGGCCTGGCAGTGTCATGCAGCACGGAGGCCTGGCGGTGTCATGCAGCACGGAGGCATGGCGGTGTCATGCACGGAGGCCTGGCGGTGTCATGCAGCACGGAGGCCTGGCGGTGTCATGCAGCACGGAGGCCTGGCGGTGTCATGCAGCACGGAGGCCTGGCAGTGTCATACACGGAGGCCTGGCGGTGTCATGCAGCACAGAGGCCTGACGGTGTCATGCACGGAGGCCTGGCGGTGTCATGCAGCACAGAGGCCTGGCGGTGTCATGCAGCACGGAGGCCTGGCGGTGTCATGCAGCACGGAGGCCTGGCGATGTCATGCACAGAGGCCTGGCGGTGTCATGCACTGAGGCCTGGCGGTGTCATGCACTGAGGCCTGGCGGTGTCATGCACGGAGGCCTGGCGGTGTCATGCAGCACGGAGGCCTGGCGGTGTCATGCACGGAGGCCTGGCGGTGTCATGCAGCACGGAGGCCTGGCGGTGTCATGCACGGAGGCCTGGCGGTGTCATGCACGGAGGCCTGGCAGTGTCATGCAGCACGGAGGCCTGGCGGTGTCATGCAGCACGGAGGCCTGGCGGTGTCATGCAGCACTGAGGCCTGGCGGTGTCATGCAGCACGGAGGCCTGGCGGTGTCATGCAGCACGGAGGCCTGGCGGTGTCATGCAGCACGGAGGCCTGGCGGTGTCATGCATGGAGGCCTGGCGGTGTCATGCAGCACGGAGGCCTGGTGGTGTCATGCACGGAGGCCTGGCAGTGTCATGCAGCACGGAGGCCTGGCGGTGTCATGCAGCACGGAGGCCTGGCGGTGTCATGCACGGAGGCCTGGCGGTGTCATGCAGCACGGAGGCCTGGTGGTGTCATGCACGGAGGCCTGGCGTTGTCATGCAGCACGGAGGCCTGGCGGTGTCATGCAGCACGGAGGCCTGGCGGTGTCATGCAGCACGGAGGCCTGGCGATGTCATGCACGGAGGCCTGGCGGTGGCATGCACTGAGGCCTGGCGGTGTCATGCATAGAGGCCTGGCGGTGTCATGCAGCACGGAGGCCTGGCGGTGTCATGCAGCACGGAGGCCTGGCGGTGTCATGCAGCACGGAGGCCTGGCGGTGTCATGCAGCACGGAGGCCTGGCGGTGTCATGCAGCACGGAGGCCTGGCGGTGTCATGCACGGAGGCCTGGCAGTGTCATGCAGCACGGAGGCTTGGCGGTGTCATACAGCACGGAGGCATGGCGGTGTCATGCAGCACGGAGGCATGGCGGTGTCATGCAGCACGGAGGCCTGGCGGTGTCATGCAGCACGGAGGCCTGGCGGTGTCATGCACGGAGGCCTGGCGGTGTCATGCATGGAGGCCTGGCGGTGTCATGCAGCACGGAGGCCTGGCGGTGTCATGCAGCACGGAGGCCTGGCGGTGTCATGCAGCACGGAGGCCTGGCGTTGTCATGCAGCACGGAGGCCTGGCGGTGTCATGCAGCACAGAGGCCTGGCGGTGTCATGCAGCACGGAGGCCTGGCGGTGTCATGCAGCACGGAGGCCTGGCGGTGTCATGCAGCACGGAGGCCTGGCGGTGTCATGCACGGAGGCCTGGTGGTGTCATGCAGCACGGAGGCCTGGCGGTGTCATGCAGCACGGAGGCCTGGTGGTGTCATGCAGCATGGAGGCCTGGCGGTGCCATGCAGCACGGAGGCCTGGCGGTGTCATGCACGGAGGCCTGGCGGTGTCATGCACGGAGGCCTGGTGGTGTCATGCAGCACGGAGGCCTGGCGGTGTCATGCAGCACGGAGGCCTGGCAGTGTAATGCAGCACGGAGGCCTGGCGGTGTCATGCAGCACGGAGGCCTGGCTGTGTCATGCAGCACGGAGGCCTGGCGGTGTCATGCAGGGAGGCCTGACGGTGTCATGCACGGAGGCCTGGCGGTGTCATGCAGCACGGAGGCCTGGCGGTGTCATGCAGCACGGAGGCCTGGCGGTGTCATGCAGCACGGAGGCCTGGCGGTGTCATGCAGCACGGAGGCCTGGCGGTGTCATGCAGCACGGAGGCCTGGCGGTGTCATGCAGCACGGAGGCCTGGCGGTGTCATGCAGGGAGGCCTGGCGGTGTCATGCACGGAGGCCTGGCGGTGTCATGCAGCACGGAGGCCTGACGGTGTCATGCAGCACGGAGGCCTGGCGGTGTCATGCAGCACGGAGGCCTGGCGGTGTCATGCAGCACGGAGGCCTGGCGGTGTCATGCAGCACGGAGGCCTGGCGGTGTCATGCACGGAGGCCTGGCGGTGTCATGCAGCACGGAGGCCTGGCGGTGTCATGCAGCACGGAGGCCTGGCGGTGTCAAATGGGAGAGACTCCATCTTTCTTTCTGCTCCGACAGCTTGAGACGCTTCTAGGTCAAATGTAATGTTTTAGTTATGAGGTGTTGTTCGCCTGGAGAGAACCGGCTCAGGCTGGCCCTTGTCGAAGGATTGTATTTTTCTTCATGCCGAAGACACAACATCAGGCCGGCCGGCTGGGAACGTGTCCTTGGTACGGGGAGGTACAAGAATTTGGTGGGCGGCAGGCTACTGGCCGTATTTTTCCATGAAGGAACAAGCTTCTATATTAGTGAAAGCACGAAGCAGTTGTGGAGTCAGTCCGTAGGCGGCATCCAGCCGTCAGCAGCGAAGCTATTAATTATTTCAGGGAAGATAGTCGCCATTCCAAAGACTGAGAAGAATTAAGAAACTGATACTCTCTTAGAAAGATTGAAGTTATTTTAGTGGAGACGGCTGGAGAGCTTTGACATTAAGAGCACGGAGGCCTGGCGGTGTCATGCAGCACGGAGGCCTGGCGGTGTCATGCACGGAGGCCTGGCGGTGTCATGCAGCACAGAGGCCTGGCAGTGTCATGCAGCACGGAGGCCTGGCGGTGTCATGCAGCACGGAGGCCTGGCGGTGTCATGCACGGAGGCCTGGCGGTGTCGTGCAGCACGGAGGCCTGGCGGTGTCATGCAGCACGGAGGCCTGGCGGTATCATGCAGCACAGAGGCCTGGCGGTGTCATGCAGCACAGAGGCCTGGCGGTGTCATGCAGCACGGAGGCCTGGCGGTGTCATGCACGGAGGCCTGGCAGTGTCATGCACGGAGGCCTGGCGGTGTCATGCACGGAGGCCTGGCGGTGTCATGCAGCACGGAGGCCTGGCGGTGTCATGCAGCACGGAGGCCTGGCGGTGTCATGCAGCATGGAGGCCTGGCGGTGTCATGCACGGAGGCCTGGCGGTGTCATGCAGCACGGAGGCCTGGTGGTGTCATGCAGCATGGAGGCCTGGCGGTGTCATGCAGCACGGAGGCCTGGCGGTGTCATGCAGCACGGAGGCCTGGCGGTGTCATGCAGCACGGAGGCCTGGCGGTGTCATGCACGGAGGCCTGGCGGTGTCATGCAGCACGGAGGCCTGGCGGTGTCATGCAGCACGGAGGCCTGGCGGTGTCATGCAGCACGGAGGCCTGGCGGTGTCATGCATGGAGGCCTGGCGGTGTCATGCAGCATGGAGGCCTGGCGGTGTCATGCACGGAGGCCTGGCGGTGTCATGCAGCACGGAGGCCTGGCGGTGTCATGCAGCACGGAGGCCTGGCGGTGTCATGCAGCACAGAGGCCTGGCGGTGTCATGCAGCACAGAGGCCTGGCGGTGTCATGCAGCACGGAGGCCTGGCGGTGTCATGCAGCTTGGAGGCCTGGCGGTGTCATGCACGGAGGCCTGGCGGTGTCATTCAGTACGGAGGCCTGGCTGTGTCATGCAGCACGGAGGCCTGGTGGTGTCATGCACGGAGGCCTGGCGGTGTCATGCATCACGGTGGCCTGGCGGTGTCATGCAGCACGGAGGCCTGGCGGTGTCATGCAGCACGGAGGCCTGGCGGTGTCATGCAGCACAGAGGCCTGGCGGTGTCATGCACGGAGGCCTGGCGGTGTCATGCAACACTGAGGCCTGGCGGTGTCATGCAGCACGGAGGCTTGGCGGTGTCATGCACGGAGGCCTGGCGGTGTCATGCAGCACGGAGGCCTGGCGGTGTCATGCACGGAGGCCTGGCGGTGTCATGCAGCACGGAGGCCTGGCGGTGTCATGCACGGAGGCCTGGCGGTGTCATGCAGCATGGAGGCCTGGCGGTGTCATGCAGCACGGAGGCCTGGCGGTGTCATGCAGCACGGAGGCCTGGCGGTGTCATGCAGCACGGAGGCCTGGCGGTGTCATGCAGCACGGAGGCCTGGCGGTGTCATGCATGGAGGCCTGGCGGTGTCATGCACGGAGGCCTGGCGGTGTCATGCAGCACGGAGGCCTGACGGTGTCATGCAGCACGGAGGCCTGACGGTGTCATGCAGCACGGAGGCCTGGCGGTGTCATGCACGGAGGCCTGGCGGTGTCATGCAGCACGGAGGCCTGGCGGTGTCATGCAGCACGGAGGCCTGGTGGTGTCATGCACGGAGGCCTGGCGTTGTCATGCAGCACGGAGGCCTGGCGGTATCATGCAGCACGGAGGCCTGGCGGTGTCATGCAGCACAGAGGCCTGGTGATGTCATGCACGGAGGCCTGGCGGTGTCATGCACTGAGGCCTGGCGGTGTCATGCACTGAAGCCTGGCGGTGTCATGCACGGAGGCCTGGCGGTGTCATGCAGCACGGAGGCCTGGCGGTGTCATGCACGGAGGCCTGGCGGTGTCATGCAGCACGGAGGCCTGGCGGTGTCATGCAGCACGGAGGCCTGGCGGTGTCATGCACGGAGGCCTGGCGGTGTCATGCAGCATGGAGGCCTGGCGGTGTCATGCAGCACGGAGGCCTGGCGGTGTCATGCAGCATGGAGGCCTGGCGGTGTCATGCAGCACGGAGGCCTGGCGGTGTCATGCAGCACGGAGGCCTGGCGGTGTCATGCAGCACGGAGGCCTGGCGGTGTCATGCATGGAGGCCTGGCGGTGTCATGCACGGAGGCCTGGCGGTGTCATGCAGCACGGAGGCCTGGCGGTGTCATGCAGCACGGAGGCCTGGCGGTGTCATGCAGCACGGAGGCCTGGCGGTGTCATGCACGGAGGCCTGGCGGTGTCATGCAGCACGGAGGCCTGGCGGTGTCATGCAGCACAGAGGCCTGGCGGTGTCATGCAGCACGGAGGCCTGGCGGTGTCATGCATGGAGGCCTGGCGGTGTCATGCAGCACGGAGGCCTGGTGGTGTCATGCACGGAGGCCTGGCAGTGTCATGCAGCACGGAGGCCTGGCGGTGTCATGCAGCACGGAGGCCTGGCGGTCTCATGCAGCATGAAGGCCTGGCGGTGTCATGCAGCACGGAGGCCTGGCGGTGTCATGCAGCACGGAGGCCTGGCGATGTCATGCAGCACGGAGGCCTGGCGGTGTCATGCAGCACGGAGGCCTGGCGGTGTCATGCAGCACGGAGGCCTGGCGGTGTCATGCAGCACGGAGGCCTGGCGGTGTCATGCAGCACGGAGTCCTGGCGGTGTCATGCAGCACGGAGGCCTGGCGGTGTCATGCACGGAGGCCTGGCGGTGTCATGCACGGAGGCCTGGCGGTGTCATGCAGCACGGAGGCCTGGCGGTGTCATAAAGCACGGAGGCCTGGGGGTGTCATGCAGCACGGAGGCCTGGCGGTGTCATGCAGCACGGAGGCCTGGCGGTGTCATGCAGCATGGAGGCCTGGCGGTGTCATGCAGCATGGAGGCCTGGCGGTGTCATGCACGGAGGCCTGGCGGTGTCATGCAGCACGGAGGCCTGGCGGTGTCATGCAGCACGGAGGCCTGGCGGTGTCATGCAGCACGGAGGCCTGGCGGTGTCATGCAGCACGGAGGCCTGGCGGTGTCATGCAGCACGGAGGCCTGGCGGTGTCATGCAGCACGGATGCCTGGCGGTGTCAAGCATGGAGGCCTGGCGGTGTCATGCAGCACGGAGGCCTGGCGGTGTCATGCACGGAGGCCTGGCGGTGTCATGCAGCACAGAGGCCTGGCGGTGTCATGCAGCACGGAGGCCTGGCGGTGTCATACATGGAGGCTCGGTGGTGTCATGCAGCACGGAGGCCTGGCGGTGTCATGCAGCACGGAGGCCTGGCGGTGTCATGCAGCACGGAGGCCTGGCGGTGTCATGCAGCATGGAGGCCTGGCGGTGTCATGCAGCACGGAGGCCTGGCGGTGTAATGCGCGGAGGCCTGGCGGTGTCATGCAGCACGGAGGCCTGGTGGTGTCATGCACGGAGGCCTGGCGGTGTCATGCAGCACGGAGGCCTGGCGGTGTCATGCAGCACGGAGGCCTGGCGGTGTCATGCAGCATGGAGGCCTGGCGGTGTCATGCAGCACGGAGGCCTGGCGGTGTAATGCGCGGAGGCCTGGCGGTGTCATGCAGCACGGAGGCCTGGTGGTGTCATGCACGGAGGCCTGGCGGTGTCATGCAGCACGGAGGCCTGGCGGTGTCATGCAGCACGGAGGCCTGGCGGTGTCATGCAGCACGGAGGCCTGGCGGTGTCATGCAGCACGGAGGCCTGGCAGTGTCATGCACGGAGGCCTGGCGGTGTCATGCAGCACGGAGGCCTGGCGGTGTCATGCAGCACGGAGGCCTGGCGGTGTCATGCAGCACGGAGGCCTGGTGGTGTCATGCACGGAGGCCTGGCGGTGTCATGCACGGAGGCCTGGTGGTGTCATGCAGCACGGAGGCCTGGCGGTGTCATGCACGGAGGCCTGGCGGTGTCATGCAGCACGGAGGCCTGGCGGTGTCATGCAGCACGGAGGCCTGGCGGTGTCATGCAGCACGGAGGCCTGGCGGTGTCATGCAGCACGGAGGCCTGGCGGTGTCATGCATGGACGCCTGGCGGTGTCATGCAGCATGGAGGCCTGGCGGTGTCATGCACGGAGGCCTGGCGGTGTCATGCAGCACGGAGGCCTGGTGGTGTCATGCAGCACGGAGGCCTGGCGGTGTCATGCAGCACGGAGGCCTGGCGGTGTCATGCACCACGGAGGCCTGGCGGTGTCATGCACGGAGGCCTGCCGGTGTCAATCACGGAGGCCTGGCGGTGTCATGCAGCACAGAGGCCTGGCGGTGTCATGCAGCACAGAGGCCTGGCGGTGTCATGCAGCACGGAGGCCTGGCGGTGTCATGCATGGAGGCCTGGCGGTGTCATGCAGCACGGAGGCCTGGCGGTGTCATGCAGCACGGAGGCATGGCGGTGTCATGCACGGAGGCCTGGCGGTGTCATGCAGCACGGATGCCTGGCGGTGTCATGCATGGAGGCCTGGCGGTGTCATGCAGCACGGAGGCCTGGCGGTGTCATGCAGCAGGGAGGCCTGGCGGTGTCATACATGGAGGCTCGGCGGTGTCATGCAGCACGGAGGCCTGGCAGTGTCATACATGGAGGCTCGGCGGTGTCATGCAGCACGGAGGCCTGGCGGTGTCATGCGTGGAGGCCTGGCGGTGTCATGCAGCACGGAGGCCTGGCGGTGTCATGCAGCACGGAGGCCTGGCGGTGTCATGCAGCACGGAGGCCTGGCGGTGTCATGCAGCACGGAGGCCTGGCGGTGTCATGCAGCACGGAGGCCTGGCGGTGTCATGCACGGAGGCCTGGCGGTGTCATGCAGCACGGAGGCCTGGCGGTGTCATGCAGCACGGAGGCCTGGCGGTGTCATGCAGCATGGAGGCCTGGCGGTGTCATGCAGCACGGAGGCCTGGTGGTGTCATGCAGCACGGAGGCCTGGCGGTGTCATGCAGCACGGAGGCCTGGCGGTGTCATGCACGGAGGCCTGGTGGTGTCATGCAGCACGGAGGCCTGGCGGTGTCATGCACGGAGGCCTGGCGGTGTCATTCAGCACGGAGGCCTGGCGGTGTCATGCAGCACGGAGGCCTGGCGGTGTCATGCAGCACGGAGGCCTGGCGGTGTCATGCAGCACGGAGGCCTGGCGGTGTCATGCAGCACGGAGGCCTGGCGGTGTCATGCAGCACGGAGGCCTGGCGGTGTCATGCACGGAGGCCTGGCGGTGTCATGCAGCACGGAGGCCTGGCGGTGTCATGCAGCACGGAGGCCTGGCGGTGTCATGCAGCACTCCTGCACGGAGGCCTGGCGGTGTCATGCAGCACGGAGGCCTGGCGGTGTCATGCAGCACGGAGGCCTGGCGGTGTCATGCAGCACGGAGGCCTGGCGGTGTCATGTAGCACGGAGGCCTGGTGGTGTCATGCAGCACGGAGGCCTGGCGGTATCATGCAGCACGGAGGCCTGGCGGTGTCATGCACGGAGGCATGGCGGTGTCATGCAGCACGGAGGCCTGGCGGTGTCATGCAGCACGGAGGCCTGGCGGTGTCATGCAACACGGAGGCCTGGCGGTGTCATGCACGGAGGCCTGGCGGTGTCATGCAGCACGGAGGCCTGGCGGTGTCATGCACGGAGGCCTGGCGGTGTCATGCAGCACGGAGGCATGGCGGTGTCATGCAGCACGGAGGCCTGGTGGTGTCATGCACGGAGGCCTGGCGTTGTCATTCAGCACGGAGGCCTGGCGGTGTCATGCAGCACGGAGGCCTGGCGGTGTCATGCAGCACGGAGGCCTGGCGATGTCATGCACGGAGGCCTGGCGGTGTCATGCACTGAGGCCTGGCGGTGTCATGCACTGAGGCCTGGCGGTGTCATGCACTGAGGCCTGGCGGTGTCATGCACTGAGGCCTGGCGGTGTCATGCACTGAGGCCTGGCGGTGTCATGCACGGAGGCCTGGCGGTGTCATGCAGCACGGAGGCCTGGCGGTGTCATGCACGGAGGCCTGGCGGTGTCATGCACGGAGGCCTGGCGGTGTCATGCAGCACGGAGGCCTGGCGGTGTCATGCACGGAGGCCTGGCAGTGTCATGCAGCACGGAGGCCTGGCGGTGTCATGCACGGAGGCCTGGCGGTGTCATGCAGCACGGAGGCCTGGCGGTATCATGCAGCACGGAGGCCTGGTGATGTCATGCAGCACGGAGGCCTGGCGATGTCATGCACGGAGGCCTGGCGGTGTCATGCACTGAGGCCTGGCGGTGTCATGCACTGAGGCCTGGTGGTGTCATGCACTGAGGCCTGGCGGTGTCATGCACGGAGGCCTGGCGGTGTCATGCAGCACGGAGGCCTGGCGGTGTCATGCAGCACGGAGGCCTGGCGGTGTCATGCAGCATGGAGGCCTGGCGGTGTCATGCACGGAGGCCTGGCAGTGTCATGCAGCACGGAGGCCTGGCGGTGTCATGCAGCACGCAGGCCTGGCGGTGTCATGCACTGAGGCCTGGCGGTGTCATGCACGGAAGCCTGGCGGTGTCATGCAGCACGGAGGCCTGGCGGTGTCATGCAGCACGGAGGCCTGGCGGTGTCATGCAGCACGGAGGCCTGGCGGTGTCATGCAGCACGGAGGCCTGGCGGTGTCATGCACGGAAGCCTGGCGGTGTCATGCAGCACGGAGGCCTGGCGGTGTCATGCAGCACGGAGGCCTGGTGGTGTCATGCAGCACGGAGGCCTGGGGGTGTCATGCAGCACGGAGGCCTGGTGGTGTCATGCAGCACGGAGGCCTGGCAGTGTCATGCAGCACGGAGGCCTGGCGGTGTCATGCACGGAGGCCTGGCGGTGTCATTCAGCACGGAGGCCTGGCGGTGTCATGCAGCACGGAGGCCTGGCGGTGTCATGCAGCACGGAGGCCTGGCGGTGTCATGCAGCACGGAGGCCTGGCGGTGTCATGCACGGAGGCCTGGCGGTGTCATGCAGAACGGAGGCCTGGCGGTGTCATGCAGAACGGAGGCCTGGCGGTGTCATGCACGGAGGCCTGGCGGTGTCATGCAGCATGGAGGCCTGGCGGTGTCATGCAGCACGGAGGCCTGGCGGTGTCATGCAGCACGGAGGCCTGGCGGTGTCATGCACGGAGGCCTGGCGGTGTCATGCAGCACGGAGGCCTGGCGGTGTCATGCAGCACGGAGGCATGGCGGTGTCATGCACGGAGGCCTGGCGGTGTCATGCAGCATGGAGGCCTGGCGGTGTCATGCAGCATGGAGGCCTGGCGGTGTCATGCAGCACGGAGGCCTGGCGGTGTCATGCAGCACGGAGGCCTGGCGGTGTCATGCACGGAGGCCTGGCGGTGTCATGCAGCACGGAGGCATGGCGGTGTCATGCACGGAGGCCTGGCGGTGTCATGCAGCACGGAGGCCTGGCGGTGTCATGCAGAACGGAGGCCTGGCGGTGTCATGCAGCACGGAGGCCTGGCGGTGTCATGCAGCACGGAGGCCTGGCGGTGTCATGCAGCACGGAGGCCTGGCGGTGTCATGCACGGAGGCCTGGCGGTGTCATGCAGCACGGAGGCCTGGCGGTGTCATGCAGCACGGAGGCCTGGCGGTGTCATGCAGCACGGAGGCCTGGCGGTGTCATGCACGGAGGCCTGGCGGTGTCATGCACGGAGGCCTGGCGGTGTCATGCAGCACAGAGGCCTCTCGGTGTCATGCAGCACGGAGGCCTGGCGGTGTCATACATGGAGGCTCGGCGGTGTCATGCAGCACGGAGGCCTGGTGATGTCATGCAGCACGGAGGCCTGGCGGTGTCATGCACGGAGGCCTGGCGGTGTCATGCAGCACGGAGGCCTGGCGGTGTCATGCAGCACGGAGGCCTGGCGGTGTCATGCACGGAGGCCTGGCGGTGTCATGCAGCACGGAGGCCTGGCGGTGTCATGCAGCACGGAGGCCTGGCGGTGTCATGCACGGAGGCCTGGCGGTGTCATGCACGGAGGACTGGCGGTGTCATGCAGCACGGAGGCCTGGCGGTGTCATGCAGCACGGAGGCCTGGCGGTGTCATGCACGGAGGCCTGGCGGTGTCATGCAGCACGGAGGCCTGGCGGTGTCATGCAGCACGGAGGCCTGGCGGTGTCATGCAGCACGGAGGCCTGGTGGTGTCATGCACGGAGGCCTGGCGGTGTCATGCACGGAGGCCTGGTGGTGTCATGCAGCACGGAGGCCTGGCGGTGTCATGCACGGAGGCCTGGCGGTGTCATGCAGCACGGAGGCCTGGCGGTGTCATGCAGCACGGAGGCCTGGCGGTGTCATGCAGCACGGAGGCCTGGCGGTGTCATGCAGCACGGAGGCCTGGCGGTGTCATGCATGGACGCCTGGCGGTGTCATGCAGCATGGAGGCCTGGCGGTGTCATGCACGGAGGCCTGGCGGTGTCATGCAGCACGGAGGCCTGGTGGTGTCATGCAGCACGGAGGCCTGGCGGTGTCATGCAGCACGGAGGCCTGGCGGTGTCATGCACCACGGAGGCCTGGCGGTGTCATGCACGGAGGCCTGCCGGTGTCAATCACGGAGGCCTGGCGGTGTCATGCAGCACAGAGGCCTGGCGGTGTCATGCAGCACAGAGGCCTGGCGGTGTCATGCAGCACGGAGGCCTGGCGGTGTCATGCATGGAGGCCTGGCGGTGTCATGCAGCACGGAGGCCTGGCGGTGTCATGCAGCACGGAGGCATGGCGGTGTCATGCACGGAGGCCTGGCGGTGTCATGCAGCACGGATGCCTGGCGGTGTCATGCATGGAGGCCTGGCGGTGTCATGCAGCACGGAGGCCTGGCGGTGTCATGCAGCAGGGAGGCCTGGCGGTGTCATACATGGAGGCTCGGCGGTGTCATGCAGCACGGAGGCCTGGCAGTGTCATACATGGAGGCTCGGCGGTGTCATGCAGCACGGAGGCCTGGCGGTGTCATGCGTGGAGGCCTGGCGGTGTCATGCAGCACGGAGGCCTGGCGGTGTCATGCAGCACGGAGGCCTGGCGGTGTCATGCAGCACGGAGGCCTGGCGGTGTCATGCAGCACGGAGGCCTGGCGGTGTCATGCAGCACGGAGGCCTGGCGGTGTCATGCACGGAGGCCTGGCGGTGTCATGCAGCACGGAGGCCTGGCGGTGTCATGCAGCACGGAGGCCTGGCGGTGTCATGCAGCATGGAGGCCTGGCGGTGTCATGCAGCACGGAGGCCTGGTGGTGTCATGCAGCACGGAGGCCTGGCGGTGTCATGCAGCACGGAGGCCTGGCGGTGTCATGCACGGAGGCCTGGTGGTGTCATGCAGCACGGAGGCCTGGCGGTGTCATGCACGGAGGCCTGGCGGTGTCATTCAGCACGGAGGCCTGGCGGTGTCATGCAGCACGGAGGCCTGGCGGTGTCATGCAGCACGGAGGCCTGGCGGTGTCATGCAGCACGGAGGCCTGGCGGTGTCATGCAGCACGGAGGCCTGGCGGTGTCATGCAGCACGGAGGCCTGGCGGTGTCATGCACGGAGGCCTGGCGGTGTCATGCAGCACGGAGGCCTGGCGGTGTCATGCAGCACGGAGGCCTGGCGGTGTCATGCAGCACTCCTGCACGGAGGCCTGGCGGTGTCATGCAGCACGGAGGCCTGGCGGTGTCATGCAGCACGGAGGCCTGGCGGTGTCATGCAGCACGGAGGCCTGGCGGTGTCATGTAGCACGGAGGCCTGGTGGTGTCATGCAGCACGGAGGCCTGGCGGTATCATGCAGCACGGAGGCCTGGCGGTGTCATGCACGGAGGCATGGCGGTGTCATGCAGCACGGAGGCCTGGCGGTGTCATGCAGCACGGAGGCCTGGCGGTGTCATGCAACACGGAGGCCTGGCGGTGTCATGCACGGAGGCCTGGCGGTGTCATGCAGCACGGAGGCCTGGCGGTGTCATGCACGGAGGCCTGGCGGTGTCATGCAGCACGGAGGCATGGCGGTGTCATGCAGCACGGAGGCCTGGTGGTGTCATGCACGGAGGCCTGGCGTTGTCATTCAGCACGGAGGCCTGGCGGTGTCATGCAGCACGGAGGCCTGGCGGTGTCATGCAGCACGGAGGCCTGGCGATGTCATGCACGGAGGCCTGGCGGTGTCATGCACTGAGGCCTGGCGGTGTCATGCACTGAGGCCTGGCGGTGTCATGCACTGAGGCCTGGCGGTGTCATGCACTGAGGCCTGGCGGTGTCATGCACTGAGGCCTGGCGGTGTCATGCACGGAGGCCTGGCGGTGTCATGCAGCACGGAGGCCTGGCGGTGTCATGCACGGAGGCCTGGCGGTGTCATGCACGGAGGCCTGGCGGTGTCATGCAGCACGGAGGCCTGGCGGTGTCATGCACGGAGGCCTGGCAGTGTCATGCAGCACGGAGGCCTGGCGGTGTCATGCACGGAGGCCTGGCGGTGTCATGCAGCACGGAGGCCTGGCGGTATCATGCAGCACGGAGGCCTGGTGATGTCATGCAGCACGGAGGCCTGGCGATGTCATGCACGGAGGCCTGGCGGTGTCATGCACTGAGGCCTGGCGGTGTCATGCACTGAGGCCTGGTGGTGTCATGCACTGAGGCCTGGCGGTGTCATGCACGGAGGCCTGGCGGTGTCATGCAGCACGGAGGCCTGGCGGTGTCATGCAGCACGGAGGCCTGGCGGTGTCATGCAGCATGGAGGCCTGGCGGTGTCATGCACGGAGGCCTGGCAGTGTCATGCAGCACGGAGGCCTGGCGGTGTCATGCAGCACGCAGGCCTGGCGGTGTCATGCACTGAGGCCTGGCGGTGTCATGCACGGAAGCCTGGCGGTGTCATGCAGCACGGAGGCCTGGCGGTGTCATGCAGCACGGAGGCCTGGCGGTGTCATGCAGCACGGAGGCCTGGCGGTGTCATGCAGCACGGAGGCCTGGCGGTGTCATGCACGGAAGCCTGGCGGTGTCATGCAGCACGGAGGCCTGGCGGTGTCATGCAGCACGGAGGCCTGGTGGTGTCATGCAGCACGGAGGCCTGGGGGTGTCATGCAGCACGGAGGCCTGGTGGTGTCATGCAGCACGGAGGCCTGGCAGTGTCATGCAGCACGGAGGCCTGGCGGTGTCATGCACGGAGGCCTGGCGGTGTCATTCAGCACGGAGGCCTGGCGGTGTCATGCAGCACGGAGGCCTGGCGGTGTCATGCAGCACGGAGGCCTGGCGGTGTCATGCAGCACGGAGGCCTGGCGGTGTCATGCACGGAGGCCTGGCGGTGTCATGCAGAACGGAGGCCTGGCGGTGTCATGCAGAACGGAGGCCTGGCGGTGTCATGCACGGAGGCCTGGCGGTGTCATGCAGCATGGAGGCCTGGCGGTGTCATGCAGCACGGAGGCCTGGCGGTGTCATGCAGCACGGAGGCCTGGCGGTGTCATGCACGGAGGCCTGGCGGTGTCATGCAGCACGGAGGCCTGGCGGTGTCATGCAGCACGGAGGCATGGCGGTGTCATGCACGGAGGCCTGGCGGTGTCATGCAGCATGGAGGCCTGGCGGTGTCATGCAGCATGGAGGCCTGGCGGTGTCATGCAGCACGGAGGCCTGGCGGTGTCATGCAGCACGGAGGCCTGGCGGTGTCATGCACGGAGGCCTGGCGGTGTCATGCAGCACGGAGGCATGGCGGTGTCATGCACGGAGGCCTGGCGGTGTCATGCAGCACGGAGGCCTGGCGGTGTCATGCAGAACGGAGGCCTGGCGGTGTCATGCAGCACGGAGGCCTGGCGGTGTCATGCAGCACGGAGGCCTGGCGGTGTCATGCAGCACGGAGGCCTGGCGGTGTCATGCACGGAGGCCTGGCGGTGTCATGCAGCACGGAGGCCTGGCGGTGTCATGCAGCACGGAGGCCTGGCGGTGTCATGCAGCACGGAGGCCTGGCGGTGTCATGCACGGAGGCCTGGCGGTGTCATGCACGGAGGCCTGGCGGTGTCATGCAGCACAGAGGCCTCTCGGTGTCATGCAGCACGGAGGCCTGGCGGTGTCATACATGGAGGCTCGGCGGTGTCATGCAGCACGGAGGCCTGGTGATGTCATGCAGCACGGAGGCCTGGCGGTGTCATGCACGGAGGCCTGGCGGTGTCATGCAGCACGGAGGCCTGGCGGTGTCATGCAGCACGGAGGCCTGGCGGTGTCATGCACGGAGGCCTGGCGGTGTCATGCAGCACGGAGGCCTGGCGGTGTCATGCAGCACGGAGGCCTGGCGGTGTCATGCACGGAGGCCTGGCGGTGTCATGCACGGAGGACTGGCGGTGTCATGCAGCACGGAGGCCTGGCGGTGTCATGCAGCACGGAGGCCTGGCGGTGTCATGCACGGAGGCCTGGCGGTGTCATGCAGCACAGAGGCCTGGCGGTGTCATGCAGCACGGAGGCCTGGCGGTGTCATGCAGCACAGAGGCCTGGCGGTGTCATGCAGCACGGAGGCCTGGCAGTGTCATGCACGGAGGCCTGGCGGTGTCATGCAGCACGGAGGCCTGGCGGTGTCATGCACGGAGGCCTGGCGGTGTCATGCAGCACAGAGGCCTCTCGGTGTCATGCAGCACGGAGGCCTGGTGGTGTCATACATGGAGGCTCGGCGGTTTCATGCAGCACGGAGGCCTGGCTTTGTCATGCACGGAGGCCTGGCGGTGTCATGCAGCACGGAGGCCTGGCAGTGTCATGCACGGAGGCCTGGCGGTGTCATGCAGCACGGAGGCCTGGCGGTGTCATGCAGCACGGAGGCCTGGCGGTGTCATGCAGCACGGAGGCCTGGTGGTGTCATGCACGGAGGCCTGGCGGTGTCATGCACGGAGGCCTGGTGGTGTCATGCAGCAGGGAGGCCTGGCGGTGTCATGCACGGAGGCCTGGCGGTGTCATGCAGCACGGAGGCCTGGCGGTGTCATGCACGGAGGCCTGGCGGTGTCATGCAGCACGGAGGCCTGGCGGTGTCATGCACGGAGGCCTGGCGGTGTCATGCAGCACGGAGGCCTGGCAGTGTCATGCACGGAGGCCTGGCGGTGTCATGCAGCACGGAGGCCTGGCGGTGTCATGCAGCACGGAGGCCTGGCGGTGTCATGCAGCACGAAGGCCTGGTGGTGTCATGCACGGAGGCCTGGCGGTGTCATGCACGGAGGCCTGGTGGTGTCATGCAGCACGTAGGCCTGGCGGTGTCATGCACGGAGGCCTGGCGGTGTCATGCAGCACGGAGGCCTGGCGGTGTCATGCACGGAGGCCTGGCAGTGTCATGCAGCACGGAGGCCTGGCGGTGTCATGCAGCACGGAGGCCTGGCGGTGTCATGCGGGGAGGCCTGGCGGTGTCATGCAGCACAGAGGCCTGGCGGTGTCATGCACGGAGGCCTGGCGATGTCATGCAGCACGGAGGCCTGGCGGTGTCATGCAGCACGGAGGCCTGGCGGTGTCATGCAGCACGGAGGCCTGGCGGTGTCATGCAGCACGGAGGCCTGGCGGTGTCATGCAGCACGGAGGCCTGGCGGTGTAATGCAGCACGGAGGCCTGGTGGTGTCATGCACGGAGGCCTGGCGGTGTCATGCACGGAGGCCTGGCGGTGTCATGCAGCACGGAGCCCTGGCGGTGTCATGCAGCACGGAGGCCTGGCTTTGTCATGCACGGAGGCCTGGCAGTGTCATGCAGCACGGAGGCCTGGCGGTGTCATGCAGCACGGAGGCATGGTGGTGTCATGCAGCAAGGAGGCCTGGCGGTGTCATGCAGCACGGAGGCCTGGCGGTGTCATGCAGCACTCCTGCACGGAGGCCTGGCGGTGTCATGCAGCACGGAGGCCTGGCGGTGTCATGCAGCACGGAGGCCTGGCGGTGTCATGCAGCACGGAGGCCTGGCGGTGTCATGCAGCACGGAGGCCTGGCGGTGTCATGCAGCACGGAGGCCTGGCGGTGTCATGCAGCACGGAGGCCTGGCAGTATCATGCAGCACGGAGGCCTGGTGGTGTCATGCACGGAGGCATGGCGGTGTCATGCAGCACGGAGGCCTGGCGGTGTCATGCAGCACGGAGGCCTGGCAGTGTCATGCAACACGGAGGCCTGGCGGTGTCATGCACGGAGGCCTGGCGGTGTCATGCAGCACGGAGGCCTGGCGGTGTCATGCACGGAGGCCTGGCGGTGTCATGCACGGAGGCCTGGCGGTGTCATGCAGCACGGAGGCATGGCGGTGTCATGCAGCACGGAGGCCTGGTGGTGTCATGCACGGAGGCCTGGCGTTGTCATTCAGCACGGAGGCCTGGCGGTGTCATGCAGCACGGAGGCCTGGCGGTGTCATGCAGCACGGAGGCCTGGCGATGTCATGCACGGAGGCCTGGCGGTGTCATGCACTGAGGCCTGGCGGTGTCATGCACTGAGGCCTGGCGGTGTCATGCACGGAGGCCTGGCGGTGTCATGCAGCACGGAGGCCTGGCGGTGTCATGCACGGAGGCCTGGCGGTGTCATGCAGCACGGAGGCCTGGCGGTGTCATGCACGGAGGCCTGGCAGTGTCATGCAGCACGGAGGCCTGGCGGTGTCATGCACGGAGGCCTGGCGGTGTCATGCAGCACGGAGGCCTGGCGGTATCATGCAGCACGGAGGCCTGGCGGTGTCATGCAGCACGGAGGCCTGGCGATGTCATGCACGGAGGCCTGGCGGTGTCATGCACTGAGGCCTGGCGGTGTCATGCACTGAGGCCTGGCGGTGTCATGCACTGAGTCCTGGCGGTGTCATGCACGGAGGCCTGGCGGTGTCATGCAGCACAGAGGCCTGGCGGTGTCATGCAGCACGGAGGCCTGGCAGTGTCATGCACGGAGGCCTGGCGGTGTCATGCAGCACGGAGGCCTGGCGGTGTCATGCACGGAGGCCTGGCGGTGTCATGCAGCACAGAGGCCTCTCGGTGTCATGCAGCACGGAGGCCTGGTGGTGTCATACATGGAGGCTCGGCGGTGTCATGCAGCACGGAGGCCTGGCTTTGTCATGCACGGAGGCCTGGCGGTGTCATGCAGCACGGAGGCCTGGCAGTGTCATGCACGGAGGCCTGGCGGTGTCATGCAGCACGGAGGCCTGGCGGTGTCATGCAGCACGGAGGCCTGGTGGTGTCATGCACGGAGGCCTGGCGGTGTCATGCACGGAGGCCTGGTGGTGTCATGCAGCAGGGAGGCCTGACGGTGTCATGCACGGAGGCCTGGCGGTGTCATGCAGCACGGAGGCCTGGCGGTGTCATGCACGGAGGCCTGGCAGTGTCATGCAGCACGGAGGCCTGGCGGTGTCATGCACGGAGGCCTGGCGGTGTCATGCAGCACGGAGGCCTGGCGGTATCATGCAGCACGGAGGCCTGGCGGTGTCATGCAGCACGGAGGCCTGGCGATGTCATGCACGGAGGCCTGGCGGTGTCATGCACTGAGGCCTGGCGGTGTCATGCACTGAGGCCTGGCGGTGTCATGCACTGAGTCCTGGCGGTGTCATGCACGGAGGCCTGGCGGTGTCATGCAGCACAGAGGCCTGGCGGTGTCATGCAGCACGGAGGCCTGGCAGTGTCATGCACGGAGGCCTGGCGGTGTCATGCAGCACGGAGGCCTGGCGGTGTCATGCACGGAGGCCTGGCGGTGTCATGCAGCACAGAGGCCTCTCGGTGTCATGCAGCACGGAGGCCTGGTGGTGTCATACATGGAGGCTCGGCGGTGTCATGCAGCACGGAGGCCTGGCTTTGTCATGCACGGAGGCCTGGCGGTGTCATGCAGCACGGAGGCCTGGCAGTGTCATGCACGGAGGCCTGGCGGTGTCATGCAGCACGGAGGCCTGGCGGTGTCATGCAGCACGGAGGCCTGGTGGTGTCATGCACGGAGGCCTGGCGGTGTCATGCACGGAGGCCTGGTGGTGTCATGCAGCAGGGAGGCCTGACGGTGTCATGCACGGAGGCCTGGCGGTGTCATGCAGCACGGAGGCCTGGCGGTGTCATGCACGGAGGCCTGGTGGTGTCATGCAGCACGGAGGCCTGGCAGTGTCATGCACGGAGGCCTGGCGGTGTCATGCAGCATGGAGGCCTGGCGGTGTCATGCAGCACGGAGGCCTGGCGGTGTCATGCAGCACGGAGGCCTGGTGGTGTCATGCACGGAGGCCTGGCGGTGTCATGCACGGAGGCCTGGTGGTGTCATGCAGCACGGAGGCCTGGCGGTGTCATGCACGGAGGCCTGGCGGTGTCATGCAGCACGGAGGCCTGGCGGTGTCATACATGGAGGCTCGGCGGTGTCATGCAGCACGGAGGCCTGGCTTTGTCATGCACGGAGGCCTGGCGGTGTCATGCAGCACGGAGGCCTGGCAGTGTCATGCACGGAGGCCTGGCGGTGTCATGCAGCACGGAGGCCTGGCGGTGTCATGCAGCACGGAGGCCTGGTGGTGTCATGCACGGAGTCCTGGCGGTGTCATGCACGGAGGCCTGGTGGTGTCATGCAGCAGGGAGGCCTGGCGGTGTCATGCACGGAGGCCTGGCGGTGCCATGCAGCACGGAGGCCTGGCGGTGTCATGCACGGAGGCCTGGCGGTGTCATGCAGCACGGAGGCCTGGCGGTGTCATGCACGGAGGCCTGGCGGTGTCATGCAGCACAGAGGCCTGGCAGTGTCATGCACGGAGGCCTGGCGGTGTCATGCAGCACGGAGGCCTGGCGGTGTCATGCATGGAGGCCTGGCGGTGTCATGCAGCACGGAGGCCTGGCGGTGTGATGCAGCACGGAGGCCTGGCGGTGTCATGCAGCACGGAGGCCTGGCGGTGTCATGCAGCACGGAGGCCTGGCGGTGTCATGCAGCACGGAGGCCTGGCGGTGTCATGCAGCACGGAGGCCTGGCGGTGTCATGCAGCACGGAGGCCTGGCGGTGTCATGCAGCACGGAGGCCTGGCGGTGTCATGCAGCACTGAGGCCTGGCGGTGTCTTGCAGCACGGAGGCCTGGCGGTGTCATGCAGCACAGAGGCCTGGCGGTGTCATGCACGGAGGCCTGGCGGTGTCATGCAGCACGGATGCCTGGCGGTGTCATGCAGCACGGAGGCCTGGCGGTGTCATGCACGGAGGCCTGGCGGTGTCATGCACGGAGGCCTGGTGGTGTCATGCAGCACGGAGGCCTGGCGGTGTCATGCATGGAGGCCTGGCGGTGTCATGCAGCACGGAGGCCTGGCGGTGTCATGCACGGAGGCCTGGCAGTGTCATGCAGCACGGAGGCCTGGCGGTGTCATGCAGCAGGGAGGCCTGGCGGTGTCATGCACGGAGACCTGGCGGTGTCATGCACGGAGGCCTGGCGGTGTCATGCAGCACGGAGGCCTGGCGGTGTCATGCAGCACGGAGGCCTGGCAGTGTCATGCAGCACGGAGGCCTGGCAGTGTCATACACGGAGGCCTGGCGGTGTCATGCAGCACGGAGGCCTGACGGTGTCATGCACGGAGGCCTGGCGGTGTCATGCAGCACAGAGGCCTGGCGGTGTCATGCAGCACGGAGGCCTGGCGGTGTCATGCAGCACGGAGGCCTGGCGGTGTCATGCAGCACGGAGGCCTGGCGATGTCATGCACGGAGGCCTGGCGGTGTCATGCACTGAGGCCTGGCGGTGTCATGCACTGAGGCCTGGCGGTGTCATGCACGGAGGCCTGGCGGTGTCATGCAGCACGGAGGCCTGGCGGTGTCATGCATGGAGGCCTGGCGGTGTCATGCAGCACGGAGGCCTGGCGGTGTCATGCACGGAGGCCTGGCGGTGTCATGCACGGAGGCCTGGCAGTGTCATGCAGCACGGAGGCCTGGCGGTGTCATGCAGCACGGAGGCCTGGCGGTGTCATGCAGCACTGAGGCCTGGCGGTGTCATGCAGCACGGAGGCCTGGCGGTGTCATGCAGCACGGAGGCCTGGCGGTGTCATGCAGCACGGAGGCCTGGCGGTGTCATGCAGCACGGAGGCCTGGCGATGTCATGCACGGAGGCCTGGCGGTGTCATGCACTGAGGCCTGGCGGTGTCATGCACTGAGGCCTGGCGGTGTCATGCACGGAGGCCTGGTGGTGTCATGCAGCATGGAGGCCTGGCGGTGTCATGCACGGAGGCCTGGCGGTGTCATACAGCACGGAGGCCTGGCGGTGTCATGCAGCACGGAGGCCTGGCGGTGTCATGCACGGAGGCCTGGCGGTGTCATGCAGCACGGAGGCCTGGCGGTGTCATGCAGCACGGAGGCCTGGCGGTGTCATGCACGGAGGCCTGGCGGTGTCATGCAGCACGGAGGCCTGGTGGTGTCATGCACGGAGGCCTGGCGTTGTCATGCAGCATGGAGGCCTGGCGGTGTCATGCAGCACGGAGGCCTGGCGGTGTCATGCAGCATGGAGGCCTGGCGATGTCATGCACGGAGGCCTGGCGGTGTCATGCACTGAGGCCTGGCGGTGTCATGCACGGAGGCCTGGCGGTGTCATGCAGCACGGAGGCCTGGTGGTGTCATGCACGGAGGCCTGGCGGTGTCATGCAGCATGGAGGCCTGGCAGTGTCATGCAGCACGGAGGCCTGGCGGTGTCATGCAGCACGGAGGCCTGGCGGTGTCATGCACGGAGGCCTGGCAGTGTCATGCAGCATGGAGGCCTGGCGGTGTCATACAGCACGGAGGCATGGCGGTGTCATACAGCATGGAGGCCTGGCGGTGTCATACAGCACGGAGGCATGGCAGTGTCATGCAGCACGGAGGCCTGGCGGTGTCATGCAGCATGGAGGCCTGGCGGTGTCATGCAGCACGGAGGCCTGGCGGTGTCATGCAGCACGGAGGCCTGGCGGTGTCATGCATGGAGGCCTGGCGGTGTCATGCAGCACGGAGGCCTGGCGGTGTTATGCACGGAGGCCTGGCGGTGTCATGCAGCACGGAGGCCTGGCGGTGTCATGCAGCACGGAGGCCTGGCGGTGTCATGCAAGGAGGCCTGGCGGTGTCATGCAGCACGGAGGCCTGGCGGTGTCATGCAGCACGGAGGCCTGGCGGTGTCATGCAGCACGGAGGCCTGGCGGTGTCATGCAGCACGGAGGCCTGGCGGTGTCATGCACGGAGGCCTGGCGGTGTCATGCAGCACGGAGGCCTGGCGGTGTCATGCAGCACGGAGGCCTGGCGGTGTCATGCAGCACGGAGGCCTGGCGGTGTCATGCAGCACGGAGGCCTGGCGGTGTCATGCAGCACGGAGGCCTGGCGGTGTCATGCACGGAGGCCTGGCGGTGTCATGCAGCACAGAGGCCTGGCGGTGTCATGCACGGAGGCCTGGCGATGTCATGCAGCACGGAGGCCTGGCAGTGTCATGCAGCACGGAGGCCTGGCGGTGTCATGCAGCACGGAGGCCTGGCGGTGTCATGCAGCACGGAGGCCTGGCGGTGTCATGCAGCACGGAGGCCTGGCGGTGTAATGCAGCACGGAGGCCTGGTGGTGTCATGCACGGAGGCCTGGCGGTGTCATGCACGGAGGCCTGGCGGTGTCATGCAGCATGGAGCCCTGGCGGTGTCATGCAGCACGGAGGCCTGGCTTTGTCATGCACGGAGGCCTGGCAGTGTCATGCAGCACGGAGGCCTGGCGGTGTCATGCAGCACGGAGGCATGGCGGTGTCATGCAGCAAGGAGGCCTGGCGGTGTCATGCAGCACTGAGGCCTGGCGGTGTCATGCATGGAGGCCTGGCAGTGTCATGCAGCACGGAGGCCTGGCGGTGTCATGCAGCACGGAGGCCTGGCGGTGTCATGCACGGAGGCCTGGCGGTGTCATGCAGCACGGAGGCCTGGCGGTGTCATGCACGGAGGCCTGGCGGTGTCATGCAGCACGGAGGCCTGGCGGTGTCATGCACGGAGGCCTGGCGGTGTCATGCAGCACGGAGGCCTGGCGGTGTCATGCACAGAGGCCTGGCGGTGTCATGCAGCACGGAGGCCTGGCTTTGTCATGCACGGAGGCCTGGCGGTGTCATGCAGCACGGAGGCCTGGCAGTGTCATGCACGGAGGCCTGGCGGTGTCATGCAGCACGGAGGCCTGGCGGTGTCATGCAGCACGGAGGCCTGGTGGTGTCATGCACGGAGGCCTGGCGGTGTCATGCACGGAGGCCTGGTGGTGTCATGCAGCAGGGAGGCCTGGCGGTGTCATGCACGGAGGCCTGGCAGTGTCATGCAGCACGGAGGCCTGGCGGTGTCATGCACAGAGGCCTGGCGGTGTCATGCAGCACGGAGGCCTGGCGGTGTCATGCACGGAGGCCTGGCGGTGTCATGCAGCACGGAGGCCTGGCAGTGTCATGCAGCACGGAGGCCTGGCGGTGTCATGCAGCACGGAGGCCTGGCGGTGTCATGCAGCACGGAGGCCTGGCGGTGTCATGCAGCACGGAGGCCTGGTGGTGTCATGCACGGAGGCCTGGCGGTGTCATGCACGGAGGCCTGGTGGTGTCATGCAGCAGGGAGGCCTGGCGGTGTCATGCACGGAGGCCTGGCGGTGTCATGCAGCACGGAGGCCTGGCGGTGTCATGCACAGAGGCCTGGCGGTGTCATGCAGCACGGAGGCCTGGCGGTGTCATGCACGGAGGCCTGGCGGTGTCATGCAGCACGGAGGCCTGGCAGTGTCATGCAGCACGGAGGCCTGGCGGTGTCATGCAGCACGGAGGCCTGGCGGTGTCATGCAGCACGGAGGCCTGGCGGTGTCATGCAGCACGGAGGCCTGGTGGTGTCATGCACGGAGGCCTGGCGGTGTCATGCAGCACAGAGGCCTCTCGGTGTCATGCAGCACGGAGGCCTGGCGGTGTCATACATGGAGGCTCGGCGGTGTCATGCAGCACGGAGGCCTGGCTTTGTCATGCACGGAGGCCTGGCGGTGTCATGCAGCACGGAGGCCTGGCAGTGTCATGCACGGAGGCCTGGCGGTGTCATGCAGCATGGAGGCCTGGCGGTGTCATGCAGCACGGAGGCCTGGTGGTGTCATGCACGGAGGCCTGGCGGTGTCATGCACGGAGGCCTGGTGGTGTCATGCAGCAGGGAGGCCTGGCGGTGTCATGCACGGAGGCCTGGCGGTGTCATGCAGCACGGAGGCCTGGCGGTGTCATGCACAGAGGCCTGGCGGTGTCATGCAGCACGGAGGCCTGGCGGTGTCATGCAGCACGGAGGCCTGGCGGTGTCATGCAGCACGGAGGCCTGGCAGTGTCATGCACGGAGGCCTGGCAGTGTCATGCAGCACGGAGGCCTGGCGGTGTCATGCAGCACGGAGGCCTGGCGGTGTCATGCAGCACGGAGGCCTGGCGGTGTCATGCAGCACGGAGGCCTGGTGGTGTCATGCACGGAGGCCTGGCGGTGTCATGCACGGAGGCCTGGTGGTGTCATGCAGCACGGAGGCCTGGCGGTGTCATGCACGGAGGCCTGGCGGTGTCATGCAGCACGGAGGCCTGGCGGTGTCATGCACGGAGGCCTGGCGGTGTCATGCAGCACGGAGGCCTGGCGGTGTCATGCAGCACGGAGGCCTGGCGGTGTCATGCGCGGAGGCCTGGCGGTGTCATGCAGCACAGAGGCCTGGCGGTGTCATGCACGGAGGCCTGGCGATGTCATGCAGCACGCAGGCCTGGCGGTGTCATGCAGCACGGAGGCCTGGCGGTGTCATGCAGCACGGAGGCCTGGCGGTGTCATGCAGCACGGAGGCCTGGCGGTGTCATGCAGCACGGAGGCCTGGCGGTGTAATGCAGCACGGAGGCCTGGTGGTGTCATGCACGGAGGCCTGGCGGTGTCATGCACGGAGGCCTGGCGGTGTCATGCAGCATGGAGCCCTGGCGGTGTCATGCAGCACGGAGGCCTGGCTTTGTCATGCACGGAGGCCTGGCAGTGTCATGCAGCACGGAGGCCTGGCGGTGTCATGCAGCACGGAGGCATGGCGGTGTCATGCAGCAAGGAGGCCTGGCGGTGTCATGCAGCACTGAGGCCTGGCGGTGTCATGCATGGAGGCCTGGCAGTGTCATGCAGCACGGAGGCCTGGCGGTGTCATGCAGCACGGAGGCCTGGCGGTGTCATGCACGGAGGCCTGGCGGTGTCATGCAGCACGGAGGCCTGGCGGTGTCATGCACGGAGGCCTGGCGGTGTCATGCAGCACGGAGGCCTGGCGGTGTCATGCACGGAGGCCTGGCGGTGTCATGCAGCACGGAGGCCTGGCGGTGTCATGCACAGAGGCCTGGCGGTGTCATGCAGCACGGAGGCCTGGCTTTGTCATGCACGGAGGCCTGGCGGTGTCATGCAGCACGGAGGCCTGGCAGTGTCATGCACGGAGGCCTGGCGGTGTCATGCAGCACGGAGGCCTGGCGGTGTCATGCAGCACGGAGGCCTGGTGGTGTCATGCACGGAGGCCTGGCGGTGTCATGCACGGAGGCCTGGTGGTGTCATGCAGCAGGGAGGCCTGGCGGTGTCATGCACGGAGGCCTGGCGGTGTCATGCAGCACGGAGGCCTGGCGGTGTCATGCACAGAGGCCTGGCGGTGTCATGCAGCACGGAGGCCTGGTGGTGTCATGCACGGAGGCCTGGCGGTGTCATGCAGCACGGAGGCCTGGCAGTGTCATGCACGGAGGCCTGGCAGTGTCATGCAGCACGGAGGCCTGGCGGTGTCATGCAGCACGGAGGCCTGGCGGTGTCATGCAGCACGGAGGCCTGGCGGTGTCATGCAGCACGGAGGCCTGGTGGTGTCATGCACGGAGGCCTGGCGGTGTCATGCACGGAGGCCTGGTGGTGTCATGCAGCACGGAGGCCTGGCGGTGTCATGCACGGAGGCCTGGCGGTGTCATGCACCACGGAGGCCTGGCGGTGTCATGCAGCACGGAGGCCTGGCGGTGTCATGCAGCACGGAGGCCTGGCGGTGTCACGCAGCACGGAGGCCTGGCGGTGTCATGCGCGGAGGCCTGGCGGTGTCATGCAGCACAGAGGCCTGGCGGTGTCATGCACGGAGGCCTGGCGATGTCATGCAGCACGGAGGCCTGGCGGTGTCATGCAGCACGGAGGCCTGGCGGTGTCATGCAGCACGGAGGCCTGGCGGTGTCATGCAGCACGGAGGCCTGGCGGTGTCATGCAGCACGGAGGCCTGGCGGTGTAATGCAGCACGGAGGCCTGGCAGTGTCATGCACGGAGGCCTGGCAGTGTCATGCACGGAGGCCTGGCGGTGTCATGCACGGAGGCCTGGCGGTGTCATGCACTGAGGCCTGGCGGTGTCATGCACTGAGGCCTGGCGGTGTCATGCACGGAGGCCTGGCGGTGTCATGCAGCACGGAGGCCTGGCGGTGTCATGCATGGAGGCCTGGCGGTGTCATGCAGCACGGAGGCCTGGCGGTGTCATGCACGGAGGCCTGGCGGTGTCATGCACGGAGGCCTGGCAGTGTCATGCAGCACGGAGTCCTGGCGGTGTCATGCAGCACGGAGGCCTGGCGGTGTCATGCACGGAGGCCTGGCGGTGTCATGCACGGAGGCCTGGCGGTGTCATGCAGCATGGAGCCCTGGCGGTGTCATGCAGCACAGAGGCCTGGCTTTGTCATGCACGGAGGCCTAGCAGTGTCATGCAGCACGGAGGCCTGGCGGTGTCATGCAGCACGGAGGCATGGCGGTGTCATGCAGCAAGGAGGCCTGGCGGTGTCATGCAGCACTGAGGCCTGGCGGTGTCATGCATGGAGGCCTGGCAGTGTCATGCAGCACGGAGGCCTGGCGGTGTCATGCAGCACGGAGGCCTGGCGGTGTCATGCACGGAGGCCTGGCGGTGTCATGCAGCACGGAGGCCTGGCGGTGTCATGCACGGAGGCCTGGCGGTGTCATGCAGCACGGAGGCCTGGCGGTGTCATGCACGGAGGCCTGGCGGTGTCATGCAGCACAGAGGCCTGGCAGTGTCATGCACGGAGGCCTGGCGGTGTCATGCAGCACGGAGGCCTGGCGGTGTCATGCATGGAGGCCTGGCGGTGTCATGCAGCACGGAGGCCTGGCGGTGTGATGCAGCACGGAGGCCTGGCGGTGTCATGCAGCACGGAGGCCTGGCGGTGTCATGCAGCACGGAGGCATGGCGGTGTCATGCAGCAAGGAGGCCTGGCGGTGTCATGCAGCACTGAGGCCTGGCGGTGTCATGCATGGAGGCCTGGCAGTGTCATGCAGCACGGAGGCCTGGCGGTGTCATGCAGCACGGAGGCCTGGCGGTGTCATGCACGGAGGCCTGGCAGTGTCATGCAGCACGGAGGCCTGGCGATGTCATGCACGGAGGCCTGGCGGTGTCATGCACTGAGGCCTGGCGGTGTCATGCACTGAGGCCTGGCGGTGTCATGCACGGAGGCCTGGTGGTGTCATGCAGCATGGAGGCCTGGCGGTGTCATGCACGGAGGCCTGGCGGTGTCATGCAGCACGGAGGCCTGGCGGTGTCATGCAGCACGGAGGCCTGGCGGTGTCATGCACGGAGGCCTGGCGGTGTCATGCAGCACGGAGGCCTGGCGGTGTCATGCAGCACGGAGGCCTGGCGGTGTCATGCACGGAGGCCTGGCGGTGTCATGCAGCACGGAGGCCTGGTGGTGTCATGCACGGAGGCCTGGCGTTGTCATGCAGCACGGAGGCCTGGCGGTGTCATGCAGCACGGAGGCCTGGCGGTGTCATGCAGCATGGAGGCCTGGCGATGTCATGCACGGAGGCCTGGCGGTGTCATGCACTGAGGCCTGGCGGTGTCATGCACGGAGGCCTGGCGGTGTCATGCAGCACGGAGGCCTGGCGGTGTCATGCACGGAGGCCTGGCGGTGTCATGCAGCACGGAGGCCTGGCAGTGTCATGCAGCACGGAGGCCTGGCGGTGTCATGCAGCACGGAGGCCTGGCGGTGTCATGCACGGAGGCCTGGCAGTGTCATGCAGCATGGAGGCCTGGCGGTGTCATACAGCACGGAGGCATGGCGGTGTCATACAGCATGGAGGCCTGGCGGTGTCATACAGCACGGAGGCATGGCGGTGTCATGCAGCACGGAGGCCTGGCGGTGTCATGCAGCATGGAGGCCTGGCGGTGTCATGCAGCACGGAGGCCTGGCGGTGTCATGCAAGGAGGCCTGGCGGTGTCATGCAGCACGGAGGCCTGGCGGTGTCATGCAGCACGGAGGCCTGGCGGTGTCATGCAAGGAGGCCTGGCGGTGTCATGCAGCACGGAGGCCTGGCGGTGTCATGCAGCACGGAGGCCTGGCGGTGTCATGCATGGAGGCCTGGCGGTGTCATGCAGCACGGAGGCCTGGCGGTGTTATGCACGGAGGCCTGGCGGTGTCATGCAGCACGGAGGCCTGGCGGTGTCATGCACGGAGGCCTGGCGGTGTCATGCAGCACGGAGGCCTGGCGGTGTCATGCAGCACGGAGGCCTGGCGGTGTCATGCAGCACGGAGGCCTGGCGGTGTCATGCACGGAGGCCTGGCGGTGTCATGCAGCACGGAGGCCTGGCGGTGTCATGCAGCACGGAGGCCTGGCGGTGTCATGCAGCACGGAGGCCTGGCGGTGTCATGCAGCACGGAGGCCTGGCGGTGTCATGCAGCACGGAGGCCTGGCGGTGTCATGCAGCACGGAGGCCTGGCAGTGTCATGCAGCACGGAGGCCTGGTGGTGTCATGCACGGAGGCCTGGCGGTGTCATGCAGCACGGAGGCCTGGCGGTGTCATGCAGCATGGAGGCCTGGCAGTGTCATGCATGGAGGCCTGGCGGTGTCATGCAGCACGGAGGCCTGGCGGTGTCATGCAGCACGGAGGCCTGGCGGTGTCATGCACGGAGGCCTGGCGGTGTCATGCAGCATGGAGGCCTGGCAGTGTCATGCAGCACGGAGGCCTGGCGGTGTCATGCAGCACGGAGGACTGGCGGTGTCATGCAGCACGGAGGCCTGGCGGTGTCATGCAGCACGGAGGCCTGGCGGTGTCATGCGCGGAGGCCTGGCGGTGTCATGCAGCACGGAGGCCTGGCGGTGTCATGCACGGAGGCCTGGCGGTGTCATGCAGCACAGAGGCCTGACGGTGTCATGCAGCATGGAGGCCTGGCGATGTCATGCACGGAGGCCTGGCGGTGTCATGCAGCACGGAGGCCTGGCGGTGTCATGCAGCACGGAGGTCTGGCGGTGTCATGCACGGAGGCCTGGCGGTGTCACGCAGCACGGAGGCCTGGCGGTGTCAAGCACGGAGGCCTGGCGGTGTCATGCAGCACGGAGGCCTGGCGGTGTCATGCAGCACGGAGGCCTGGCGGTGTCATGCAGCATGGAGGCCTGGCGGTGTCATGCAGCACGGAGGCCTGGCGGTGTCATGCAGCACGGAGGCCTGGCGGTGTCATGCAGCACGGAGGCCTGGCGGTGTCATGCAGCACGGAGGCCTGGCGGTGTCATGCACGGAGGCCTGGCGGCGTCATGCAGCACGGAGGCCTGGCGGCGTCATGCAGCACGGAGGCCTGGCGGCGTCATGCAGCACGGAGGCCTGGCGGCGTCATGCAGCACGGAGGCCTGGCGGTGTCATGCAGCACGGAGGCCTGGCGGTGTCATGCAGCACGGAGGCCTGGCAGTGTCATGCAGCACGGAGGCCTGGCGGTGTCATGCAGCACGGAGGCCTGGCGGTGTCATGCACGGAGGCCTGGCGGTGTCATGCACGGAGGCCTGGCGGTGTCATGCAGCACGGAGGCCTGGCGGTGTCATGCAGCACGGAGGCCTGGCGGTGTCATGCAGCACGGAGGCCTGGCGGTGTCATGCAGCACGGAGGCCTGGCGGTGTCATGCACGGAGGCCTGGCAGTGTCATGCAGCATGGAGGCCTGGCGGTGTCATGCAGCAGGGAGGCCTGGCGGTGTCATGCAGCAGGGAGGCCTGGCGGTGTCATGCAGCACGGAGGCCTGGCGGTGTCATGCACGGAGGCCTGGAGGTGTCATGCAGCACGGAGGCCTGGCGATGTCATGCACGGAGGCCTGGCGGTGTCATGCAGCACGGAGGCCTGGCAGTGTCATGCAGCACGGAGGCCTGGCGGTGTCATGCACGGAGGCCTGGCGGTGTCATGCAGCACGGAGGCCTGGCGGTGTCATGCAGCACGGAGGCCTGGCGGTGTCATGCAGCATGGAGGCCTGGCAGTGTCATGCAGCACGGAGGCCTGGCGGTGTCATGCAGCACGGAGGCCTGGCGGTGTCATGCAGCACGGAGGCCTGGCGGTGTCATGCAGCACGGAGGCCTGGCGGTGTCATGCAGTACGGCGGCCTGGCGGTGTCATGCAGCACGGAGGCCTGGCGGTGTCATGCAGCACGGAGGCATGGCGGTGTCATGCACGGAGGCCTGGCGGTGTCATGCACGGAGGCCTGGCAGTGTCATGCAGCACGGAGGCCTGGCGGTGTCATGCAGCACGGAGGCCTGGCGGTGTCATGCAGCACGGAGGCCTGGCGGTGTCATGCAGCACGGAGGCCTGGCGGTGTCATGCAGCACGGAGGCCTGGCGGTGTCATGCACGGAGGCCTGGCGGTGTCATGCAGCACGGAGGCCTGGCGGTGTCATGCAGCACGGAGGCCTGGCGGTGTCATGCAGCAGGGAGGCCTGGCGGTGTCATGCAGCACGGAGGCCTGGCGGTGTCATGCAGCATGGAGGCCTGGCGGTGTCATGCATGGAGGCCTGGCGGTGTCATGCAGCACGGAGGCCTGGCGGTGTCATGCAGCACGGAGGCCTGGCGGTGTCATGCAGCACGGAGGCCTGGCGTTGTCATGCAGCACGGAGGCCTGGCGGTGTCATGCAGCACAGAGGCCTGGCGGTGTCATGCAGCACGGAGGCCTGGCGGTGTCATGCAGCATGGAGGCCTGGCAGTGTCATGCATGGAGGCCTGGCGGTGTCATGCAGCACGGAGGCCTGGCGGTGTCATGCAGCACGGAGGCCTGGCGGTGTCATGCACGGAGGCCTGGCGGTGTCATGCAGCATGGAGGCCTGGCGGTGTCATGCAGCACGGAGGCCTGGCGGTGTCATGCAGCACGGAGGCCTGGCGGTGTCATGCAGCACGGAGGCCTGGCGGAGGCCTGGCGGTGTCATGCAGCACGGAGGCCTGGCGGTGTCATGCAGCACGGAGGCCTGGCGGTGTCATGCAGCACGGAGGCCTGGCGGTGTCATGCAGCACGGAGGCCTGGCGGTGTCATGCAGCACGGAGGCCTGGAGTTGTCATGCACGGAGGCCTGGCGGTGTCATGCAGCACGGAGGCCTGGCGATGTCATGCACGGAGGCCTGGGGGTGTCATGCAGCACGGAGGCCTGGCGGTGTCATGCAGCACGGAGGCCTGGCGGTGTCATGCACGGAGGCCTGGCGGTGTCATGCACGGAGGCCTGGCAGTGTCATGCAGCACGGAGGCCTGGCGGTGTCATGCAGCACGGAGGCCTGGTGGTGTCATGCAGCATGGAGGCCTGGCGGTGTCATGCACGGAGGCCTGGCGGTGTCATGCAGCACGGAGGCCTGGCGGTGTCATGCAGCATGGAGGCCTGGCGGTGTCATGCAGCACGGAGGCCTGGCGGTGTCATGCAGCACGGAGGCCTGGCGGTGTCATGCAGCACGGAGGCCTGGCGGTGTCATGCAGCACGGAGGCCTGGCGGTGTCATGCAGCACGGAGGCCTGGTGGTGTCATGCACGGAGGCCTGGCGTTGTCATGCAGCACGGAGGCCTGGCGGTGTCATGCAGCACGGAGGCCTGGCGGTGTCATGCAGCATGGAGGCCTGGCGATGTCATGCACGGAGGCCTGGCGGTGTCATGCACTGAGGCCTGGCGGTGTCATGCACGGAGGCCTGGCGGTGTCATGCAGCACGGAGGCCTGGCGGTGTCATGCACGGAGGCCTGGCGGTGTCATGCAGCACGGAGGCCTGGCAGTGTCATGCAGCACGGAGGCCTGGCGGTGTCATGCAGCACGGAGGCCTGGCGGTGTCATGCACGGAGGCCTGGCGGTGTCATGCACGGAGGCCTGGCAGTGTCATGCAGCATGGAGGCCTGGCGGTGTCATACAGCACGGAGGCATGGCGGTGTCATACAGCATGGAGGCATGGCGGTGTCATGCAGCACGGAGGCCTGGCGGTGTCATGCAGCATGGAGGCCTGGCGGTGTCATGCAGCACGGAGGCCTGGCGGTGTCATGCAAGGAGGCCTGGCGGTGTCATGCAGCACGGAGGCCTGGCGGTGTCATGCAGCACGGAGGCCTGGCGGTGTCATGCAAGGAGGCCTGGCGGTGTCATGCAGCACGGAGGCCTGGCGGTGTCATGCAGCACGGAGGCCTGGCGGTGTCATGCATGGAGGCCTGGCGGTGTCATGCAGCACGGAGGCCTGGCGGTGTTATGCACGGAGGCCTGGCGGTGTCATGCAGCACGGAGGCCTGGCGGTGTCATGCAGCACGGAGGCCTGGCGGTGTCATGCACGGAGGCCTGGCGGTGTCATGCAGCACGGAGGCCTGGCGGTGTCATGCAGCACGGAGGCCTGGCGGTGTCATGCAGCACGGAGGCCTGGCGGTGTCATGCACGGAGGCCTGGCGGTGTCATGCAGCACGGAGGCCTGGCGGTGTCATGCAGCACGGAGGCCTGGCGGTGTCATGCAGCACGGAGGCCTGGCGGTGTCATGCAGCACGGAGGCCTGGCGGTGTCATGCAGCACGGAGGCCTGGCGGTGTCATGCAGCACGGAGGCCTGGCGGTGTCATGCAGCACGGAGGCCTGGCAGTGTCATGCAGCACGGAGGCCTGGTGGTGTCATGCACGGAGGCCTGGCGGTGTCATGCAGCACGGAGGCCTGGCGGTGTCATGCAGCATGGAGGCCTGGCAGTGTCATGCATGGAGGCCTGGCGGTGTCATGCAGCACGGAGGCCTGGCGGTGTCATGCAGCACGGAGGCCTGGCGGTGTCATGCAGCATGGAGGCCTGGCGGTGTCATGCAGCACGGAGGCCTGGCGGTGTCATGCAGCACGGAGGCCTGGCGGTGTCATGCAGCACGGAGGCCTGGCGGTGTCATGCAGCACGGAGGCCTGGCGGTGTCATGCAGCACGGAGGCCTGGCGGTGTCATGCGCGGAGGCCTGGCGGTGTCATGCAGCACGGAGGCCTGGCGGTGTCATGCACGGAGGCCTGGCGGTGTCATGCAGCACAGAGGCCTGACGGTGTCATGCAGCATGGAGGCCTGGCGATGTCATGCACGGAGGCCTGGCGGTGTCATGCAGCACGGAGGCCTGGCGGTGTCATGCAGCACGGAGGTCTGGCGGTGTCATGCACGGAGGCCTGGCGGTGTCACGCAGCACGGAGGCCTGGCGGTGTCACGCAGCACGGAGGCCTGGCGGTGTCAAGCACGGAGGCCTGGCGGTGTCATGCAGCACGGAGGCCTGGCGGTGTCATGCAGCACGGAGGCCTGGCGGTGTCATGCAGCATGGAGGCCTGGCGGTGTCATGCAGCTCGGAGGCCTGGCGGTGTCATGCAGCAGGGAGGCCTGGCGGTGTCATGCAGCAGGGAGGCCTGGCGGTGTCATGCAGCACGGAGGCCTGGCGGTGTCATGCACGGAGGCCTGGCGGTGTCATGCAGCACGGAGGCCTGGCGATGTCATGCACGGAGGCCTGGCGGTGTCATGCAGCACGGAGGCCTGGCGGTGTCATGCAGCACGGAGGCCTGGCGGTGTCATGCAGCATGGAGGCCTGGCGATGTCATGCACGGAGGCCTGGCGGTGTCATGCAGCACGGAGGCCTGGCGGTGTCATGCAGCATGGAGGTCTGGCGGTGTCATGCACGGAGGCCTGGCGGTGTCAAGCACGGAGGCCTGGCGGTGTCATGCAGCACGGAGGCCTGGCGGTGTCATGCAGCACGGAGGCCTGGCGGTGTCATGCAGCACGGAGGTCTGGCGGTGTCATGCATGGAGGCCTGGCGGTGTCACGCAGCACGGAGGCCTGGCGGTGTCAAGCACGGAGGCCTGGCGGTGTCATGCAGCACGGAGGCCTGGCGGTGTCATGCAGCACGGAGGCCTGGCGGTGTCATGCAGCATGGAGGCCTGGCGGTGTCATGCAGCACGGAGGCCTGGCGGTGTCATGCAGCACGGAGGCCTGGCGGTGTCATGCAGCACGGAGGCCTGGCGGTGTCATGCAGCACGGAGGCCTGGCGATGTCATGCACGGAGGCCTGGCGGTGTCATGCAGCACGGAGGCCTGGCGGTGGCATGCAGCACGGAGGCCTGGCGGTGTCATGCACGGAGGCCTGGCAGTGTCATGCAGCACGGAGGCCTGGTGGTGTCAAGCACGGAGGCCTGGCGGTGTCATGCAGCACGGAGGCCTGGCGGTGTCATGCAGCATGGAGGCCTGGCAGTGTCATGCAGCACGGAGGCCTGGCGGTGTCATGCAGCACGGAGGCCTGGCGGTGTCATGCAGCACGGAGGCCTGGCGGTGTCATGCAGCACAGAGGCCTGGCGGTGTCATGCAGCACGGCGGCCTGGCGGTGTCATGCAGCACGGCGGCCTGGCGGTGTCATGCAGCACGGCGGCCTGGCGGTGTCATGCAGCACGGAGGCCTGGCGGTGTCATGCACGGAGGCCTGGCAGTGTCATGCAGCACGGAGGCCTGGCGGTGTCATGCAGCACGGAGGCCTGGTGGTGTCATGCAGCACGGAGGCCTGGCGGTGTCATGCAGCACGGAGGCCTGGCGGTGTCATGCACAGAGGCCTGGCGGTGTCATGCAGCACGGAGGCCTGGCGGTGTCATGCACGGAGGCCTGGCGGTGTCATGCAGCATGGAGGCCTGGCGGTGTCATGCATGGAGGCCTGGCGGTGTCATGCAGCACGGAGGCCTGGCGGTGTCATGCAGCACGGAGGCCTGGCGGTGTCATGCAGCACGGAGGCCTGGCGTTGTCATGCAGCACGGAGGCCTGGCGGTGTCATGCAGCACAGAGGCCTGGCGGTGTCATGCAGCACGGAGGCCTGGCGGTGTCATGCAGCACGGAGGCCTGGCGGTGTCATGCACGGAGGCCTGGCGGGGTCATGCAGCACGGAGGCCTGGTGGTGTCATGCACGGAGGCCTGGCGGGGTCATGCAGCACGGAGGCCTGGCGGTGTCATGCAGGGAGGCCTGGCGGTGTCATGCACGGAGGCCTGGCGGTGTCATGCAGCACGGAGGCCTGACGGTGTCATGCAGCACGGAGGCCTGGCGGTGTCATGCAGCACGGAGGCCTGGCGGTGTCATGCAGCACGGAGGCCTGGCGGTGTCATGCACGGAGGCCTGGCGGTGTCATGCACGGAGGCCTGGCGGTGTCATGCAGCACGGAGGCCTGGCAGTGTCATGCAGCACGGAGGCCTGGCGGTGTCAAACGGGAGAGACTCCATCTTTCTTTCTGCTCCGGCAGCTTGAGACGCTTCTAGGTCAAATGTAATGTTTTAGTTATGAGGTGTTGTTCGCCTGGAGAGAACCGGCTCAGGCTGGCCCTTGTCGAAGGATTGTATTTTTCTTCATGCCGAAGACACAACATCAGGCCGGCCGGCTGGGAACGTGTCCTTGGTACGGGGAGGTACAAGAATTTGGTGGGCGGCAGGCTACTGGCCGTATTTTTCCATGAAGGAACAAGCTTCTATATTAGTGAAAGCACGAAGCAGTTGTGGAGTCAGTCCGTAGGCGGCATCCAGCCGTCAGCAGCGAAGCTATTCATTATTTCAGGGAAGATAGTCGCCATTCCAAAGACTGAGAAGAATTAAGAAACTGATACTCTCTTAGAAAGATTGAAGTTATTTTAGTGGAGACGGCTGGAGAGCTTTGACATTAAGAGCACGGAGGCCTGGCGGTGTCATGCAGCACGGAGGCCTGGCGGTGTCATGCACGGAGGCCTGGCTGTGTCATGCAGCACGGAGGCCTGGCAGTGTCATGCAGCACGGAGGCCTGGCGGTGTCATGCAGCACGGAGGCCTGGCGGTGTCATGCACGGAGGCCTGGCGGTGTCATGCAGCACGGAGGCCTGGCGGTGTCATGCAGCACGGAGGCCTGGCGGTATCATGCAGCACAGAGGCCTGGCGGTGTCATGCAGCACAGAGGCCTGGCGGTGTCATGCAGCATGGAGGCCTGGCGGTGTCATGCACGGAGGCCTGGCAGTGTCATGCACGGAGGCCTGGCGGTGTCATGCACGGAGGCCTGGCGGTGTCATGCAGCACGGAGGCCTGGCGGTGT
Source organism: Lissotriton vulgaris (assembly GCF_964263255.1). Classification (NCBI taxonomy): domain Eukaryota; kingdom Metazoa; phylum Chordata; class Amphibia; order Caudata; family Salamandridae; genus Lissotriton; species Lissotriton vulgaris. Next base: position 384,852 of record NW_028254400.1, on the reverse strand, counting down.
CATGCAGCACGGAGGCCTGGCAGTGTCATGCAGCACGGAGGCCTGGCGGTGTCATGCACGGAGGCCTGGCGGTGTCATGCAGCACGGAGGCCTGGTGGTGTCATTCAGCACGGAGGCCTGGCGGTGTCATGCAGCACGGAGGCCTGGCGGTGTCATGCAGCACGGAGGCCTGGCGGTGTCATGCAGCACGGAGGCCTGGCGGTGTCATGCACGGAGGCCTGGCGGTGTCATGCAGCACGGAGGCCTGGCGGTGTCATGCAGCACGGAGGCCTGGCGGTGTCATGCATGGAGGCCTGGCGGTGTCATGCAGCATGGAGGCCTGGCGGTGTCATGCACGGAGGCCTGGCGGTGTCATGCAGCACGGAGGCCTGGCGGTGTCATGCAGCACGGAGGCCTGGCGGTGTCATGCAGCACAGAGGCCTGGCGGTGTCATGCAGCACGGAGGCCTGGCGGTGTCATGCAGCACGGAGGCCTGGCGGTGTCATGCACGGAGGCCTGGCGGTGTCATTCAGTACGGAGGCCTGGCTGTGTCATGCAGCACAGAGGCCTGGTGGTGTCATGCACGGAGGCCTGGCGGTGTCATGCATCACGGTGGCCTGGCGGTGTCATGCAGCACGGAGGCCTGGCGGTGTCATGCAGCACGGAGGCCTGGCGGTGTCATGCAGCACAGAGGCCTGGCGGTGTCATGCACGGAGGCCTGGCGGTGTCATGCAACACTGAGGCCTGGCGGTGTCATGCAGCACGGAGGCTTGGCGGTGTCATGCACGGAGGCCTGGTGGTGTCATGCAGCACGGAGGCCTGGTGGTGTCATGCACGGAGGCCTGGCGGTGTCATGCAGCACGGAGGCCTGGCGGTGTCATGCAGCACGGAGGCCTGGCGGTGTCATGCACGGAGGCCTGGCGGTGTCATGCAGCATGGAGGCCTGGCGGTGTCATGCAGCACGGAGGCCTGGCGGTGTCATGCAGCACGGAGGCCTGGCGGTGTCATGCAGCACGGAGGCCTGGCGGTGCCATGCAGCACGGAGGCCTGGCGGTGTCATGCATGGAGGCCTGGCGGTGTCATGCACGGAGGCCTGGCGGTGTCATGCAGCACGGAGGCCTGGCGGTGTCATGCAGCACGGAGGCCTGGCGGTGTCATGCAGCACGGAGGCCTGGCGGTGTCATGCAGCACGGAGGCCTGGCGGTGTCATGCAGCACGGAGGCCTGGCGGTGTCATGCACGGAGGCCTGGCGGTGTCATGCACGGAGGCCTGGCGGTGTCATGCACGGAGGCCTGGCGGTGTCATGCAGCACGGAGGCCTGGCGGTGTCATGCAGCACGGAGGCCTGGCGGTGTCATGCAGCACGGAGGCCTGGCGGTGTCATGCACGGAGGCCTGGCGGTGTCATGCAGCACGGAGGCCTGGCGGTGTCATGCAGCATGGAGGCCTGGCGGTGTCATGCAGCACAGAGGCCTGGCGGTGTCATGCAGCACGGAGGCCTGGCGGTGTCATGCAGCACGGAGGCCTGGCGGTGTCATGCAGCACAGAGGCCTGGCGGTGTCATGCAGCACGGAGGCCTGGCGGTGTCATGCAGCACGGAGGCCTGGCGGTGTCATGCAGCACGGAGGCCTGGCGTTGTCATGCAGCACGGAGGCCTGGCGGTGTCATGCAGCACAGAGGCCTGGCGGTGTCATGCAGCACGGAGGCCTGGCGGTGTCATGCAGCATGGAGGCCTGGCAGTGTCATGCATGGAGGCCTGGCGGTGTCATGCAGCACGGAGGCCTGGCGGTGTCATGCAGCACGGAGGCCTGGCGGTGTCATGCACGGAGGCCTGGCGGTGTCATGCAGCATGGAGGCCTGGCGGTGTCATGCAGCACGGAGGCCTGGCGGTGTCATGCAGCACGGAGGCCTGGCGGTGTCATGCAGCACGGAGGCCTGGCGGTGTCATGCAGCACGGAGGCCTGGCGGTGTCATGCAGCACGGAGGCCTGGCGGTGTCATGCAGCACGGAGGCCTGGCGGTGTCATGCAGCACGGAGGCCTGGCGGTGTCATGCAGCACGGAGGCCTGGCGGTGTCATGCAGCACGGAGGCCTGGCGGTGTCATGCAGCACGGAGGCCTGGCGGTGTCATGCAGCACGGAGGCCTGGCGGTGTCATGCACGGAGGCCTGGCGGTGTCATGCAGCACGGAGGCCTGGCGATGTCATGCACGGAGGCCTTGCGGTGTCATGCAGCACGGAGGCCTGGCGGTGTCATGCAGCACGGAGGCCTGGCGGTGTCATGCACGGAGGCCTGGCGGTGTCATGCAGCACGGAGGCCTGGTGGTGTCAAGCACGGAGGCCTGGCGGTGTCATGCAGCACGGAGGCCTGGCGGTGTCATGCAGCATGGAGGCCTGGCAGTGTCATGCAGCACGGAGGCCTGGCGGTGTCATGCAGCACGGAGGCCTGGCGGTGTCATGCAGCACGGAGGCCTGGCGGTGTCATGCAGCACGGAGGCCTGGCGGTGTCATGCAGCACGGCGGCCTGGCGGTGTCATGCAGCACGGCGGCCTGGCGGTGTCATGCAGCACGGAGGCCTGGCGGTGTCATGCACGGAGGCCTGGCGGTGTCATGCACGGAGGCCTGGCAGTGTCATGCAGCACGGAGGCCTGGCGGTGTCATGCAGCACGGAGGCCTGGTGGTGTCATGCAGCACGGAGGCCTGGCGGTGTCATGCAGCACGGAGGCCTGGCGGTGTCATGCACAGAGGCCTGGCGGTGTCATGCAGCACGGAGGCCTGGCGGTGTCATGCAGCACGGAGGCCTGGCGGTGTCATGCACGGAGGCCTGGCGGTGTCATGCAGCATGGAGGCCTGGCGGTGTCATGCAGCACGGAGGCCTGGCGGTGTCATGCAGCACGGAGGCCTGGCGGTGTCATGCAGCACGGAGGCCTGGCGGTGCCATGCAGCACGGAGGCCTGGCGGTGTCATGCATGGAGGCCTGGCGGTGTCATGCACGGAGGCCTGGCGGTGTCATGCAGCACGGAGGCCTGGCGGTGTCATGCAGCACGGAGGCCTGGCGGTGTCATGCAGCACGGAGGCCTGGCGGTGTCATGCAGCACGGAGGCCTGGCGGTGTCATGCAGCACGGAGGCCTGGCGGTGTCATGCACGGAGGCCTGGCGGTGTCATGCACGGAGGCCTGGCGGTGTCATGCACGGAGGCCTGGCGGTGTCATGCACGGAGGCCTGGCGGTGTCATGCAGCACGGAGGCCTGGTGGTGTCAAGCACGGAGGCCTGGCGGTGTCATGCAGCACGGAGGCCTGGCGGTGTCATGCAGCATGGAGGCCTGGCAGTGTCATGCAGCACGGAGGCCTGGCGGTGTCATGCAGCACGGAGGCCTGGCGGTGTCATGCAGCACGGAGGCCTGGCGGTGTCATGCAGCACGGAGGCCTGGCGGTGTCATGCAGCACGGCGGCCTGGCGGTGTCATGCAGCACGGCGGCCTGGCGGTGTCATGCAGCACGGAGGCCTGGCGGTGTCATGCACGGAGGCCTGGCGGTGTCATGCACGGAGGCCTGGCAGTGTCATGCAGCACGGAGGCCTGGCGGTGTCATGCAGCACGGAGGCCTGGTGGTGTCATGCAGCACGGAGGCCTGGCGGTGTCATGCAGCACGGAGGCCTGGCGGTGTCATGCACAGAGGCCTGGCGGTGTCATGCAGCACGGAGGCCTGGCGGTGTCATGCACGGAGGCCTGGCGGTGTCATGCAGCATGGAGGCCTGGCGGTGTCATGCATGGAGGCCTGGCGGTGTCATGCAGCACGGAGGCCTGGCGGTGTCATGCAGCACGGAGGCCTGGCGGTGTCATGCAGCACGGAGGCCTGGCGTTGTCATGCAGCACGGAGGCCTGGCGGTGTCATGCAGCACAGAGGCCTGGCGGTGTCATGCAGCACGGAGGCCTGGCGGTGTCATGCAGCACGGAGGCCTGGCGGTGTCATGCACGGAGGCCTGGCGGTGTCATGCAGCACGGAGGCCTGGTGGTGTCATGCACGGAGGCCTGGCGGTGTCATGCAGCACGGAGGCCTGGCGGTGTCATGCAGCATGGAGGCCTGGCAGTGTCATGCATGGAGGCCTGGCGGTGTCATGCAGCACGGAGGCCTGGCGGTGTCATGCAGCACGGAGGCCTGGCGGTGTCATGCACGGAGGCCTGGCGGTGTCATGCAGCATGGAGGCCTGGCGGTGTCATGCAGCACGGAGGCCTGGCGGTGTCATGCAGCACGGAGGCCTGGCGGTGTCATGCAGCACGGAGGCCTGGCGGTGTCATGCAGCACGGAGGCCTGGCGGTGTCATGCAGCACGGAGGCCTGGCGGTGTCATGCAGCACGGAGGCCTGGCGGTGTCATGCAGCACGGAGGCCTGGCGGTGTCATGCAGGGAGGCCTGGCGGTGTCATGCAGGGAGGCCTGGCGGTGTCATGCAGCACGGAGGCCTGACGGTGTCATGCAGCACGGAGGCCTGGCGGTGTCATGCAGCACGGAGGCCTGGCGGTGTCATGCAGCACGGAGGCCTGGCGGTGTCATGCATCACGGAGGCCTGGCGGTGTCATGCACGGAGGCCTGGCGGTGTCATGCACGGAGGCCTGGCGGTGTCATGCAGCACGGAGGCCTGGCGGTGTCATGCAGCACGGAGGCCTAGGGTGTCAAACGGGAGAGACTCCATCTTTCTTTCTGCTCCGGCAGCTTGAGACGCTTCTAGGTCAAATGTAATGTTTTAGTTATGAGGTGTTGTTCGCCTGGAGAGAACCGGCTCAGGCTGGCCCTTGTCGAAGGATTGTATTTTTCTTCATGCCGAAGACACAACATCAGGCCGGCCGGCTGGGAACGTGTCCTTTGTACGGGGAGGTACAAGAATTTGGTGGGCGGCAGGCTACTGGCCGTATTTTTCCATGAAGGAACAAGCTTCTATATTAGTGAAAGCACGAAGCAGTTGTGGAGTCAGTCCGTAGGCGGCATCCAGCCGTCAGCAGCGAAGCTATTCATTATTTCAGGGAAGATAGTCGCCATTCCAAAGACTGAGAAGAATTAAGAAACTGATACTCTCTTAGAAAGATTGAAGTTATTTTAGTGGAGACGGCTGGAGAGCTTTGACATTAAGAGCACGGAGGCCTGGCGGTGTCATGCAGCACGGAGGCCTGGCGGTGTCATGCACGGAGGCCTGGCGGTGTCATGCAGCACGGAGGCCTGGCAGTGTCATGCAGCACGGAGGCCTGGCGGTGTCATGCAGCACGGAGGCCTGGCGGTGTCATGCACGGAGGCCTGGCGGTGTCATGCAGCACGGAGGCCTGGCGGTGTCATGCAGCACGGAGGCCTGGCGGTATCATGCAGCACAGAGGCCTGGCGGTGTCATGCAGCACAGAGGCCTGGCGGTGTCATGCAGCATGGAGGCCTGGCGGTGTCATGCATGGAGGCCTGGCAGTGTCATGCACGGAGGCCTGGCGGTGTCATGCACGGAGGCCTGGCGGTGTCATGCAGCACGGAGGCCTGGCGGTGTCATGCAGCACGGAGGCCTGGCAGTGTCATGCAGCACGGAGGCCTGGCGGTGTCATGCACGGAGGCCTGGCGGTGTCATGCAGCACGGAGGCCTGGTGGTGTCATTCAGCACGGAGGCCTGGCGGTGTCATGCAGCACGGAGGCCTGGCGGTGTCATGCAGCACGGAGGCCTGGCGGTGTCATGCACGGAGGCCTGGCGGTGTCATGCAGCACGGAGGCCTGGCGGTGTCATGCAGCACGGAGGCCTGGCGGTGTCATGCATGGAGGCCTGGCGGTGTCATGCAGCATGGAGGCCTGGCGGTGTCATGCACGGAGGCCTGGCGGTGTCATGCAGCACGGAGGCCTGGCGGTGTCATGCAGCACGGAGGCCTGGCGGTGTCATGCAGCACAGAGGCCTGGCGGTGTCATGCAGCACGGAGGCCTGGCGGTGTCATGCAGCACGGAGGCCTGGCGGTGTCATGCACGGAGGCCTGGCGGTGTCATTCAGTTCGGAGGCCTGGCTGTGTCATGCAGCACGGAGGCCTGGTGGTGTCATGCACGGAGGCCTGGCGGTGTCATGCATCACGGTGGCCTGGCGGTGTCATGCAGCACGGAGGCCTGGCGGTGTCATGCAGCACGGAGGCCTGGCGGTGTCATGCAGCACAGAGGCCTGGCGGTGTCATGCACGGAGGCCTGGCGGTGTCATGCAACACTGAGGCCTGGCGGTGTCATGCAGCACGGAGGCTTGGCGGTGTCATGCACGGAGGCCTGGCGGTGTCATGCACGGAGGCCTGGCGGTGTCATGCAGCACGGAGGCCTGGCGGTGTCATGCAGCACGGAGGCCTGGCGGTGTCATGCACGGAGGCCTGGCGGTGTCATGCAGCATGGAGGCCTGGCGGTGTCATGCAGCACGGAGGCCTGGCGGTGTCATGCAGCACGGAGGCCTGGCGGTGCCATGCAGCACGGAGGCCTGGCGGTGTCATGCATGGAGGCCTGGCGGTGTCATGCACGGAGGCCTGGCGGTGTCATGCAGCACGGAGGCCTGACGGTGTCATGCAGCACGGAGGCCTGGCGGTGTCATGCACGGAGGCCTGGCGGTGTCATGCACGGAGGCCTGGCGGTGTCATGCACGGAGGCCTGGCGGTGTCATGCAGCACGGAGGCCTGGCGGTGTCATGCAGCACGGAGGCCTGGCAGTGTCATGCAGCACGGAGGCCTGGCGGTGTCATGCACGGAGGCCTGGCGGTGTCATGCAGCACGGAGGCCTGGTGGTGTCATTCAGCACGGAGGCCTGGCGGTGTCATGCAGCACGGAGGCCTGGCGGTGTCATGCAGCACGGAGGCCTGGCGGTGTCATGCAGCACGGAGGCCTGGCGGTGTCATGCACGGAGGCCTGGCGGTGTCATGCAGCACGGAGGCCTGGCGGTGTCATGCAGCACGGAGGCCTGGCGGTGTCATGCATGGAGGCCTGGCGGTGTCATGCAGCATGGAGGCCTGGCGGTGTCATGCACGGAGGCCTGGCGGTGTCATGCAGCACGGAGGCCTGGCGGTGTCATGCAGCACGGAGGCCTGGCGGTGTCATGCAGCACAGAGGCTTGGCGGTGTCATGCAGCACGGAGGCCTGGCGGTGTCATGCAGCACGGAGGCCTGGCGGTGTCATGCACGGAGGCCTGGCGGTGTCATTCAGTACGGAGGCCTGGCTGTGTCATGCAGCACGGAGGCCTGGTGGTGTCATGCACGGAGGCCTGGCGGTGTCATGCATCACGGTGGCCTGGCGGTGTCATGCAGCACGGAGGCCTGGCGGTGTCATGCAGCACGGAGGCCTGGCGGTGTCATGCAGCACAGAGGCCTGGCGGTGTCATGCACGGAGGCCTGGCGGTGTCATGCAACACTGAGGCCTGGCGGTGTCATGCAGCACGGAGGCTTGGCGGTGTCATGCACGGAGGCCTGGCGGTGTCATGCAGCACGGAGGCCTGGTGGTGTCATGCACGGAGGCCTGGCGGTGTCATGCAGCACGGAGGCCTGGCGGTGTCATGCAGCACGGAGGCCTGGCGGTGTCATGCACGGAGGCCTGGCGGTGTCATGCAGCATGGAGGCCTGGCGGTGTCATGCAGCACGGAGGCCTGGCGGTGTCATGCAGCACGGAGGCCTGGCGGTGTCATGCAGCACGGAGGCCTGGCGGTGTCATGCAGCATGGAGGCCTGGCGGTGCCATGCAGCACGGAGGCCTGGCGGTGTCATGCATGGAGGCCTGGCGGTGTCATGCACGGAGGCCTGGCGGTGTCATGCAGCACGGAGGCCTGACGGTGTCATGCAGCACGGAGGCCTGGCGGTGTCATGCACGGAGGCCTGGCGGTGTCATGCAGCACGGAGGCCTGGCGGTGTCATGCAGCACGGAGGCCTGGTGGTGTCATGCACGGAGGCCTGGCGTTCTCATGCAGCACGGAGGCCTGGCGGTATCATGCAGCACGGAGGCCTGGCGGTGTCATGCAGCACGGAGGCCTGGCGATGTCATGCACGGAGGTCTGGCGGTGTCATGCACTGAGGCCTGGCGGTGTCATGCACTGAAGCCTGGCGGTGTCATGCTCGGAGGCCTGGCGGTGTCATGCAGCACGGAGGCCTGGCGGTGTCATGCACGGAGGCCTGGCGGTGTCATGCAGCACGGAGTCCTGGCGGTGTCATGCAGCACGGAGGCCTGGCGGTGTCATGCACGGAGGCCTGGCGGTGTCATGCAGCATGGAGGCCTGGCGGTGTCATGCAGCACGGAGGCCTGGCGGTGTCATGCAGCACGGAGGCCTGGCGGTGTCATGCAGCACGGAGGCCTGGCGGTGTCATGCAGCACGGAGGCCTGGCGGTGTCATGCATGGAGGCCTGGCGGTGTCATGCACGGAGGCCTGGCGGTGTCATGCAGCACGGAGGCCTGGCGGTGTCATGCAGAACGGAGGCCTGGCGGTGTCATGCAGCACGGAGGCCTGGCGGTGTCATGCACGGAGGCCTGGCGGTGTCATGCAGCACGGAGGCCTGGCGGTGTCATGCAGCACAGAGGCCTGGCGGTGTCATGCAGCACGGAGGCCTGGCGGTGTCATGCATGGAGGCCTGGCAGTGTCATGCAGCACGGAGGCCTGGTGGTGTCATGCACGGAGGCCTGGCAGTGTCATGCAGCACGGAGGCCTGGCGGTGTCATGCAGCACGGAGGCCTGGCGGTCTCATGCAGCACGGAGGCCTGGCGGTGTCATGCAGCATGGAGGCCTGGCGGTGTCATGCAGCACGGAGGCCTGGCGATGTCATGCAGCACGGAGGCCTGGCGGTGTCATGCAGCACGGAGGCCTGGCGGTGTCATGCAGCACGGAGGCCTGGCGGTGTCATGCAGCACGGAGGCCTGGCGGTGTCATGCAGCACGGAGGCCTGGCGGTGTCATGCAGCACGGAGGCCTGGCGGTGTCATGCAGCACGGAGGCCTGGCGGTGTCATAAAGCACGGAGGCCTGGGGGTGTCATGCAGCACGGAGGCCTGGCGGTGTCATGCAGCACGGAGGCCTGGCGGTGTCATGCAGCATGGAGGCCTGGCGGTGTCATGCAGCACGGAGGCCTGGCGGTGTCATGCAGCACGGAGGCCTGGCGGTGTCATGCAGCACGGAGGCCTGGCGGTGTCATGCAGCACGGAGGCCTGGCGGTGTCATGCAGCACGGAGGCCTGGCGGTGTCATGCAGCACGGAGGCCTGGCGGTGTCATGCAGCACGGAGGCCTGGCGGTGTCATGCAGCACGGATGCCTGGCGGTGTCAAGCACGGAGGCCTGGCGGTGTCATGCAGCACGGAGGCCTGGCGGTGTCATGCACGGAGGCCTGGCGGTGTCATGCAGCACAGAGGCCTGGCGGTGTCATACATGGAGGCTCGGTGGTGTCATGCAGCACGGAGGCCTGGCGGTGTCATGCAGCACGGAGGCCTGGCGGTGTCATGCAGCACGGAGGCCTGGCGGTGTCATGCAGCATGGAGGCCTGGCGGTGTCATGCAGCACAGAGGCCTGGCGGTGTAATGCGCGGAGGCCTGGCGGTGTCATGCAGCACGGAGGCCTGGCGGTGTCATGCACTGAGGCCTGGCGGTGTCATGCAGCACGGAGGCCTGGCGGTGTCATGCAACATGGAGGCCTGGCGGTGTCATGCAGCACGGAGGCCTGGCGGTGTCATGCAGCACAGAGGCCTGGCGGTGTCATGCAGCACGGAGGCCTGGCGGTGTCATGCAGCACGGAGGCCTGGCGGTGTCATGCAGCACGGAGGCCTGGCGGTGTCATGCAGCACGGAGGCCTGGCGGTGTCATGCACGGAGGCCTGGCGGTGTCATGCAGCACGGAGGCCTGGCGGTGTCATGCAGCACGGAGGCCTGGCGGTGTCATGCAGCACGGAGGCCTGGCGGTGTCATGCAGCACGGAGGCCTGGCGGTGTCATGCAGCACAGAGGCCTGGCGGTGTCATGCAGCACGGAGGCCTGGCAGTGTCATGCAGCACGGACGCCTGGCGGTGTCATGCACGGAGGCCTGGCGGTGTCATGCAGCACGGAGGCCTGGCGGTGTCATGCAGCACGGTGTCATGCAGCACGGAGGCCTGGCGGTGTCATGCAGCACGGAGGCCTGGCGGTGTCATGCAGCACGGAGGCCTGGCGGTGTCATGCATGGACGCCTGGCGGTGTCATGCAGCATGGAGGCCTGGCGGTGTCATGCACGGAGGCCTGGCGGTGTCATGCAGCACGGAGGCCTGGTGGTGTCATGCAGCACGGAGGCCTGGTGGTGTCATGCAGCACGGAGGCCTGGCGGTGTCATGCAGCACGGAGGCCTGGCGGTGTCATGCAGCACGGAGGCCTGGCGGTGTCATGCACCACGGAGGCCTGGCGGTGTCATGCACGGAGGCCTGCCGGTGTCAATCACGGAGGCCTGGCGGTGTCATGCAGCACAGAGGCCTGGCGGTGTCATGCAGCACAGAGGCCTGGCGGTGTCATGCATGGACGCCTGGCGGTGTCATGCAGCACGGAGACCTGGCGGTGTCATGCACGGAGGCCTGGCGGTGTCATGCAGCACGGAGGCCTGGTGGTGTCATGCAGCACGGAGGCCTGGTGGTGTCATGCAGCACGGAGGCCTGGCGGTGTCATGCAGCACGGAGGCCTGGCGGTGTCATGCACCACGGAGGCCTGGCGGTGTCATGCACCACGGAGGCCTGGCGGTGTCATGCACGGAGGCCTGCCGGTGTCAATCACGGAGGCCTGGCGGTGTCATGCAGCACAGAGGCCTGGCGGTGTCATGCAGCACAGAGGCCTGGCGGTGTCATGCAGCACGGAGGCCTGGCGGTGTCATGCATGGAGGCCTGGCGGTGTCATGCAGCACGGAGGCCTGGCGGTGTCATGCAGCACGGAGGCATGGCGGTGTCATGCACGGAGGCCTGGCGGTGTCATGCAGCACGGATGCCTGGCGGTGTCATGCATGGAGGCCTGGCGGTGTCATGCAGCACGGAGGCCTGGCGGTGTCATACATGGAGGCTCGGCGGTGTCATGCAGCACGGAGGCCTGGCAGTGTCATACATGGAGGCTCGGCGGTGTCATGCAGCACGGAGGCCTGGCGGTGTCATGCGTGGAGGCCTGGCGGTGTCATGCGTGGAGGCCTGGCGGTGTCATGCAGCACGGAGGCCTGGCGGTGTCATGCAGCACGGAGGCCTGGCAGTGTCATGCACGAAGGCCTGGCGGTGTCATGCAGCACAGAGGCCTGGCGGTGTCATGCAGCACAGAGGCCTGGCGGTGTCATGCAGCACGGAGGCCTGGCGGTGTCATGCAGCACGGAGGCCTGGCGGTGTCATGCAGCACGGTGTCATGCAGCACGGAGGCCTGGCGGTGTCATGCAGCACGGAGGCCTGGCGGTGTCATGCAGCACGGAGGCCTGGCGGTGTCATGCAGCACGGAGGCCTGGCGGTGTCATGCAGCACGGAGGCCTGGCGGTTTCATGCAGCACGGAGGCCTGGCGGTGTCATACATGGAGGCTCGGCGGTGTCATGCAGCACGGAGGCCTGGTGGTGTCATGCACGGAGGCCTGGCGGTGTCATGCACGAGGCCTGGTGGTGTCATGCAGCACGGAGGCCTGGCGGTGTCATGCACGGAGGCCTGGTGGTGTCATGCAGCACGGAGGCCTGGCGGTGTCATGCAGCACGGATGCCTGGCGGTGTCATGCACGGAGGCCTGGCGGTGTCATGCAGCACGGAGGCCTGGCGGTGTCATGCAGCACGGAGGCCTGGCGGTGTCATACATGGAGGCTCGGCGGTGTCATGCAGCACGGAGGCCTGGCAGTGTCATACATGGAGGCTCGGCGGTGTCATGCAGCACGGAGGCCTGGCGGTGTCATGCGTGGAGGCCTGGCGGTGTCATGCGTGGAGGCCTGGCGGTGTCATGCAGCACAGAGGCCTGGCGGTGTCATGCAGCACGGAGGCCTGGCGGTGTCATGCACGGAGGCCTGGCGGTGTCATGCAGCACAGAGGCCTGCGGTGTCATGCAGCACGGAGGCCTGGCGGTGTCATGCAGCACCAAGGCCTGGCGGTGTCATGCAGCACCGAGGCCTGGCGGTGTCATGCAGCACGGAGGCCTGTCGGTGTAATGCAGCACGGATGCCTGGCGGTGTCATGCAGCACCGAGGCCTGGCGGTGTCATGCACGGAGGCCTGGCGGTGTCATGCAGCACCGAGGCCTGGCGGTGTCATGCACGGAGGCCTGGCGGTGTCATGCAGCACGGAGGCCTGACGTTGTCATGCAGCACGGAGGCCTGGCGGTGTCATGCACGGAGGCCTGGCGGTGTCATGCAGCACAGAGGCCTGGCGGTCTCATGCAGCACGGAGGCCTGGCGGTGTCATGCAGCACCGAGGCCTGGCGGTGTCATGCAGCACCGAGGCCTGGCGGTGTCATGCAGCACGGAGGCCTGTCGGTGTCATGCAGCACGGAGGCCTGTCGGTGTCATGCAGCACGGAGGCCTGTCGGTGTCATGCAGCACGGAGGCCTGGTGGTGTCATGCAGCACGGAGGCCTGGCGGTGTCATGCAGCACGGTGGACTGGCGGTGTCATGCAGCACGGAGGCTTGGCGGTGTCATGCAGCACGGAGGCCTGGCGGTGTCATGCAGCACGGAGGCCTGGCGGTGTCATGCACGGAGGCCTGGCGGTGTCATGCACGGAGGCCTGGCGGTGTCATGCAGCACGGAGGCCTGGCGGTGTCATGCAGCACGGAGGCCTGGCGGTGTCATGCAGCACGGAGGCCTGGCGGTGTCATGCAGCACGGAGGCCTGGCGGTGTCATGCAGCACGGAGGCCTGGTGGTGTCATGCAGCACGGAGGCCTGGCGGTGTCATGCAGCACGGAGGCCTGGCGGTGTCATGCAGCACGGAGGCCTGGCGGTGTCATGCACGGAGGCCTGGCGGTGTCATGCAGCATGGAGGCATGGCGGTGTCATGCAGCACGGAGGCCTGGCGGTGTCATGCAGCACGGAGGCCTGGCGGTGGCATGCAGCACGGAGGCCTGGCGGTGTCATGCAGCACGGAGGCCTGGCGGTGTCATGCAGCACGGAGGCCTGGCGGTGTCATGCACGGAGGCCTGGCGGTGTCATGCAGCACGGAGGCCTGGCGGTGTCATGCAGCACTCCTGCACGGAGGCCTGGCGGTGTCATGCAGCACGGAGGCCTGGCGGTGTCATGCAGCACGGAGGCCTGGCGGTGTCATGCAGCACGGAGGCCTGGCGGTGTCATGCAGCACGGAGGCCTGGCGGTGTCATGCAGCACGGAGGCCTGGCGGTGTCATGCAGCACGGAGGCCTGGTGGTGTCATGCAGCACGGAGGCCTGGCGGTATCATGCAGCACGGAGGCCTGGTGGTGTCATGCATGGAGGCATGGCGGTGTCATGCAGCACGGAGGCCTGGCGGTGTCATGCAGCACGGAGGCCTGGCGGTGTCATGCAACACGGAGGCCTGGCGGTGTCATGCACGGAGGCCTGGCGGTGTCATGCAGCACGGAGGCCTGGTGGTGTCATGCACGGAGGCCTGGCGGTGTCATGCACGGAGGCCTGGCGGTGTCATGCAGCACGGAGGCATGGCGGTGTCATGCAGCACGGAGGCCTGGTGGTGTCATGCACGGAGGTCTGGCGTTGTCATTCAGCACGGAGGCCTGGCGGTGTCATGCAGCACGGAGGCCTGGCGGTGTCATGCAGCACGGAGGTCTGGCGGTGTCATGCAGCACGGAGGCCTGGCGATGTCATGCACGGAGGCCTGGCGGTGTCATGCACTGAGGCCTGGCGGTGTCATGCACTGAGGCCTGGCGGTGTCATGCACGGAGGCCTGGCGGTGTCATGCAGCACGGAGGCCTGGCGGTGTCATGCACGGAGGCCTGGCGGTGTCATGCAGCACGGAGGCCTGGCAGTGTCATGCACGGAGGCCTGGCGGTGTCATGCAGCACGGAGGCCTGGCGGTGTCATGCAGCACGGAGGCCTGGCGGTGTCATGCAGCACGGAGGCCTGGTGGTGTCATGAACGGAGGCCTGGCGGTGTCATGCACGGAGGCCTGGTGGTGTCATGCAGCACGGAGGCCTGGCGGTGTCATGCACGGAGGCCTGGCGGTGTCATGCAGCACGGAGTCCTGGCGGTGTCATGCACGGAGGCCTGGCGGTGTCATGCAGCACGGAGGCCTGGCGGTGTCATGCAGCACGGAGGCCTGGCGGTGTCATGCGCGGAGGCCTGGCGGTGTCATGCAGCACAGAGGCCTGGCGGTGTCATGCACGGAGGCCTGGTGATGTCATGCAGCACGGAGGCCTGGCGGTGTCATGCAGCACGGAGGCCTGGTGGTGTCATGCAGCACGGAGGCCTGGCGGTGTCATGCAGCACGGAGGCCTGGCGGTGTCATGCAGCACGGAGGCCTGGCGGTGTAATGCAGCACGGAGGCCTGGTGGTGTCATGCACGGAGGCCTGGCGGTGTCATGCACGGAGGCCTGGCGGTGTCATGCAGCACGGAGCCCTGGCGGTGTCATGCAGCATGGAGGCCTGGCTTTGTCATGCACGGAGGCCTGGCAGTGTCATGCAGCACGGAGGCCTGGCGGTGTCATGCAGCACGGAGGCATGGCGGTGTCATGCAGCAAGGAGGCCTGGCGGTGTCATGCAGCATGGAGGCCTGGCGGTGTCATGCAGCACTCCTGCACGGAGGCCTGGCGGTGTCATGCAGCACGGAGGCCTGGCGGTGTCATGCAGCACGGAGGCCTGGCGGTGTCATGCAGCACGGAGGCCTGGCGGTGTCATGCAGCACGGAGGCCTGGCGGTGTCATGCAGCACGGAGGCCTGGCGGTGTCATGCAGCACGGAGGCCTGGCGGTATCATGCAGCACGGAGGCCTGGTGGTGTCATGCACGGAGGCATGGCGGTGTCATGCAGCACGGAGGCCTGGCGGTGTCATGCACGGAGGCCTGGCGGTGTCATGCATGGAGGCCTGGCGGTGTCATGCAGCACGGAGGCATGGCGGTGTCATGCAGCACGGAGGCCTGGTGGTGTCATGCACGGAGGCCTGGCGTTGTCATTCAGCACGGAGGCCTGGCGGTGTCATGCAGCACGGAGGCCTGGCGGTGTCATGCAGCACGGAGGCCTGGCGATGTCATGCACGGAGGCCTGGCGGTGTCATGCACTGAGGCCTGGCGGTGTTATTCACTGAGGCCTGGCGGTGTCATGCACGGAGGCCTGGCGGTGTCATGCAGCACGGAGGCCTGGCGGTGTCATGCACGGAGGCCTGGCGGTGTCATGCAGCACGGAGGCCTGGCGGTGTCATGCACGGAGGCCTGGCAGTGTCATGCAGCACGGAGGCCTGGCGGTGTCATGCACGGAGGCCTGGCGGTGTCATGCAGCACGGAGGCCTGGCGGTATCATGCAGCACGGAGGCCTGGCGGTGTCATGCAGCACGGAGGCCTGGCGATGTCATGCACGGAGGCCTGGCGGTGTCATGCACTGAGGCCTGGCGGTGTCATGCACTGAGGCCTGGCGGTGTCATGCACTGAGGCCTGGCGGTGTCATGCACGGAGGCCTGGCGGTGTCATGCAGCACAGAGGCCTGGCGGTGTCATGCAGCACGGAGGCCTGGCAGTGTCATGCACGGAGGCCTGGCAGTGTCATGCACGGAGGCCTGGCGGTGTCATGCAGCACGGAGGCCTGGCGGTGTCATGCACGGAGGCCTGGCGGTGTCATGCAGCACAGAGGCCTCTCGGTGTCATGCAGCACGGAGGCCTGGTGGTGTCATACATGGAGGCTCGGCGGTGTCATGCAGCACGGAGGCCTGGCTTTGTCATGCACGGAGGCCTGGCGGTGTCATGCAGCATGGAGGCCTGGCAGTGTCATGCACGGAGGCCTGGCGGTGTCATGCAGCACGGAGGCCTGGCGGTGTCATGCAGCACGGAGGCCTGGTGGTGTCATGCACGGAGGCCTGGCGGTGTCATGCAGCAGGGAGGCCTGGCGGTGTCATGCACGGAGGCCTGGCGGTGTCATGCAGCACGGAGGCCTGGCGGTGTCATGCACGGAGGCCTGGCGGTGTCATGCAGCACGGAGGCCTGGCGGTGTCATGCACGGAGGCCTGGCGGTGTCATGCAGCACGGAGGCCTGGCAGTGTCATGCACGGAGGCCTGGCGGTGTCATGCAGCACGGAGGCCTGGCGGTGTCATGCAGCACGGAGGCCTGGCGGTGTCATGCAGCACGGAGGCCTGGCGGTGTCATGCACGGAGGCCTGGCGGTGTCATGCAGCACGGAGGCCTGGCGGTGTCATGCAGCACGGAGGCCTGGCGGTGTCATGCACGGAGGCCTGGCGGTGTCATGCAGCACGGAGGCCTGGCGGTGTCATGCACGGAGGCCTGGCGGTGTCATGCAGCACGGAGGCCTGGCGGTGTCATGCGCGGAGGCCTGGCGGTGTCATGCAGCACAGAGGCCTGGCGGTGTCATGCACGGAGGCCTGGCGATGTCATGCAGCACGGAGGCCTGGCGGTGTCATGCAGCACGGAGGCCTGGCGGTGTCATGCAGCATGGAGGCCTGGCGGTGTCATGCAGCACGGAGGCCTGGCGGTGTCATGCAGCACGGAGGCCTGGCGGTGTAATGCAGCACGGAGGCCTGGTGGTGTCATGCACGGAGGCCTGGCGGTGTCATGCACGGAGGCCTGGCGGTGTCATGCAGCACGGAGCCCTGGCGGTGTCATGCAGCACGGAGGCCTGGCTTTGTCATGCACGGAGGCCTGGCAGTGTCATGCAGCACGGAGGCCTGGCGGTGTCATGCAGCAAGGAGGCCTGGCGGTGTCATGCAGCACGGAGGCCTGGCGGTGTCATGCAGCACTCCTGCACGGAGGCCTGGCGGTGTCATGCAGCACGGAGGCCTGGCGGTGTCATGCAGCACGGAGGCCTGGCGGTGTCATGCAGCACGGAGGCCTGGCGGTGTCATGCAGCACGGAGGCCTGGCGGTGTCATGCAGCACGGAGGCCTGGCGGTATCATGCAGCACGGAGGCCTGGCGGTGTCATGCACGGAGGCATGGCGGTGTCATGCAGCACGGAGGCCTGACGGTGTCATGCAGCACGGAGGCCTGGCGGTGTCATGCAACACGGAGGCCTGGCGGTGTCATGCAACACGGAGGCCTGGCGGTGTCATGCACGGAGGCCTGGCGGTGTCATGCAGCACGGAGGCCTGGCGGTGTCATGCACGGAGGCCTGGCGGTGTCATGCACGGAGGCCTGGCGGTGTCATGCAGCACGGAGGCATGGCGGTGTCATGCAGCATGGAGGCCTGGTGGTGTCATGCACGGAGGCCTGGCATTGTCATTCAGCACGGAGGCCTGGCGGTGTCATGCAGCACGGAGGCCTGGCGATGTCATGCACGGAGGCCTGGCGGTGTCATGCACTGAGGCCTGGCGGTGTCATGCAGCACGGAGGCCTGGCGATGTCATGCACGGAGGCCTGGCGGTGTCATGCACGGAGGCCTGGCGGTGTCATGCAGCACGGAGGCCTGGCGGTGTCATGCAGCACGGAGGCCTGGTGGTGTCATGCACGGAGGCCTGGCGGTGTCATGTACGGAGGCCTGGTGGTGTCATGCAGCAGGGAGGCCTGGCGGTGTCATGCACGGAGGCCTGGCGGTGTCATGCAGCACGGAGGCCTGGCGGTGTCATGCACGGAGGCCTGGCGGTGTCATGCAGCACGGAGGCCTGGCGGTGTCATGCACGGAGGCCTGGCGGTGTCATGCAGCACGGAGGCCTGGCAGTGTCATGCACGGAGGCCTGGCGGTGTCATGCAGCACGGAGGCCTGGCGGTGTCATGCAGCACGGAGGTCTGGCGGTGTCATGCACGGAGGCCTGGCGGTGTCACGCAGCACGGAGGCCTGGCGGTGTCAAGCACGGAGGCCTGGCGGTGTCATGCAGCACGGAGGCCTGGCGGTGTCATGCAGCACGGAGGCCTGGCGGTGTCATGCAGCACGGAGGTCTGGCGGTGTCATGCACGGAGGCCTGGCGGTGTCACGCAGCACGGAGGCCTGGCGGTGTCAAGCACGGAGGCCTGGCGGTGTCATGCAGCACGGAGGCCTGGCGGTGTCATGCAGCACGGAGGCCTGGCGGTGTCATGCAGCATGGAGGCCTGGCGGTGTCATGCAGCACGGAGGCCTGGCGGTGTCATGCAGCACGGAGGCCTGGCGGTGTCATGCAGCACGGAGGCCTGGCGGTGTCATGCACGGAGGCCTGGCGGCGTCATGCAGCACGGAGGCCTGGCGGCGTCATGCAGCACGGAGGCCTGGCGGCGTCATGCAGCACGGAGGCCTGGCGGCGTCATGCATGGAGGCCTGGCGGTGTCATGCAGCACGGAGGCCTGGCGGTGTCATGCACGGAGGCCTGGCGGTGTCATGCACTGAGGCCTGGCGGTGTCATGCACGGAGGCCTGGCGGTGTCATGCAGCACGGAGGCCTGGCGGTGTCATGCATGGAGGCCTGGCGGTGTCATGCAGCACGGAGGCCTGGCGGTGTCATGCATGGAGGCCTGGCGGTGTTATGCACGGAGGCCTGGCAGTGTCATGCAGCACGGAGGCCTGGCGGTGTCATGCAGCACGGAGGCCTGGCGGTGTCATGCAGCACTGAGGCCTGGCGGTGTCATGCAGCACGGAGGCCTGGCGGTGTCATGCAGCACGGAGGCCTGGCGGTGTCATGCAGCACGGAGGCCTGGCGGTGTCATGCAGCACGGAGGCCTGGCGATGTCATGCACGGAGGCCTGGCGGTGTCATGCACTGAGGCCTGGCGGTGTCATGCACTGAGGCCTGGCGGTGTCATGCACGGAGGCCTGGTGGTGTCATGCAGCATGGAGGCCTAGCGGTGTCATGCACGGAGGCCTGGCGGTGTCATGCAGCACGGAGGCCTGGCGGTGTCATGCAGCACGGAGGCCTGGCGGTGTCATGCACGGAGGCCTGGTGGTGTCATGCAGCACGGAGGCCTGGCGGTGTCATGCAGCACGGAGGCCTGGCGGTGTCATGCAGCACGGAGGCCTGGCGGTGTCATGCAGCACGGAGGCCTGGTGGTGTCATGCACGGAGGCCTGGCGTTGTCATGCAGCACGGAGGCCTGGCGGTGTCATGCAGCACGGAGGCCTGGCGGTGTCATGCAGCATGGAGGCCTGGCGATGTCATGCACGGAGGCCTGGCGGTGTCATGCACTGAGGCCTGGCGGTGTCATGCACGGAGGCCTGGCGGTGTCATGCAGCATGGAGGCCTGGCGGTGTCATGCACGGAGGCCTGGCGGTGTCATGCAGCACGGAGGCCTGGCAGTGTCATGCAGCACGGAGGCCTGGCGGTGTCATGCAGCACGGAGGCCTGGCGGTGTCATGCACGGAGGCCTGGCGGTGTCATGCACGGAGGCCTGGCAGTGTCATGCAGCATGGAGGCCTGGCGGTGTCATACAGCACGGAGGCATGGCGGTGTCATACAGCATGGAGGCATGGCGGTGTCATGCAGCACGGAGGCCTGGCGGTGTCATGCAGCATGGAGGCCTGGCGGTGTCATGCAGCACGGAGGCCTGGCGGTGTCATGCAAGGAGGCCTGGCGGTGTCATGCAGCACGGAGGCCTGGCGGTGTCATGCAGCACGGAGGCCTGGCGGTGTCATGCAAGGAGGCCTGGCGGTGTCATGCAGCACGGAGGCCTGGCGGTGTCATGCAGCACGGAGGCCTGGCGGTGTCATGCATGGAGGCCTGGCGGTGTCATGCAGCACGGAGGCCTGGCGGTGTTATGCACGGAGGCCTGGCGGTGTCATGCAGCACGGAGGCCTGGCGGTGTCATGCAGCACGGAGGCCTGGCGGTGTCATGCACGGAGGCCTGGCGGTGTCATGCAGCACGGAGGCCTGGCGGTGCATGCAGCACGGAGGCCTGGCGGTGTCATGCAGCACGGAGGCCTGGCGGTGTCATGCACGGAGGCCTGGCGGTGTCATGCAGCACGGAGGCCTGGCGGTGTCATGCAGCACGGAGGCCTGGCGGTGTCATGCAGCACGGAGGCCTGGCGGTGTCATGCAGCACGGAGGCCTGGCGGTGTCATGCAGCACGGAGGCCTGGCGGTGTCATGCAGCACGGAGGCCTGGCGGTGTCATGCAGCACGGAGGCCTGGCAGTGTCATGCAGCACGGAGGCCTGGTGGTGTCATGCACGGAGGCCTGGCGGTGTCATGCAGCACGGAGGCCTGGCGGTGTCATGCAGCATGGAGGCCTGGCAGTGTCATGCATGGAGGCCTGGCGGTGTCATGCAGCACGGAGGCCTGGCGGTGTCATGCAGCACGGAGGCCTGGCGGTGTCATGCAGCATGGAGGCCTGGCGGTGTCATGCAGCACGGAGGCCTGGCGGTGTCATGCAGCACGGAGGCCTGGCGGTGTCATGCAGCACGGAGGCCTGGCGGTGTCATGCAGCACGGAGGCCTGGCGGTGTCATGCAGCACGGAGGCCTGGCGGTGTCATGCGCGGAGGCCTGGCGGTGTCATGCAGCACGGAGGCCTGGCGGTGTCATGCACGGAGGCCTGGCGGTGTCATGCAGCACAGAGGCCTGACGGTGTCATGCAGCATGGAGGCCTGGCGATGTCATGCACGGAGGCCTGGCGGTGTCATGCAGCACGGAGGCCTGGCGGTGTCATGCAGCACGGAGGTCTGGCGGTGTCATGCACGGAGGCCTGGCGGTGTCACGCAGCACGGAGGCCTGGCGGTGTCACGCAGCACGGAGGCCTGGCGGTGTCACGCAGCACGGAGGCCTGGCGGTGTCAAGCACGGAGGCCTGGCGGTGTCATGCAGCACGGAGGCCTGGCGGTGTCATGCAGCACGGAGGCCTGGCGGTGTCATGCAGCATGGAGGCCTGGCGGTGTCATGCAGCTCGGAGGCCTGGCGGTGTCATGCAGCAGGGAGGCCTGGCGGTGTCATGCAGCAGGGAGGCCTGGCGGTGTCATGCAGCACGGAGGCCTGGCGGTGTCATGCACGGAGGCCTGGCGGTGTCATGCAGCACGGAGGCCTGGCGATGTCATGCACGGAGGCCTGGCGGTGTCATGCAGCACGGAGGCCTGGCGGTGTCATGCAGCACGGAGGCCTGGCGGTGTCATGCAGCATGGAGGCCTGGCGATGTCATGCACGGAGGCCTGGCGGTGTCATGCAGCACGGAGGCCTGGCGGTGTCATGCAGCATGGAGGTCTGGCGGTGTCATGCACGGAGGCCTGGCGGTGTCAAGCACGGAGGCCTGGCGGTGTCATGCAGCACGGAGGCCTGGCGGTGTCATGCAGCACGGAGGCCTGGCGGTGTCATGCAGCACGGAGGTCTGGCGGTGTCATGCACGGAGGCCTGGCGGTGTCACGCAGCACGGAGGCCTGGCGGTGTCAAGCACGGAGGCCTGGCGGTGTCATGCAGCACGGAGGCCTGGCGGTGTCATGCAGCACGGAGGCCTGGCGGTGTCATGCAGCATGGAGGCCTGGCGGTGTCATGCAGCACGGAGGCCTGGCGGTGGCATGCAGCACGGAGGCCTGGCGGTGTCATGCAGCACGGAGGCCTGGCGGTGTCATGCAGCACGGAGGCCTGGCGATGTCATGCACGGAGGCCTGGCGGTGTCATGCAGCACGGAGGCCTGGCGGTGGCATGCAGCACGGAGGCCTGGCGGTGTCATGCACGGAGGCCTGGCAGTGTCATGCAGCACGGAGGCCTGGTGGTGTCAAGCACGGAGGCCTGGCGGTGTCATGCAGCACGGAGGCCTGGCGGTGTCATGCAGCATGGAGGCCTGGCAGTGTCATGCAGCACGGAGGCCTGGCGGTGTCATGCAGCACGGAGGCCTGGCGGTGTCATGCAGCACGGAGGCCTGGCGGTGTCATGCAGCACAGAGGCCTGGCGGTGTCATGCAGCACGGCGGCCTGGCGGTGTCATGCAGCACGGCGGCCTGGCGGTGTCATGCAGCACGGCGGCCTGGCGGTGTCATGCAGCACGGAGGCCTGGCGGTGTCATGCACGGAGGCCTGGCAGTGTCATGCAGCACGGAGGCCTGGCGGTGTCATGCAGCACGGAGGCCTGGTGGTGTCATGCAGCACGGAGGCCTGGCGGTGTCATGCAGCACGGAGGCCTGGCGGTGTCATGCACAGAGGCCTGGCGGTGTCATGCAGCACGGAGGCCTGGCGGTGTCATGCACGGAGGCCTGGCGGTGTCATGCAGCATGGAGGCCTGGCGGTGTCATGCATGGAGGCCTGGCGGTGTCATGCAGCACGGAGGCCTGGCGGTGTCATGCAGCACGGAGGCCTGGCGGTGTCATGCAGCACGGAGGCCTGGCGTTGTCATGCAGCACGGAGGCCTGGCGGTGTCATGCAGCACAGAGGCCTGGCGGTGTCATGCAGCACGGAGGCCTGGCGGTGTCATGCAGCACGGAGGCCTGGCGGTGTCATGCAGCACGGAGGCCTGGCGGTGTCATGCACGGAGGCCTGGCGGGGTCATGCAGCACGGAGGCCTGGTGGTGTCATGCACGGAGGCCTGGCGGGGTCATGCAGCACGGAGGCCTGGTGGTGTCATGCACGGAGGCCTGGCGGTGTCATGCAGCACGGAGGCCTGGCGGTGTCATGCAGCATGGAGGCCTGGCAGTGTCATGCATGGAGGCATGGCGGTGTCATGCAGCACGGAGGCCTGGCGGTGTCATGCAGCACGGAGGCCTGGCGGTGTCATGCAACACGGAGGCCTGGCGGTGTCATGCACGGAGGCCTGGCGGTGTCATGCAGCACGGAGGCCTGGTGGTGTCATGCACGGAGGCCTGGCGGTGTCATGCACGGAGGCCTGGCGGTGTCATGCAGCACGGAGGCATGGCGGTGTCATGCAGCACGGAGGCCTGGTGGTGTCATGCACGGAGGTCTGGCGTTGTCATTCAGCACGGAGGCCTGGCGGTGTCATGCAGCACGGAGGCCTGGCGGTGTCATGCAGCACGGAGGTCTGGCGGTGTCATGCAGCACGGAGGCCTGGCGATGTCATGCACGGAGGCCTGGCGGTGTCATGCACTGAGGCCTGGCGGTGTCATGCACTGAGGCCTGGCGGTGTCATGCACGGAGGCCTGGCGGTGTCATGCAGCACGGAGGCCTGGCGGTGTCATGCACGGAGGCCTGGCGGTGTCATGCAGCACGGAGGCCTGGCAGTGTCATGCACGGAGGCCTGGCGGTGTCATGCAGCACGGAGGCCTGGCGGTGTCATGCAGCACGGAGGCCTGGCGGTGTCATGCAGCACGGAGGCCTGGTGGTGTCATGAACGGAGGCCTGGCGGTGTCATGCACGGAGGCCTGGTGGTGTCATGCAGCACGGAGGCCTGGCGGTGTCATGCACGGAGGCCTGGCGGTGTCATGCAGCACGGAGTCCTGGCGGTGTCATGCACGGAGGCCTGGCGGTGTCATGCAGCACGGAGGCCTGCGGTGTCATGCAGCACGGAGGCCTGGCGGTGTCATGCGCGGAGGCCTGGCGGTGTCATGCAGCACAGAGGCCTGGCGGTGTCATGCACGGAGGCCTGGTGATGTCATGCAGCACGGAGGCCTGGCGGTGTCATGCAGCACGGAGGCCTGGTGGTGTCATGCAGCACGGAGGCCTGGCGGTGTCATGCAGCACGGAGGCCTGGCGGTGTCATGCAGCACGGAGGCCTGGCGGTGTAATGCAGCACGGAGGCCTGGTGGTGTCATGCACGGAGGCCTGGCGGTGTCATGCACGGAGGCCTGGCGGTGTCATGCAGCACGGAGCCCTGGCGGTGTCATGCAGCATGGAGGCCTGGCTTTGTCATGCACGGAGGCCTGGCAGTGTCATGCAGCACGGAGGCCTGGCGGTGTCATGCAGCACGGAGGCATGGCGGTGTCATGCAGCAAGGAGGCCTGGCGGTGTCATGCAGCATGGAGGCCTGGCGGTGTCATGCAGCACTCCTGCACGGAGGCCTGGCGGTGTCATGCAGCACGGAGGCCTGGCGGTGTCATGCAGCACGGAGGCCTGGCGGTGTCATGCAGCACGGAGGCCTGGCGGTGTCATGCAGCACGGAGGCCTGGCGGTGTCATGCAGCACGGAGGCCTGGCGGTGTCATGCAGCACGGAGGCCTGGCGGTATCATGCAGCACGGAGGCCTGGTGGTGTCATGCACGGAGGCATGGCGGTGTCATGCAGCACGGAGGCCTGGCGGTGTCATGCACGGAGGCCTGGCGGTGTCATGCACGGAGGCCTGGCGGTGTCATGCAGCACGGAGGCATGGCGGTGTCATGCAGCACGGAGGCCTGGTGGTGTCATGCACGGAGGCCTGGCGTTGTCATTCAGCACGGAGGCCTGGCGGTGTCATGCAGCACGGAGGCCTGGCGGTGTCATGCAGCACGGAGGCCTGGCGATGTCATGCACGGAGGCCTGGCGGTGTCATGCACTGAGGCCTGGCGGTGTTATTCACTGAGGCCTGGCGGTGTCATGCACGGAGGCCTGGCGGTGTCATGCAGCACGGAGGCCTGGCGGTGTCATGCACGGAGGCCTGGCGGTGTCATGCAGCACGGAGGCCTGGCGGTGTCATGCACGGAGGCCTGGCAGTGTCATGCAGCACGGAGGCCTGGCGGTGTCATGCACGGAGGCCTGGCGGTGTCATGCAGCACGGAGGCCTGGCGGTATCATGCAGCACGGAGGCCTGGCGGTGTCATGCAGCACGGAGGCCTGGCGATGTCATGCACGGAGGCCTGGCGGTGTCATGCACTGAGGCCTGGCGGTGTCATGCACTGAGGCCTGGCGGTGTCATGCACTGAGGCCTGGCGGTGTCATGCACGGAGGCCTGGCGGTGTCATGCAGCACAGAGGCCTGGCGGTGTCATGCAGCACGGAGGCCTGGCAGTGTCATGCACGGAGGCCTGGCAGTGTCATGCACGGAGGCCTGGCGGTGTCATGCAGCACGGAGGCCTGGCGGTGTCATGCACGGAGGCCTGGCGGTGTCATGCAGCACAGAGGCCTCTCGGTGTCATGCAGCACGGAGGCCTGGTGGTGTCATACATGGAGGCTCGGCGGTGTCATGCAGCACGGAGGCCTGGCTTTGTCATGCACGGAGGCCTGGCGGTGTCATGCAGCATGGAGGCCTGGCAGTGTCATGCACGGAGGCCTGGCGTTGTCATGCAGCACGGAGGCCTGGCGGTGTCATGCAGCACGGAGGCCTGGTGGTGTCATGCACGGAGGCCTGGCGGTGTCATGCAGCAGGGAGGCCTGGCGGTGTCATGCACGGAGGCCTGGCGGTGTCATGCAGCACGGAGGCCTGGCGGTGTCATGCACGGAGGCCTGGCGGTGTCATGCAGCACGGAGGCCTGGCGGTGTCATGCACGGAGGCCTGGCGGTGTCATGCAGCACGGAGGCCTGGCAGTGTCATGCACGGAGGCCTGGCGGTGTCATGCAGCACGGAGGCCTGGCGGTGTCATGCAGCACGGAGGCCTGGCGGTGTCATGCAGCACGGAGGCCTGGCGGTGTCATGCACGGAGGCCTGGCGGTGTCATGCAGCACGGAGGCCTGGCGGTGTCATGCAGCACGGAGGCCTGGCGGTGTCATGCACGGAGGCCTGGCGGTGTCATGCAGCACGGAGGCCTGGCGGTGTCATGCACGGAGGCCTGGCGGTGTCATGCAGCACGGAGGCCTGGCGGTGTCATGCGCGGAGGCCTGGCGGTGTCATGCAGCACAGAGGCCTGGCGGTGTCATGCACGGAGGCCTGGCGATGTCATGCAGCACGGAGGCCTGGCGGTGTCATGCAGCACGGAGGCCTGGCGGTGTCATGCAGCATGGAGGCCTGGCGGTGTCATGCAGCACGGAGGCCTGGCGGTGTCATGCAGCACGGAGGCCTGGCGGTGTAATGCAGCACGGAGGCCTGGTGGTGTCATGCACGGAGGCCTGGCGGTGTCATGCACGGAGGCCTGGCGGTGTCATGCAGCACGGAGCCCTGGCGGTGTCATGCAGCACGGAGGCCTGGCTTTGTCATGCACGGAGGCCTGGCAGTGTCATGCAGCACGGAGGCCTGGCGGTGTCATGCAGCAAGGAGGCCTGGCGGTGTCATGCAGCACGGAGGCCTGGCGGTGTCATGCAGCACTCCTGCACGGAGGCCTGGCGGTGTCATGCAGCACGGAGGCCTGGCGGTGTCATGCAGCACGGAGGCCTGGCGGTGTCATGCAGCACGGAGGCCTGGCGGTGTCATGCAGCACGGAGGCCTGGCGGTGTCATGCAGCACGGAGGCCTGGCGGTGTCATGCAGCACGGAGGCCTGGCGGTATCATGCAGCACGGAGGCCTGGCGGTGTCATGCACGGAGGCATGGCGGTGTCATGCAGCACGGAGGCCTGACGGTGTCATGCAGCACGGAGGCCTGGCGGTGTCATGCAACACGGAGGCCTGGCGGTGTCATGCAACACGGAGGCCTGGCGGTGTCATGCACGGAGGCCTGGCGGTGTCATGCAGCACGGAGGCCTGGCGGTGTCATGCACGGAGGCCTGGCGGTGTCATGCACGGAGGCCTGGCGGTGTCATGCAGCACGGAGGCATGGCGGTGTCATGCAGCATGGAGGCCTGGTGGTGTCATGCACGGAGGCCTGGCATTGTCATTCAGCACGGAGGCCTGGCGGTGTCATGCAGCACGGAGGCCTGGCGATGTCATGCACGGAGGCCTGGCGGTGTCATGCACTGAGGCCTGGCGGTGTCATGCAGCACGGAGGCCTGGCGATGTCATGCACGGAGGCCTGGCGGTGTCATGCACGGAGGCCTGGCGGTGTCATGCAGCACGGAGGCCTGGCGGTGTCATGCAGCACGGAGGCCTGGTGGTGTCATGCACGGAGGCCTGGCGGTGTCATGTACGGAGGCCTGGTGGTGTCATGCAGCAGGGAGGCCTGGCGGTGTCATGCACGGAGGCCTGGCGGTGTCATGCAGCACGGAGGCCTGGCGGTGTCATGCACGGAGGCCTGGCGGTGTCATGCAGCACGGAGGCCTGGCGGTGTCATGCACGGAGGCCTGGCGGTGTCATGCAGCACGGAGGCCTGGCAGTGTCATGCACGGAGGCCTGGCGGTGTCATGCAGCACGGAGGCCTGGCGGTGTCATGCAGCACGGAGGTCTGGCGGTGTCATGCACGGAGGCCTGGCGGTGTCACGCAGCACGGAGGCCTGGCGGTGTCAAGCACGGAGGCCTGGCGGTGTCATGCAGCACGGAGGCCTGGCGGTGTCATGCAGCACGGAGGCCTGGCGGTGTCATGCAGCACGGAGGTCTGGCGGTGTCATGCACGGAGGCCTGGCGGTGTCACGCAGCACGGAGGCCTGGCGGTGTCAAGCACGGAGGCCTGGCGGTGTCATGCAGCACGGAGGCCTGGCGGTGTCATGCAGCACGGAGGCCTGGCGGTGTCATGCAGCATGGAGGCCTGGCGGTGTCATGCAGCACGGAGGCCTGGCGGTGTCATGCAGCACGGAGGCCTGGCGGTGTCATGCAGCACGGAGGCCTGGCGGTGTCATGCACGGAGGCCTGGCGGCGTCATGCAGCACGGAGGCCTGGCGGCGTCATGCAGCACGGAGGCCTGGCGGCGTCATGCAGCACGGAGGCCTGGCGGCGTCATGCATGGAGGCCTGGCGGTGTCATGCAGCACGGAGGCCTGGCGGTGTCATGCACGGAGGCCTGGCGGTGTCATGCACTGAGGCCTGGCGGTGTCATGCACGGAGGCCTGGCGGTGTCATGCAGCACGGAGGCCTGGCGGTGTCATGCATGGAGGCCTGGCGGTGTCATGCAGCACGGAGGCCTGGCGGTGTCATGCATGGAGGCCTGGCGGTGTTATGCACGGAGGCCTGGCAGTGTCATGCAGCACGGAGGCCTGGCGGTGTCATGCAGCACGGAGGCCTGGCGGTGTCATGCAGCACTGAGGCCTGGCGGTGTCATGCAGCACGGAGGCCTGGCGGTGTCATGCAGCACGGAGGCCTGGCGGTGTCATGCAGCACGGAGGCCTGGCGGTGTCATGCAGCACGGAGGCCTGGCGATGTCATGCACGGAGGCCTGGCGGTGTCATGCACTGAGGCCTGGCGGTGTCATGCACTGAGGCCTGGCGGTGTCATGCACGGAGGCCTGGTGGTGTCATGCAGCATGGAGGCCTAGCGGTGTCATGCACGGAGGCCTGGCGGTGTCATGCAGCACGGAGGCCTGGCGGTGTCATGCAGCACGGAGGCCTGGCGGTGTCATGCACGGAGGCCTGGTGGTGTCATGCAGCACGGAGGCCTGGCGGTGTCATGCAGCACGGAGGCCTGGCGGTGTCATGCAGCACGGAGGCCTGGCGGTGTCATGCAGCACGGAGGCCTGGTGGTGTCATGCACGGAGGCCTGGCGTTGTCATGCAGCACGGAGGCCTGGCGGTGTCATGCAGCACGGAGGCCTGGCGGTGTCATGCAGCATGGAGGCCTGGCGATGTCATGCACGGAGGCCTGGCGGTGTCATGCACTGAGGCCTGGCGGTGTCATGCACGGAGGCCTGGCGGTGTCATGCAGCATGGAGGCCTGGCGGTGTCATGCACGGAGGCCTGGCGGTGTCATGCAGCACGGAGGCCTGGCAGTGTCATGCAGCACGGAGGCCTGGCGGTGTCATGCAGCACGGAGGCCTGGCGGTGTCATGCACGGAGGCCTGGCGGTGTCATGCACGGAGGCCTGGCAGTGTCATGCAGCATGGAGGCCTGGCGGTGTCATACAGCACGGAGGCATGGCGGTGTCATACAGCATGGAGGCATGGCGGTGTCATGCAGCACGGAGGCCTGGCGGTGTCATGCAGCATGGAGGCCTGGCGGTGTCATGCAGCACGGAGGCCTGGCGGTGTCATGCAAGGAGGCCTGGCGGTGTCATGCAGCACGGAGGCCTGGCGGTGTCATGCAGCACGGAGGCCTGGCGGTGTCATGCAAGGAGGCCTGGCGGTGTCATGCAGCACGGAGGCCTGGCGGTGTCATGCAGCACGGAGGCCTGGCGGTGTCATGCATGGAGGCCTGGCGGTGTCATGCAGCACGGAGGCCTGGCGGTGTTATGCACGGAGGCCTGGCGGTGTCATGCAGCACGGAGGCCTGGCGGTGTCATGCAGCACGGAGGCCTGGCGGTGTCATGCACGGAGGCCTGGCGGTGTCATGCAGCACGGAGGCCTGGCGGTGCATGCAGCACGGAGGCCTGGCGGTGTCATGCAGCACGGAGGCCTGGCGGTGTCATGCACGGAGGCCTGGCGGTGTCATGCAGCACGGAGGCCTGGCGGTGTCATGCAGCACGGAGGCCTGGCGGTGTCATGCAGCACGGAGGCCTGGCGGTGTCATGCAGCACGGAGGCCTGGCGGTGTCATGCAGCACGGAGGCCTGGCGGTGTCATGCAGCACGGAGGCCTGGCGGTGTCATGCAGCACGGAGGCCTGGCAGTGTCATGCAGCACGGAGGCCTGGTGGTGTCATGCACGGAGGCCTGGCGGTGTCATGCAGCACGGAGGCCTGGCGGTGTCATGCAGCATGGAGGCCTGGCAGTGTCATGCATGGAGGCCTGGCGGTGTCATGCAGCACGGAGGCCTGGCGGTGTCATGCAGCACGGAGGCCTGGCGGTGTCATGCAGCATGGAGGCCTGGCGGTGTCATGCAGCACGGAGGCCTGGCGGTGTCATGCAGCACGGAGGCCTGGCGGTGTCATGCAGCACGGAGGCCTGGCGGTGTCATGCAGCACGGAGGCCTGGCGGTGTCATGCAGCACGGAGGCCTGGCGGTGTCATGCGCGGAGGCCTGGCGGTGTCATGCAGCACGGAGGCCTGGCGGTGTCATGCACGGAGGCCTGGCGGTGTCATGCAGCACAGAGGCCTGACGGTGTCATGCAGCATGGAGGCCTGGCGATGTCATGCACGGAGGCCTGGCGGTGTCATGCAGCACGGAGGCCTGGCGGTGTCATGCAGCACGGAGGTCTGGCGGTGTCATGCACGGAGGCCTGGCGGTGTCACGCAGCACGGAGGCCTGGCGGTGTCACGCAGCACGGAGGCCTGGCGGTGTCACGCAGCACGGAGGCCTGGCGGTGTCAAGCACGGAGGCCTGGCGGTGTCATGCAGCACGGAGGCCTGGCGGTGTCATGCAGCACGGAGGCCTGGCGGTGTCATGCAGCATGGAGGCCTGGCGGTGTCATGCAGCTCGGAGGCCTGGCGGTGTCATGCAGCAGGGAGGCCTGGCGGTGTCATGCAGCAGGGAGGCCTGGCGGTGTCATGCAGCACGGAGGCCTGGCGGTGTCATGCACGGAGGCCTGGCGGTGTCATGCAGCACGGAGGCCTGGCGATGTCATGCACGGAGGCCTGGCGGTGTCATGCAGCACGGAGGCCTGGCGGTGTCATGCAGCACGGAGGCCTGGCGGTGTCATGCAGCATGGAGGCCTGGCGATGTCATGCACGGAGGCCTGGCGGTGTCATGCAGCACGGAGGCCTGGCGGTGTCATGCAGCATGGAGGTCTGGCGGTGTCATGCACGGAGGCCTGGCGGTGTCAAGCACGGAGGCCTGGCGGTGTCATGCAGCACGGAGGCCTGGCGGTGTCATGCAGCACGGAGGCCTGGCGGTGTCATGCAGCACGGAGGTCTGGCGGTGTCATGCACGGAGGCCTGGCGGTGTCACGCAGCACGGAGGCCTGGCGGTGTCAAGCACGGAGGCCTGGCGGTGTCATGCAGCACGGAGGCCTGGCGGTGTCATGCAGCACGGAGGCCTGGCGGTGTCATGCAGCATGGAGGCCTGGCGGTGTCATGCAGCACGGAGGCCTGGCGGTGGCATGCAGCACGGAGGCCTGGCGGTGTCATGCAGCACGGAGGCCTGGCGGTGTCATGCAGCACGGAGGCCTGGCGATGTCATGCACGGAGGCCTGGCGGTGTCATGCAGCACGGAGGCCTGGCGGTGGCATGCAGCACGGAGGCCTGGCGGTGTCATGCACGGAGGCCTGGCAGTGTCATGCAGCACGGAGGCCTGGTGGTGTCAAGCACGGAGGCCTGGCGGTGTCATGCAGCACGGAGGCCTGGCGGTGTCATGCAGCATGGAGGCCTGGCAGTGTCATGCAGCACGGAGGCCTGGCGGTGTCATGCAGCACGGAGGCCTGGCGGTGTCATGCAGCACGGAGGCCTGGCGGTGTCATGCAGCACAGAGGCCTGGCGGTGTCATGCAGCACGGCGGCCTGGCGGTGTCATGCAGCACGGCGGCCTGGCGGTGTCATGCAGCACGGCGGCCTGGCGGTGTCATGCAGCACGGAGGCCTGGCGGTGTCATGCACGGAGGCCTGGCAGTGTCATGCAGCACGGAGGCCTGGCGGTGTCATGCAGCACGGAGGCCTGGTGGTGTCATGCAGCACGGAGGCCTGGCGGTGTCATGCAGCACGGAGGCCTGGCGGTGTCATGCACAGAGGCCTGGCGGTGTCATGCAGCACGGAGGCCTGGCGGTGTCATGCACGGAGGCCTGGCGGTGTCATGCAGCATGGAGGCCTGGCGGTGTCATGCATGGAGGCCTGGCGGTGTCATGCAGCACGGAGGCCTGGCGGTGTCATGCAGCACGGAGGCCTGGCGGTGTCATGCAGCACGGAGGCCTGGCGTTGTCATGCAGCACGGAGGCCTGGCGGTGTCATGCAGCACAGAGGCCTGGCGGTGTCATGCAGCACGGAGGCCTGGCGGTGTCATGCAGCACGGAGGCCTGGCGGTGTCATGCAGCACGGAGGCCTGGCGGTGTCATGCACGGAGGCCTGGCGGGGTCATGCAGCACGGAGGCCTGGTGGTGTCATGCACGGAGGCCTGGCGGGGTCATGCAGCACGGAGGCCTGGTGGTGTCATGCACGGAGGCCTGGCGGTGTCATGCAGCACGGAGGCCTGGCGGTGTCATGCAGCATGGAGGCCTGGCAGTGTCATGCATGGAGGCCTGGCGGTGTCATGCAGCACGGAGGCCTGGCGGTGTCATGCAGCACGGAGGCCTGGCGGTGTCATGCACGGAGGCCTGGCGGTGTCATGCAGCATGGAGGCCTGGCGGTGTCATGCAGCACGGAGGCCTGGCGGTGTCATGCAGCACGGAGGCCTGGCGGTGTCATGCAGCACGGAGGCCTGGCGGTGTCATGCAGCACGGAGGCCTGGCGGTGTCATGCAGCACGGAGGCCTGGCGGTGTCATGCAGCACGGAGGCCTGGCGGTGTCATGCAGCACGGAGGCCTGGCGGTGTCATGCAGGGAGGCCTGGCGGTGTCATGCACGGAGGCCTGGCGGTGTCATGCAGCACGGAGGCCTGACGGTGTCATGCAGCACGGAGGCCTGGCGGTGTCATGCAGCACGGAGGCCTGGCGGTGTCATGCAGCACGGAGGCCTGGCGGTGTCATGCACGGAGGCCTGGCGGTGTCATGCACGGAGGCCTGGCGGTGTCATGCAGCACGGAGGCCTGGCGGTGTCATGCAGCACGGAGGCCTGGCGGTGTCAAACGGGAGAGACTCCATCTTTCTTTCTGCTCCGGCAGCTTGAGACGCTTCTAGGTCAAATGTAATGTTTTAGTTATGAGGTGTTGTTCGCCTGGAGAGAACCGGCTCAGGCTGGCCCTTGTCGAAGGATTGTATTTTTCTTCATGCCGAAGACACAACATCAGGCCGGCCGGCTGGGAACGTGTCCTTGGTACGGGGAGGTACAAGAATTTGGTGGGCGGCAGGCTACTGGCCGTATTTTTCCATGAAGGAACAAGCTTCTATATTAGTGAAAGCACGAAGCAGTTGTGGAGTCAGTCCGTAGGCGGCATCCAGCCGTCAGCAGCGAAGCTATTCATTATTTCAGGGAAGATAGTCGCCATTCCAAAGACTGAGAAGAATTAAGAAACTGATACTCTCTTAGAAAGATTGAAGTTATTTTAGTGGAGACGGCTGGAGAGCTTTGACATTAAGAGCACGGAGGCCTGGCGGTGTCATGCAGCACGGAGGCCTGGCGGTGTCATGCAGCACGGAGGCCTGGCGGTGTCATGCACGGAGGCCTGGCTGTGTCATGCAGCACGGAGGCCTGGCAGTGTCATGCAGCACGGAGGCCTGGCGGTGTCATGCAGCACGGAGGCCTGGCGGTGTCATGCACGGAGGCCTGGCGGTGTCATGCAGCACGGAGGCCTGGCGGTGTCATGCAGCACGGAGGCCTGGCGGTATCATGCAGCACAGAGGCCTGGCGGTGTCATGCAGCACAGAGGCCTGGCGGTGTCATGCAGCATGGAGGCCTGGCGGTGTCATGCACGGAGGCCTGGCAGTGTCATGCACGGAGGCCTGGCGGTGTCATGCACGGAGGACTGGCGGTGTCATGCAGCACGGAGGCCTGGCGGTGTCATGCAGCACGGAGGCCTGGCAGTGTCATGCAGCACGGAGGCCTGGCGGTGTCATGCACGGAGGCCTGGCGGTGTCATGCAGCACGGAGGCCTGGTGGTGTCATTCAGCACGGAGGCCTGGCGGTGTCATGCAGCACGGAGGCCTGGCGGTGTCATGCAGCACGGAGGCCTGGCGGTGTCATGCAGCACGGAGGCCTGGCGGTGTCATGCACGGAGGCCTGGCGGTGTCATGCAGCACGGAGGCCTGGCGGTGTCATGCAGCACGGAGGCCTGGCGGTGTCATGCATGGAGGCCTGGCGGTGTCATGCAGCATGGAGGCCTGGCGGTGTCATGCACGGAGGCCTGGCGGTGTCATGCAGCACGGAGGCCTGGCGGTGTCATGCAGCACGGAGGCCTGGCGGTGTCATGCAGCACAGAGGCCTGGCGGTGTCATGCAGCACGGAGGCCTGGCGGTGTCATGCAGCACGGAGGCCTGGCGGTGTCATGCACGGAGGCCTGGCGGTGTCATTCAGTACGGAGGCCTGGCTGTGTCATGCAGCACAGAGGCCTGGTGGTGTCATGCACGGAGGCCTGGCGGTGTCATGCATCACGGTGGCCTGGCGGTGTCATGCAGCACGAAGGCCTGGCGGTGTCATGCAGCACGGAGGCCTGGCGGTGTCATGCAGCACAGAGGCCTGGCGGTGTCATGCACGGAGGCCTGGCGGTGTCATGCAACACTGAGGCCTGGCGGTGTCATGCAGCACGGAGGCTTGGCGGTGTCATGCACGGAGGCCTGGTGGTGTCATGCAGCACGGAGGCCTGGTGGTGTCATGCACGGAGGCCTGGCGGTGTCATGCAGCACGGAGGCCTGGCGGTGTCATGCAGCACGGAGGCCTGGCGGTGTCATGCACGGAGGCCTGGCGGTGTCATGCAGCATGGAGGCCTGGCGGTGTCATGCAGCACGGAGGCCTGGCGGTGTCATGCAGCACGGAGGCCTGGCGGTGTCATGCAGCACGGAGGCCTGGCGGTGCCATGCAGCACGGAGGCCTGGCGGTGTCATGCATGGAGGCCTGGCGGTGTCATGCACGGAGGCCTGGCGGTGTCATGCAGCACGGAGGCCTGGCGGTGTCATGCAGCACGGAGGCCTGGCGGTGTCATGCAGCACGGAGGCCTGGCGGTGTCATGCAGCACGGAGGCCTGGCGGTGTCATGCAGCACGGAGGCCTGGCGGTGTCATGCACGGAGGCCTGGCGGTGTCATGCACGGAGGCCTGGCGGTGTCATGCACGGAGGCCTGGCGGTGTCATGCAGCACGGAGGCCTGGCGGTGTCATGCAGCACGGAGGCCTGGCGGTGTCATGCAGCACGGAGGCCTGGCGGTGTCATGCACGGAGGCCTGGCGGTGTCATGCAGCACGGAGGCCTGGCGGTGTCATGCAGCATGGAGGCCTGGCGGTGTCATGCAGCAGGGAGGCCTGGCGGTGTCATGCAGCACGGAGGCCTGGCGGTGTCATGCAGCATGGAGGCCTGGCGGTGTCATGCATGGAGGCCTGGCGGTGTCATGCAGCACGGAGGCCTGGCGGTGTCATGCAGCACGGAGGCCTGGCGGTGTCATGCAGCACGGAGGCCTGGCGTTGTCATGCAGCACGGAGGCCTGGCGGTGTCATGCAGCACAGAGGCCTGGCGGTGTCATGCAGCACGGAGGCCTGGCGGTGTCATGCAGCATGGAGGCCTGGCAGTGTCATGCATGGAGGCCTGGCGGTGTCATGCAGCACGGAGGCCTGGCGGTGTCATGCAGCACGGAGGCCTGGCGGTGTCATGCACGGAGGCCTGGCGGTGTCATGCAGCATGGAGGCCTGGCGGTGTCATGCAGCACGGAGGCCTGGCGGTGTCATGCAGCACGGAGGCCTGGCGGTGTCATGCAGCACGGAGGCCTGGCGGTGTCATGCAGCACGGAGGCCTGGCGGTGTCATGCAGCACGGAGGCCTGGCGGTGTCATGCAGCACGGAGGCCTGGCGGTGTCATGCAGCACGGAGGCCTGGCGGTGTCATGCAGCACGGAGGCCTGGCGGTGTCATGCAGCACGGAGGCCTGGCGGTGTCATGCACGGAGGCCTGGCGGTGTCATGCAGCACGGAGGCCTGGCGATGTCATGCACGGAGGCCTTGCGGTGTCATGCAGCACGGAGGCCTGGCGGTGTCATGCAGCACGGAGGCCTGGCGGTGTCATGCACGGAGGCCTGGCGGTGTCATGCAGCACGGAGGCCTGGTGGTGTCAAGCACGGAGGCCTGGCGGTGTCATGCAGCACGGAGGCCTGGCGGTGTCATGCAGCATGGAGGCCTGGCAGTGTCATGCAGCACGGAGGCCTGGCGGTGTCATGCAGCACGGAGGCCTGGCGGTGTCATGCAGCACGGAGGCCTGGCGGTGTCATGCAGCACGGAGGCCTGGCGGTGTCATGCAGCACGGCGGCCTGGCGGTGTCATGCAGCACGGCGGCCTGGCGGTGTCATGCAGCACGGAGGCCTGGCGGTGTCATGCACGGAGGCCTGGCGGTGTCATGCACGGAGGCCTGGCAGTGTCATGCAGCACGGAGGCCTGGCGGTGTCATGCAGCACGGAGGCCTGGTGGTGTCATGCAGCACGGAGGCCTGGCGGTGTCATGCAGCAGGGAGGCCTGGCGGTGTCATGCACAGAGGCCTGGCGGTGTCATGCAGCACGGAGGCCTGGCGGTGTCATGCAGCACGGAGGCCTGGCGGTGTCATGCACGGAGGCCTGGCGGTGTCATGCAGCATGGAGGCCTGGCGGTGTCATGCAGCACGGAGGCCTGGCGGTGTCATGCAGCACGGAGGCCTGGCGGTGTCATGCAGCACGGAGGCCTGGCGGTGCCATGCAGCACGGAGGCCTGGCGGTGTCATGCATGGAGGCCTGGCGGTGTCATGCACGGAGGCCTGGCGGTGTCATGCAGCACGGAGGCCTGGCGGTGTCATGCAGCACGGAGGCCTGGCGGTGTCATGCAGCACGGAGGCCTGGCGGTGTCATGCAGCACGGAGGCCTGGCGGTGTCATGCAGCACGGAGGCCTGGCGGTGTCATGCACGGAGGCCTGGCGGTGTCATGCACGGAGGCCTGGCGGTGTCATGCACGGAGGCCTGGCGGTGTCATGCACGGAGGCCTGGCGGTGTCATGCAGCACGGAGGCCTGGTGGTGTCAAGCACGGAGGCCTGGCGGTGTCATGCAGCACGGAGGCCTGGCGGTGTCATGCAGCATGGAGGCCTGGCAGTGTCATGCAGCACGGAGGCCTGGCGGTGTCATGCAGCACGGAGGCCTGGCGGTGTCATGCAGCACGGAGGCCTGGCGGTGTCATGCAGCACGGAGGCCTGGCGGTGTCATGCAGCACGGCGGCCTGGCGGTGTCATGCAGCACGGCGGCCTGGCGGTGTCATGCAGCACGGAGGCCTGGCGGTGTCATGCACGGAGGCCTGGCGGTGTCATGCACGGAGGCCTGGCAGTGTCATGCAGCACGGAGGCCTGGCGGTGTCATGCAGCACGGAGGCCTGGTGGTGTCATGCAGCACGGAGGCCTGGCGGTGTCATGCAGCACGGAGGCCTGGCGGTGTCATGCACAGAGGCCTGGCGGTGTCATGCAGCACGGAGGCCTGGCGGTGTCATGCACGGAGGCCTGGCGGTGTCATGCAGCATGGAGGCCTGGCGGTGTCATGCATGGAGGCCTGGCGGTGTCATGCAGCACGGAGGCCTGGCGGTGTCATGCAGCACGGAGGCCTGGCGGTGTCATGCAGCACGGAGGCCTGGCGTTGTCATGCAGCACGGAGACCTGGCGGTGTCATGCAGCACAGAGGCCTGGCGGTGTCATGCAGCACGGAGGCCTGGCGGTGTCATGCAGCACGGAGGCCTGGCGGTGTCATGCACGGAGGCCTGGCGGTGTCATGCAGCACGGAGGCCTGGTGGTGTCATGCACGGAGGCCTGGCGGTGTCATGCAGCACGGAGGCCTGGCGGTGTCATGCAGCATGGAGGCCTGGCAGTGTCATGCATGGAGGCCTGGCGGTGTCATGCAGCACGGAGGCCTGGCGGTGTCATGCAGCACGGAGGCCTGGCGGTGTCATGCACGGAGGCCTGGCGGTGTCATGCAGCATGGAGGCCTGGCGGTGTCATGCAGCACGGAGGCCTGGCGGTGTCATGCAGCACGGAGGCCTGGCGGTGTCATGCAGCACGGAGGCCTGGCGGTGTCATGCAGCACGGAGGCCTGGCGGTGTCATGCAGCACGGAGGCCTGGCGGTGTCATGCAGCACGGAGGCCTGGCGGTGTCATGCAGCACGGAGGCCTGGCGGTGTCATGCAGGGAGGCCTGGCGGTGTCATGCAGGGAGGCCTGGCGGTGTCATGCAGCACGGAGGCCTGACGGTGTCATGCAGCACGGAGGCCTGGCGGTGTCATGCAGCACGGAGGCCTGGCGGTGTCATGCAGCACGGAGGCCTGGCGGTGTCATGCAGCACGGAGGCCTGGCGGTGTCATGCACGGAGGCCTGGCGGTGTCATGCACGGAGGCCTGGCGGTGTCATGCAGCACGGAGGCCTGGCGGTGTCATGCAGCACGGAGGCCTAGGGTGTCAAACGGGAGAGACTCCATCTTTCTTTCTGCTCCGGCAGCTTGAGACGCTTCTAGGTCAAATGTAATGTTTTAGTTATGAGGTGTTGTTCGCCTGGAGAGAACCGGCTCAGGCTGGCCCTTGTCGAAGGATTGTATTTTTCTTCATGCCGAAGACACAACATCAGGCCGGCCGGCTGGGAACGTGTCCTTGGTACGGGGAGGTACAAGAATTTGGTGGGCGGCAGGCTACTGGCCGTATTTTTCCATGAAGGAACAAGCTTCTATATTAGTGAAAGCACGAAGCAGTTGTGGAGTCAGTCCGTAGGCGGCATCCAGCCGTCAGCAGCGAAGCTATTCATTATTTCAGGGAAGATAGTCGCCATTCCAAAGACTGAGAAGAATTAAGAAACTGATACTCTCTTAGAAAGATTGAAGTTATTTTAGTGGAGGCGGCTGGAGAGCTTTGACATTAAGAGCACGGAGGCCTGGCGGTGTCATGCAGCACGGAGGCCTGGCGGTGTCATGCACGGAGGCCTGGCGGTGTCATGCAGCACGGAGGCCTGGCAGTGTCATGCAGCACGGAGGCCTGGCGGTGTCATGCAGCACGGAGGCCTGGCGGTGTCATGCACGGAGGCCTGGCGGTGTCATGCAGCACGGAGGCCTGGCGGTGTCATGCAGCACGGAGGCCTGGCGGTATCATGCAGCACAGAGGCCTGGCGGTGTCATGCAGCACAGAGGCCTGGCGGTGTCATGCAGCATGGAGGCCTGGCGGTGTCATGCATGGAGGCCTGGCAGTGTCATGCACGGAGGCCTGGCGGTGTCATGCACGGAGGCCTGGCGGTGTCATGCAGCACGGAGGCCTGGCGGTGTCATGCAGCACGGAGGCCTGGCAGTGTCATGCAGCACGGAGGCCTGGCGGTGTCATGCACGGAGGCCTGGCGGTGTCATGCAGCACGGAGGCCTGGTGGTGTCATTCAGCACGGAGGCCTGGCGGTGTCATGCAGCACGGAGGCCTGGCGGTGTCATGCAGCACGGAGGCCTGGCGGTGTCATGCAGCACGGAGGCCTGGCGGTGTCATGCACGGAGGCCTGGCGGTGTCATGCAGCACGGAGGCCTGGCGGTGTCATGCAGCACGGAGGCCTGGCGGTGTCATGCATGGAGGCCTGGCGGTGTCATGCAGCATGGAGGCCTGGCGGTGTCATGCACGGAGGCCTGGCGGTGTCATGCAGCACGGAGGCCTGGCGGTGTCATGCAGCACGGAGGCCTGGCGGTGTCATGCAGCACAGAGGCCTGGCGGTGTCATGCAGCACGGAGGCCTGGCGGTGTCATGCAGCACGGAGGCCTGGCGGTGTCATGCACGGAGGCCTGGCGGTGTCATTCAGTTCGGAGGCCTGGCTGTGTCATGCAGCACGGAGGCCTGGTGGTGTCATGCACGGAGGCCTGGCGGTGTCATGCATCACGGTGGCCTGGCGGTGTCATGCAGCACGGAGGCCTGGCGGTGTCATGCAGCACGGAGGCCTGGCGGTGTCATGCAGCACAGAGGCCTGGCGGTGTCATGCACGGAGGCCTGGCGGTGTCATGCAACACTGAGGCCTGGCGGTGTCATGCAGCACGGAGGCTTGGCGGTGTCATGCACGGAGGCCTGGCGGTGTCATGCACGGAGGCCTGGCGGTGTCATGCAGCACGGAGGCCTGGCGGTGTCATGCAGCACGGAGGCCTGGCGGTGTCATGCACGGAGGCCTGGCGGTGTCATGCAGCATGGAGGCCTGGCGGTGTCATGCAGCACGGAGGCCTGGCGGTGTCATGCAGCACGGAGGCCTGGCGGTGTCATGCAGCACGGAGGCCTGGCGGTGCCATGCAGCACGGAGGCCTGGCGGTGTCATGCATGGAGGCCTGGCGGTGTCATGCACGGAGGCCTGGCGGTGTCATGCAGCACGGAGGCCTGACGGTGTCATGCAGCACGGAGGCCTGGCGGTGTCATGCACGGAGGCCTGGCGGTGTCATGCACGGAGGCCTGGCGGTGTCATGCACGGAGGCCTGGCGGTGTCATGCAGCACGGAGGCCTGGCGGTGTCATGCAGCACGGAGGCCTGGCAGTGTCATGCAGCACGGAGGCCTGGCGGTGTCATGCACGGAGGCCTGGCGGTGTCATGCAGCACGGAGGCGTCATTCAGCACGGAGGCCTGGCGGTGTCATGCAGCACGGAGGCCTGGCGGTGTCATGCAGCACGGAGGCCTGGCGGTGTCATGCAGCACGGAGGCCTGGCGGTGTCATGCACGGAGGCCTGGCGGTGTCATGCAGCACGGAGGCCTGGCGGTGTCATGCAGCACGGAGGCCTGGCGGTGTCATGCATGGAGGCCTGGCGGTGTCATGCAGCATGGAGGCCTGGCGGTGTCATGCACGGAGGCCTGGCGGTGTCATGCAGCACGGAGGCCTGGCGGTGTCATGCAGCACGGAGGCCTGGCGGTGTCATGCAGCACAGAGGCTTGGCGGTGTCATGCAGCACGGAGGCCTGGCGGTGTCATGCAGCACGGAGGCCTGGCGGTGTCATGCACGGAGGCCTGGCGGTGTCATTCAGTACGGAGGCCTGGCTGTGTCATGCAGCACGGAGGCCTGGTGGTGTCATGCACGGAGGCCTGGCGGTGTCATGCATCACGGTGGCCTGGCGGTGTCATGCAGCACGGAGGCCTGGCGGTGTCATGCAGCACGGAGGCCTGGCGGTGTCATGCAGCACAGAGGCCTGGCGGTGTCATGCACGGAGGCCTGGCGGTGTCATGCAACACTGAGGCCTGGCGGTGTCATGCAGCACGGAGGCTTGGCGGTGTCATGCACGGAGGCCTGGCGGTGTCATGCAGCACGGAGGCCTGGTGGTGTCATGCACGGAGGCCTGGCGGTGTCATGCAGCACGGAGGCCTGGCGGTGTCATGCAGCACGGAGGCCTGGCGGTGTCATGCACGGAGGCCTGGCGGTGTCATGCAGCATGGAGGCCTGGCGGTGTCATGCAGCACGGAGGCCTGGCGGTGTCATGCAGCACGGAGGCCTGGCGGTGTCATGCAGCACGGAGGCCTGGCGGTGTCATGCAGCATGGAGGCCTGGCGGTGCCATGCAGCACGGAGGCCTGGCGGTGTCATGCATGGAGGCCTGGCGGTGTCATGCACGGAGGCCTGGCGGTGTCATGCAGCACGGAGGCCTGACGGTGTCATGCAGCACGGAGGCCTGGCGGTGTCATGCACGGAGGCCTGGCGGTGTCATGCAGCACGGAGGCCTGGCGGTGTCATGCAGCACGGAGGCCTGGTGGTGTCATGCACGGAGGCCTGGCGTTCTCATGCAGCACGGAGGCCTGGCGGTATCATGCAGCACGGAGGCCTGGCGGTGTCATGCAGCACGGAGGCCTGGCGATGTCATGCACGGAGGTCTGGCGGTGTCATGCACTGAGGCCTGGCGGTGTCATGCACTGAAGCCTGGCGGTGTCATGCTCGGAGGCCTGGCGGTGTCATGCAGCACGGAGGCCTGGCGGTGTCATGCACGGAGGCCTGGCGGTGTCATGCAGCACGGAGTCCTGGCGGTGTCATGCAGCACGGAGGCCTGGCGGTGTCATGCACGGAGGCCTGGCGGTGTCATGCAGCATGGAGGCCTGGCGGTGTCATGCAGCACGGAGGCCTGGCGGTGTCATGCAGCACGGAGGCCTGGCGGTGTCATGCAGCACGGAGGCCTGGCGGTGTCATGCAGCACGGAGGCCTGGCGGTGTCATGCATGGAGGCCTGGCGGTGTCATGCACGGAGGCCTGGCGGTGTCATGCAGCACGGAGGCCTGGCGGTGTCATGCAGAACGGAGGCCTGGCGGTGTCATGCAGCACGGAGGCCTGGCGGTGTCATGCACGGAGGCCTGGCGGTGTCATGCAGCACGGAGGCCTGGCGGTGTCATGCAGCACGGAGGCCTGGCGGTGTCATGCAGCACGGAGGCCTGGCGGTGTCATGCAGCACGGAGGCCTGGCGGTGTCATGCAGCACGGAGGCCTGGCGGTGTCATGCAGCACGGATGCCTGGCGGTGTCAAGCACGGAGGCCTGGCGGTGTCATGCAGCACGGAGGCCTGGCGGTGTCATGCACGGAGGCCTGGCGGTGTCATGCAGCACAGAGGCCTGGCGGTGTCATACATGGAGGCTCGGTGGTGTCATGCAGCACGGAGGCCTGGCGGTGTCATGCAGCACGGAGGCCTGGCGGTGTCATGCAGCACGGAGGCCTGGCGGTGTCATGCAGCATGGAGGCCTGGCGGTGTCATGCAGCACAGAGGCCTGGCGGTGTAATGCGCGGAGGCCTGGCGGTGTCATGCAGCACGGAGGCCTGGCGGTGTCATGCAGCACGGAGGCCTGGCGGTGTCATGCAGCACGGTGTCATGCAGCACGGAGGCCTGGCGGTGTCATGCAGCACGGAGGCCTGGCGGTGTCATGCAGCACGGAGGCCTGGCGGTGTCATGCAGCACGGAGGCCTGGCGGTGTCATGCAGCACGGAGGCCTGGCGGTTTCATGCAGCACGGAGGCCTGGCGGTGTCATACATGGAGGCTCGGCGGTGTCATGCAGCACGGAGGCCTGGTGGTGTCATGCACGGAGGCCTGGCGGTGTCATGCACGAGGCCTGGTGGTGTCATGCAGCACGGAGGCCTGGCGGTGTCATGCACGGAGGCCTGGCGGTGTCATGCAGCACGGATGCCTGGCGGTGTCATGCACGGAGGCCTGGCGGTGTCATGCAGCACGGAGGCCTGGCGGTGTCATGCAGCACGGAGGCCTGGCGGTGTCATACATGGAGGCTCGGCGGTGTCATGCAGCACGGAGGCCTGGCAGTGTCATACATGGAGGCTCGGCGGTGTCATGCAGCACGGAGGCCTGGCGGTGTCATGCGTGGAGGCCTGGCGGTGTCATGCGTGGAGGCCTGGCGGTGTCATGCAGCACAGAGGCCTGGCGGTGTCATGCAGCACGGAGGCCTGGCGGTGTCATGCACGGAGGCCTGGCGGTGTCATGCAGCACAGAGGCCTGCGGTGTCATGCAGCACGGAGGCCTGGCGGTGTCATGCAGCACCGAGGCCTGGCGGTGTCATGCAGCACCGAGGCCTGGCGGTGTCATGCAGCACGGAGGCCTGGCGGTGTAATGCAGCACGGATGCCTGGCGGTTTCATGCAGCACCGAGGCCTGGCGGTGTCATGCACGGAGGCCTGGCGGTGTCATGCAGCACCGAGGCCTGGCGGTGTCATGCACGGAGGCCTGGCGGTGTCATGCAGCACGGAGGCCTGACGTTGTCATGCAGCACGGAGGCCTGGCGGTGTCATGCACGGAGGCCTGGCGGTGTCATGCAGCACGGAGGCCTGGCGGTGTCATGCAGCACAGAGGCCTGGCGGTGTCATGCAGCATGGAGGCCTGGCGGTGTCATGCAGCACAGAGGCCTGGCGGTGTAATGCGCGGAGGCCTGGCGGTGTCATGCAGCACGGAGGCCTGGCGGTGTCATGCACTGAGGCCTGGCGGTGTCATGCAGCACGGAGGCCTGGCGGTGTCATGCAACATGGAGGCCTGGCGGTGTCATGCAGCACGGAGGCCTGGCGGTGTCATGCAGCACAGAGGCCTGGCGGTGTCATGCAGCACGGAGGCCTGGCGGTGTCATGCAGCACGGAGGCCTGGCGGTGTCATGCAGCACGGAGGCCTGGCGGTGTCATGCAGCACGGAGGCCTGGCGGTGTCATGCACGGAGGCCTGGCGGTGTCATGCAGCACGGAGGCCTGGCGGTGTCATGCAGCACGGAGGCCTGGCGGTGTCATGCAGCACGGAGGCCTGGCGGTGTCATGCAGCACGGAGGCCTGGCGGTGTCATGCAGCACAGAGGCCTGGCGGTGTCATGCAGCACGGAGGCCTGGCAGTGTCATGCAGCACGGACGCCTGGCGGTGTCATGCACGGAGGCCTGGCGGTGTCATGCAGCACGGAGGCCTGGCGGTGTCATGCAGCACGGTGTCATGCAGCACGGA
This sequence comes from Lissotriton vulgaris, assembly GCF_964263255.1. Taxonomy (NCBI): domain Eukaryota; kingdom Metazoa; phylum Chordata; class Amphibia; order Caudata; family Salamandridae; genus Lissotriton; species Lissotriton vulgaris. The sequence continues at coordinate 341,004 of NW_028254400.1, read as the reverse complement.
GGCCTGGCGGTGTCATGCAGCACGGAGGCCTGGCGGTGTCATGCATGGATGCCTGGCGGTGTCATGCAGCATGGAGGCCTGGCGGTGTCATGCACGGAGGCCTGGCGGTGTCATGCAGCACGGAGGCCTGGTGGTGTCATGCAGCACGGAGGCCTGGTGGTGTCATGCAGCACGGAGGCCTGGCGGTGTCATGCAGCACGGAGGCCTGGCGGTGTCATGCAGCACGGAGGCCTGGCGGTGTCATGCACCACGGAGGCCTGGCGGTGTCATGCACGGAGGCCTGCCGGTGTCAATCACGGAGGCCTGGCGGTGTCATGCAGCACAGAGGCCTGGCGGTGTCATGCAGCACAGAGGCCTGGCGGTGTCATGCATGGACGCCTGGCGGTGTCATGCAGCACGGAGGCCTGGCGGTGTCATGCACGGAGGCCTGGCGGTGTCATGCAGCACGGAGGCCTGGTGGTGTCATGCAGCACGGAGGCCTGGTGGTGTCATGCAGCACGGAGGCCTGGCGGTGTCATGCAGCACGGAGGCCTGGCGGTGTCATGCACCACGGAGGCCTGGCAGTGTCATGCAGCACGGAGGCCTGGCGGTGTCATGCACGGAGGCCTGCCGGTGTCAATCACGGAGGCCTGGCGGTGTCATGCAGCACAGAGGCCTGGCGGTGTCATGCAGCACAGAGGCCTGGCGGTGTCATGCAGCACGGAGGCCTGGCGGTGTCATGCATGGAGGCCTGGCGGTGTCATGCAGCACGGAGGCCTGGCGGTGTCATGCAACACGGAGGCATGGCGGTGTCATGCACGGAGGCCTGGCGGTGTCATGCAGCACGGATGCCTGGCGGTGTCATGCATGGAGGCCTGGCGGTGTCATGCAGCACGGAGGCCTGGCGGTGTCATACATGGAGGCTCGGCGGTGTCATGCAGCACGGAGGCCTGGCAGTGTCATACATGGAGGCTCGGCGGTGTCATGCAGCACGGAGGCCTGGCGGTGTCATGCGTGGAGGCCTGGCGGTGTCATGCGTGGAGGCCTGGCGGTGTCATGCAGCACGGAGGCCTGGCGGTGTCATGCAGCACGGAGGCCTGGCAGTGTCATGCACGAAGGCCTGGCGGTGTCATGCAGCACAGAGGCCTGGCGGTGTCATGCAGCACAGAGGCCTGGCGGTGTCATGCAGCACGGAGGCCTGGCGGTGTCATGCAGCACGGAGGCCTGGCGGTGTCATGCAGCACGGTGTCATGCAGCACGGAGGCCTGGCGGTGTCATGCAGCACGGAGGCCTGGCGGTGTCATGCAGCACGGAGGCCTGGCGGTGTCATGCAGCACGGAGGCCTGGCGGTGTCATGCAGCACGGAGGCCTGGCGGTGTCATGCAGCACGGAGGCCTGGCGGTTTCATGCAGCACGGAGGCCTGGCGGTGTCATACATGGAGGCTCGGCGGTGTCATGCAGCACGGAGGCCTGGTGGTGTCATGCACGGAGGCCTGGCGGTGTCATGCACGAGGCCTGGTGGTGTCATGCAGCACGGAGGCCTGGCGGTGTCATGCACGGAGGCCTGGCGGTGTCATGCAGCACGGAGGCCTGGCGGTGTCATGCAGCACGGATGCCTGGCGGTGTCATGCACGGAGGCCTGGCGGTGTCATGCAGCACGGAGGCCTGGCGGTGTCATGCAGCACGGAGGCCTGGCGGTGTCATACATGGAGGCTCGGCGGTGTCATGCAGCACGGAGGCCTGGCAGTGTCATACATGGAGGCTCGGCGGTGTCATGCAGCACGGAGGCCTGGCGGTGTCATGCGTGGAGGCCTGGCGGTGTCATGCGTGGAGGCCTGGCGGTGTCATGCAGCACAGAGGCCTGGCGGTGTCATGCAGCACGGAGGCCTGGCGGTGTCATGCACGGAGGCCTGGCGGTGTCATGCAGCACAGAGGCCTGCGGTGTCATGCAGCACGGAGGCCTGGCGGTGTCATGCAGCACCGAGGCCTGGCGGTGTCATGCAGCACCGAGGCCTGGCGGTGTCATGCAGCACGGAGGCCTGTCGGTGTAATGCAGCACGGATGCCTGGCGGTTTCATGCAGCACCGAGGCCTGGCGGTGTCATGCACGGAGGCCTGGCGGTGTCATGCAGCACCGAGGCCTGGCGGTGTCATGCACGGAGGCCTGGCGGTGTCATGCAGCACGGAGGCCTGACGTTGTCATGCAGCACGGAGGCCTGGCGGTGTCATGCACGGAGGCCTGGCGGTGTCATGCAGCACAGAGGCCTGGCGGTCTCATGCAGCACGGAGGCCTGGCGGTGTCATGCAGCACCGAGGCCTGGCGGTGTCATGCAGCACCGAGGCCTGGCGGTGTCATGCAGCACGGAGGCCTGTCGGTGTCATGCAGCACGGAGGCCTGTCGGTGTCATGCAGCACGGAGGCCTGTCGGTGTCATGCAGCACGGAGGCCTGGTGGTGTCATGCAGCACGGAGGCCTGGCGGTGTCATGCAGCACGGTGGACTGGCGGTGTCATGCAGCACGGAGGCTTGGCGGTGTCATGCAGCACGGAGGCCTGGCGGTGTCATGCAGCACGGAGGCCTGGCGGTGTCATGCACGGAGGCCTGGCGGTGTCATGCACGGAGGCCTGGCGGTGTCATGCAGCACGGAGGCCTGGCGGTGTCATGCAGCACGGAGGCCTGGCGGTGTCATGCAGCACGGAGGCCTGGCGGTGTCATGCAGCACGGAGGCCTGGCGGTGTCATGCAGCACGGAGGCCTGGTGGTGTCATGCAGCATGGAGGCCTGGCGGTGTCATGCAGCACGGAGGCCTGGCGGTGTCATGCAGCACGGAGGCCTGGCGGTGTCATGCACGGAGGCCTGGCGGTGTCATGCAGCACGGAGGCATGGCGGTGTCATGCAGCACAGAGGCCTGGCGGTGTCATGCAGCACGGAGGCCTGGCGGTGGCATGCAGCACGGAGGCCTGGCGGTGTCATGCAGCACGGAGGCCTGGCGGTGTCATGCAGCACGGAGGCCTGGCGGTGTCATGCACGGAGGCCTGGCGGTGTCATGCAGCACGGAGGCCTGGCGGTGTCATGCAGCACTCCTGCACGGAGGCCTGGCGGTGTCATGCAGCACGGAGGCCTGGCGGTGTCATGCAGCACGGAGGCCTGGCGGTGTCATGCAGCACGGAGGCCTGGCGGTGTCATGCAGCACGGAGGCCTGGCGGTGTCATGCAGCACGGAGGCCTGGCGGTGTCATGCAGCACGGAGGCCTGGTGGTGTCATGCAGCACGGAGGCCTGGCGGTATCATGCAGCACGGAGGCCTGGTGGTGTCATGCATGGAGGCATGGCGGTGTCATGCAGCACGGAGGCCTGGCGGTGTCATGCAGCACGGAGGCCTGGCGGTGTCATGCAACACGGAGGCCTGGCGGTGTCATGCACGGAGGCCTGGCGGTGTCATGCAGCACGGAGGCCTGGCGGTGTCATGCACGGAGGCCTGGCGGTGTCATGCACGGAGGCCTGGCGGTGTCATGCAGCACGGAGGCATGGCGGTGTCATGCAGCACGGAGGCCTGGTGGTGTCATGCACGGAGGTCTGGCGTTGTCATTCAGCACGGAGGCCTGGCGGTGTCATGCAGCACGGAGGCCTGGCGGTGTCATGCAGCACGGAGGTCTGGCGGTGTCATGCAGCACGGAGGCCTGGCGATGTCATGCACGGAGGCCTGGCGGTGTCATGCACTGAGGCCTGGCGGTGTCATGCACTGAGGCCTGGCGGTGTCATGCACGGAGGCCTGGCGGTGTCATGCAGCACGGAGGCCTGGCGGTGTCATGCACGGAGGCCTGGCGGTGTCATGCAGCACGGAGGCCTGGCAGTGTCATGCACGGAGGCCTGGCGGTGTCATGCAGCACGGAGGCCTGGCGGTGTCATGCAGCACGGAGGCCTGGCGGTGTCATGCAGCACGGAGGCCTGGTGGTGTCATGAACGGAGGCCTGGCGGTGTCATGCACAGAGGCCTGGTGGTGTCATGCAGCACGGAGGCCTGGCGGTGTCATGCACGGAGGCCTGGCGGTGTCATGCAGCACGGAGGCCTGGCGGTGTCATGCACGGAGGCCTGGCGGTGTCATGCAGCACGGAGGCCTGGCGGTGTCATGCAGCACGGAGGCCTGGCGGTGTCATGCGCGGAGGCCTGGCGGTGTCATGCAGCACAGAGGCCTGGCGGTGTCATGCACGGAGGCCTGGTGATGTCATGCAGCACGGAGGCCTGGCGGTGTCATGCAGCACGGAGGCCTGGTGGTGTCATGCAGCACGGAGGCCTGGCGGTGTCATGCAGCACGGAGGCCTGGCGGTGTCATGCAGCACGGAGGCCTGGCGGTGTAATGCAGCACGGAGGCCTGGTGGTGTCATGCACGGAGGCCTGGCGGTGTCATGCACGGAGGCCTGGCGGTGTCATGCAGCACGGAGCCCTGGCGGTGTCATGCAGCATGGAGGCCTGGCTTTGTCATGCACGGAGGCCTGGCAGTGTCATGCAGCACGGAGGCCTGGCGGTGTCATGCAGCACGGAGGCATGGCGGTGTCATGCAGCAAGGAGGCCTGGCGGTGTCATGCAGCATGGAGGCCTGGCGGTGTCATGCAGCACTCCTGCACGGAGGCCTGGCGGTGTCATGCAGCACGGAGGCCTGGCGGTGTCATGCAGCACGGAGGCCTGGCGGTGTCATGCAGCACGGAGGCCTGGCGGTGTCATGCAGCACGGAGGCCTGGCGGTGTCATGCAGCACGGAGGCCTGGCGGTGTCATGCAGCACGGAGGCCTGGCGGTATCATGCAGCACGGAGGCCTGGTGGTGTCATGCACGGAGGCATGGCGGTGTCATGCAGCACGGAGGCCTGGCGGTGTCATGCAGCACGGAGGCCTGGCGGTGTCATGCAACACGGAGGCCTGGCGGTGTCATGCACGGAGGCCTGGCGGTGTCATGCAGCACGGAGGCCTGGCGGTGTCATGCACGGAGGCCTGGCGGTGTCATGCACGGAGGCCTGGCGGTGTCATGCAGCACGGAGGCATGGCGGTGTCATGCAGCACGGAGGCCTGGTGGTGTCATGCACGGAGGCCTGGCGTTGTCATTCAGCACGGAGGCCTGGCGGTGTCATGCAGCACGGAGGCCTGGCGGTGTCATGCAGCACGGAGGCCTGGCGATGTCATGCACGGAGGCCTGGCGGTGTCATGCACTGAGGCCTGGCGGTGTTATTCACTGAGGCCTGGCGGTGTCATGCACGGAGGCCTGGCGGTGTCATGCAGCACGGAGGCCTGGCGGTGTCATGCACGGAGGCCTGGCGGTGTCATGCAGCACGGAGGCCTGGCGGTGTCATGCACGGAGGCCTGGCAGTGTCATGCAGCACGGAGGCCTGGCGGTGTCATGCACGGAGGCCTGGCGGTGTCATGCAGCACGGAGGCCTGGCGGTATCATGCAGCACGGAGGCCTGGCGGTGTCATGCAGCACGGAGGCCTGGCGATGTCATGCACGGAGGCCTGGCGGTGTCATGCACTGAGGCCTGGCGGTGTCATGCACTGAGGCCTGGCGGTGTCATGCACGGAGGCCTGGCGGTGTCATGCAGCACAGAGGCCTGGCGGTGTCATGCAGCACGGAGGCCTGGCAGTGTCATGCACGGAGGCCTGGCAGTGTCATGCACGGAGGCCTGGCGGTGTCATGCAGCACGGAGGCCTGGCGGTGTCATGCACGGAGGCCTGGCGGTGTCATGCAGCACAGAGGCCTCTCGGTGTCATGCAGCACGGAGGCCTGGTGGTGTCATACATGGAGGCTCGGCGGTGTCATGCAGCACGGAGGCCTGGCTTTGTCATGCACGGAGGCCTGGCGGTGTCATGCAGCATGGAGGCCTGGCAGTGTCATGCACGGAGGCCTGGCGGTGTCATGCAGCACGGAGGCCTGGCGGTGTCATGCAGCACGGAGGCCTGGTGGTGTCATGCACGGAGGCCTGGCGGTGTCATGTACGGAGGCCTGGTGGTGTCATGCAGCAGGGAGGCCTGGCGGTGTCATGCACGGAGGCCTGGCGGTGTCATGCAGCACGGAGGCCTGGCGGTGTCATGCACGGAGGCCTGGCGGTGTCATGCAGCACGGAGGCCTGGCGGTGTCATGCACGGAGGCCTGGCGGTGTCATGCAGCACGGAGGCCTGGCAGTGTCATGCACGGAGGCCTGGCGGTGTCATGCAGCACGGAGGCCTGGCGGTGTCATGCAGCACGGAGGCCTGGCGGTGTCATGCAGCACGGAGGCCTGGCGGTGTCATGCACGGAGGCCTGGCGGTGTCATGCAGCACGGAGGCCTGGCGGTGTCATGCAGCACGGAGGCCTGGCGGTGTCATGCACGGAGGCCTGGCGGTGTCATGCAGCACGGAGGCCTGGCGGTGTCATGCAGCACGGAGGCCTGGCGGTGTCATGCACGGAGGCCTGGCGGTGTCATGCAGCACGGAGGCCTGGCGGTGTCATGCGCGGAGGCCTGGCGGTGTCATGCAGCACAGAGGCCTGGCGGTGTCATGCACGGAGGCCTGGCGATGTCATGCAGCACGGAGGCCTGGCGGTGTCATGCAGCACGGAGGCCTGGCGGTGTCATGCAGCACGGAGGCCTGGCGGTGTCATGCAGCACGGAGGCCTGGCGGTGTCATGCAGCATGGAGGCCTGGCGGTGTAATGCAGCACGGAGGCCTGGTGGTGTCATGCACGGAGGCCTGGCGGTGTCATGCACGGAGGCCTGGCGGTGTCATGCAGCACGGAGCCCTGGCGGTGTCATGCAGCACGGAGGCCTGGCTTTGTCATGCACGGAGGCCTGGCAGTGTCATGCAGCACGGAGGCCTGGCGGTGTCATGCAGCAAGGAGGCCTGGCGGTGTCATGCAGCACGGAGGCCTGGCGGTGTCATGCAGCACTCCTGCACGGAGGCCTGGCGGTGTCATGCAGCACGGAGGCCTGGCGGTGTCATGCAGCACGGAGGCCTGGCGGTGTCATGCAGCACGGAGGCCTGGCGGTGTCATGCAGCACGGAGGCCTGGCGGTGTCATGCAGCACGGAGGCCTGGCGGTGTCATGCAGCACGGAGGCCTGGCGGTATCATGCAGCACGGAGGCCTGGCGGTGTCATGCACGGAGGCATGGCGGTGTCATGCAGCACGGAGGCCTGACGGTGTCATGCAGCACGGAGGCCTGGCGGTGTCATGCAACACGGAGGCCTGGCGGTGTCATGCAACACGGAGGCCTGGCGGTGTCATGCAACACGGAGGCCTGGCGGTGTCATGCACGGAGGCCTGGCGGTGTCATGCAGCACGGAGGCCTGGCGGTGTCATGCACGGAGGCCTGGCGGTGTCATGCACGGAGGCCTGGCGGTGTCATGCAGCACGGAGGCATGGCGGTGTCATGCAGCATGGAGGCCTGGTGGTGTCATGCACGGAGGCCTGGCATTGTCATTCAGCACGGAGGCCTGGCGGTGTCATGCAGCACGGAGGCCTGGCGATGTCATGCACGGAGGCCTGGCGGTGTCATGCACTGAGGCCTGGCGGTGTCATGCAGCACGGAGGCCTGGCGATGTCATGCACGGAGGCCTGGCGGTGTCATGCACGGAGGCCTGGCGGTGTCATGCAGCACGGAGGCCTGGCGGTGTCATGCAGCACGGAGGCCTGGTGGTGTCATGCACGGAGGCCTGGCGGTGTCATGTACGGAGGCCTGGTGGTGTCATGCAGCAGGGAGGCCTGGCGGTGTCATGCACGGAGGCCTGGCGGTGTCATGCAGCACGGAGGCCTGGCGGTGTCATGCACGGAGGCCTGGCGGTGTCATGCAGCACGGAGGCCTGGCGGTGTCATGCACGGAGGCCTGGCGGTGTCATGCAGCACGGAGGCCTGGCAGTGTCATGCACGGAGGCCTGGCGGTGTCATGCAGCACGGAGGCCTGGCGGTGTCATGCAGCACGGAGGCCTGGCGGTGTCATGCAGCACGGAGGCCTGGCGGTGTCATGCACGGAGGCCTGGCGGTGTCATGCAGCACGGAGGCCTGGCGGTGTCATGCAGCACGGAGGCCTGGCGGTGTCATGCACGGAGGCCTGGCGGTGTCATGCAGCACGGAGGCCTGGCGGTGTCATGCACGGAGGCCTGGCGGTGTCATGCAGCACGGAGGCCTGGCGGTGTCATGCAGCACGGAGGCCTGGCGGTGTCATGCGCGGAGGCCTGGCGGTGTCATGCAGCACAGAGGCCTGGCGGTGTCATGCACGGAGGCCTGGCGATGTCATGCAGCACGGAGGCCTGGCGGTGTCATGCAGCACGGAGGCCTGGCGGTGTCATGCAGCACGGAGGCCTGGCGGTGTCATGCAGCACGGAGGCCTGGCGGTGTCATGCAGCACGGAGGCCTGGCGGTGTAATGCAGCACGGAGGCCTGGTGGTGTCATGCACGGAGGCCTGGCGGTGTCATGCACGGAGGCCTGGCGGTGTCATGCAGCACGGAGCCCTGGCGGTGTCATGCAGCACGGAGGCCTGGCTTTGTCATGCACGGAGGCCTGGCAGTGTCATGCAGCACGGAGGCCTGGCGGTGTCATGCAGCAAGGAGGCCTGGCGGTGTCATGCAGCACGGAGGCCTGGCGGTGTCATGCAGCACTCCTGCACGGAGGCCTGGCGGTGTCATGCAGCACGGAGGCCTGGCGGTGTCATGCAGCACGGAGGCCTGGCGGTGTCATGCAGCACGGAGGCCTGGCGGTGTCATGCAGCACGGAGGCCTGGCGGTGTCATGCAGCACGGAGGCCTGGCGGTGTCATGCAGCACGGAGGCCTGGCGGTATCATGCAGCACGGAGGCCTGGCGGTGTCATGCACGGAGGCATGGCGGTGTCATGCAGCACGGAGGCCTGACGGTGTCATGCAGCACGGAGGCCTGGCGGTGTCATGCAACACGGAGGCCTGGCGGTGTCATGCAACACGGAGGCCTGGCGGTGTCATGCACGGAGGCCTGGCGGTGTCATGCAGCACGGAGGCCTGGCGGTGTCATGCACGGAGGCCTGGCGGTGTCATGCACGGAGGCCTGGCGGTGTCATGCAGCACGGAGGAATGGCGGTATCATGCAGCATGGAGGCCTGGTGGTGTCATGCACGGAGGCCTGGCATTGTCATTCAGCACGGAGGCCTGGCGGTGTCATGCAGCACGGAGGCCTGGCGATGTCATAAACGGAGGCCTGGCGGTGTCATGCACTGAGGCCTGGCGGTGTCATGCACTGAGGCCTGGCGGTGTCATGCACGGAGGCCTGGCGGTGTCATGCAGCACGGAGGCCTGGCGGTGTCATGCACGGAGGCCTGGCGGTGTCATGCAGCACGGAGGCCTGGCGGTGTCATGCACGGAGGCCTGGCAGTGTCATGCAGCACGGAGGCCTGGCGGTGTCATGCACGGAGGCCTGGCGGTGTCATGCACGGAGGCCTGGCAGTGTCATGCAGCACTGAGGCCTGGCGGTGTCATGCACGGAGGCCTGGCGGTGTCATGCACTGAGGCCTGGCGGTGTCATGCACTGAGGCCTGGCGGTGTCATGCACTGAGGCCTGGCGGTGTCATGCACGGAGGCCTGGTGGTGTCATGCAGCACGGAGGCCTGGCGGTGTCATGCAGCACGGAGGCCTGGCGGTGTCATGCAGCACGGAGGCCTGGTGGTGTCATGCACGGAGGCCTGGCGGTGTCATGCACTGAGGCCTGGCGGTGTCATGCACTGAGGCCTGGCGGTGTCATGCACGGAGGCCTGGCGGTGTCATGCAGCACGGAGGCCTGGCGGTGTCATGCAGCACGGAGGCCTGGCGGTGTCATGCAGCACGGAGGCCTGGCGGTGTCATGCACGGAGGCCTGGCGGTGTCATGCACGGAGGCCTGGCGGTGTCATGCAGCACGGAGGCCTGGCGGTGTCATGCACGGAGGCCTGGCGGTGTCATGCAGCACGGAGGCCTGGCGGTGTCATGCACGGAGGCCTGGCGGTGTCATGCAGCACGGAGGCCTGGCGGTGTCATGCAGCACGGAGGCCTGGCGGTGTTATGCGCGGAGGCCTGGCGGTGTCATGCACGGAGGCCTGGCGATGTCATGCAGCACGGAGGCCTGGCGGTGTCATGCAGCACGGAGGCCTGGCGGTGTCATGCAGCACGGAGGCCTGGCGGTGTCATGCAGCACGGAGGCCTGGCGGTGTCATGCAGCACGGAGGCCTGGCGGTGTCATGCAGCACGGAGGCCTGGTGGTGTCATGCACGGAGGCCTGGCGGTGTCATGCACGGAGGCCTGGCGGTGTCATGCAGCACAGAGCCCTGGCGGTGTCATGCAGCACGGAGGCCTGGCTTTGTCATGCACGGAGGCCTGGCAGTGTCATGCAGCACGGAGGCCTGGCGGTGTCATGCAGCACGGAGGCATGGCGGTGTCATGCAGCAAGGAGGCCTGGCGGTGTCATGCAGCACGGAGGCCTGGCGGTGTCATGCAGCACTCCTGCACGGAGGCCTGGCGGTGTCATGCAGCACAGAGGCCTGGCGGTGTCATGCAGCACAGAGGCCTGGCGGTGTCATGCAGCACGGAGGCCTGGCGGTGTCATGCAGCACGGAGGCCTGGCGGTGTCATGCAGCACGGAGGCCTGGCGGTGTCATGCAGCACGGAGGCCTGGCGGTATCATGCAGCACGGAGGCCTGGTGGTGTCATGCACGGAGGCATGGCGGTGTCATGCAGCACGGAGGCCTGGCGGTGTCATGCAGCACGGAGGCCTGGCGGTGTCATGCAACACGGAGGCCTGGCGGTGTCATGCACGGAGGCCTGGCAGTGTCATGCAGCACGGAGGCCTGGCGGTGTCATGCACGGAGGCCTGGCGGTGTCATGCACGGAGGCCTGGCGGTGTCATGCAGCACGGAGGCATGGCGGTGTCATGCAGCACGGAGGCCTGGTGGTGTCATGCACGGAGGCCTGGCGTTGTCATTCAGCACGGAGGCCTGGCGGTGTCATGCAGCACGGAGGCCTGGCTGTGTCATGCAGCACGGAGGCCTGGCGATGTCATGCACGGAGGCCTGGCGGTGTCATGCACTGAGGCCTGGCGGTGTCATGCACTGAGGCCTGGCGGTGTCATGCACTGAGGCCTGGCGGTGTCATGCACGGAGGCCTGGCGGTGTCATGCAGCACGGAGGCCTGGCGGTGTCATGCACGGAGGCCTGGCGGTGTCATGCAGCACGGAGGCCTGGCGGTGTCATGCAGCACGGAGGCATGGCGGTGTCATGCAGCACGGAGGCCTGGTGGTGTCATGCACGGAGGCCTGGCGTTGTCATTCAGCACGGAGGCCTGGCGGTGTCATGCAGCACGGAGGCCTGGCTGTGTCATGCAGCACGGAGGCCTGGCGATGTCATGCACGGAGGCCTGGCGGTGTCATGCACTGAGGCCTGGCGGTGTCATGCACTGAGGCCTGGCGGTGTCATGCAGCACGGAGGCCTGGCGGTGTCATGCAGCACGGAGGCCTGGCGGTGTCATGCACGGAGGCCTGGCGGTGTCATGCAGCACAGAGGCCTGGCGGTGTCATGCAGCACGGAGGCCTGGCAGTGTCATGCAGCACGGAGGCCTGGCGGTGTCATGCACGGAGGCCTGGCGGTGTCATGCAGCACGGAGGCCTGGCGGTGTCATGCAGCACGGAGGCCTGGCGGTGTCATGCAGCACGGAGGCCTGGCAGTGTCATGCAGCACGGAGGCCTGGCGGTGTCATGCACGGAGGCCTGGCGGTGTCATTCAGCACGGAGGCCTGGCGGTGTCATGCAGCATGGAGGCCTGGCGGTGTCATGCAGCACAGAGGCCTGGCGGTGTCATGCAGCACGGAGGCCTGGCGGTGTCATGCAGCACGGAGGCCTGGCGGTGTCATGCAGCACGGAGGCCTGGCGGTGTCATGCAGCACGGAGGCCTGGCGGTGTCATGCAGAACGGAGGCCTGGCGGTGTCATGCAGCACTCATGCACGGAGGCCTGGCGGTGTCATGCACGGAGGCCTGGCGGTGTCATGCAGCACGGAGGCCTGGCGGTGTCATGCAGCACGGAGGCCTGGCGGTGTCATGCAGCACGGAGGCCTGGTGGTGTCATGCAGCACGGAGGCCTGGCGGTGTCATGCAGCACGGAGGCCTGGCGGTGTCATGCAGCACGGAGGCCTGGCGGTGTCATGCAGCACGGAGGCCTGGCGGTGTCATGCAGCACGGAGGCCTGGCGGTGTCATGCACGGAGGCCTGGCGGTGTCATGCAGCACAGAGGCCTGGCGGTGTCATGCAGCACGGAGGCCTGGCGGTGTCATGCAGCACGGAGGCCTGGCAGTGTCATGCACGGAGGCCTGGCGGTGTCATGCAGCACGGAGGCCTGGCGGTGTCATGCACGGAGGCCTGGCGGTGTCATGCACGGAGGCCTGGCGGTGTCATGCAGCACAGAGGCCTCTCGGTGTCATGCAGCACGGAGGCCTGGCGTTGTCATACATGGAGGCTCGGCGGTGTCATGCAGCACGGAGGCCTGGTGATGTCATGCAGCACGGAGGCCTGGCGGTGTCATGCATGGAGGCATGGCGGTGTCATGCAGCAAGGAGGCCTGCCGGTGTCATGCAGCACGGAGGCCTGGCGGTGTCATGCAGCACGGAGGCCTGACGGTGTCATGCAGCACAGAGGCCTGGCGGTGTCATGCAGCACGGAGGCCTGGCGGTGTCATGCAGCACGGAGGCCTGGCGGTGTCATGCAGCACGGAGGCCTGGCGGTGTCATGCATGGAGGCATGGCGGTGTCATGCAGCAAGGAGGCCTGCCGGTGTCATGCAGCACGGAGGCCTGCCGGTGTCATGCAACACGGAGGCCTGGCGGTGTCATGCAGCACGGAGGCCTGGTGGTGTCATGCAGCACGGAGGCCTGGCGGTGTCATGCAGCACAGAGGCCTGGCAGTGTCATGCACGGAGGCCTGGCGGTGTCATGCAGCACGGAGGCCTGGCGGTGTCATGCATGGAGGCCTGGCGGTGTCATGCAGCACGGAGGCCTGGCGGTGTGATGCAGCACGGAGGCCTGGCGGTGTCATGCAGCACGGAGGCCTGGCGGTGTCATGCAGCACGGAGGCCTGGCGGTGTCATGCAGCACGGAGGCCTGGCGGTGTCATGCAGCACGGAGGCCTGGCGGTGTCATGCAGCACGGAGGCCTGGCGGTGTCATGCACGGAGGCCTGGCGGTGTCATGCAGCACAGAGGCCTGGCGGTGTCATGCAGCACGGAGGCCTGGCGGTGTCATGCAGCACGGAGGCCTGGCGGTGTCATGCAGCACGGAGGCCTGGCGGTGTCATGCAGCACGGAGGCCTGGCGGTGTCATGCACGGAGGCCTGGCGGTGTCATGCAGCATGGAGGCCTGGCGGTGTCATGCAGCACGGAGGCCTGGCTTTGTCATGCACGGAGGCCTGGCGGTGTCATGCAGCACGGAGGCCTTGCGGTGTCATGCAGCACGGAGGCATGACGGTGTCATGCAGCACGGAGGCCTGGCGGTGTCATGCAGCACTGAGGCCTGGCGGTGTCATGCATGGAGGCCTGGCGGTGTCACGCACGGAGGCCTGGCGGTGTCCTGCACGGAGGCCTGGCGGTGTCATGCAGCACGGAGGCCTGGCGGTGTCATGCAGCACGGAGGCCTGGCGGTGTCATACACGGAGGCCTGGCGGTGTCATGCAGCGCAGAGGCCTGACGGTGTCATGCACGGAGGCCTGGCGGTGTCATGCAGCACAGAGGCCTGGCGGTGTCATGCAGCACGAAGGCCTGGCGGTGTCATGCAGCACGGAGGCCTGGCGGTGTCATGCAGCACGGAGGCCTGGCGGTGTCATGCAGCACGGAGGCCTGGCGGTGTCATGCAGCAAGGAGGCCTGGCGGTGTCATGCAGCACGGAAGCCTGCCGGTGTCATGCAACACGGAGGCCTGGCGGTGTCATGCAGCACGGAGGCCTGGCGGTGTCATGCAGCACGGAGGCCTGGCGGTGTCATGCAGCACGGAGGCCTGGCGGTGTCATGCACGGAGGCCTGGCGGTGTCATGCAGCACAGAGGCCTGGCGGTGTCATGCAGCACGGAGGCCTGGCGGTGTCATGCAGCACGGAGGCCTGGCGGTGTCATGCAGCACGTAGGCCTGGCGGTGTCATGGACGGAGGCCTGTCGGTGTCATGCAGCACGGTGGACTGGCGGTGTCATGCAGCACGGAGGCCTGGCGGTGTCATGCAGCACGGAGGCCTGGCGGTGTCATGCAGCATGGAGGCCTGGCGGTGTCATGCAGCACGGAGGCCTGGCGGTGTCATGCAGCACGGAGGCCTGGCGGTGTCATGCAGCACGGAGGCCTGGAGGTGTCATGCAGCACGGAGGCCTGGCGGTGTCATGCACGGAGGCCTGGCGGTGTCATGCAGCACGGAGGCCTGGCGGTGTCATGCAGCACGGAGGCCTGGCGGTGTCATGCAGCACGGAGGCCTGGCGGTGTCATGCAGCACGGAGGCCTGGCGGTGTCATGCAGCACGGAGGCCTGGCGGTGTCATGCAGCACGGAGGCCTGGCGGTGTCATGCAGCACGGAGGCCTGGCGGTGTCATGCAGCACGGAGGCCTGGCGGTGTCATGCAGCACGGAGGCCTGGCGGTGTCATGCAGCACAGAGGCCTGGCGGTGTCATGCAGCACAGAGGCCTGGCGGTGTCATGCAGCACGGAGGCCTGGCGGTGTCATGCAGCACGGAGGCCTGGCGGTGTCATGCAGCACGGAGGCCTGGCGGTGTCATGCAGCACGGAGGCCTGGCGGTGTCATGCACGGAGGCCTGGCGGTGTCATGCACGGAGGCCTGGCGGTGTCATGCAGCACGGAGGCCTGGCGGTGTCATGCAGCACGGAGGCCTGGCGGTGTCATGCACGGAGGCCTGGCGGTGTCATGCAGCACGGAGGCCTGGCGGTGTCATGCACGGAGGCCTGGCGGTGTCATGCACGGAGGCCTGGCGGTGTCATGCACGGAGGCCTGGCGGTGTCATGCACGGAGGCCTGGCGGTGTCATGCACGGAGGCCTGGCGGTGTCATGCAGCACGGAGGCCTGGCGGTGTCATGCAGCACAGAGGCCTGGCGGTGTCATGCAGCACGGAAGCCTGCCGGTGTCATGCAGCACGGAGGCCTGGCGGTGTCATGCACGGAGGCCTGGCGGTGTCATGCAGCATGGAGGCCTGGCGGTGTCATGCAGCACGGAGGCCTGGCGGTGTCATGCAGCACGGAGGCCTGGCGGTGTCATGCAGCACGGAGGCCTGGCGGTGTCATGCAGCATGGAGGCCTGGCGGTGTCATGCATGGAGGCCTGGCGGTGTCATGCAGCACGGAGGCCTGGCGGTGTCATGCAGCACGGAGGCCTGGCGGTGTCATGCAGCACGGAGGCCTGGCGGTGTCATGCAGCACGGAGGCCTGGTGGTGTCATGCAGCACGGAGGCTTGGCGGTGTCATGCAGCACGGAGGCCTGGCGGTGTCATGCAGCACGGAGGCCTGGCGGTGTCATGCACGGAGGCCTGGCGGTGTCATGCACGGAGGCCTGGCGGTGTCATGCAGCACGGAGCCCTGGCGGTGTCATGACCGGATGCCTGGCGTTGTCATGCATGGAGGCCTGGCGGTGTCATGCACGGAGGCCTGGCGGTGTCATGCAGCACGGAGGCCTGGCGGTGTCATGCAGCACGGAGGCCTGGCGGTGTCATGCAGCACGGAGGCCTGGCGGTGTTATGCACGGAGGCCTGGCGGTGTCATGCAGCACGGAGCCCTGGCGGTGTCATGACCGGATGCCTGGCGTTGTCATGCATGGAGGCCTGGCGGTGTCATGCACGGAGGCCTGGCGGTGTCATGCAGCACGGAGGCCTGGTGGTGTCATGCAGCACGGAGGCCTGGCGGTGTCATGCAGCACGGAGGCCTGGCGGTGTTATGCACGGAGGCCTGGCGGTGTCATGCAGCACGGAGGCCTGGCGGTGTCATGCAGCACGGAGGCCTGGCAGTGTCATGCACGGAGGCCTGGCGGTGTCATGCAGCACGGATGCCTGGCGGTGTCATGCACGGAGGCCTGGCGGTGTCATGCACGGAGGCCTGGCGGTGTCATGCACGGAGGCCTGGCGGTGTCATGCAGCATGGAGGCCTGGCGGTGTCATGCAGCACGGAGGCCTGGCGGTGTCATGCAGCACGGAGGCCTGGCGGTGTCATGCAGCATGGAGGCCTGGCGGTGTCATGCAGCACGGAGGCCTGGCGGTGTCATGCAGCACGGAGGCCTGGCGGTGTCATGCAGCACGGAGGCCTGGCGGTGTCATGCACGGAGGCCTGGCGGTGTCATGCAGCATGGAGGCCTGGCGGTGTCATGCAGCACGGAGGCCTGGCGGTGTCATGCAGCACGGAGGCCTGGCGGTGTCATGCAGCATGGAGGCCTGGCGGTGTCATGCACGGAGGCCTGGCGGTGTCATGCAGCACGGAGGCCTGGCGGTGTCATGCAACACGGAGGCCTGGCGGTGTCATGCACGGAGCCCTGGCGGTGTCATGCAGCACGGAGGCCTGGCGGTGTCATGCAGCACGGAGGCTTGGCGGTGTCATGCAGCACGGAGGCCTGGCGGTGTCATGCAGCACAGAGGCCTGGCGGTGTCATGCAGCACGGAGGCCTGGCGGTGTTATGCAGCACGGAGGCCTGGCGGTGTCATGCAGCACGGAGGCCTGGCAGTGTCATGCAGCACGGAGGCCTGGTGGTGTCATGCAGCACGGAGGCCTGGCGGTGTCATGCAGCACGGAGGCCTGGCGGTGTCATGCAGCACGGAGGCCTGGCGGTGTCATGCAGCACAGAGGCCTGGCGGTGTTATGCACGGAGGCCTGGCGGTGTCATGCAGCACGGAGGCCTGGCGGTGTCATGCAGCATGGAGGCCTGGCGGTGTCATGCAGCACGGAGGCCTGGCAGTGTCATGCACAAAGGCCTGGCGGTGTCATGCAGCACGGAGGCCTGGCGGTGTCATGCACGGAGGCCGGGCGGTGTCATGCACAGAGGCCTGGCGGTGTCATACACGGAGGCCTGGCGGTGTAATGCAGCATGGAGGCCTGGCGGTGTCATGCAGCACGGAGGCCTGGCGGTGTCATGCAGCACGGAGGCCTGGAGGTGTCATGCACGGAGGCCTGGCGGTGTCATGCAGCACGGAGGCCTGGCGGTGTCATGCAGCACGGAGGCCTGGCGGTGTCATGCAGCATGGAGGCCTGGCGGTGTCATGCAGGGAGGCCTGACGGTGTCATGCACGGAGGCCTGGCGGTGTCATGCAGCACGGAGGCCTGGCGGGTTCATGCAGCACGGAGGCCTGGCGGTGTCATGCAGCACAGAGGCCTGGCGGTGTCATGCAGCACAGAGGCCTGGCGGTGTCATGCACGGAGGCCTGCCGGTGTCAATCACGGAGGCCTGGCGGTGTCATGCACGGAGGCCTGGCGGTGTCATGCAGCACTGAGGCCTGGCGGTGTCATGCAGCACGGAGGCCTGGCGGTGTCATGCAGCATGGAGGCCTGGCGGTGTCATGCACGGAGGCCTGGCGGTGTCATGCACGGAGGCCTGGCGGTGTCATGCAGCACGGAAGCCTGGCGGTGTCATGCAGCACGGAGGCCTGGCGGTGTCATGCAGCACGGAGGCCTGGCGGTGTCATGCACGGAGGCCTGGTGGTATCATGCACGGAGGCCTGGCGGTGTCATGCATGGAGGCCTGGCGGTGTCATGCAGCACCGAGGCCTGGCGGTGTCATGCAGCAGGGAGGCCTGGCGTTGTCATGCACGGAGGCCTGGTGGTGTCATGCAGCACGGAGGCCTGGCGGTGTCATGCACGGAGGCCTGGCGGTGTCATGCAGCATGGAGGCCTGGCGGTGTCATGCAGCATGGAGGCCTGGCGGTGTCATGCAGCACGGAGGCCTGGCGGTGTCATGCAGCACAGAGGCCTGGCGGTGTCATGCACGGAGGCCTGGCGGTGTCATGCACGGAGGCCTGGCGGTGTCATGCAGCACCGAGGCCTGGCGGTGTCATGCAGCACGGAGGCCTGGCGGTGTCATGCAGCACGGAGGCCTGGTGGTGTCATGCAGCACGGAGGCCTGGCGGTGTCATGCAGCACGGAGCCCTGGCGGTGTCATGCAGCACGGAGGCCTGGCGGTGTCATGCAGCACGGAGGCCTGGCGGTGTCATGCAGCACGGAGGCCTGGCGGTGTCATGCAGCATGGAGGCCTGGCGGTGTCATGCACGGAGGCCTGGCGGTGTCATGCAGCACGGAGGCCTGGCGGTGTCATGCACGGAGGCCTGGCGGTGTCATGCAGCACGGAGGCCTGGCGGTGTCATGCAGCACGGAGGCCTGGCGGTGTCATGCAGCACGGAGGCCTGGCGGTGTCATGCACGGAGGCCTGGCAGAGTCATGCAGCACGGAGGCCTGGCGGTGTCATGCAGCACGGAGGCCTGGCGGTGTCATGCACGGATGCCTGGCGGTGTCATGCAGCACGGAGGCCTGGCGGTGTCATGCAGCACGTAGGCCTGGCGGTGTCATGCACGGAGGCCTGGCGGTGTCATGCAGCACAGAGGCCTGGCGGTGTCATGCAGCACGGAGGCCTGGCGGTGTCATGCACGGAGGCCTGGCGGTATCATGCAGCACGGAGGCCTGGCGGTGTCATGCAGCACGGAGCCCTGGCGGTGTCATGCACGGAGGCCTGGCGGTGTCATGCAGCACGGAGGCCTGGCGGTGTCATGCAGCACGGAGGCCTGGCGGTGTCATGCAGCACGGAGGCCTGGCAGTGTCATGCAGCACGGAGGCCTGGCGGTGTCATGCAGCACGGAGGCCTGGCGGTGTCATGCAGCACGGAGGCCTGGCGGTGTCATGCAGCACGGAGGCCTGGCGGTGTCATGCAGCACGGAGGCCTGGCGGTGTCATGCACGGAGGCCTGGCTGTGTCATGCACGGAGGCCTGGTGGTGTCATGCAGCACGGAGGCCTGGCGGTGTCATGCAGCACGGAGGCCTGGCGGTGTCATGCAGCACGGAGGCCTGGCAGTGTCATGCACGGAGGCCTGGCGGTGTCATGCAGCACGGAGGCCTGGCGGTGTCATGCAGCACGGAGGCCTGGCGGTGTCATGCAGCACGGAGGCCTGGCGGTGTCATGCAGCACCGAGGCCTGGCGGTGTCATGCAGCACGGAGGCCTGGCGGTGTCATACACAGAGGCCTGGCAGTGTCATGCAGCATGGAGGCCTGACGGTGTCATGCACGGAGGCCTGGCGGTGTCATGCACGGAGGCCTGGCGGTGTCATGCACGGAGGCCTGGCGGTGTCATGCAGCACGGAGGCCTGGCGGTGTCATGCACGGAGGCCTGGCGGTGTCATGCAGCACGGAGGCCTGGCGGTGTCATGCAGCACGGAGGCCTGGCGGTGTCATGCAGCACGGAGGCCTGGCGGTGTCATGCACGGAGGCCTGGCGGTGTCATGCAGCACGGAGGCCTGGCGGTGTCATGCAGCACGGAGGCCTGGCGGTGTCATGCAGCACGGAGGCCTGGCGGTGTCATGCAGCACGGAGGCCTGGCGGTGTCATGCAGCACAGAGGCCTGGCGGTGTCATGCAGCACGGAGGCCTGGCGGTGTCATGCAGCACGGAGGCCTGGCGGTGTCATGCACGGAGGCCTGGCGGTGTCATGCACGGAGGCCTGGCTGTGTCATGCACGGAGGCCTGGCGGTGTCATGCAGCACGGAGGCCTGGCGGTGTCATGCAGCACGGAGGCCTGGCGGTGTCATGCAGCACGGAGGCCTGGCAGTGTCATGCACGGATGCCTGGCGGTGTCATGCAGCACGGAGGCCTGGCGGTGTCATGCAGCACGGAGGCCTGGCGGTGTCATGCAGCACCGAGGCCTGGCGGTGTCATGCAGCACGGAGGCCTGGCGGTGTCATGCAGCACGAAGGCCTGGCGGTGTCATACACAGAGGCCTGGCAGTGTCATGCAGCATGGAGGCCTGACGGTGTCATGCACGGAGGCCTGGCGGTGTCATGCACGGAGGCCTGGCGGTGTCATGCAGCACGGAGGCCTGGCGGTGTCATGCACGGAGGCCTGGCGGTGTCATGCAGCACGGAGGCCTGGCGGTGTCATGCAGCACGGAGGCCTGGCGGTGTCATGCAGCACGGAGGCCTGGCGGTGTCATGCAGCACGGAGGCCTGGCGGTGTCATGCAGCACGGAGGCCTGGCGGTGTCATGCAGCACGGAGGCCTGGTGGTGTCATGCAGCACGGAGGCCTGGCGGTGTCATGCAGCATGGAGGCCTGGCGGTGTCATGCACGGAGGCTTGGCGGTGTCATGCAGCACGGAGGCCTGGCGGTGTCATGCACAGAGACCTGGCGGTGTCATGCAGCACGGAGGCCTGGCGGTGTCATGCACGGAGGCCTGGCGGTGTCATGCAGCACGGAGGCCTGGCGGTGTCATGCAGCACGGAGGCCTGGCAGAGTCATGCAGCACGGAGGCCTGGCGGTATCATGCAGCACGGAGGCCTGGCGGTGTCATGCAGCACGGAGGCCTGGCGGTGTCATGCAGCACGGAGGCCTGGCAGAGTCATGCAGCACGGAGGCCTGGCGGTATCATGCAGCACGGAGGCCTGGCGGTGTCATGCAGCACGGAGGCCTGGCGGTGTCATGCAGCACGGAGGCCTGGCGGTGTCATGCAGCACGGAGGCCTGGCGGTATCATGCAGCACGGAGGCCTGGCGGTGTCATGCAGCACAGAGGCCTGGCGATGTCATGCACGGAGGCCTGGCGGTGTCATGCAGCACGGAGGCCTGGCGGTGTCATGCAGCACGGAGGCCTGGCGGTGTCAGGCAGCACGGAGGCCTGGCGGTGTCATGCACGGAGGCCTGGCGGTGTCATGCACGGAGGCCTGGCGGTGTCATGCACGGAGGCCTGGCGGTGTCATGCACGGAGGCCTGGCGGTGTCATGCACGGAGGCCTGGCGGTGTCATGCAGCATGGAGGCCTGGCGGTGTCATGCAGCACGGAGGCCTGGCGGTGTCATGCAGCACGGAGGCCTGGCGGTGTCATGCAGCACCGAGGCCTGGCGGTGTCATGCAGCACGTCGGCCTGGCGGTGTCATACACAGAGGCCTGGCGGTGTCATACACAGAGGCCTGGCGGTGTCATACACAGAGGCCTGGCAGTGTCTTGCACGGAGGCCTGGCGGTGTCATGCACGGAGGCCTGGCGGTGTCATGCACGGAGGCCTGGCGGTGTCATGCAGCACGGAGGCCTGGCGGTGTCATGCAGCACGGAGGCCTGGCGGTGTCATGCACGGAGGCCTGGCGGTGTCATGCAGCACGGAGGCCTGGCGGTGTCATGCACGGAGGCCTGGCGGTGTCATGCAGCACGGAGGCCTGGCGGTGTCATGCAGCACGGAGGCCTGGCGGTGTCATGCAGCACGGAGGCCTGGCGGTGTCATGCAGCACGGAGGCCTGGCGGTGTCATGCAGCACGGAGGCCTGGCGGTGTCATGCACGGAGGCCTGGCGGTGTCATGCAGCACGGAGGCCTGGCGGTGTCATGCAGCACGGAGGCCTGGCGGTGTCATGCAACACGGAGGCCTGGCGGTATCATGCAGCACGGAGGCCTGGCGGTGTCATGCAGCACGGAGGCCTGGCGATGTCATGCACGGAGGCCTGGCGGTGTCATGCACTGAGGCCTGGCGGTGTCATGCACTGAGGCCTGGCGGTGTCATGCACGGAGGCCTGGCGGTGTCATGCAGCACGGAGGCCTGGCGGTGTCATGCACGGAGGCCTGGCGGTGTCATGCACGGAGGCCTGGCTGTGTCATGCACGGAGGCCTGGCGGTGTCATGCAGCACGGAGGCCTGGCGGTGTCATGCAGCACGGAGGCCTGGCGGTGTCATGCAGCACGGAGGCCTGGCGGTGTCATGCAGCACGGAGGCCTGGCAGTGTCATGCACGGAGGCCTGGCGGTGTCATGCAGCACGGAGGCCTGGCGGTGTCATGCAGCACGGAGGCCTGGCGGTGTCATGCAGCACGGAGGCCTGGCGGTGTCATGCAGCACCGAGGCCTGGCGGTGTCATGCAGCACGGAGGCCTGGCGGTGTCATACACAGAGGCCTGGCAGTGTCATGCAGCACGGAGGCCTGACGGTGTCATGCACGGAGGCCTGGCGGTGTCATGCACGGAGGCCTGGCGGTGTCATGCAGCACGGAGGCCTGGCGGTGTCATGCAGCACGGAGCCCTGGCGGTGTCATGCACGGAGGCCTGGCGGTGTCATGCAGCACGGAGGCCTGGCGGTGTCATGCAGCACGGAGGCCTGGCGGTGTCATGCAGCACGGAGGCCTGGTGGTGTCATGCACGGAGGCCTGGCGTTGTCATGCAGCACGGAGGCCTGGCGGTATCATGCAGCACGGAGGCCTGGCGGTGTCATGCAGCACGGAGGCCTGGCGATGTCATGCACGGAGGCCTGGCGGTGTCATGCACTGAGGCCTGGCGGTGTCATGCACTGAGGCCTGGCGGTGTCATGCACGGAGGCCTGGCGGTGTCATGCAGCACGGAGGCCTGGCGGTGTCATGCAGCACGGAGGCCTGGCGGTGTCATGCACGGAGGCCTGGCGGTGTCATGCAGCATGGAGGCCTGGCGGTGTCATGCAGCACGGAGGCCTGGCGGTGTCATGCAGCACGGAGGCCTGGCGGTGTCATGCAGCACGGAGGCCTGGCGGTGTCATGCAGCATGGAGGCCTGGCGGTGTCATGCACGGAGGCCTGGCGGTGTCATGCAGCACGGAGGCCTGGCGGTGTCATGCACGGAGGCCTGGCGGTGTCATGCAGCACGGAGGCCTGGCGGTGTCATGCAGCACAGAGGCCTGGCGGTGTCATGCACGGAGGCCTGGCGGTGTCATGCAGCACGGAGGCCTGGCGGTGTCATGCAGCACGGAGGCCTGGCGGTGTCATGCAGCACGGAGGCCTGGCGGTGTCATGCACGGAGGCCTGGCGGTGTCATGCAGCACCGAGGCCTGGCAGTGTCATGCAGCACGGAGGCCTGGCAGTGTCATGCAGCACGGAGGCCTGACGGTGTCATGCACGGAGGCCTGGCGGTGTCATGCAGCACGGAGGCCTGGCGGTGTCATGCAGCACGGAGGCCTGGCGGTGTCATGCAGCACGGAGCCCTGGCGGTGTCATGCACGGAGGCCTGGCGGTGTCATGCAGCACGGAGGCCTGGCGGTGTCATGCAGCACGGAGGCCTGGCGGTGTCATGCACGGAGGCCTGGCGGTGTCATGCAGCACGGAGGCCTGGCGGTGTCATGCAGCACGGAGGCCTGGAGGTGTCATGCAGCACGGAGGCCTGGCGGTGTCATGCAGCACGGAGGCCTGGCGGTGTCATGCAGCACGGAGGCCTGGCGGTGTCATGCACGGAGGCCTGGCGGTGTCATGCACGGAGGCCTGGCGGTGTCATGCAGCACGGAGGCCTGGCGGTGTCATGCAGCACGGAGGCCTGGCGGTGTCATGCAGCACGGAGGCCTGGCGGTGTCATGCAGCACGGAGGCCTGGCGGTGTCATGCAGCACGGAGGCCTGGTGGTGTCATGCACGGAGGCCTGGCGGTGTCATGCAGCACGGAGGCCTGGCGGTGTCATGCAGCACAGAGGCCTGGCGGTGTCATGCAGCACGGAGGCCTGGCGGTGTCATGCAGCACGGAGGCCTGGCGGTGTCATGCACGGAGGCCTGGCGGTGTCATTCAGCACGGAGGCCTGGCTGTGTCATGCAGCACGGAGGCCTGGCGGTGTCATGCACGGAGGCCTGCCGGTGTCAATCACGGAGGCCTGGCGGTGTCATGCAGCACAGAGGCCTGGCGGTGTCATGCAGCACGGAGGCCTGGCGGTGTCATGCACGGAGGCCTGCCGGTGTCAATCACGGAGGCCTGGCGGTGTCATGCACGGAGGCCTGGCGGTGTCATGCAGCACGGAGGCCTGGCGGTGTCATGCACGGAGGCCTGGCGGTGTCATGCACGGAGCCCTGGCGGTGTCATGCAGCACGGAGGCCTGGCGGTGTCATGCAGCACGGAGGCCTGGCGGTGTCATGCAGCACGGAGGCCTGGCGGTGTCATGCAGCATGGAGGCCTGGCGGTGTCATGCACGGAGGCCTGGCGGTGTCATGCAGCATGGAGGCCTGGCGGTGTCATGCATGGAGGCCTGGCGGTGTCATGCAGCACGGAGGCCTGGCGGTGTCATGCAGCACGGAGGCCTGGCGGTGTCATGCAGCACGGAGGCCTGGCGGTGTCATGCAGCACGGAGGCCTGGCGGTGTCATGCACGGAGGCCTGGCAGAGTCATGCAGCACGGAGGCCTGGCGGTGTCATGCAGCACGGAGGCCTGGCGGTGTCATGCACGGATGCCTGGCGGTGTCATGCAGCACGGAGGCCTGGCGGTGTCATGCAGCACGTAGGCCTGGCGGTGTCATGCACGGAGGCCTGGCGGTGTCATGCAGCACAGAGGCCTGGCGGTGTCATGCAGCACGGAGGCCTGGCGGTGTCATGCACGGAGGCCTGGCGGTATCATGCAGCACGGAGGCCTGGCGGTGTCATGCACGGAGGCCTGGCGGTGTCATGCAGCACGGAGGCCTGGCGGTGTCATGCAGCACGGAGGCCTGGCGGTGTCATGCACGAAGGCCTGGCGGTGTCATGCAGCACGGAGGCCTGGCGGTGTCATGCACGGAGGCCTGGCGGTGTCATGCAGCACGGAGGCCTGGCGGTGTCATGCAGCATGGAGGCCTGGCGGTGTCATGCAGCACAGAGGCCTGGCGGTGTCATGCAGCACGGAGGCCTGGCGGTGTCATGCACGGAGGCCTGGTGGTGTCATGCAGCACGGAGGCCTGGCGGTGTCATGCACGGATGCCTGGCGGTGTCATGCAGCACGGAGGCCTGGCGGTGTCATGCAGCACGGAGGCCTGGCGGTGTCATGCACGGAGGCCTGGCAGAGTCATGCAGCACGGAGGCCTGGCGGTGTCATGCAGCACGGAGGCCTGGCGGTGTCATGCACGGAGGCCTGGCGGTGTCATGCAGCACGGAGGCCTGGCGGTGTCATGCAGCACAGAGGCCTGGCGGTGTCGTGCAGCACGGAGGCCTGGCGGTGTCATGCACGGAGGCCTGGCGGTGTCATGCAGCACGGAGGCCTGGCGGTGTCATGCACGGATGCCTGGCGGTGTCATGCAGCACGGAGGCCTGGCGGTGTCATGCAGCACGGAGGCCTGGCGGTGTCATGCACGGAGGCCTGGCAGAGTCATGCAGCACGGAGGCCTGGCAGAGTCATGCAGCACGGAGGCCTGGCGGTGTCATGCAGCACGGAGGCCTGGCGGTATCATGCAGCACGGAGGCCTGGCGGTGTCATGCAGCACGGAGGCCTGGTGGTGTCATGCAGCACGGAGGCCTGGCGGTGTCATGCAGCACGGAGGCCTGGCGGTATCATGCAGCACGGAGGCCTGGCGGTGTCATGCAGCACAGAGGCCTGGCGGTGTCATGCACTGAGGCCTGGCGGTGTCATGCACTGAGGCCTGGCGGTGTCATGCACGGAGGCCTGGCGGTGTCATGCAGCACGGAGGCCTGGCGGTGTCATGCACGGAGGCCTGGCGGTGTCATGCACGGAGGCCTGGCGGTGTCATGCACGGAGGCCTGGCTGTGTCATGCAGCACGGAGGCCTGGCTGTGTCATGCAGCACGGAGGCCTGGCGGTGTCATGCAGCACGGAGGCCTGGCAGTGTCATGCACGGAGGCCTGGTGGTGTCATGCAGCACGGAGGCCTGGCGGTGTCATGCAGCACGGAGGCCTGGCGGTGTCATGCAGCACGGAGGCCTGGCGGTGTCATGCAGCACGGAGGCCTGGCGGTGTCATGCAGCACCGAGGCCTGGCGGTGTCATGCAGCACGGAGGCCTGGCGGTGTCATACACAGAGGCCTGGCAGTGTCATGCAGCACGGAGGCCTGACGGTGTCATGCACGGAGGCCTGGCGGTGTCATGCACGGAGGCCTGGCGGTGTCATGCAGCACGGAGCCCTGGCGGTGTCATGCACGGAGGCCTGGCGGTGTCATGCACGGAGGCCTGGCGGTGTCGTGCAGCACGGAGGCCTGGCGGTGTCATGCACGGAGGCCAGGCGGTGTCATGCAGCACGGAGGCCTGGCGGTGTCATGCAGCACGGAGGCCTGGCAGTGTTATGCACGGAGGCCTGGCGGTGTCATGCAGCACGGAGGCCTGGCAGTGTCATGCAGCACGGAGGCCTGGCGGTGTCATGCAGCACGGAGGCCTGGCAGTGTCATGCACGAAGGCCTGGCGGTGTCATGCAGCACGGAGGCCTGGCAGTGTCATGCATGGAGGCCTGGCGGTGTCATGCACGGAGGCCTGGCGGTGTCATGCACGGAGGCCTGGCGGTGTCATGCAGCACGGAGGCCTGGCGGTGTCATGCAGCACGGAGGCCTGGAGGTGTCATGCAGCACGGAGGCCTGGCGGTGTCATGCAGCACGGAGGCCTGGCGGTGTCATGCAGCACGGAGGCCTGGCGGTGTCATGCAGCACGTAGGCCTGGCGGTGTCATGCACGGAGGCCTGGCGGTGTCATGCAGCACGGAGGCCTGGCAGTGTCATGCATGGAGGCCTGGCGGTGTCATGCACGGAGGCCTGGCGGTGTCATGCAGCACGGAGGCCTGGCGGTGTCATGCAGCACGGAGGCCTGGCGGTGTCATGCAGCATGGAGGCCTGGTGGTGTCATGCAGCACGGAGGCCTGGCGGTGTCATGCAGCACGGAGGCCTGGCGGTGTCATGCACGGAGGCCTGGCGGTGTCATGCAGCACGGAGGCCTGGCCGTGTCATGCAGCACGGAGGCCTGGCGGTGTCATGCACGAAGGCCTGGCGGTGTCATGCAGCACGGAGGCCTGGCGGTGTCATGCACGGAGGCCTGGCGGTGTCATGCAGCATGGAGGCCTGGCGGTGTCATGCAGCACGGAGGCCTGGCGGTGTCATGCAGCACAGAGGCCTGGCGGTGTCATGCAGCACGGAGGCCTGGCGGTGTCATGCACGGAGGCCTGGCGGTGTCATGCAGCACGGAGGCCTGGCGGTGTCATGCACGGATGCCTGGCGGTGTCATGCAGCACGGAGGCCTGGCGGTGTCATGCAGCACGGAGGCCTGGCGGTGTCATGCAGCACGGAGGCCTGGCGGTGTCATGCAGCACGGAGGCCTGGCGGTGTCATGCAGCACGGAGGCCTGGCGGTGTCATGCAGCACGGAGGCCTGGCGGTGTCATGCAGCACGGAGGCCTGGCGGTGTCATGCACGGAGGCCTGGCGGTGTCATACACAGAGGCCTGGCAGTGTCATGCAGCACGGAGGCCTGACGGTGTCATGCACGGAGGCCTGGCGGTGTCATGCACGGAGGCCTGGCGGTGTCATGCAGCACGGAGGCCTGGCGGTGTCATGCAGCACGGAGGCCTGGCGGTGTCATGCACGGAGGCCTGGCGGTGTCATGCAGCACGGAGGCCTGGCGGTGTCATGCAGCACGGAGGCCTGGCGGTGTCATGCAGCACGGAGGCCTGGCGGTATCATGCAGCACGGAGGCCTGGCGGTGTCATGCAGCACGGAGGCCTGGCGGTGTCATGCAGCACGGAGGCCTGGCGGTGTCATGCAGCACGGAGGCCTGGCGGTATCATGCAGCACGGAGGCCTGGCGGTGTCATGCAGCACAGAGGCCTGGCGATGTCATGCACGGAGGCCTGGCGGTGTCATGCACTGAGGCCTGGCGGTGTCATGCACTGAGGCCTGGCGGTGTCATGCAGCACGGAGGCCTGGCGGTGTCATGCACGGAGGCCTGGCGGTGTCATGCACGGAGGCCTGGCGGTGTCATGCACGGAGGCCTGGCTGTGTCATGCAGCACGGAGGCCTGGCCGTGTCATGCAGCACGGAGGCCTGGCGGTGTCATGCAGCACGGAGGCCTGGCAGTGTCATGCACGGAGGCCTGGCGGTGTCATGCAGCACGGAGGCCTGGCGGTGTCATGCAGCACGGAGGCCTGGCGGTGTCATGCAGCACGGAGGCCTGGCGGTGTCATGCAGCACGGAGGCCTGGCGGTGTCATGCAGCACCGAGGCCTGGCGGTGTCATGCAGCACGGAGGCCTGGCGGTGTCATACACAGAGGCCTGGCAGTGTCATGCAGCACGGAGCCCTGGCGGTGTCATGCACGGAGGCCTGGCGGTGTCATGCACGGAGGCCTGGCGGTGTCGTGCAGCACGGAGGCCTGGCGGTGTCATGCAGCACGGAGGCCTGGCGGTGTCATGCAGCACGGAGGCCTGGTGGTGTCATGCACGGAGGCCTGGCGTTGTCATGCAGCACGGAGGCCTGGCGGTATCATGCAGCACGGAGGCCTGGCGGTGTCATGCAGCACGGAGGCCTGGCGGTGTCATGCACGGAGGCCTGGCGGTGTCATGCAGCACGGAGGCCTGGCGGTATCATGCAGCACGGAGGCCTGGCGGTGTCATGCAGCACGGAGGCCTGGCGGTGTCATGCAGCACGGAGGCCTGGCGGTGTCATGCTGCACGGAGACCTGGCGGTGTCATGCACGGAGGCCTGGCGGTGTCATGCACGGAGGCCTGGCGGTGTCATGCACGGAGGCCTGGCGGTGTCATGCACGGAGGCCTGGCGGTGTCATGCACGGAGGCCTGGCGGTGTCATGCACGGAGGCTGGCGGTGTCATGCACGGAGGCCTGGCGGTGTCATGCAGCATGGAGGCCTGGCGGTGTCATGCAGCACGGAGGCCTGGCGGTGTCATGCAGCACGGAGGCCTGGCGGTGTCATGCAGCACGGAGGCTTGGCGGTGTCATGCAGCACGGAGGCCTGGCGGTGTCATGCAGCACGGAGGCCTGGCAGTGTCATGCAGCACGGAGGCCTGGCAGTGTCATGCAGCACGGAGGCCTGGCGGTGTCATGCAGCATGGAGGCCTGGCGGTGTCATGCACGGAGGCCTGGCGGTGTCATGCAGCACGGAGGCCTGGCGGTGTCATGCAGCACGTAGGCCTGGCAGTGTCATGGACGGAGGCCTGTCAGTGTCATGCAGCACGGTGGCCTGGCGGTGTCATGCAGCACAGAGGCCTGGCAGTGTCATGCAGCACGGAGGCCTGGCGGTGTCATGCAGCACGGAGGCCTGGCGGTGTCATGCAGCACGGAGGCCTGGCGGTGTCAAGCACGGAGGCCTGGCGGTGTCATGCAGCACGGAGGCCTGGCGGTGTCATGCAGCACGTAGGCCTGGCGGTGTCATGGACGGAGGCCTGTCAGTGTCATGCAGCACGGTGGCCTGGCGGTGTCATGCAGCACGGAGGCCTGTCAGTGTCATGCAGCACGGTGGCCTGGCGGTGTCATGCAGCACGGAGGCCTGGCGGTGTCATGCAGCACGGAGGCCTGGCGGTGTCATGCACGGAGGCCTGGCGGTGTCATGCACGGAGGCCTGGCGGTGTCATGCAGCACAGAGGCCTGGCGGTGTCATGCAGCACGGAGGCCTGGAGGTGTCATGCAGCACGGAGGCCTGGAGGTGTCATGCAGCACGGAGGCCTGGCGATGTCATGCACGGAGGCCTGGCGGTGTCATGCAGCACGGAGGCCTGGCGGTGTCATGCACGGAGGCCTGGCGGTGTCATGCACGGAGGCCTGGCGGTGTCATGCAGCACAGAGGCCTGGCGGTGTCATGCAGCACGGAGGCCTGGAGGTGTCATGCAGCACGGAGGCCTGGAGGTGTCATGCAGCACGGAGGCCTGGCGATGTCATGCACGGAGGCCTGGCGGTGTCATGCAGCACCGAGGCCTGGCGGTGTCATGCAGCACAGAGGCCTGGCGGTGTCATGCAGCACGGAGGCCTGGCGGTGTCATGCAGCACGGAGGCCTGGCGGTGTCATGCACGGAGGCCTGGCGGTGTCATGCACGGAGGCCAGGCGGTGTCATGCAGCACGGAGGCCTGGCGGTGTCATGCAGCACGGAGCCCTGGCGGTGTCATGCACGGAGGCCTGGCGGTGTCATGCACGGAGGCCTGGCGGTGTCGTGCAGCACGGAGGCCTGGCGGTGTCATGCAGCACGGAGGCCTGGCGGTGTCATGCAGCACGGAGGCCTGGTGGTGTCATGCACGGAGGCCTGGCGTTGTCATGCAGCACGGAGGCCTGGCGGTATCATGCAGCACGGAGGCCTGGCGGTGTCATGCAGCACGGAGGCCTGGCGGTGTCATGCACGGAGGCCTGGCGGTGTCATGCAGCACGGAGGCCTGGCGGTATCATGCAGCACGGAGGCCTGGCGGTGTCATGCAGCACGGAGGCCTGGCGGTGTCATGCAGCACGGAGGCCTGGCGGTGTCATGCTGCACGGAGACCTGGCGGTGTCATGCACGGAGGCCTGGCGGTGTCATGCACGGAGGCCTGGCGGTGTCATGCACGGAGGCCTGGCGGTGTCATGCACGGAGGCCTGGCGGTGTCATGCACGGAGGCCTGGCGGTGTCATGCACGGAGGCTGGCGGTGTCATGCACGGAGGCCTGGCGGTGTCATGCAGCATGGAGGCCTGGCGGTGTCATGCAGCACGGAGGCCTGGCGGTGTCATGCAGCACGGAGGCCTGGCGGTGTCATGCAGCACGGAGGCTTGGCGGTGTCATGCAGCACGGAGGCCTGGCGGTGTCATGCAGCACGGAGGCCTGGCAGTGTCATGCAGCACGGAGGCCTGGCAGTGTCATGCAGCACGGAGGCCTGGCGGTGTCATGCAGCATGGAGGCCTGGCGGTGTCATGCACGGAGGCCTGGCGGTGTCATGCAGCACGGAGGCCTGGCGGTGTCATGCAGCACGTAGGCCTGGCAGTGTCATGGACGGAGGCCTGTCAGTGTCATGCAGCACGGTGGCCTGGCGGTGTCATGCAGCACAGAGGCCTGGCAGTGTCATGCAGCACGGAGGCCTGGCGGTGTCATGCAGCACGGAGGCCTGGCGGTGTCATGCAGCACGGAGGCCTGGCGGTGTCAAGCACGGAGGCCTGGCGGTGTCATGCAGCACGGAGGCCTGGCGGTGTCATGCAGCACGTAGGCCTGGCGGTGTCATGGACGGAGGCCTGTCAGTGTCATGCAGCACGGTGGCCTGGCGGTGTCATGCAGCACGGAGGCCTGTCAGTGTCATGCAGCACGGTGGCCTGGCGGTGTCATGCAGCACGGAGGCCTGGCGGTGTCATGCAGCACGGAGGCCTGGCGGTGTCATGCACGGAGGCCTGGCGGTGTCATGCACGGAGGCCTGGCGGTGTCATGCAGCACAGAGGCCTGGCGGTGTCATGCAGCACGGAGGCCTGGAGGTGTCATGCAGCACGGAGGCCTGGAGGTGTCATGCAGCACGGAGGCCTGGCGATGTCATGCACGGAGGCCTGGCGGTGTCATGCAGCACGGAGGCCTGGCGGTGTCATGCACGGAGGCCTGGCGGTGTCATGCACGGAGGCCTGGCGGTGTCATGCAGCACAGAGGCCTGGCGGTGTCATGCAGCACGGAGGCCTGGAGGTGTCATGCAGCACGGAGGCCTGGAGGTGTCATGCAGCACGGAGGCCTGGCGATGTCATGCACGGAGGCCTGGCGGTGTCATGCACGGAGGCCTGGCGGTGTCATGCAGCACCGAGGCCTGGCGGTGTCATGCAGCACAGAGGCCTGGCGGTGTCATGCAGCACGGAGGCCTGGCGGTGTCATGCAGCACGGAGGCCTGGCGGTGTCATGCACGGAGGCCTGGCGGTGTCATGCACGGAGGCCAGGCGGTGTCATGCAGCACGGAGGCCTGGCGGTGTCATGCAGCACGGAGGCCTGGCAGTGTTATGCACGGAGGCCTGGCGGTGTCATGCAGCACGGAGGCCTGGCAGTGTCATGCAGCACGGAGGCCTGGCGGTGTCATGCACGGAGGCCTGGCGGTGTCATGCAGCACGGAGGCCTGGCGGTGTCATGCAGCACGGAGGCCTGGCGGTGTCATGCAGCACGGAGGCCTGGCGGTGTCATGCAGCACGGAGGCCTGGCGGTGTCATGCAGCACGGAGGCCTGGCGGTGTCATGCAGCACGGAGGCCTGGCGGTGTCATGCAGCACGGAGGCCTGGCGGTGTCATGCACGGAGGCCTGGCGGTGTCATGCAGCACGGAGGCCTGGCGGTATCATGCAGCACGGAGGCCTGGCGGTGTCATGCAGCACGGAGGCCTGGCGGTATCATGCAGCACGGAGGCCTGGCGGTGTCATGCAGCACGGAGGCCTGGCGGTGTCATGCAGCACGGAGGCCTGGTGGTTTCATGCAGCACAGAGGCCTGGCGGTGTCATGCAGCACGGAGGCCTGGCGGTGTCATGCACGGAGGCCTGGCGGTGTCATGCACGGAGGCCTGGCGGTGTCATGCAGCATGGAGGCCTGGCGGTGTCATGCACGGAGGCTTGGCGGTGTCATGCAGCACGGAGGCCTGGCGGTGTCATGCACGGAGACCTGGCGGTGTCATGCAGCACGGAGGCCTGGCGGTGTCATGCAGCACGGAGGCCTGGCGGTGTCATGCAGCACGGAGGCCTGGCGGTGTCATGCACGGAGGCCTGGTGGTGTCATGCAGCACGGAGGCCTGGCGGTGTCATGCACGGATGCCTGGTGGTGTCATGCAGCACGGAGGCCTGGCGGTGTCATGCAGCACAGAGGCCTGGCGGTGTCATGCAGCACGGAGGCCTGGCGGTGTCATGCAGCACGGAGGCCTGGCGGTGTCATGCAGCACGGAGGCCTGGCGGTGTCATGCACGGAGGCCTGGCGGTGTCATGCACGGAGGCCTGGCGGTGTCATGCACGGAGGCCTGGCGGTGTCATGCACGGAGGCCTGGCGGTGTCATGCAGCATGGAGGCCTGGCGGTGTCATGCAGCACGGAGGCCTGGCGGTGTCATGCAGCACGGAGGCCTGGCGGTGTCATGCAGCACGGAGGCCTGGCGGTGTCATGCAGCACGGAGGCCTGGCGGTGTCATGCAGCACGGAGGCCTGGCGGTGTCATGCAGCACGGAGGCCTGGCAGTGTCATGCAGCACGGAGGCCTGGCAGTGTCATGCAGCACGGAGGCCTGGCGGTGTCATGCAGCACGGAGGCCTGGCGGTGTCATGCACGGAGGCCTGGCGGTGTCATGCAGCACGGAGGCCTGGCGGTGTCATGCAGCACGTAGGCCTGGCAGTGTCATGGACGGAGGCCTGTCAGTGTCATGCAGCACGGTGGCCTGGCGGTCTCATGCAGCACAGAGGCCTGGCGGTGTCATGCAGCACGGAGGCCTGGCGGTGTCATGCAGCACGGAGGCCTGGCGGTGTAATGCAGCACGGAGGCCTGGCGGTGTCAAGCACGGAGGCCTGGCGGTGTCATGCAGCACGGAGGCCTGGCTTTGTCATGCACGGAGGCCTGGCGGTGTCATGCAGCACGGAGGCCTGGCGGTGTCATGCAGCACGTAGGCCTGGCGGTGTCATGGACGGAGGCCTGTCAGTGTCATGCAGCACGGTGGCCTGGCGGTGTCATGCAGCACGGAGGCCTGGCGGTGTCATGCAGCACGGAGGCCTGGCGGTGTCATGCAGCATGGAGGCCTGGCGGTGTCATGCAGCATGGAGGCCTGGCGGT
Organism: Lissotriton vulgaris; assembly: GCF_964263255.1. NCBI lineage: Eukaryota > Metazoa > Chordata > Amphibia > Caudata > Salamandridae > Lissotriton > Lissotriton vulgaris. The sequence continues at coordinate 307,453 of NW_028254400.1, read as the reverse complement.
GTCATGCAGCATGGAGGCCTGGCGGTGTCATGCAGCACGGAGGCCTGGCGGTGTCATGCAGCACGGAGGCCTGGCGGTGTCATGCACGGAGGCCTGGCGGTGTCATGCACGGAGGCCTGGCGGTGTCATGCAGCACGGAGGCCTGGCGGTGTCATGCAGCACGGAGGCCTGGAGGTGTCATGCAGCACGGAGGCCTGGAGTTGTCATGCAGCACGGAGGCCTGGCGATGTCATGCACGGAGGCCTGGCAGTGTCATGCACGGAGGCCTGGCGGTGTCATGCAGCACGGAGGCCTGGCGGTGTCATGCATGGAGGCCTGGCGGTGTCATGCACGGAGGCCTGGCGGTGTCATGCACGGAGGCCTGGCGGTGTCATGCAGCATGGAGGCCTGGCGGTGTCATGCAGCACGGAGGCCTGGCGGTGTCATGCAGCATGGAGGCCTGGCGGTGTCATGCAGCACAGAGGCCTGGCGGTGTCATGCAGCACGGAGGCCTGGCGGTGTCATGCACGGGGGCCTGGCGGTGTCATGCAGCACGGAGGCCTGGCGGTGTCATGCAGCACGGAGGCCTGGCGGTGTCATGCAGCACGGAGGCCTGGCGGTGTCATGCAGCACGGAGGCCTGGCGGTGTCATGCATGGAGGCCTGGCAATGTCATGCAGCATGGAGGCCTGGCGGTGTCATGCAGCACGGAGGCCTGGCGGTGTCATGCAGCACGGAGGCCTGGCGGTGTCATGCAGCACGGAGGCCTGGCGGTGTCATGCAGCACAGAGGCCTGGCAGTTTCATGCAGCACGGAGGCCTGGCGGTGTCATGCAGCACGGAGGCCTGGCGGTGTCATGCAGCACGGAGCCCTGGCGGTGTCATGCAGCACGGAGCCCTGGCGGTGTCATGCACGGAGGCCTGGCGGTGTCATGCAGCACGGAGGCCTGGCGGTGTCATGCAGCACGGAGGCCTGGCGGTGTCATGCAGCACGGAGGCCTGGCGGTGTCATGCACGGAGGCCTGGCAGTGTCATGCAGCACGGAGGCCTGGCGGTGTCATGCAGCACGGATGCCTGGCGGTGTCATGCAGCACGGAGGCCTGGCGGTGTCATGCAGCACGGAGGCCTGGCGGTGTCATGCACGGAGGCCTGGCGGTGTCATGCACGGAGGCCTGGCGGTGTCATGCACGGAGGCCTGGCGGTGTCATGCAGCACGGAGGCCTGGCGGTGTCATGCACGGAGGCCTGGCGGTGTCATGCAGCACAGAGGCCAGGCGGTGTCATGCACGGAGGCCTGGCGGTGTCATGCAGCACGGAGGCCTGGCCGTGTCATGCAGCACGGAGGCCTGGCCGTGTCATGCACGAAGGCCTGGCGGTGTCATGCAGCACGGAGGCCTGGCGGTGTCATGCACGGAGGCCTGGCGGTGTCATGCACGGAGGCCTGGCGGTGTCATGCAGCACGGAGGCCTGGCGGTGTCATGCAGCACGGAGGCCTGGCGGTGTCATGCAGCACGGAGGCCTGGCGGTGTCATGCAGCACGGAGGCCTGGCTGTGTCATGCAGCACAGAGGCCTGGCGGTGTCATGCAGCACGGAGGCCTGGCGGTGTCATGCAGCACGGAGGCCTGGCGGTGTCAAGCACGGAGGCCTGGCGGTGTCATGCAGCACAGAGGCCTGCCGGTGTCATGCAGCACAGAGGCCTGGCGGTGTCATGCAGCACGGAGGCCTGGCGGTGTCATGCAGCACGGAGGCCTGGCGGTGTCATGCAGCACGGAGGCCTGGCGGTGTCATGCAGCACGGAGGCCTGGCGGTGTCATGCAGCACGGAGGCCTGGCGGTGTCATGCAGCACGGAGGCCTGGCGGTGTCATGCACGGAGGCCTGGCGGTGTCATGCACGGAGGCCTGGCGGTGTCATGCAGCATGGAGGCCTGGCGGTGTCATGCAGCACGGAGGCCTGGCGGTGTCATGCAGCACGGAGGCCTGGCGGTGTCATGCAGCACGGAGGCCTGGCGGTGTCATGCAGCACGGAGGCCTGGCGGTGTCATGCAGCACGGAGGCCTGGCGGTGTCATGCAGCACGGAGGCCTGGCGGTGTCAAGCACGGAGGCCTGGCGGTGTCATGCAGCACGGAGGCCTGGCTTTGTCATGCACGGAGGCCTGGCGGTGTCATGCAGCACGGAGGCCTGGCGGTGTCATGCAGCACGTAGGCCTGGCGGTGTCATGGACGGAGGCCTGTCAGTGTCATGCAGCACGGTGGCCTGGCGGTGTCATGCAGCATGGAGGCCTGGCGGTGTCATGCAGCACGGAGGCCTGGCGGTGTCATGCAGCATGGAGGCCTGGCGGTGTCATGCAGCATGGAGGCCTGGCGGTGTCATGCAGCATGGAGGCCTGGCGGTGTCATGCAGCACGGAGGCCTGGCGGTGTCATGCAGCACGGAGGCCTGGCGGTGTCATGCACGGAGGCCTGGCGGTGTCATGCACGGAGGCCTGGCGGTGTCATGCAGCACGGAGGCCTGGCGGTGTCATGCAGCACGGAGGCCTGGAGGTGTCATGCAGCACGGAGGCCTGGAGGTGTCATGCAGCACGGAGGCCTGGCGGTGTCAAGCACGGAGGCCTGGCGGTGTCATGCAGCACAGAGGCCTGGCGGTGTCATGCAGCACAGAGGCCTGGCGGTGTCATGCAGCACGGAGGCCTGGCGGTGTCATGCAGCACGGAGGCCTGGCGGTGTCATGCAGCACGGAGGCCTGGCGGTGTCATGCAGCACGGAGGCCTGGCGGTGTCATGCACGGAGGCCTGGCGGTGTCATGCACGGAGGCCTGGCGGTGTCATGCACGGAGGCCTGGCGGTGTCATGCACGGAGGCCTGGCGGTGTCATGCACGGAGGCCTGGCGGTGTCATGCAGCACGGAGGCCTGGCGGTGTCATGCAGCACGGAGGCCTGGCGGTGTCATGCAGCACGGAGGCCTGGCGGTGTCATGCAGCACGGAGGCCTGGCGGTGTCATGCAGCACGGAGGCCTGGCGGTGTCATGCAGCACGGAGGCCTGGCGGTGTCATGCAGCACGGAGGCCTGGCAGTGTCATGCAGCACGGAGGCCTGGCAGTGTCATGCAGCACGGAGGCCTGGCGGTGTCATGCAGCACGGAGGCCTGGCGGTGTCATGCAGCACGTAGGCCTGGCAGTGTCATGGACGGAGGCCTGTCAGTGTCATGCAGCACGTGGCCTGGCGGTCTCATGCAGCACAGAGGCCTGGCGGTGTCATGCAGCACGGAGGCCTGGCGGTGTCATGCAGCACGGAGGCCTGGCGGTGTAATGCAGCACGGAGGCCTGGCGGTGTCAAGCACGGAGGCCTGGCGGTGTCATGCAGCACGGAGGCCTGGCTTTGTCATGCACGGAGGCCTGGCGGTGTCATGCAGCACGGAGGCCTGGCGGTGTCATGCAGCACGTAGGCCTGGCGGTGTCATGGACGGAGGCCTGTCAGTGTCATGCAGCACGGTGGCCTGGCGGTGTCATGCAGCACGGAGGCCTGGCGGTGTCATGCAGCACGGAGGCCTGGCGGTGTCATGCAGCACGGAGGCCTGGCGGTGTCATGCAGCACGGAGGCCTGGCGGTGTCATGCAGCATGGAGGCCTGGCGGTGTCATGCAGCATGGAGGCCTGGCGGTGTCATGCAGCACGGAGGCCTGGTGGTGTCATGCAGCACGGAGGCCTGGCGGTGTCATGCAGCACGGAGGCCTGGCGGTATCATGCAGCACGGAGGCCTGGCGGTGTCATGCAGCACAGAGGCCTGGCGGTGTCATGCACTGAGGCCTGGCGGTGTCATGCACTGAGGCCTGGCGGTGTCATGCACGGAGGCCTGGCGGTGTCATGCAGCACGGAGGCCTGGCGGTGTCATGCACGGAGGCCTGGCGGTGTCATGCACGGAGGCCTGGCGGTGTCATGCACGGAGGCCTGGCTGTGTCATGCAGCACGGAGGCCTGGCTGTGTCATGCAGCACGGAGGCCTGGCGGTGTCATGCAGCACGGAGGCCTGGCAGTGTCATGCACGGAGGCCTGGTGGTGTCATGCAGCACGGAGGCCTGGCGGTGTCATGCAGCACGGAGGCCTGGCGGTGTCATGCAGCACGGAGGCCTGGCGGTGTCATGCAGCACGGAGGCCTGGCGGTGTCATGCAGCACCGAGGCCTGGCGGTGTCATGCAGCACGGAGGCCTGGCGGTGTCATACACAGAGGCCTGGCAGTGTCATGCAGCACGGAGGCCTGACGGTGTCATGCACGGAGGCCTGGCGGTGTCATGCACGGAGGCCTGGCGGTGTCATGCAGCACGGAGCCCTGGCGGTGTCATGCACGGAGGCCTGGCGGTGTCATGCACGGAGGCCTGGCGGTGTCGTGCAGCACGGAGGCCTGGCGGTGTCATGCACGGAGGCCAGGCGGTGTCATGCAGCACGGAGGCCTGGCGGTGTCATGCAGCACGGAGGCCTGGCAGTGTTATGCACGGAGGCCTGGCGGTGTCATGCAGCACGGAGGCCTGGCAGTGTCATGCAGCACGGAGGCCTGGCGGTGTCATGCAGCACGGAGGCCTGGCAGTGTCATGCACGAAGGCCTGGCGGTGTCATGCAGCACGGAGGCCTGGCAGTGTCATGCATGGAGGCCTGGCGGTGTCATGCACGGAGGCCTGGCGGTGTCATGCACGGAGGCCTGGCGGTGTCATGCAGCACGGAGGCCTGGCGGTGTCATGCAGCACGGAGGCCTGGAGGTGTCATGCAGCACGGAGGCCTGGCGGTGTCATGCAGCACGGAGGCCTGGCGGTGTCATGCAGCACGGAGGCCTGGCGGTGTCATGCAGCACGTAGGCCTGGCGGTGTCATGCACGGAGGCCTGGCGGTGTCATGCAGCACGGAGGCCTGGCAGTGTCATGCATGGAGGCCTGGCGGTGTCATGCACGGAGGCCTGGCGGTGTCATGCAGCACGGAGGCCTGGCGGTGTCATGCAGCACGGAGGCCTGGCGGTGTCATGCAGCATGGAGGCCTGGTGGTGTCATGCAGCACGGAGGCCTGGCGGTGTCATGCAGCACGGAGGCCTGGCGGTGTCATGCACGGAGGCCTGGCGGTGTCATGCAGCACGGAGGCCTGGCCGTGTCATGCAGCACGGAGGCCTGGCGGTGTCATGCACGAAGGCCTGGCGGTGTCATGCAGCACGGAGGCCTGGCGGTGTCATGCACGGAGGCCTGGCGGTGTCATGCAGCATGGAGGCCTGGCGGTGTCATGCAGCACGGAGGCCTGGCGGTGTCATGCAGCACAGAGGCCTGGCGGTGTCATGCAGCACGGAGGCCTGGCGGTGTCATGCACGGAGGCCTGGCGGTGTCATGCAGCACGGAGGCCTGGCGGTGTCATGCACGGATGCCTGGCGGTGTCATGCAGCACGGAGGCCTGGCGGTGTCATGCAGCACGGAGGCCTGGCGGTGTCATGCAGCACGGAGGCCTGGCGGTGTCATGCAGCACGGAGGCCTGGCGGTGTCATGCAGCACGGAGGCCTGGCGGTGTCATGCAGCACGGAGGCCTGGCGGTGTCATGCAGCACGGAGGCCTGGCGGTGTCATGCACGGAGGCCTGGCGGTGTCATACACAGAGGCCTGGCAGTGTCATGCAGCACGGAGGCCTGACGGTGTCATGCACGGAGGCCTGGCGGTGTCATGCACGGAGGCCTGGCGGTGTCATGCAGCACGGAGGCCTGGCGGTGTCATGCAGCACGGAGGCCTGGCGGTGTCATGCACGGAGGCCTGGCGGTGTCATGCAGCACGGAGGCCTGGCGGTGTCATGCAGCACGGAGGCCTGGCGGTGTCATGCAGCACGGAGGCCTGGCGGTATCATGCAGCACGGAGGCCTGGCGGTGTCATGCAGCACGGAGGCCTGGCGGTGTCATGCAGCACGGAGGCCTGGCGGTGTCATGCAGCACGGAGGCCTGGCGGTATCATGCAGCACGGAGGCCTGGCGGTGTCATGCAGCACAGAGGCCTGGCGATGTCATGCACGGAGGCCTGGCGGTGTCATGCACTGAGGCCTGGCGGTGTCATGCACTGAGGCCTGGCGGTGTCATGCAGCACGGAGGCCTGGCGGTGTCATGCACGGAGGCCTGGCGGTGTCATGCACGGAGGCCTGGCGGTGTCATGCACGGAGGCCTGGCTGTGTCATGCAGCACGGAGGCCTGGCCGTGTCATGCAGCACGGAGGCCTGGCGGTGTCATGCAGCACGGAGGCCTGGCAGTGTCATGCACGGAGGCCTGGCGGTGTCATGCAGCACGGAGGCCTGGCGGTGTCATGCAGCACGGAGGCCTGGCGGTGTCATGCAGCACGGAGGCCTGGCGGTGTCATGCAGCACGGAGGCCTGGCGGTGTCATGCAGCACCGAGGCCTGGCGGTGTCATGCAGCACGGAGGCCTGGCGGTGTCATACACAGAGGCCTGGCAGTGTCATGCAGCACGGAGCCCTGGCGGTGTCATGCACGGAGGCCTGGCGGTGTCATGCACGGAGGCCTGGCGGTGTCGTGCAGCACGGAGGCCTGGCGGTGTCATGCAGCACGGAGGCCTGGCGGTGTCATGCAGCACGGAGGCCTGGTGGTGTCATGCACGGAGGCCTGGCGTTGTCATGCAGCACGGAGGCCTGGCGGTATCATGCAGCACGGAGGCCTGGCGGTGTCATGCAGCACGGAGGCCTGGCGGTGTCATGCACGGAGGCCTGGCGGTGTCATGCAGCACGGAGGCCTGGCGGTATCATGCAGCACGGAGGCCTGGCGGTGTCATGCAGCACGGAGGCCTGGCGGTGTCATGCAGCACGGAGGCCTGGCGGTGTCATGCTGCACGGAGACCTGGCGGTGTCATGCACGGAGGCCTGGCGGTGTCATGCACGGAGGCCTGGCGGTGTCATGCACGGAGGCCTGGCGGTGTCATGCACGGAGGCCTGGCGGTGTCATGCACGGAGGCCTGGCGGTGTCATGCACGGAGGCTGGCGGTGTCATGCACGGAGGCCTGGCGGTGTCATGCAGCATGGAGGCCTGGCGGTGTCATGCAGCACGGAGGCCTGGCGGTGTCATGCAGCACGGAGGCCTGGCGGTGTCATGCAGCACGGAGGCTTGGCGGTGTCATGCAGCACGGAGGCCTGGCGGTGTCATGCAGCACGGAGGCCTGGCAGTGTCATGCAGCACGGAGGCCTGGCAGTGTCATGCAGCACGGAGGCCTGGCGGTGTCATGCAGCATGGAGGCCTGGCGGTGTCATGCACGGAGGCCTGGCGGTGTCATGCAGCACGGAGGCCTGGCGGTGTCATGCAGCACGTAGGCCTGGCAGTGTCATGGACGGAGGCCTGTCAGTGTCATGCAGCACGGTGGCCTGGCGGTGTCATGCAGCACAGAGGCCTGGCAGTGTCATGCAGCACGGAGGCCTGGCGGTGTCATGCAGCACGGAGGCCTGGCGGTGTCATGCAGCACGGAGGCCTGGCGGTGTCAAGCACGGAGGCCTGGCGGTGTCATGCAGCACGGAGGCCTGGCGGTGTCATGCAGCACGTAGGCCTGGCGGTGTCATGGACGGAGGCCTGTCAGTGTCATGCAGCACGGTGGCCTGGCGGTGTCATGCAGCACGGAGGCCTGTCAGTGTCATGCAGCACGGTGGCCTGGCGGTGTCATGCAGCACGGAGGCCTGGCGGTGTCATGCAGCACGGAGGCCTGGCGGTGTCATGCACGGAGGCCTGGCGGTGTCATGCACGGAGGCCTGGCGGTGTCATGCAGCACAGAGGCCTGGCGGTGTCATGCAGCACGGAGGCCTGGAGGTGTCATGCAGCACGGAGGCCTGGAGGTGTCATGCAGCACGGAGGCCTGGCGATGTCATGCACGGAGGCCTGGCGGTGTCATGCAGCACGGAGGCCTGGCGGTGTCATGCACGGAGGCCTGGCGGTGTCATGCACGGAGGCCTGGCGGTGTCATGCAGCACAGAGGCCTGGCGGTGTCATGCAGCACGGAGGCCTGGAGGTGTCATGCAGCACGGAGGCCTGGAGGTGTCATGCAGCACGGAGGCCTGGCGATGTCATGCACGGAGGCCTGGCGGTGTCATGCAGCACCGAGGCCTGGCGGTGTCATGCAGCACAGAGGCCTGGCGGTGTCATGCAGCACGGAGGCCTGGCGGTGTCATGCAGCACGGAGGCCTGGCGGTGTCATGCACGGAGGCCTGGCGGTGTCATGCACGGAGGCCAGGCGGTGTCATGCAGCACGGAGGCCTGGCGGTGTCATGCAGCACGGAGCCCTGGCGGTGTCATGCACGGAGGCCTGGCGGTGTCATGCACGGAGGCCTGGCGGTGTCGTGCAGCACGGAGGCCTGGCGGTGTCATGCAGCACGGAGGCCTGGCGGTGTCATGCAGCACGGAGGCCTGGTGGTGTCATGCACGGAGGCCTGGCGTTGTCATGCAGCACGGAGGCCTGGCGGTATCATGCAGCACGGAGGCCTGGCGGTGTCATGCAGCACGGAGGCCTGGCGGTGTCATGCACGGAGGCCTGGCGGTGTCATGCAGCACGGAGGCCTGGCGGTATCATGCAGCACGGAGGCCTGGCGGTGTCATGCAGCACGGAGGCCTGGCGGTGTCATGCAGCACGGAGGCCTGGCGGTGTCATGCTGCACGGAGACCTGGCGGTGTCATGCACGGAGGCCTGGCGGTGTCATGCACGGAGGCCTGGCGGTGTCATGCACGGAGGCCTGGCGGTGTCATGCACGGAGGCCTGGCGGTGTCATGCACGGAGGCCTGGCGGTGTCATGCACGGAGGCTGGCGGTGTCATGCACGGAGGCCTGGCGGTGTCATGCAGCATGGAGGCCTGGCGGTGTCATGCAGCACGGAGGCCTGGCGGTGTCATGCAGCACGGAGGCCTGGCGGTGTCATGCAGCACGGAGGCTTGGCGGTGTCATGCAGCACGGAGGCCTGGCGGTGTCATGCAGCACGGAGGCCTGGCAGTGTCATGCAGCACGGAGGCCTGGCAGTGTCATGCAGCACGGAGGCCTGGCGGTGTCATGCAGCATGGAGGCCTGGCGGTGTCATGCACGGAGGCCTGGCGGTGTCATGCAGCACGGAGGCCTGGCGGTGTCATGCAGCACGGAGGCCTGGCGGTGTCATGCACGGAGGCCTGGCGGTGTCATGCAGCACGGAGCCCTGGTGGTGTCATGCAGCACGGAGCCCTGGCGGTGTCATGCACGGAGGCCTGGCTGTGTCATGCAGCACGGAGGCCTGGCTGTGTCATGCAGCACGGAGGCCTGGCGGTGTCATGCAGCACGGAGGCCTGGCAGTGTCATGCACGGAGGCCTGGTGGTGTCATGCAGCACGGAGGCCTGGCGGTGTCATGCAGCACGGAGGCCTGGCGGTGTCATGCAGCACGGAGGCCTGGCGGTGTCATGCAGCACGGAGGCCTGGCGGTGTCATGCAGCACCGAGGCCTGGCGGTGTCATGCAGCACGGAGGCCTGGCGGTGTCATACACAGAGGCCTGGCAGTGTCATGCAGCACGGAGGCCTGACGGTGTCATGCACGGAGGCCTGGCGGTGTCATGCACGGAGGCCTGGCGGTGTCATGCAGCACGGAGCCCTGGCGGTGTCATGCACGGAGGCCTGGCGGTGTCATGCACGGAGGCCTGGCGGTGTCGTGCAGCACGGAGGCCTGGCGGTGTCATGCACGGAGGCCAGGCGGTGTCATGCAGCACGGAGGCCTGGCGGTGTCATGCAGCACGGAGGCCTGGCAGTGTTATGCACGGAGGCCTGGCGGTGTCATGCAGCACGGAGGCCTGGCAGTGTCATGCAGCACGGAGGCCTGGCGGTGTCATGCAGCACGGAGGCCTGGCAGTGTCATGCACGAAGGCCTGGCGGTGTCATGCAGCACGGAGGCCTGGCAGTGTCATGCATGGAGGCCTGGCGGTGTCATGCACGGAGGCCTGGCGGTGTCATGCACGGAGGCCTGGCGGTGTCATGCAGCACGGAGGCCTGGCGGTGTCATGCAGCACGGAGGCCTGGAGGTGTCATGCAGCACGGAGGCCTGGCGGTGTCATGCAGCACGGAGGCCTGGCGGTGTCATGCAGCACGGAGGCCTGGCGGTGTCATGCAGCACGTAGGCCTGGCGGTGTCATGCACGGAGGCCTGGCGGTGTCATGCAGCACGGAGGCCTGGCAGTGTCATGCATGGAGGCCTGGCGGTGTCATGCACGGAGGCCTGGCGGTGTCATGCAGCACGGAGGCCTGGCGGTGTCATGCAGCACGGAGGCCTGGCGGTGTCATGCAGCATGGAGGCCTGGTGGTGTCATGCAGCACGGAGGCCTGGCGGTGTCATGCAGCACGGAGGCCTGGCGGTGTCATGCACGGAGGCCTGGCGGTGTCATGCAGCACGGAGGCCTGGCCGTGTCATGCAGCACGGAGGCCTGGCGGTGTCATGCACGAAGGCCTGGCGGTGTCATGCAGCACGGAGGCCTGGCGGTGTCATGCACGGAGGCCTGGCGGTGTCATGCAGCATGGAGGCCTGGCGGTGTCATGCAGCACGGAGGCCTGGCGGTGTCATGCAGCACAGAGGCCTGGCGGTGTCATGCAGCACGGAGGCCTGGCGGTGTCATGCACGGAGGCCTGGCGGTGTCATGCAGCACGGAGGCCTGGCGGTGTCATGCACGGATGCCTGGCGGTGTCATGCAGCACGGAGGCCTGGCGGTGTCATGCAGCACGGAGGCCTGGCGGTGTCATGCAGCACGGAGGCCTGGCGGTGTCATGCAGCACGGAGGCCTGGCGGTGTCATGCAGCACGGAGGCCTGGCGGTGTCATGCAGCACGGAGGCCTGGCGGTGTCATGCAGCACGGAGGCCTGGCGGTGTCATGCACGGAGGCCTGGCGGTGTCATACACAGAGGCCTGGCAGTGTCATGCAGCACGGAGGCCTGACGGTGTCATGCACGGAGGCCTGGCGGTGTCATGCACGGAGGCCTGGCGGTGTCATGCAGCACGGAGGCCTGGCGGTGTCATGCAGCACGGAGGCCTGGCGGTGTCATGCACGGAGGCCTGGCGGTGTCATGCAGCACGGAGGCCTGGCGGTGTCATGCAGCACGGAGGCCTGGCGGTGTCATGCAGCACGGAGGCCTGGCGGTATCATGCAGCACGGAGGCCTGGCGGTGTCATGCAGCACGGAGGCCTGGCGGTGTCATGCAGCACGGAGGCCTGGCGGTGTCATGCAGCACGGAGGCCTGGCGGTATCATGCAGCACGGAGGCCTGGCGGTGTCATGCAGCACAGAGGCCTGGCGATGTCATGCACGGAGGCCTGGCGGTGTCATGCACTGAGGCCTGGCGGTGTCATGCACTGAGGCCTGGCGGTGTCATGCAGCACGGAGGCCTGGCGGTGTCATGCACGGAGGCCTGGCGGTGTCATGCACGGAGGCCTGGCGGTGTCATGCACGGAGGCCTGGCTGTGTCATGCAGCACGGAGGCCTGGCCGTGTCATGCAGCACGGAGGCCTGGCGGTGTCATGCAGCACGGAGGCCTGGCAGTGTCATGCACGGAGGCCTGGCGGTGTCATGCAGCACGGAGGCCTGGCGGTGTCATGCAGCACGGAGGCCTGGCGGTGTCATGCAGCACGGAGGCCTGGCGGTGTCATGCAGCACGGAGGCCTGGCGGTGTCATGCAGCACCGAGGCCTGGCGGTGTCATGCAGCACGGAGGCCTGGCGGTGTCATACACAGAGGCCTGGCAGTGTCATGCAGCACGGAGCCCTGGCGGTGTCATGCACGGAGGCCTGGCGGTGTCATGCACGGAGGCCTGGCGGTGTCGTGCAGCACGGAGGCCTGGCGGTGTCATGCAGCACGGAGGCCTGGCGGTGTCATGCAGCACGGAGGCCTGGTGGTGTCATGCACGGAGGCCTGGCGTTGTCATGCAGCACGGAGGCCTGGCGGTATCATGCAGCACGGAGGCCTGGCGGTATCATGCAGCACGGAGGCCTGGCGGTATCATGCAGCACGGAGGCCTGGCGGTGTCATGCAGCACGGAGGCCTGGCGGTGTCATGCAGCACGGAGGCCTGGCGGTGTCATGCTGCACGGAGACCTGGCGGTGTCATGCACGGAGGCCTGGCGGTGTCATGCACGGAGGCCTGGCGGTGTCATGCACTGAGGCCTGGCGGTGTCATGCAGCACGGAGACCTGGCGATGTCATGCACGGAGGCCTGGCGGTGTCATGCACTGAGGCCTGGCGGTGTCATGCACTGAGGCCTGGCGGTGTCATGCAGCACGGAGGCCTGGCGGTGTCATGCACGGAGGCCTGGCGGTGTCATGCACGGAGGCCTGGCGGTGTCATGCACGGAGGCCTGGCTGTGTCATGCAGCACGGAGGCCTGGCCGTGTCATGCAGCACGGAGGCCTGGCGGTGTCATGCAGCACGGAGGCCTGGCAGTGTCATGCACGGAGGCCTGGCGGTGTCATGCAGCACGGAGGCCTGGCGGTGTCATGCAGCACGGAGGCCTGGCGGTGTCATGCAGCACGGAGGCCTGGCGGTGTCATGCAGCACGGAGGCCTGGCGGTGTCATGCAGCACCGAGGCCTGGCGGTGTCATGCAGCACGGAGGCCTGGCGGTGTCATACACAGAGGCCTGGCAGTGTCATGCAGCACGGAGCCCTGGCGGTGTCATGCACGGAGGCCTGGCGGTGTCATGCACGGAGGCCTGGCGGTGTCGTGCAGCACGGAGGCCTGGCGGTGTCATGCAGCACGGAGGCCTGGCGGTGTCATGCAGCACGGAGGCCTGGTGGTGTCATGCACGGAGGCCTGGCGTTGTCATGCAGCACGGAGGCCTGGCGGTATCATGCAGCACGGAGGCCTGGCGGTGTCATGCAGCACGGAGGCCTGGCGGTGTCATGCACGGAGGCCTGGCGGTGTCATGCAGCACGGAGGCCTGGCGGTATCATGCAGCACGGAGGCCTGGCGGTGTCATGCAGCACGGAGGCCTGGCGGTGTCATGCAGCACGGAGGCCTGGCGGTGTCATGCTGCACGGAGACCTGGCGGTGTCATGCACGGAGGCCTGGCGGTGTCATGCACGGAGGCCTGGCGGTGTCATGCACGGAGGCCTGGCGGTGTCATGCACGGAGGCCTGGCGGTGTCATGCACGGAGGCTGGCGGTGTCATGCACGGAGGCTGGCGGTGTCATGCACGGAGGCCTGGCGGTGTCATGCAGCATGGAGGCCTGGCGGTGTCATGCAGCACGGAGGCCTGGCGGTGTCATGCAGCACGGAGGCCTGGCGGTGTCATGCAGCACGGAGGCTTGGCGGTGTCATGCAGCACGGAGGCCTGGCGGTGTCATGCAGCACGGAGGCCTGGCAGTGTCATGCAGCACGGAGGCCTGGCAGTGTCATGCAGCACGGAGGCCTGGCGGTGTCATGCAGCATGGAGGCCTGGCGGTGTCATGCACGGAGGCCTGGCGGTGTCATGCAGCACGGAGGCCTGGCGGTGTCATGCAGCACGTAGGCCTGGCAGTGTCATGGACGGAGGCCTGTCAGTGTCATGCAGCACGGTGGCCTGGCGGTGTCATGCAGCACAGAGGCCTGGCAGTGTCATGCAGCACGGAGGCCTGGCGGTGTCATGCAGCACGGAGGCCTGGCGGTGTCATGCAGCACGGAGGCCTGGCGGTGTCAAGCACGGAGGCCTGGCGGTGTCATGCAGCACGGAGGCCTGGCGGTGTCATGCAGCACGTAGGCCTGGCGGTGTCATGGACGGAGGCCTGTCAGTGTCATGCAGCACGGTGGCCTGGCGGTGTCATGCAGCACGGAGGCCTGTCAGTGTCATGCAGCACGGTGGCCTGGCGGTGTCATGCAGCACGGAGGCCTGGCGGTGTCATGCAGCACGGAGGCCTGGCGGTGTCATGCACGGAGGCCTGGCGGTGTCATGCACGGAGGCCTGGCGGTGTCATGCAGCACAGAGGCCTGGCGGTGTCATGCAGCACGGAGGCCTGGAGGTGTCATGCAGCACGGAGGCCTCGAGGTGTCATGCAGCACGGAGGCCTGGCGATGTCATGCACGGAGGCCTGGCGGTGTCATGCAGCACGGAGGCCTGGCGGTGTCATGCACGGAGGCCTGGCGGTGTCATGCACGGAGGCCTGGCGGTGTCATGCAGCACAGAGGCCTGGCGGTGTCATGCAGCACGGAGGCCTGGAGGTGTCATGCAGCACGGAGGCCTGGAGGTGTCATGCAGCACGGAGGCCTGGCGATGTCATGCACGGAGGCCTGGCGGTGTCATGCAGCACCGAGGCCTGGCGGTGTCATGCAGCACAGAGGCCTGGCGGTGTCATGCAGCACGGAGGCCTGGCGGTGTCATGCAGCACGGAGGCCTGGCGGTGTCATGCACGGAGGCCTGGCGGTGTCATGCACGGAGGCCAGGCGGTGTCATGCAGCACGGAGGCCTGGCGGTGTCATGCAGCACGGAGCCCTGGCGGTGTCATGCACGGAGGCCTGGCGGTGTCATGCACGGAGGCCTGGCGGTGTCGTGCAGCACGGAGGCCTGGCGGTGTCATGCAGCACGGAGGCCTGGCGGTGTCATGCAGCACGGAGGCCTGGTGGTGTCATGCACGGAGGCCTGGCGTTGTCATGCAGCACGGAGGCCTGGCGGTATCATGCAGCACGGAGGCCTGGCGGTGTCATGCAGCACGGAGGCCTGGCGGTGTCATGCACAGAGGCCTGGCGGTGTCATGCAGCACGGAGGCCTGGCGGTATCATGCAGCACGGAGGCCTGGCGGTGTCATGCAGCACGGAGGCCTGGCGGTGTCATGCAGCACGGAGGCCTGGCGGTGTCATGCTGCACGGAGACCTGGCGGTGTCATGCACGGAGGCCTGGCGGTGTCATGCACGGAGGCCTGGCGGTGTCATGCACGGAGGCCTGGCGGTGTCATGCACGGAGGCCTGGCGGTGTCATGCACGGAGGCCTGGCGGTGTCATGCACGGAGGCTGGCGGTGTCATGCACGGAGGCCTGGCGGTGTCATGCAGCATGGAGGCCTGGCGGTGTCATGCAGCACGGAGGCCTGGCGGTGTCATGCAGCACGGAGGCCTGGCGGTGTCATGCAGCACGGAGGCTTGGCGGTGTCATGCAGCACGGAGGCCTGGCGGTGTCATGCAGCACGGAGGCCTGGCAGTGTCATGCAGCACGGAGGCCTGGCAGTGTCATGCAGCACGGAGGCCTGGCGGTGTCATGCAGCATGGAGGCCTGGCGGTGTCATGCACGGAGGCCTGGCGGTGTCATGCAGCACGGAGGCCTGGCGGTGTCATGCAGCACGTAGGCCTGGCAGTGTCATGGACGGAGGCCTGTCAGTGTCATGCAGCACGGTGGCCTGGCGGTGTCATGCAGCACAGAGGCCTGGCAGTGTCATGCAGCACGGAGGCCTGGCGGTGTCATGCAGCACGGAGGCCTGGCGGTGTCATGCAGCACGGAGGCCTGGCGGTGTCAAGCACGGAGGCCTGGCGGTGTCATGCAGCACGGAGGCCTGGCGGTGTCATGCAGCACGTAGGCCTGGCGGTGTCATGGACGGAGGCCTGTCAGTGTCATGCAGCACGGTGGCCTGGCGGTGTCATGCAGCACGGAGGCCTGTCAGTGTCATGCAGCACGGTGGCCTGGCGGTGTCATGCAGCACGGAGGCCTGGCGGTGTCATGCAGCACGGAGGCCTGGCGGTGTCATGCACGGAGGCCTGGCGGTGTCATGCACGGAGGCCTGGCGGTGTCATGCAGCACAGAGGCCTGGCGGTGTCATGCAGCACGGAGGCCTGGAGGTGTCATGCAGCACGGAGGCCTGGAGGTGTCATGCAGCACGGAGGCCTGGCGATGTCATGCACGGAGGCCTGGCGGTGTCATGCAGCACGGAGGCCTGGCGGTGTCATGCACGGAGGCCTGGCGGTGTCATGCACGGAGGCCTGGCGGTGTCATGCAGCACAGAGGCCTGGCGGTGTCATGCAGCACGGAGGCCTGGAGGTGTCATGCAGCACGGAGGCCTGGAGGTGTCATGCAGCACGGAGGCCTGGCGATGTCATGCACGGAGGCCTGGCGGTGTCATGCACGGAGGCCTGGCGGTGTCATGCAGCACCGAGGCCTGGCGGTGTCATGCAGCACAGAGGCCTGGCGGTGTCATGCAGCACGGAGGCCTGGCGGTGTCATGCAGCACGGAGGCCTGGCGGTGTCATGCACGGAGGCCTGGCGGTGTCATGCACGGAGGCCAGGCGGTGTCATGCAGCACGGAGGCCTGGCGGTGTCATGCAGCACGGAGGCCTGGCAGTGTTATGCACGGAGGCCTGGCGGTGTCATGCAGCACGGAGGCCTGGCAGTGTCATGCAGCACGGAGGCCTGGCGGTGTCATGCACGGAGGCCTGGCGGTGTCATGCAGCACGGAGGCCTGGCGGTGTCATGCAGCACGGAGGCCTGGCGGTGTCATGCAGCACGGAGGCCTGGCGGTGTCATGCAGCACGGAGGCCTGGCGGTGTCATGCAGCACGGAGGCCTGGCGGTGTCATGCAGCACGGAGGCCTGGCGGTGTCATGCAGCACGGAGGCCTGGCGGTGTCATGCACGGAGGCCTGGCGGTGTCATGCAGCACGGAGGCCTGGCGGTATCATGCAGCACGGAGGCCTGGCGGTGTCATGCAGCACGGAGGCCTGGCGGTATCATGCAGCACGGAGGCCTGGCGGTGTCATGCAGCACGGAGGCCTGGCGGTGTCATGCAGCACGGAGGCCTGGTGGTTTCATGCAGCACAGAGGCCTGGCGGTGTCATGCAGCACGGAGGCCTGGCGGTGTCATGCACGGAGGCCTGGCGGTGTCATGCACGGAGGCCTGGCGGTGTCATGCAGCATGGAGGCCTGGCGGTGTCATGCACGGAGGCTTGGCGGTGTCATGCAGCACGGAGGCCTGGCGGTGTCATGCACGGAGACCTGGCGGTGTCATGCAGCACGGAGGCCTGGCGGTGTCATGCAGCACGGAGGCCTGGCGGTGTCATGCAGCACGGAGGCCTGGCGGTGTCATGCACGGAGGCCTGGTGGTGTCATGCAGCACGGAGGCCTGGCGGTGTCATGCACGGATGCCTGGTGGTGTCATGCAGCACGGAGGCCTGGCGGTGTCATGCAGCACAGAGGCCTGGCGGTGTCATGCAGCACGGAGGCCTGGCGGTGTCATGCAGCACGGAGGCCTGGCGGTGTCATGCAGCACGGAGGCCTGGCGGTGTCATGCAGCACGGAGGCCTGGCGGTGTCATGCACGGAGGCCTGGCGGTGTCATGCACGGAGGCCTGGCGGTGTCATGCACGGAGGCCTGGCGGTGTCATGCACGGAGGCCTGGCGGTGTCATGCAGCATGGAGGCCTGGCGGTGTCATGCAGCACGGAGGCCTGGCGGTGTCATGCAGCACGGAGGCCTGGCGGTGTCATGCAGCACGGAGGCCTGGCGGTGTCATGCAGCACGGAGGCCTGGCGGTGTCATGCAGCACGGAGGCCTGGCGGTGTCATGCAGCACGGAGGCCTGGCAGTGTCATGCAGCACGGAGGCCTGGCAGTGTCATGCAGCACGGAGGCCTGGCGGTGTCATGCAGCACGGAGGCCTGGCGGTGTCATGCACGGAGGCCTGGCGGTGTCATGCAGCACGGAGGCCTGGCGGTGTCATGCAGCACGTAGGCCTGGCAGTGTCATGGACGGAGGCCTGTCAGTGTCATGCAGCACGGTGGCCTGGCGGTCTCATGCAGCACAGAGGCCTGGCGGTGTCATGCAGCACGGAGGCCTGGCGGTGTCATGCAGCACGGAGGCCTGGCGGTGTAATGCAGCACGGAGGCCTGGCGGTGTCAAGCACGGAGGCCTGGCGGTGTCATGCAGCACGGAGGCCTGGCTTTGTCATGCACGGAGGCCTGGCGGTGTCATGCAGCACGGAGGCCTGGCGGTGTCATGCAGCACGTAGGCCTGGCGGTGTCATGGACGGAGGCCTGTCAGTGTCATGCAGCACGGTGGCCTGGCGGTGTCATGCAGCACGGAGGCCTGGCGGTGTCATGCAGCACGGAGGCCTGGCGGTGTCATGCAGCACGGAGGCCTGGCGGTGTCATGCAGCATGGAGGCCTGGCGGTGTCATGCAGCATGGAGGCCTGGCGGTGTCATGCAGCACGGAGGCCTGGCGGTGTCATGCAGCACGGAGGCCTGGCGGTGTCATGCACGGAGGCCTGGCGGTGTCATGCACGGAGGCCTGGCGGTGTCATGCAGCACGGAGGCCTGGCGGTGTCATGCAGCACGGAGGCCTGGAGGTGTCATGCAGCACGGAGGCCTGGAGTTGTCATGCAGCACGGAGGCCTGGCGATGTCATGCACGGAGGCCTGGCAGTGTCATGCACGGAGGCCTGGCGGTGTCATGCAGCACGGAGGCCTGGCGGTGTCATGCATGGAGGCCTGGCGGTGTCATGCACGGAGGCCTGGCGGTGTCATGCACGGAGGCCTGGCGGTGTCATGCAGCATGGAGGCCTGGCGGTGTCATGCAGCACGGAGGCCTGGCGGTGTCATGCAGCATGGAGGCCTGGCGGTGTCATGCAGCACAGAGGCCTGGCGGTGTCATGCAGCACGGAGGCCTGGCGGTGTCATGCACGGGGGCCTGGCGGTGTCATGCAGCACGGAGGCCTGGCGGTGTCATGCAGCACGGAGGCCTGGCGGTGTCATGCAGCACGGAGGCCTGGCGGTGTCATGCAGCACGGAGGCCTGGCGGTGTCATGCATGGAGGCCTGGCAATGTCATGCAGCATGGAGGCCTGGCGGTGTCATGCAGCACGGAGGCCTGGCGGTGTCATGCAGCACGGAGGCCTGGCGGTGTCATGCAGCACGGAGGCCTGGCGGTGTCATGCAGCACAGAGGCCTGGCAGTTTCATGCAGCACGGAGGCCTGGCGGTGTCATGCAGCACGGAGGCCTGGCGGTGTCATGCAGCACGGAGCCCTGGTGGTGTCATGCAGCACGGAGCCCTGGCGGTGTCATGCACGGAGGCCTGGCGGTGTCATGCAGCACGGAGGCCTGGCGGTGTCATGCAGCACGGAGGCCTGGCGGTGTCATGCAGCACGGAGGCCTGGCGGTGTCATGCACGGAGGCCTGGCAGTGTCATGCAGCACGGAGGCCTGGCGGTGTCATGCAGCACGGATGCCTGGCGGTGTCATGCAGCACGGAGGCCTGGCGGTGTCATGCAGCACGGAGGCCTGGCGGTGTCATGCACGGAGGCCTGGCGGTGTCATGCACGGAGGCCTGGCGGTGTCATGCACGGAGGCCTGGCGGTGTCATGCAGCACGGAGGCCTGGCGGTGTCATGCAGCACGGAGGCCTGGCGGTGTCATGCACGGAGGCCTGGCGGTGTCATGCAGCACAGAGGCCAGGCGGTGTCATGCACGGAGGCCTGGCGGTGTCATGCAGCACGGAGGCCTGGCCGTGTCATGCAGCACGGAGGCCTGGCCGTGTCATGCACGAAGGCCTGGCGGTGTCATGCAGCACGGAGGCCTGGCGGTGTCATGCACGGAGGCCTGGCGGTGTCATGCACGGAGGCCTGGCGGTGTCATGCAGCACGGAGGCCTGGCGGTGTCATGCAGCACGGAGGCCTGGCGGTGTCATGCAGCACGGAGGCCTGGCGGTGTCATGCAGCACGGAGGCCTGGCTGTGTCATGCAGCACAGAGGCCTGGCGGTGTCATGCAGCACGGAGGCCTGGCGGTGTCATGCAGCACGGAGGCCTGGCGGTGTCAAGCACGGAGGCCTGGCGGTGTCATGCAGCACAGAGGCCTGGCGGTGTCATGCAGCACAGAGGCCTGGCGGTGTCATGCAGCACGGAGGCCTGGCGGTGTCATGCAGCACGGAGGCCTGGCGGTGTCATGCAGCACGGAGGCCTGGCGGTGTCATGCAGCACGGAGGCCTGGCGGTGTCATGCAGCACGGAGGCCTGGCGGTGTCATGCACGGAGGCCTGGCGGTGTCATGCACGGAGGCCTGGCGGTGTCATGCACGGAGGCCTGGCGGTGTCATGCACGGAGGCCTGGCGGTGTCATGCAGCATGGAGGCCTGGCGGTGTCATGCAGCACGGAGGCCTGGCGGTGTCATGCAGCACGGAGGCCTGGCGGTGTCATGCAGCACGGAGGCCTGGCGGTGTCATGCAGCACGGAGGCCTGGCGGTGTCATGCAGCACGGAGGCCTGGCGGTGTCAAGCACGGAGGCCTGGCGGTGTCATGCAGCACGGAGGCCTGGCTTTGTCATGCACGGAGGCCTGGCGGTGTCATGCAGCACGGAGGCCTGGCGGTGTCATGCAGCACGTAGGCCTGGCGGTGTCATGGACGGAGGCCTGTCAGTGTCATGCAGCACGGTGGCCTGGCGGTGTCATGCAGCATGGAGGCCTGGCGGTGTCATGCAGCACGGAGGCCTGGCGGTGTCATGCAGCATGGAGGCCTGGCGGTGTCATGCAGCATGGAGGCCTGGCGGTGTCATGCAGCATGGAGGCCTGGCGGTGTCATGCAGCACGGAGGCCTGGCGGTGTCATGCAGCACGGAGGCCTGGCGGTGTCATGCACGGAGGCCTGGCGGTGTCATGCACGGAGGCCTGGCGGTGTCATGCAGCACGGAGGCCTGGCGGTGTCATGCAGCACGGAGGCCTGGAGGTGTCATGCAGCACGGAGGCCTGGAGGTGTCATGCAGCACGGAGGCCTGGCGGTGTCAAGCACGGAGGCCTGGCGGTGTCATGCAGCACAGAGGCCTGGCGGTGTCATGCAGCACAGAGGCCTGGCGGTGTCATGCAGCACGGAGGCCTGGCGGTGTCATGCAGCACGGAGGCCTGGCGGTGTCATGCAGCACGGAGGCCTGGCGGTGTCATGCAGCACGGAGGCCTGGCGGTGTCATGCACGGAGGCCTGGCGGTGTCATGCACGGAGGCCTGGCGGTGTCATGCACGGAGGCCTGGCGGTGTCATGCACGGAGGCCTGGCGGTGTCATGCACGGAGGCCTGGCGGTGTCATGCAGCACGGAGGCCTGGCGGTGTCATGCAGCACGGAGGCCTGGCGGTGTCATGCAGCACGGAGGCCTGGCGGTGTCATGCAGCACGGAGGCCTGGCGGTGTCATGCAGCACGGAGGCCTGGCGGTGTCATGCAGCACGGAGGCCTGGCGGTGTCATGCAGCACGGAGGCCTGGCAGTGTCATGCAGCACGGAGGCCTGGCAGTGTCATGCAGCACGGAGGCCTGGCGGTGTCATGCAGCACGGAGGCCTGGCGGTGTCATGCACGGAGGCCTGGCGGTGTCATGCAGCACGGAGGCCTGGCGGTGTCATGCAGCACGTAGGCCTGGCAGTGTCATGGACGGAGGCCTGTCAGTGTCATGCAGCACGTGGCCTGGCGGTCTCATGCAGCACAGAGGCCTGGCGGTGTCATGCAGCACGGAGGCCTGGCGGTGTCATGCAGCACGGAGGCCTGGCGGTGTAATGCAGCACGGAGGCCTGGCGGTGTCAAGCACGGAGGCCTGGCGGTGTCATGCAGCACGGAGGCCTGGCTTTGTCATGCACGGAGGCCTGGCGGTGTCATGCAGCACGGAGGCCTGGCGGTGTCATGCAGCACGTAGGCCTGGCGGTGTCATGGACGGAGGCCTGTCAGTGTCATGCAGCACGGTGGCCTGGCGGTGTCATGCAGCACGGAGGCCTGGCGGTGTCATGCAGCACGGAGGCCTGGCGGTGTCATGCAGCACGGAGGCCTGGCGGTGTCATGCAGCACGGAGGCCTGGCGGTGTCATGCAGCACGGAGGCCTGGCGGTGTCATGCAGCATGGAGGCCTGGCGGTGTCATGCAGCATGGAGGCCTGGCGGTGTCATGCAGCACGGAGGCCTGGCGGTGTCATGCAGCACGGAGGCCTGGCGGTGTCATGCAGCACGGAGGCCTGGCGGTATCATGCAGCACGGAGGCCTGGCGGTGTCATGCAGCACAGAGGCCTGGCGGTGTCATGCACTGAGGCCTGGCGGTGTCATGCACTGAGGCCTGGCGGTGTCATGCACGGAGGCCTGGCGGTGTCATGCAGCACGGAGGCCTGGCGGTGTCATGCACGGAGGCCTGGCGGTGTCATGCACGGAGGCCTGGCGGTGTCATGCACGGAGGCCTGGCTGTGTCATGCAGCACGGAGGCCTGGCTGTGTCATGCAGCACGGAGGCCTGGCGGTGTCATGCAGCACGGAGGCCTGGCAGTGTCATGCACGGAGGCCTGGCGGTGTCATGCAGCACGGAGGCCTGGCGGTGTCATGCAGCACGGAGGCCTGGCGGTGTCATGCAGCACGGAGGCCTGGCGGTGTCATGCAGCACGGAGGCCTGGCGGTGTCATGCAGCACCGAGGCCTGGCGGTGTCATGCAGCACGGAGGCCTGGCGGTGTCATACACAGAGGCCTGGCAGTGTCATGCAGCACGGAGGCCTGACGGTGTCATGCACGGAGGCCTGGCGGTGTCATGCACGGAGGCCTGGCGGTGTCATGCAGCACGGAGCCCTGGCGGTGTCATGCACGGAGGCCTGGCGGTGTCATGCACGGAGGCCTGGCGGTGTCGTGCAGCACGGAGGCCTGGCGGTGTCATGCACGGAGGCCAGGCGGTGTCATGCAGCACGGAGGCCTGGCGGTGTCATGCAGCACGGAGGCCTGGCAGTGTTATGCACGGAGGCCTGGCGGTGTCATGCAGCACGGAGGCCTGGCAGTGTCATGCAGCACGGAGGCCTGGCGGTGTCATGCAGCACGGAGGCCTGGCAGTGTCATGCACGAAGGCCTGGCGGTGTCATGCAGCACGGAGGCCTGGCAGTGTCATGCATGGAGGCCTGGCGGTGTCATGCACGGAGGCCTGGCGGTGTCATGCACGGAGGCCTGGCGGTGTCATGCAGCACGGAGGCCTGGCGGTGTCATGCAGCACGGAGGCCTGGAGGTGTCATGCAGCACGGAGGCCTGGCGGTGTCATGCAGCACGGAGGCCTGGCGGTGTCATGCAGCACGGAGGCCTGGCGGTGTCATGCAGCACGTAGGCCTGGCGGTGTCATGCACGGAGGCCTGGCGGTGTCATGCAGCACGGAGGCCTGGCAGTGTCATGCATGGAGGCCTGGCGGTGTCATGCACGGAGGCCTGGCGGTGTCATGCAGCACGGAGGCCTGGCGGTGTCATGCAGCACGGAGGCCTGGCGGTGTCATGCAGCATGGAGGCCTGGTGGTGTCATGCAGCACGGAGGCCTGGCGGTGTCATGCAGCACGGAGGCCTGGCGGTGTCATGCACGGAGGCCTGGCGGTGTCATGCAGCACGGAGGCCTGGCCGTGTCATGCAGCACGGAGGCCTGGCGGTGTCATGCACGAAGGCCTGGCGGTGTCATGCAGCACGGAGGCCTGGCGGTGTCATGCACGGAGGCCTGGCGGTGTCATGCAGCATGGAGGCCTGGCGGTGTCATGCAGCACGGAGGCCTGGCGGTGTCATGCAGCACAGAGGCCTGGCGGTGTCATGCAGCACGGAGGCCTGGCGGTGTCATGCACGGAGGCCTGGCGGTGTCATGCAGCACGGAGGCCTGGCGGTGTCATGCACGGATGCCTGGCGGTGTCATGCAGCACGGAGGCCTGGCGGTGTCATGCAGCACGGAGGCCTGGCGGTGTCATGCAGCACGGAGGCCTGGCGGTGTCATGCAGCACGGAGGCCTGGCGGTGTCATGCAGCACGGAGGCCTGGCGGTGTCATGCAGCACGGAGGCCTGGCGGTGTCATGCAGCACGGAGGCCTGGCGGTGTCATGCACGGAGGCCTGGCGGTGTCATACACAGAGGCCTGGCAGTGTCATGCAGCACGGAGGCCTGACGGTGTCATGCACGGAGGCCTGGCGGTGTCATGCACGGAGGCCTGGCGGTGTCATGCAGCACGGAGGCCTGGCGGTGTCATGCAGCACGGAGGCCTGGCGGTGTCATGCACGGAGGCCTGGCGGTGTCATGCAGCACGGAGGCCTGGCGGTGTCATGCAGCACGGAGGCCTGGCGGTGTCATGCAGCACGGAGGCCTGGCGGTATCATGCAGCACGGAGGCCTGGCGGTGTCATGCAGCACGGAGGCCTGGCGGTGTCATGCAGCACGGAGGCCTGGCGGTGTCATGCAGCACGGAGGCCTGGCGGTATCATGCAGCACGGAGGCCTGGCGGTGTCATGCAGCACAGAGGCCTGGCGATGTCATGCACGGAGGCCTGGCGGTGTCATGCACTGAGGCCTGGCGGTGTCATGCACTGAGGCCTGGCGGTGTCATGCAGCACGGAGGCCTGGCGGTGTCATGCACGGAGGCCTGGCGGTGTCATGCACGGAGGCCTGGCGGTGTCATGCACGGAGGCCTGGCTGTGTCATGCAGCACGGAGGCCTGGCCGTGTCATGCAGCACGGAGGCCTGGCGGTGTCATGCAGCACGGAGGCCTGGCAGTGTCATGCACGGAGGCCTGGCGGTGTCATGCAGCACGGAGGCCTGGCGGTGTCATGCAGCACGGAGGCCTGGCGGTGTCATGCAGCACGGAGGCCTGGCGGTGTCATGCAGCACGGAGGCCTGGCGGTGTCATGCAGCACCGAGGCCTGGCGGTGTCATGCAGCACGGAGGCCTGGCGGTGTCATACACAGAGGCCTGGCAGTGTCATGCAGCACGGAGCCCTGGCGGTGTCATGCACGGAGGCCTGGCGGTGTCATGCACGGAGGCCTGGCGGTGTCGTGCAGCACGGAGGCCTGGCGGTGTCATGCAGCACGGAGGCCTGGCGGTGTCATGCAGCACGGAGGCCTGGTGGTGTCATGCACGGAGGCCTGGCGTTGTCATGCAGCACGGAGGCCTGGCGGTATCATGCAGCACGGAGGCCTGGCGGTGTCATGCAGCACGGAGGCCTGGCGGTGTCATGCACGGAGGCCTGGCGGTGTCATGCAGCACGGAGGCCTGGCGGTATCATGCAGCACGGAGGCCTGGCGGTGTCATGCAGCACGGAGGCCTGGCGGTGTCATGCAGCACGGAGGCCTGGCGGTGTCATGCTGCACGGAGACCTGGCGGTGTCATGCACGGAGGCCTGGCGGTGTCATGCACGGAGGCCTGGCGGTGTCATGCACGGAGGCCTGGCGGTGTCATGCACGGAGGCCTGGCGGTGTCATGCACGGAGGCCTGGCGGTGTCATGCACGGAGGCTGGCGGTGTCATGCACGGAGGCCTGGCGGTGTCATGCAGCATGGAGGCCTGGCGGTGTCATGCAGCACGGAGGCCTGGCGGTGTCATGCAGCACGGAGGCCTGGCGGTGTCATGCAGCACGGAGGCTTGGCGGTGTCATGCAGCACGGAGGCCTGGCGGTGTCATGCAGCACGGAGGCCTGGCAGTGTCATGCAGCACGGAGGCCTGGCAGTGTCATGCAGCACGGAGGCCTGGCGGTGTCATGCAGCATGGAGGCCTGGCGGTGTCATGCACGGAGGCCTGGCGGTGTCATGCAGCACGGAGGCCTGGCGGTGTCATGCAGCACGTAGGCCTGGCAGTGTCATGGACGGAGGCCTGTCAGTGTCATGCAGCACGGTGGCCTGGCGGTGTCATGCAGCACAGAGGCCTGGCAGTGTCATGCAGCACGGAGGCCTGGCGGTGTCATGCAGCACGGAGGCCTGGCGGTGTCATGCAGCACGGAGGCCTGGCGGTGTCAAGCACGGAGGCCTGGCGGTGTCATGCAGCACGGAGGCCTGGCGGTGTCATGCAGCACGTAGGCCTGGCGGTGTCATGGACGGAGGCCTGTCAGTGTCATGCAGCACGGTGGCCTGGCGGTGTCATGCAGCACGGAGGCCTGTCAGTGTCATGCAGCACGGTGGCCTGGCGGTGTCATGCAGCACGGAGGCCTGGCGGTGTCATGCAGCACGGAGGCCTGGCGGTGTCATGCACGGAGGCCTGGCGGTGTCATGCACGGAGGCCTGGCGGTGTCATGCAGCACAGAGGCCTGGCGGTGTCATGCAGCACGGAGGCCTGGAGGTGTCATGCAGCACGGAGGCCTGGAGGTGTCATGCAGCACGGAGGCCTGGCGATGTCATGCACGGAGGCCTGGCGGTGTCATGCAGCACGGAGGCCTGGCGGTGTCATGCACGGAGGCCTGGCGGTGTCATGCACGGAGGCCTGGCGGTGTCATGCAGCACAGAGGCCTGGCGGTGTCATGCAGCACGGAGGCCTGGAGGTGTCATGCAGCACGGAGGCCTGGAGGTGTCATGCAGCACGGAGGCCTGGCGATGTCATGCACGGAGGCCTGGCGGTGTCATGCAGCACCGAGGCCTGGCGGTGTCATGCAGCACAGAGGCCTGGCGGTGTCATGCAGCACGGAGGCCTGGCGGTGTCATGCAGCACGGAGGCCTGGCGGTGTCATGCACGGAGGCCAGGCGGTGTCATGCAGCACGGAGGCCTGGCGGTGTCATGCAGCACGGAGCCCTGGCGGTGTCATGCACGGAGGCCTGGCGGTGTCATGCACGGAGGCCTGGCGGTGTCGTGCAGCACGGAGGCCTGGCGGTGTCATGCAGCACGGAGGCCTGGCGGTGTCATGCAGCACGGAGGCCTGGTGGTGTCATGCACGGAGGCCTGGCGTTGTCATGCAGCACGGAGGCCTGGCGGTATCATGCAGCACGGAGGCCTGGCGGTGTCATGCAGCACGGAGGCCTGGCGGTGTCATGCACGGAGGCCTGGCGGTGTCATGCAGCACGGAGGCCTGGCGGTATCATGCAGCACGGAGGCCTGGCGGTGTCATGCAGCATGGAGGCCTGGCGGTGTCATGCAGCACGGAGGCCTGGCGGTGTCATGCTGCACGGAGACCTGGCGGTGTCATGCACGGAGGCCTGGCGGTGTCATGCACGGAGGCCTGGCGGTGTCATGCACGGAGGCCTGGCGGTGTCATGCACGGAGGCCTGGCGGTGTCATGCACGGAGGCCTGGCGGTGTCATGCACGGAGGCTGGCGGTGTCATGC
Organism: Lissotriton vulgaris; assembly: GCF_964263255.1. Taxonomy (NCBI): domain Eukaryota; kingdom Metazoa; phylum Chordata; class Amphibia; order Caudata; family Salamandridae; genus Lissotriton; species Lissotriton vulgaris. The sequence continues at coordinate 280,539 of NW_028254400.1, read as the reverse complement.
ACGGAGGCCTGGCGGTGTCATGCAGCATGGAGGCCTGGCGGTGTCATGCAGCACGGAGGCCTGGCGGTGTCATGCAGCACGGAGGCCTGGCGGTGTCATGCAGCACGGAGGCTTGGCGGTGTCATGCAGCACGGAGGCCTGGCGGTGTCATGCAGCACGGAGGCCTGGCAGTGTCATGCAGCACGGAGGCCTGGCAGTGTCATGCAGCACGGAGGCCTGGCGGTGTCATGCAGCATGGAGGCCTGGCGGTGTCATGCACGGAGGCCTGGCGGTGTCATGCAGCACGGAGGCCTGGCGGTGTCATGCAGCACGTAGGCCTGGCAGTGTCATGGACGGAGGCCTGTCAGTGTCATGCAGCACGGTGGCCTGGCGGTGTCATGCAGCACAGAGGCCTGGCAGTGTCATGCAGCACGGAGGCCTGGCGGTGTCATGCAGCACGGAGGCCTGGCGGTGTCATGCAGCACGGAGGCCTGGCGGTGTCAAGCACGGAGGCCTGGCGGTGTCATGCAGCACGGAGGCCTGGCGGTGTCATGCAGCACGTAGGCCTGGCGGTGTCATGGACGGAGGCCTGTCAGTGTCATGCAGCACGGTGGCCTGGCGGTGTCATGCAGCACGGAGGCCTGTCAGTGTCATGCAGCACGGTGGCCTGGCGGTGTCATGCAGCACGGAGGCCTGGCGGTGTCATGCAGCACGGAGGCCTGGCGGTGTCATGCACGGAGGCCTGGCGGTGTCATGCACGGAGGCCTGGCGGTGTCATGCAGCACAGAGGCCTGGCGGTGTCATGCAGCACGGAGGCCTGGAGGTGTCATGCAGCACGGAGGCCTGGAGGTGTCATGCAGCACGGAGGCCTGGCGATGTCATGCACGGAGGCCTGGCGGTGTCATGCAGCACGGAGGCCTGGCGGTGTCATGCACGGAGGCCTGGCGGTGTCATGCACGGAGGCCTGGCGGTGTCATGCAGCACAGAGGCCTGGCGGTGTCATGCAGCACGGAGGCCTGGAGGTGTCATGCAGCACGGAGGCCTGGAGGTGTCATGCAGCACGGAGGCCTGGCGATGTCATGCACGGAGGCCTGGCGGTGTCATGCACGGAGGCCTGGCGGTGTCATGCAGCACCGAGGCCTGGCGGTGTCATGCAGCACAGAGGCCTGGCGGTGTCATGCAGCACGGAGGCCTGGCGGTGTCATGCAGCACGGAGGCCTGGCGGTGTCATGCACGGAGGCCTGGCGGTGTCATGCACGGAGGCCAGGCGGTGTCATGCAGCACGGAGGCCTGGCGGTGTCATGCAGCACGGAGGCCTGGCAGTGTTATGCACGGAGGCCTGGCGGTGTCATGCAGCACGGAGGCCTGGCAGTGTCATGCAGCACGGAGGCCTGGCGGTGTCATGCACGGAGGCCTGGCGGTGTCATGCAGCACGGAGGCCTGGCGGTGTCATGCAGCACGGAGGCCTGGCGGTGTCATGCAGCACGGAGGCCTGGCGGTGTCATGCAGCACGGAGGCCTGGCGGTGTCATGCAGCACGGAGGCCTGGCGGTGTCATGCAGCACGGAGGCCTGGCGGTGTCATGCAGCACGGAGGCCTGGCGGTGTCATGCACGGAGGCCTGGCGGTGTCATGCAGCACGGAGGCCTGGCGGTATCATGCAGCACGGAGGCCTGGCGGTGTCATGCAGCACGGAGGCCTGGCGGTATCATGCAGCACGGAGGCCTGGCGGTGTCATGCAGCACGGAGGCCTGGCGGTGTCATGCAGCACGGAGGCCTGGTGGTTTCATGCAGCACAGAGGCCTGGCGGTGTCATGCAGCACGGAGGCCTGGCGGTGTCATGCACGGAGGCCTGGCGGTGTCATGCACGGAGGCCTGGCGGTGTCATGCAGCATGGAGGCCTGGCGGTGTCATGCACGGAGGCTTGGCGGTGTCATGCAGCACGGAGGCCTGGCGGTGTCATGCACGGAGACCTGGCGGTGTCATGCAGCACGGAGGCCTGGCGGTGTCATGCAGCACGGAGGCCTGGCGGTGTCATGCAGCACGGAGGCCTGGCGGTGTCATGCACGGAGGCCTGGTGGTGTCATGCAGCACGGAGGCCTGGCGGTGTCATGCACGGATGCCTGGTGGTGTCATGCAGCACGGAGGCCTGGCGGTGTCATGCAGCACAGAGGCCTGGCGGTGTCATGCAGCACGGAGGCCTGGCGGTGTCATGCAGCACGGAGGCCTGGCGGTGTCATGCAGCACGGAGGCCTGGCGGTGTCATGCAGCACGGAGGCCTGGCGGTGTCATGCACGGAGGCCTGGCGGTGTCATGCACGGAGGCCTGGCGGTGTCATGCACGGAGGCCTGGCGGTGTCATGCACGGAGGCCTGGCGGTGTCATGCAGCATGGAGGCCTGGCGGTGTCATGCAGCACGGAGGCCTGGCGGTGTCATGCAGCACGGAGGCCTGGCGGTGTCATGCAGCACGGAGGCCTGGCGGTGTCATGCAGCACGGAGGCCTGGCGGTGTCATGCAGCACGGAGGCCTGGCGGTGTCATGCAGCACGGAGGCCTGGCAGTGTCATGCAGCACGGAGGCCTGGCAGTGTCATGCAGCACGGAGGCCTGGCGGTGTCATGCAGCACGGAGGCCTGGCGGTGTCATGCACGGAGGCCTGGCGGTGTCATGCAGCACGGAGGCCTGGCGGTGTCATGCAGCACGTAGGCCTGGCAGTGTCATGGACGGAGGCCTGTCAGTGTCATGCAGCACGGTGGCCTGGCGGTCTCATGCAGCACAGAGGCCTGGCGGTGTCATGCAGCACGGAGGCCTGGCGGTGTCATGCAGCACGGAGGCCTGGCGGTGTAATGCAGCACGGAGGCCTGGCGGTGTCAAGCACGGAGGCCTGGCGGTGTCATGCAGCACGGAGGCCTGGCTTTGTCATGCACGGAGGCCTGGCGGTGTCATGCAGCACGGAGGCCTGGCGGTGTCATGCAGCACGTAGGCCTGGCGGTGTCATGGACGGAGGCCTGTCAGTGTCATGCAGCACGGTGGCCTGGCGGTGTCATGCAGCACGGAGGCCTGGCGGTGTCATGCAGCACGGAGGCCTGGCGGTGTCATGCAGCATGGAGGCCTGGCGGTGTCATGCAGCATGGAGGCCTGGCGGTGTCATGCAGCATGGAGGCCTGGCGGTGTCATGCAGCACGGAGGCCTGGCGGTGTCATGCAGCACGGAGGCCTGGCGGTGTCATGCACGGAGGCCTGGCGGTGTCATGCACGGAGGCCTGGCGGTGTCATGCAGCACGGAGGCCTGGCGGTGTCATGCAGCACGGAGGCCTGGAGGTGTCATGCAGCACGGAGGCCTGGAGTTGTCATGCAGCACGGAGGCCTGGCGATGTCATGCACGGAGGCCTGGCAGTGTCATGCACGGAGGCCTGGCGGTGTCATGCAGCACGGAGGCCTGGCGGTGTCATGCATGGAGGCCTGGCGGTGTCATGCACGGAGGCCTGGCGGTGTCATGCACGGAGGCCTGGCGGTGTCATGCAGCATGGAGGCCTGGCGGTGTCATGCAGCACGGAGGCCTGGCGGTGTCATGCAGCATGGAGGCCTGGCGGTGTCATGCAGCACAGAGGCCTGGCGGTGTCATGCAGCACGGAGGCCTGGCGGTGTCATGCAGCACGGAGGCCTGGCTGTGTCATGCAGCACGGAGGCCTGGCGGTGTCATGCAGCACGGAGGCCTGGCGGTGTCATGCAGCACGGAGGCCTGGCGGTGTCATGCACGGAGGCCTGGCGGTGTCATGCAGCACGGAGGCCTGGCGGTGTCATGCAGCACGTAGGCCTGGCGGTGTCATGGACGGAGGCCTGTCAGTGTCATGCAGCACGGTGGCCTGGCTTGTCATGCAGCACAGAGGCCTGGCGGTGTCATGCAGCATGGAGGCCTGGCAGTGTCATGCAGCACGGAGGCCTGGCGGTGTCATGCAGCACGGAGGCCTGGCGGTGTCAAGCACGGAGGCCTGGCGGTGTCATGCAGCACGGAGGCCTGGCGGTGTCATGCACAGAGGCCTGGCGGTGTCATGCAGCACGGAGGCCTGGCGGTGTCATACAGCACGGAGGCCTGGCGGTGTCATGCAGCACGTAGGCCTGGCGGTGTCATGGACGGAGGCCTGTCAGTGTCATGCAGCACGGTGGCCTGGCGGTGTCATGCAGCACGGAGGCCTGGCGGTGTCATGCAGCACGGAGGCCTGGCGGTGTCATGCAGCACGGAGGCCTGGCGGTGTCAAGCACGGAGGCCTGGCGGTGTCATGCAGCACGGAGGCCTGGTGGTGTCATGCACGGAGGCCTGGCGGTATAATGCAGCACGGAGGCCTGGCGGTGTCATGCACGGAGGCCTGGCGGTGTCATGCAGCACAGAGCCCTCTCGGTGTCATGCAGCACGAAGGCCTGGCGGTGTCATACATGGAGGCTCGGCGGTGTCATGCAGCACGGAGGCCTGGTGGTGTCATGCACGGAGGCCTGGCGGTGTCATGTAGCACGGAGGCCTGGTGGTGTCATGTAGCACGGAGGCCTGGCGGTGTCATGCAGCACGGAGGCATGGCCCTGTCATGCAGCACGTAGGCCTGGCGGTGTCATGCACGGAGGCCTGGCGGTGTCATGCTGCACGGAGGCCTGGCGGTGTCATGCACGGAGGCCTGGCGGTGTCATGCAGCACGGAGGCCTGGCGGTGTCATGCACGGAGGCCTGGCGGTGTCATGCAGCACAGAGGCCTGGCGGTGTCATGCACGGAGGCCTGGCGGTGTCATGCAGCACGGAGGCCTGGCGGTGTCATGCAGCACAGAGGCCTGGCGGTGTCATGCAGCATGGAGGCCTGGCGGTGTAATGCAGCATGGAGGCCTGGCGTTGTCATGCAGCACGGAGGCCTGGCGGTGTCATGCAGCACGGAGGCCTGGCGGTGTCATGCAGCACGGAGGCCTGGCAGTGTCATGCACGGAGGCCTGGCGGTGTCATGCAGCACGGAGGCCTTGCGGTGTCATGCAGCACGGAGGCATGACGGTGTCATGCAGCATGGAGGCCTGGCGGTGTCATGCAGCACTGAGGCCTGGCGGTGTCATGCATGGAGGCCTGGCGGTGTCATGCACGGAGGCCTGGCGGTGTCATGCACGGAGGCCTGGCGGTGTCATGCAGCACGGAGGCCTGGCGGTGTCATGCAGCATGGAGGCCTGGCGGTGTCATACACGGAGGCCTGGCGGTGTCATGCAGCGCGGAGGCCTGACGGTGTCATGCACGGAGGCCTGGCGGTGTCATGCAGCACAGAGGCCTGGCGGTGTCCTGCAGCACGGAGGCCTGGCGGTGTCATGCAGCACGGAGGCCTGGCGGTGTCATGCAGCACGGAGGCCTGGCGGTGTCATGCACGGAGGCATGGCGGTGTCATGCAGCAAGGAGGCCTGGCGGTGTCATGCAGCACGGAAGCCTGCCGGTGTCATGCAACACGGAGGCCTGGCGGTGTCATGCAGCACGGAGGCCTGGCGGTGTCATGCAGCACGGAGGCCTGGCGGTGTCATGCAGCACAGAGGCCTGGCAGTGTCATGCACGGAGGCCTGGCGGTGTCATGCAGCACGGAGGCCTGGCGGCGTCATGCACGGAGGCCTGGTGGTGTCATGCAGCACGGAGGCCTGGTGGTGTCATGCACGGAGGCCTGGCGGTGTCATGCAGCATGGAGGCCTGGCGGTATCATGCAGCACGGAGGCCTGGCGGTATCATGCAGCACGGAGGCCTGGCGGTGTCATGCAGCACGGAGGACTGGCGGTGTCATGCAGCACGGAGGCCTGGCGGTGTCATGCAGCACGGAGGCCTGGCGGTGTCATGCAGCACGGAGGCCTGGCGGTGTCATGCAGCACAGAGGCCTGGCGGTGTCATGCAGCACAGAGGCCTGGCGGTGTCATGCAGCACGGAGGCCTGGCGGTGTCATGCAGCACGGAGGCCTGGCGGTGTCATGCAGCACGGAGGCCTGGCGGTGTCATGCACGGAGGCCTGGTGGTGTCATGCACGGAGGCCTGGCGGTGTCATGCACGGAGGCCTGGCGGTGTCATGCACGGAGGCCTGGCGGTGTCATGCACGGAGGCCTGGCGGTGTCATGCACGGAGGCCTGGCGGTGTCATGCACGGAGGCCTGGCGGTGTCATGCACGGAGGCCTGGCGGTGTCATGCAGCACGGAGGCCTGGCGGTGTCAAGCACGGAGGCCTGGCGGTGTCATGCAGCACAGAGGCCTGGCGGTGTCATGCAGCACAGAGGCCTGGCGGTGTCATGCAGCACGGAGGCCTGGCGGTGTCATGCAGCACGGAGGCCTGGCGGTGTCATGCAGCACGGAGGCCTGGCGGTGTCATGCAGCACGGAGGCCTGGCGGTGTCATGCACGGAGGCCTGGCGGTGTCATGCACGGAGGCCTGGCGGTGTCATGCACGGAGGCCTGGCGGTGTCATGCACGGAGGCCTGGCGGTGTCATGCAGCATGGAGGCCTGGCGGTGTCATGCAGCACGGAGGCCTGGCGGTGTCATGCAGCACGGAGGCCTGGCGGTGTCATGCAGCACGGAGGCCTGGCGGTGTCATGCAGCACGGAGGCCTGGCGGTGTCATGCAGCACGGAGGCCTGGCGGTGTCATGCAGCACGGAGGCCTGGCAGTGTCATGCAGCACGGAGGCCTGGCAGTGTCATGCAGCACGGAGGCCTGGCGGTGTCATGCAGCACGGAGGCCTGGCGGTGTCATGCACGGAGGCCTGGCGGTGTCATGCAGCACGGAGGCCTGGCGGTGTCATGCAGCACGTAGGCCTGGCAGTGTCATGGACGGAGGCCTGTCAGTGTCATGCAGCACGGTGGCCTGGCGGTCTCATGCAGCACAGAGGCCTGGCAGTGTCATGCAGCACGGAGGCCTGGCGGTGTCATGCAGCACGGAGGCCTGGCGGTGTAATGCAGCACGGAGGCCTGGCGGTGTCAAGCACGGAGGCCTGGCGGTGTCATGCAGCACGGAGGCCTGGCTTTGTCATGCACGGAGGCCTGGCGGTGTCATGCAGCACGGAGGCCTGGCGGTGTCATGCAGCACGTAGGCCTGGCGGTGTCATGGACGGAGGCCTGTCAGTGTCATGCAGCACGGTGGCCTGGCGGTGTCATGCAGCACGGAGGCCTGGCGGTGTCATGCAGCACGGATGCCTGGCGGTGTCATGCAGCACGGAGGCCTGGCGGTGTCATGCAGCACGGAGGCCTGGCGGTGTCATGCAGCATGGAGGCCTGGCGGTGTCATGCAGCATGGAGGCCTGGCGGTGTCATGCAGCACGGAGGCCTGGCGGTGTCATGCAGCACCGAGGCCTGGCGGTGTCATGCACGGAGGCCTGGCGGTGTCATGCACGGAGGCCTGGCGGTGTCATGCAGCACGGAGGCCTGGCGGTGTCATGCAGCACGGAGGCCTGGAGGTGTCATGCAGCACGGAGGCCTGGAGGTGTCATGCAGCACGGAGGCCTGGCGATGTCATGCACGGAGGCCTGGCGGTGTCATGCACGGAGGCCTGGCGGTGTCATGCAGCACAGAGGCCTGGCGGTGTCATGCAGCACGGAGGCCTGGCGGTGTCATGCAGCACGGAGGCCTGGCGGTGTCATGCAGCACGGAGGCCTGGCGGTGTCATGCACGGAGGCCTGGCGGTGTCATGCACGGAGGCCTGGCGGTGTCATGCAGCACGGAGGCCTGGCGGTGTCATGCAGCACGGAGGCCTGGCGGTGTTATGCACGGAGGCCTGGCGGTGTCATGCAGCACGGAGGCCTGGCAGTGTCATGCAGCACGGAGGCCTGGCGGTGTCATGCAGCACGGAGGCCTGGCGGTGTCATGCAGCACGGAGGCCTGGCAGTGTCATGCATGGAGGCCTGGCGGTGTCATGCAGCACGGAGGCCTGGCGGTGTCATGCATGGAGGCCTGGCGGTGTCATGCACGGAGGCCTGGCGGTGTCATGCACGGAGGCCTGGCGGTGTCATGCAGCATGGAGGCCTGGCGGTGTCATGCAGCACGGAGGCCTGGCGGTGTCATGCAGCATGGAGGCCTGGCGGTGTCATGCAGCACGGAGGCCTGGCGGTGTCATGCAGCATGGAGGCCTGGCGGTGTCATGCAGCACGGAGGCCTGGCAGTGTCATGCAGCACGGAGGCCTGGCGGTGTCATGCAGCACGGAGGCCTGGAGGTGTCATGCAGCACGGAGGCCTGGCGGTGTCATGCAGCACGGAGGCCTGGCGGTGTCATGCAGCACGGAGGCCTGGCGGTGTCATGCAGCACGTAGGCCTGGCGGTGTCATGCACGGAGGCCTGGCGGTGTCATGCAGCACCGAGGCCTGGCGGTGTCATGCACGGAGGCCTGGTGGTGTCATGCAGCACGGAGGCCTGGCGGTGTCATGTACGGAGGCCTGGCGGTGTCATGCAGCACGGAGGCCTGGCCGTGTCATGCAGCACGGAGGCCTGGCGGTGTCATACACAAAGGCCTGGCGGTGTCATGCAGCACGGAGGCCTGGCGGTGTCATGCACGGAGGCCTGGCGGTGTCATGCACGGAGGCCTGGCGGTGTCATGCAGCACGGAGGCCTGGCTGTGTCATGCACGGAGGCCTGGTGGTGTCATGCAGCACGGAGGCCTGGCGGTGTCATGCACGGAGGCCTGGCGGTGTCATGCAGCACGGAGGCCTGGCGGTGTCATGCACGGATGCCTGGTGGTGTCATGCAGCACGGAGGCCTGGCGGTGTCATGCAGCACGGAGGCCTGGCGGTGTCATGCACGGAGGCCTGGCGGTGTCATGCAGCATGGAGGCCTGGCGGTGTCATGCAGCACGGAGGCCTGGCGGTGTCATGCACGGAGGCCTGGCGGTGTCATGCAGCACGGAGGCCTGGCGGTATCATGCAGCACGGAGGCCTGGCGGTGTCATGCAGCACGGAGGCCTGGCGGTGTCATGCAGCACGGAGGCCTGGCGGTGTCATGCAGCACGGAGGCCTGGCGGTGTCATGCAGCACGGAGGCCTGGCGGTGTCATGCAGCACGGAGGCCTGGCGGTGTCATGCAGCACGGAGGCCTGGCGGTGTCATGCACGGAGGCCTGGCGGTGTCATGCAGCACGGAGGCCTGGCGGTGTCATGCAGCACGGAGGCCTGGCGGTGTCATGCAGCACGGAGGCCTGGCGGTGTCATGCAGCACGGAGGCCTGGCGGTGTCATGCAGCACGGAGGCCTGGCGGTGTCATGCACGGAGGCCTGGCGGTGTCATGCACGGAGGCCTGGCGGTGTCATGCACGGAGGCCTGGCGATGTCATGCACGGAGGCCTGGCAGTGTCATGCACGGAGGCCTGGCGGTGTCATGCACGGAGGCCTGGCGGTGTCATGCAGCACGGAGGCCTGGCGGTGTCATGCAGCACGGAGGCCTGGCGGTGTCATGCAGCACGGAGGCCTGGCGGTGTCATGCAGCACGGAGGCCTGGCGGTGTCATGCACGGAGGCCTGGCAGTGTCATGCAGCACGGAGGCCTGGCGGTGTCATGCAGCACGGAGGCCTGGCGGTGTCATGCAGCACGGAGGCCTGGCTGTGTCATGCAGCACGGAGGCCTGGCGGTGTCATGCAGCACGGAGGCCTGGCGGTGTCATGCAGCACGGAGGCCTGGCGGTGTCATGCACGGAGGCCTGGCGGTGTCATGCAGCACGGAGGCCTGGCGGTGTCATGCAGCACGTAGGCCTGGCGGTGTCATGGACGGAGGCCTGTCAGTGTCATGCAGCACGGTGGCCTGGCTTGTCATGCAGCACAGAGGCCTGGCGGTGTCATGCAGCATGGAGGCCTGGCAGTGTCATGCAGCACGGAGGCCTGGCGGTGTCATGCAGCACGGAGGCCTGGCGGTGTCAAGCGCGGAGGCCTGGCGGTGTCATGCAGCACGGAGGCCTGGCGGTGTCATGCACAGAGGCCTGGCGGTGTCATGCAGCACGGAGGCCTGGCGGTGTCATACAGCACGGAGGCCTGGCAGTGTCATGCAGCACGTAGGCCTGGCGGTGTCATGGACGGAGGCCTGTCAGTGTCATGCAGCACGGTGGCCTGGCGGTGTCATGCAGCACGGAGGCCTGGCGGTGTCATGCAGCACGGAGGCCTGGCGGTGTCATGCAGCACGGAGGCCTGGCGGTGTCAAGCACGGAGGCCTGGCGGTGTCATGCAGCACGGAGGCCTGGTGGTGTCATGCACGGAGGCCTGGCGGTATAATGCAGCACGGAGGCCTGGCGGTGTCATGCACGGAGGCCTGGCGGTGTCATGCAGCACAGAGCCCTCTCGGTGTCATGCAGCACGAAGGCCTGGCGGTGTCATACATGGAGGCTCGGCGGTGTCATGCAGCACGGAGGCCTGGTGGTGTCATGCACGGAGGCCTGGCGGTGTCATGTAGCACGGAGGCCTGGTGGTGTCATGTAGCACGGAGGCCTGGCGGTGTCATGCAGCACGGAGGCATGGCCCTGTCATGCAGCACGTAGGCCTGGCGGTGTCATGCACGGAGGCCTGGCGGTGTCATGCTGCATGGAGGCCTGGCGGTGTCATGCACGGAGGCCTGGCGGTGTCATGCAGCACGGAGGCCTGGCGGTGTCATGCAGCACGGAGGCCTGGCGGTGTCATGCACGGAGGCCTGGCGGTGTCATGCAGCACAGAGGCCTGGCGGTGTCATGCACGGAGGCCTGGCGGTGTCATGCAGCACGGAGGCCTGGCGGTGTCATGCAGCACAGAGGCCTGGCGGTGTCATGCAGCATGGAGGCCTGGCGGTGTAATGCAGCATGGAGGCCTGGCGTTGTCATGCAGCACGGAGGCCTGGCGGTGTCATGCAGCACGGAGGCCTGGCGGTGTCATGCAGCACGGAGGCCTGGCAGTGTCATGCACGGAGGCCTGGCGGTGTCATGCAGCACGGAGGCCTTGCGGTGTCATGCAGCACGGAGGCATGACGGTGTCATGCAGCATGGAGGCCTGGCGGTGTCATGCAGCACTGAGGCCTGGCGGTGTCATGCATGGAGGCCTGGCGGTGTCATGCACGGAGGCCTGGCGGTGTCATGCACGGAGGCCTGGCGGTGTCATGCAGCACGGAGGCCTGGCGGTGTCATGCAGCATGGAGGCCTGGCGGTGTCATACACGGAGGCCTGGCGGTGTCATGCAGCGCGGAGGCCTGACGGTGTCATGCACGGAGGCCTGGCGGTGTCATGCAGCACAGAGGCCTGGCGGTGTCCTGCAGCACGGAGGCCTGGCGGTGTCATGCAGCACGGAGGCCTGGCGGTGTCATGCAGCACGGAGGCCTGGCGGTGTCATGCACGGAGGCATGGCGGTGTCATGCAGCAAGGAGGCCTGGCGGTGTCATGCAGCACGGAAGCCTGCCGGTGTCATGCAACACGGAGGCCTGGCGGTGTCATGCAGCACGGAGGCCTGGCGGTGTCATGCAGCACGGAGGCCTGGCGGTGTCATGCAGCACAGAGGCCTGGCAGTGTCATGCACGGAGGCCTGGCGGTGTCATGCAGCACGGAGGCCTGGCGGCGTCATGCACGGAGGCCTGGTGGTGTCATGCAGCACGGAGGCCTGGTGGTGTCATGCACGGAGGCCTGGCGGTGTCATGCAGCATGGAGGCCTGGCGGTATCATGCAGCACGGAGGCCTGGCGGTATCATGCAGCACGGAGGCCTGGCGGTGTCATGCAGCACGGAGGACTGGCGGTGTCATGCAGCACGGAGGCCTGGCGGTGTCATGCAGCACGGAGGCCTGGCGGTGTCATGCAGCACGGAGGCCTGGCGGTGTCATGCAGCACAGAGGCCTGGCGGTGTCATGCAGCACGGAGGCCTGGCGGTGTCATGCAGCACGGAGGCCTGGCGGTGTCATGCAGCACGGAGGCCTGGCGGTGTCATGCACGGAGGCCTGGTGGTGTCATGCACGGAGGCCTGGCGGTGTCATGCACGGAGGCCTGGCGGTGTCATGCACGGAGGCCTGGCGGTGTCATGCACGGAGGCCTGGCGGTGTCATGCACGGAGGCCTGGCGGTGTCATGCACGGAGGCCTGGCGGTGTCATGCACGGAGGCCTGGCGGTGTCATGCAGCACGGAGGCCTGGCGGTGTCAAGCACGGAGGCCTGGCGGTGTCATGCAGCACAGAGGCCTGGCGGTGTCATGCAGCACAGAGGCCTGGCGGTGTCATGCAGCACGGAGGCCTGGCGGTGTCATGCAGCACGGAGGCCTGGCGGTGTCATGCAGCACGGAGGCCTGGCGGTGTCATGCAGCACGGAGGCCTGGCGGTGTCATGCAGCACGGAGGCCTGGCGGTGTCATGCAGCACGGAGGCCTGGCGGTGTCATGCAGCACGGAGGCCTGGCGGTGTCATGCACGGAGGCCTGGCGGTGTCATGCACGGAGGCCTGGCGGTGTCATGCACGGAGGCCTGGCGGTGTCATGCACGGAGGCCTAGCGGTGTCATGCAGCATGGAGGCCTGGCGGTGTCATGCAGCACGGAGGCCTGGCGGTGTCATGCAGCACGGAGGCCTGGCGGTGTCATGCAGCACGGAGGCCTGGCGGTGTCATGCAGCACGGAGGCCTGGCGGTGTCATGCAGCACGGAGGCCTGGCGGTGTCATGCAGCACGGAGGCCTGGCAGTGTCATGCAGCACGGAGGCCTGGCAGTGTCATGCAGCACGGAGGCCTGGCGGTGTCATGCAGCACGGAGGCCTGGCGGTGTCATGCACGGAGGCCTGGCGGTGTCATGCAGCACGGAGGCCTGGCGGTGTCATGCAGCACGTAGGCCTGGCAGTGTCATGGACGGAGGCCTGTCAGTGTCATGCAGCACGGTGGCCTGGCGGTCTCATGCAGCACAGAGGCCTGGCGGTGTCATGCAGCACGGAGGCCTGGCGGTGTCATGCAGCACGGAGGCCTGGCGGTGTAATGCAGCACGGAGGCCTGGCGGTGTCAAGCACGGAGGCCTGGCGGTGTCATGCAGCACGGAGGCCTGGCTTTGTCATGCACGGAGGCCTGGCGGTGTCATGCAGCACGGAGGCCTGGCGGTGTCATGCAGCACGGAGGCCTGGCGGTGTAATGCAGCACGGAGGCCTGGCGGTGTCAAGCACGGAGGCCTGGCGGTGTCATGCAGCACGGAGGCCTGGCTTTGTCATGCACGGAGGCCTGGCGGTGTCATGCAGCACGGAGGCCTGGCGGTGTCATGCAGCACGTAGGCCTGGCGGTGTCATGGACGGAGGCCTGTCAGTGTCATGCAGCACGGTGGCCTGGCGGTGTCATGCAGCACGGAGGCCTGGCGGTGTCATGCAGCACGGATGCCTGGCGGTGTCATGCAGCACGGAGGCCTGGCGGTGTCATGCAGCACGGAGGCCTGGCGGTGTCATGCAGCATGGAGGCCTGGCGGTGTCATGCAGCATGGAGGCCTGGCGGTGTCATGCAGCACGGAGGCCTGGCGGTGTCATGCAGCACCGAGGCCTGGCGGTGTCATGCACGGAGGCCTGGCGGTGTCATGCACGGAGGCCTGGCGGTGTCATGCAGCACGGAGGCCTGGCGGTGTCATGCAGCACGGAGGCCTGGAGGTGTCATGCAGCACGGAGGCCTGGAGGTGTCATGCAGCACGGAGGCCTGGCGATGTCATGCACGGAGGCCTGGCGGTGTCATGCACGGAGGCCTGGCGGTGTCATGCAGCACAGAGGCCTGGCGGTGTCATGCAGCACGGAGGCCTGGCGGTGTCATGCAGCACGGAGGCCTGGCGGTGTCATGCAGCACGGAGGCCTGGCGGTGTCATGCACGGAGGCCTGGCGGTGTCATGCACGGAGGCCTGGCGGTGTCATGCAGCACGGAGGCCTGGCGGTGTCATGCAGCACGGAGGCCTGGCGGTGTTATGCACGGAGGCCTGGCGGTGTCATGCAGCACGGAGGCCTGGCAGTGTCATGCAGCACGGAGGCCTGGCGGTGTCATGCAGCACGGAGGCCTGGCGGTGTCATGCAGCACGGAGGCCTGGCAGTGTCATGCATGGAGGCCTGGCGGTGTCATGCAGCACGGAGGCCTGGCGGTGTCATGCATGGAGGCCTGGCGGTGTCATGCACGGAGGCCTGGCGGTGTCATGCACGGAGGCCTGGCGGTGTCATGCAGCATGGAGGCCTGGCGGTGTCATGCAGCACGGAGGCCTGGCGGTGTCATGCAGCATGGAGGCCTGGCGGTGTCATGCAGCACAGAGGCCTGGCGGTGTCATGCAGCACGGAGGCCTGGCGGTGTCATGCACGGGGGCCTGGCGGTGTCATGCAGCACGGAGGCCTGGCGGTGTCATGCAGCACGGAGGCCTGGTGGTGTCATGCAGCACGGAGGCCTGGCGGTGTCATGCAGCACGGAGGCCTGGCGGTGTCATGCATGGAGGCCTGGCGGTGTCATGCAGCATGGAGGCCTGGCGGTGTCATGCAGCACGGAGGCCTGGCGGTGTCATGCAGCACGGAGGCCTGGCGGTGTCATGCAGCACGGAGGCCTGGCGGTGTCATGCAGCACAGAGGCCTGGCAGTGTCATGCAGCACGGAGGCCTGGCGGTGTCATGCAGCACGGAGGCCTGGCGGTGTCATGCAGCACGGAGCCCTGGTGGTGTCATGCAGCACGGAGCCCTGGCGGTGTCATGCACGGAGGCCTGGCGGTGTCATGCAGCACGGAGGCCTGGCGGTGTCATGCACGGAGGCCTGGCGGTGTCATGCACGGAGGCCTGGCGGTGTCATGCAGCACGGAGGCCTGGCGGTGTCATGCAGCACGGAGGCCTGGCGGTGTCATGCAGCACGGAGGCCTGGCGGTGTCATGCAGCACGGAGGCCTGGCTGTGTCATGCAGCACAGAGGCCTGGCGGTGTCATGCAGCACGGAGGCCTGGCGGTGTCATGCAGCACGGAGGCCTGGCGGTGTCATGCACGGATGCCTGGCGGTGTCATGCAGCACGGAGGCCTGGCGGTGTCATGCAGCACGGAGGCCTGGCAGTGTCATGCACGGAGGCCTGGCGGTGTCATGCAGCACGGAGGCCTGGCGGTGTCATGCAGCACGGAGGCCTGGCGGTGTCATGCACGGAGGCCTGGCGGTGTCATGCAGCACGGAGGCCTGGCGGTATCATGCAGCACGGAGGCCTGGCGGTGTCATGCAGCACGGAGGCCTGGCGGTGTCATGCAGCACGGAGGCCTGGCGGTGTCATGCAGCACGGAGGCCTGGCGGTGTCATGCAGCACGGAGGCCTGGTGTCATGCAGCACGGAGGCCTGGCGGTGTCATGCAGCACGGAGGCCTGGCGGTGTCATGCAGCACGGAGGCCTGACGGTGTCAAGCATGGAGGCCTGGCGGTGTCATGCAGCACGGAGGCCTGGCGGTGTCATGCAGCACGGAGGCCTGGCGGTGTCATGCAGCACGGAGGCCTGGCGGTGTCATGCAGCACGGAGGCCTGGCGGTGTCATGCAGCACGGAGGCCTGGCGGTGTCATGCACGGAGGCCTGGCGGTGTCATGCACGGAGGCCTGGCGGTGTCATGCACGGAGGCCTGGCGGTGTCATGCACGGAGGCCTGGCGGTGTCATGCACGGAGGCCTGGCGGTGTCATGCAGCATGGAGGCCTGGCGGTGTCATGCAGCACGGAGGCCTGGCGGTGTCATGCAGCATGGAGGCCTGGCGGTGTCATGCAGCACGGAGGCCTGGCGGTGTCATGCAGCACGGAGGCCTGGCGGTGTCATGCAGCACGGAGGCCTGGCGGTGTCATGCAGCACGGAGGCCTGGCAGTGTCATGCAGCACGGAGGCCTGGCAGTGTCATGCAGCACGGAGGCCTGGCGGTGTCATGCAGCACGGAGGCCTGGCGGTGTCATGCAGCACGGAGGCCTGGCGGTGTCATGCACGGAGGCCTGGCGGTGTCATGCAGCACGGAGGCCTGGCGGTGTCATGCAGCACGTAGGCCTGGCAGTGTCATGGACGGAGGCCTGGCAGTGTCATGCAGCACGGTGGCCTGGCGGTCTCATGCAGCACAGAGGCCTGGCGGTGTCATGCAGCACGGAGGCCTGGCGGTGTCATGCAGCACGGAGGCCTGGCGGTGTCATGCAGCACGGAGGCCTGGCGGTGTCAAGCAGCACGGAGGCCTGGCGGTGTCATGCACGGAGGCCTGGCGATGTCATGCAGCACGGAGGCCTGGCGGTGTCATGCAGCACGTAGGCCTGGCGGTGTCATGCACGGAGGCCTGGCGGTGTCATGCAGCACGGAGGCCTGGCGGTGTCATGCCGCACGGAGGCCTGGCGGTGTCATGCAGCACGGAGTCCTGGCGGTGTCATGCAGCACGGAGGCCTGGCGGTGTCATGCAGCACGGAGGCCTGGCGGTGTCATGGACGGAGGCCTGTCAGTGTCATGCAGCACGGAGGCCTGGCGGTGTCATGCACGGAGGCCTGGCGGTGTCATGTAGCACGGAGGCCTGGCGGTGTCATGCAGCACGGAGGCCTGGTGGTGTCATGCAGCACGGAGGCCTGGCGGTGTCATGCAGCACGGAGGCCTGGTGGTGTCATGCAGCACGGAGGCCTGGCGGTGTCATGCAGCACGGAGGCCTGGCAGTGTCATGCACAGAGGCCTGGCGGTGTCATGCAGCACGGAGGCCTGGCAGTGTCATGTAGCACGGAGGCCTGGCGGTGTCATGCAGCACGGAGGCCTGGCGGTGTCATGCAGCACGGAGGCCTGGTGGTGTCATGCAGCACGGAGGCCTGGCGGTGTCATGCACGGAGGCCTGGCGGTGTCATGCAGCACGGAGGCCTGGCGGTGTCATGCACGGAGGCCTGGTGGTGTCATGCAGCACGGAGGCCTGGCGGTGTCATGCAGCACGGAGGCCTGGCGGTGTCATGCAGCACGGAGGCCTGGCGGTGTCATGCACAGAGGCCTGGCGGTGTCATGCACGGAGGCCTGGCGGTGTCATGCACGGAGGACTGGCGGTGTCATGCAGCATGGAGGCCTGGCGGTGTCATGCACGGAGGCCTGGCGGTGTCATGCAGCACGGAGGCTTGGCGGTGTCATGCAGCACGGAGGCCTGGTGGTGTGTTCTGCTCGACTTTTCCGGTCCTCTTTTGAGGGAAGGTGATTGGAGGTGACTTCAGTCTACTATCATTCCAGTGAGAGGGTTGGAACCGTGAATAGTGCCTATTTACAAGGCATTTTGACATAATTCTGTATTCCTCTCCTTAGATTAGGGCTCATAAACTTATGCTAGGGGATAGATTCATTAGTACTAGGGAAAATCTGTCCTTTTGTAAGGGTATTAGTATACTTTCTATTGAATTATGCTTAGTTCTGGTCTGGTAGGCCTCAAACGGGAGAGACTCCATCTTTCTTTCTGCTCCGGCAGCTTGAGACGCTTCTAGGTCAAATGTAATGTTTTAGTTATGAGGTGTTGTTCGCCTGGAGAGAACCGGCTCAGGCTGGCCCTTGTCGAAGGATTGTATTTTTCTTCATGCCGAAGACACAACATCAGGCCGGCCGGCTGGGAACGTGTCCTTGGTACGGGGAGGTACAAGAATTTGGTAGGCGGCAGGCTACTGGCCGTATTTTTCCATGAAGGAACAAGCTTCTATATTAGTGAAAGCACGAAGCAGTTGTGGAGTCAGTCCGTAGGCGGCATCCAGCCGTCAGCAGCAAAGCTATTAATTATTTCAGGGAAGATAGTCGCCATTCCAAAGACTGAGAAGAATTAAGAAACTGATTCTCTCTTAGAAAGATTGAAGTTATTTTAGTGGAGACGGCTGGAGAGCTTTGACATTAAGAGCACGGAGGCCTGGCGGTGTCATGCAGCACGGAGGCCTGACGGTGTCATGCAGCACGGAGGCCTGGCGGTGTCATGCAGCATGGAGGCCTGGCGGTGTCATGCAGCACGGAGGCCTGGCGGTGTCATGCAGCACGGAGGCCTGGCGGTGTCATGCAGCACGGAGGCCTGGCTGTGTCATGCAGCACGGAGGCCTGGCGGTGTCATGCACGGAGGCCTGGCGGTGTCATGCAGCACGGAGGCCTGGCGGTGTCATGCACAGAGGCCTGGCGGTGTCATGCAGCACAGGGGCCTGGCGGTGTCATGCAGCACGGAGGCCTGGCGGTGTCATGCAGCACGGAGGCCTGGCGGTGTCATGCAGCACGGAGGCCTGGCGGTGTCATGCAGCACGGAGGCCTGGCGGTGTCATGCACGGAGGCCTGGCGGTGTCATGCAGCACGGAGGCCTGGCGGTGTCATGCAGCACGGAGGCCTGGCGGTGTCATGCACGGAGGCCTGGCGGTGTCATGCAGCACGGAGGCCTGGCGGTGTCATGCAGCATGGAGGCCTGGCGGTGTCATGCAGCACGGAGGCCTGGCGGTGTCATGCAGCACGGAGGCCTGGCGGTGTCATGCAGCACGGAGGCCTGGAGGTGTCATGCAGCACGGAGGCCTGGCGGTGTCATGCAGCACGGAGGCCTGGCGGTGTCATGCAGCACGGAGGCCTGGCGGTGTCATGCAGCACGTAGGCCTGGCGGTGTCATGCACGGAGGCCTGGCGGTGTCATGCAGCACCGAGGCCTGGTGGTGTCATGCAGCACGGAGGCCTGGTGGTGTCATGCAGCACGGAGGCCTGGCGGTGTCATGTACGGAGGCCTGGCGGTGTCATGCAGCACGGAGGCCTGGCCGTGTCATGCAGCACGGAGGCCTGGCGGTGTCATACACAAAGGCCTGGCGGTGTCATGCAGCACGGAGGCCTGGCGGTGTCATGCACGGAGGCCTGGCGGTGTCATGCACGGAGGCCTGGCGGTGTAATGCAGCACGGAGGCCTGGCGGTGTCATGCAGCACGGAGGCCTGGCTGTATCATGCACGGAGGCCTGGTGGTGTCATGCAGCACGGAGGCCTGGCGGTGTCATGCACGGAGGCCTGGCGGTGTCATGCAGCACGGAGGCCTGGCGGTGTCATGCACGGATGCCTGGTGGTGTCATGCAGCACGGAGGCCTGGCGGTGTCATGCAGCACGGAGGCTTGGCGGTGTCATGCACGGAGGCCTGGCGGTGTCATGCAGCATGGAGGCCTGGCGGTGTCATGCAGCACGGAGGCCTGGCGGTGTCATGCACGGAGGCCTGGCGGTGTCATGCAGCACGGAGGCCTGGCGGTATCATGCAGCACGGAGGCCTGGCGGTGTCATGCAGCACGGAGGCCTGGCGGTGTCATGCAGCACGGAGGCCTGGCGGTGTCATGCAGCACGGAGGCCTGGCGGTGTCATGCAGCACGGAGGCCTGGCGGTGTCATGCAGCACGGAGGCCTGGCGGTGTCATGCAGCACGGAGGCCTGGCGGTGTCATGCACGGAGGCCTGGCGGTGTCATGCAGCACGGAGGCCTGGCGGTGTCATGCAGCACGGAGGCCTGGCGGTGTCATGCAGCACGGAGGCCTGGCGGTGTCATGCAGCACGGAGGCCTGGCGGTGTCATGCACGGAGGCCTGGCGGTGTCATGCACGGAGGCCTGGCGGTGTCATGCACGGAGGCCTGGCGGTGTCATGCACGGAGGCCTGGCGGTGTCATGCACGGAGGCCTGGCGGTGTCATGCACGGAGGCCTGGCGGTGTCATGCACGGAGGCCTGGCGGTGTCATGCACGGAGGCCTGGCGGTGTCATGCAGCATGGAGGCCTGGCGGTGTCATGCAGCACGGAGGCCTGGCGGTGTCATGCAGCACGGAGGCCTGGCGGTGTCATGCAGCACGGAGGCCTGGCGGTGTCATGCACGGAGGCCTGGCAGTGTCATGCAGCACGGAGGCCTGGCGGTGTCATGCACGGAGGCCTGGCGGTGTCATGCACGGAGGCCTGGCGGTGTCATGCACGGAGGCCTGGCGGTGTCATGCACGGAGGCCTGGCGGTGTCATGCACGGAGGCCTGGCGGTGTCATGCACGGAGGCCTGGCGGTGTCATGCACGGAGGCCTGGCGGTGTCATGCACGGAGGCCTGGCGGTGTCATGCAGCATGGAGGCCTGGCGGTGTCATGCAGCACGGAGGCCTGGCGGTGTCATGCAGCACGGAGGCCTGGCGGTGTCATGCAGCACGGAGGCCTGGCGGTGTCATGCACGGAGGCCTGGCAGTGTCATGCAGCACGGAGGCCTGGCGGTGTCATGCAGCACGGAGGCCTGGCGGTGTCATGCAGCACGGAGGCCTGGCTGTGTCATGCAGCACGGAGGCCTGGCGGTGTCATGCAGCACGGAGGCCTGGCGGTGTCATGCAGCACGGAGGCCTGGCGGTGTCATGCACGGAGGCCTGGCGGTGTCATGCAGCACGGAGGCCTGGCGGTGTCATGCAGCACGTAGGCCTGGCGGTGTCATGGACGGAGGCCTGTCAGTGTCATGCAGCACGGTGGCCTGGCTTGTCATGCAGCACAGAGGCCTGGCGGTGTCATGCAGCATGGAGGCCTGGCAGTGTCATGCAGCACGGAGGCCTGGCGGTGTCATGCAGCACGGAGGCCTGGCGGTGTCAAGCACGGAGGCCTGGCGGTGTCATGCAGCACGGAGGCCTGGCGGTGTCATGCACAGAGGCCTGGCGGTGTCATGCAGCACGGAGGCCTGGCGGTGTCATACAGCACGGAGGCCTGGCGGTGTCATGCAGCACGGAGGCCTGGTGGTGTCATGCAGCACGGAGGCCTGGCGGTGTCATGCAGCACGTAGGCCTGGCGGTGTCATGGACGGAGGCCTGTCAGTGTCATGCAGCACGGTGGCCTGGCGGTGTCATGCAGCACGGAGGCCTGGCGGTGTCATGCAGCACGGAGGCCTGGCGGTGTCATGCAGCACGGAGGCCTGGCGGTGTCAAGCACGGAGGCCTGGCGGTGTCATGCAGCACGGAGGCCTGGTGGTGTCATGCACGGAGGCCTGGCGGTGTCATGCAGCATGGAGGCCTGGCGGTGTCATGCAGCATGGAGGCCTGGCGGTGTCATGCAGCACGGAGGCCTGGCGGTGTCATGCAGCACGGAGGCCTGGCGGTGTCATGCAGCACGGAGGCCTGGCGGTGTCATGCAGCACGGAGGCCTGGCGGTGTCATGCAGCATGGAGGCCTGGCGGTGTCATGCACGGAGGCCTGGCGGTGTCATGCACGGAGGCCTGGCGGTGTCATGCACGGAGGCCTGGCGGTGTCATGCAGCACAGGGGCCTGGCGGTGTCATGCAGCACGGAGGCCTGGCGGTGTCATGCAGCACGGAGGCCTGGCGGTGTCATGCACAGAGGCCTGGCGGTGTCATGCAGCACAGGGGCCTGGCGGTGTCATGCAGCACGGAGGCCTGGCGGTGTCATGCAGCACGGAGGCCTGGCGGTGTCATGCAGCACGGAGGCCTGGCGGTGTCATGCAGCACGGAGGCCTGGTGGTGTCATGCAGCACGGAGGCCTGGCGGTGTCATGCACGGAGGCCTGGCGGTGTCATGCAGCACGGAGGCCTGGCGGTGTCATGCATGGAGGCCTGGCGGTGTCATGCAGCACGGAGGCCTGGCGGTGTCATGCAGCACGGAGGCCTGGTGGTGTCATGCAGCACGGAGGCCTGGCGGTGTCATGCAGCACGGAGGCCTGGCGGTGTCATGCAGCACAGAGGCCTGGCGGTGTCATGCAGCACAGAGGCCTGGCGGTGTCATGCAGTACGGAGGCCTGGCGGTGTCATGCAGCACGGAGGCCTGGCGGTGTCATGCACGGAAGCCTGGCGGTGTCATTCACGGAGGCCTGGCGGTGTCATGCAGCACGGAGGCCTGGCGGTGTCATGCATGGAGGCTTGGCGGTGTCATGCAGCACGGAGGCCTGGCGGTGTCATGCACGGAGGCCTGGCGGTGTAATGCAGCACGGAGGCCTGGCGGTGTCATGCACGGAGGCCTGGCGGTGTCATGCAGCACAGAGCCCTCTCGGTGTCATGCAGCACGAAGGCCTGGCGGTGTCATACATGGAGGCTCGGCGGTGTCATGCAGCACGGAGGCCTGGTGGTGTCATGCAGGGAGGCCTGGCGGTGTCATGTAGCACGGAGGCCTGGTGGTGTCATGTAGCACGGAGGCCTGGCGGTGTCATGCAGCACGGAGGCATGGCCGTGTCATGCAGCACGTAGGCCTGGCGGTGTCATGCACGGAGGCCTGGCGGTGTCATGCTGCACGGAGGCCTGGCGGTGTCATACACGGAGGCCTGGCGGTGTCATGCAGCACGGAGGCCTGGCGGTGTCATGCAGCACGGAGGCCTGGCGGTGTCATGCAGCACGGAGGCCTGGCGGTGTCATGCACGGAGGCCTGGCGGTGTCATGCAGCACGGAGGCCTTGCGGTGTCATGCAGCACGGAGGCATGACGGTGTCATGCAGCATGGAGGCCTGGCGGTGTCATGCAGCACTGAGGCCTGGCGGTGTCATGCATGGAGGCCTGGCGGTGTCATGCACGGAGGCCTGGCGGTGTCATGCACGGAGGCCTGGCGGTGTCATGCAGCACGGAGGCCTGGCGGTGTCATGCAGCATGGAGGCCTGGCGGTGTCATACACGGAGGCCTGGCGGTGTCATGCAGCGCGGAGGCCTGACGGTGTCATGCACGGAGGCCTGGCGGTGTCATGCAGCACAGAGGCCTGGCGGTGTCCTGCAGCACGGAGGCCTGGCGGTGTCATGCAGCACGGAGGCCTGGCGGTGTCATGCAGCACGGAGGCCTGGCGGTGTCATGCACGGAGGCATGGCGGTGTCATGCAGCAAGGAGGCCTGGCGGTGTCATGCAGCACGGAAGCCTGCCGGTGTCATGCAACACGGAGGCCTGGCGGTGTCATGCAGCACGGAGGCCTGGCGGTGTCATGCAGCACGGAGGCCTGGCGGTGTCATGCAGCACAGAGGCCTGGCAGTGTCATGCACGGAGGCCTGGCGGTGTCATGCAGCACGGAGGCCTGGCGGCGTCATGCACGGAGGCCTGGTGGTGTCATGCAGCACGGAGGCCTGGTGGTGTCATGCACGGAGGCCTGGCGGTGTCATGCAGCATGGAGGCCTGGCGGTATCATGCAGCACGGAGGCCTGGCGGTGTCATGCAGCACGGAGGACTGGCGGTGTCATGCAGCACGGAGGCCTGGCGGTGTCATGCAGCACGGAGGCCTGGCGGTGTCATGCAGCACGGAGGCCTGGCGGTGTCATGCAGCACGGAGGCCTGGCGGTGTCATGCAGCACAGAGGCCTGGCGGTGTCATGCAGCACAGAGGCCTGGCGGTGTCATGCAGCACGGAGGCCTGGCGGTGTCATGCAGCACGGAGGCCTGGCGGTGTCATGCAGCACGGAGGCCTGGCGGTGTCATGCACGGAGGCCTGGCGGTGTCATGCACGGAGGCCTGGCGGTGTCATGCACGGAGGCCTGGCGGTGTCATGCACGGAGGCCTGGCGGTGTCATGCACGGAGGCCTGGCGGTGTCATGCACGGAGGCCTGGCGGTGTCATGCAGCATGGAGGCCTGGCGGTGTCATGCAGCACGGAGGCCTGGCGGTGTCATGCAGCACGGAGGCCTGGCGGTGTCATGCAGCACGGAGGCCTGGCGGTGTCATGCACGGAGGCCTGGCGGTGTCATGCAGCACGGAGGCCTGGCGGTGTCATGCAGCACGGAGGCCTGGCGGTGTCATGCAGCACGGAGGCCTGGCGGTGTCATGCAGCACGGAGGCCTGGCTGTGTCATGCAGCACGGAGGCCTGGCGGTGTCATGCAGCACGGAGGCCTGGCGGTGTCATGCACGGAGGCCTGGCGGTGTCATGCAGCACGGAGGCCTGGCGGTGTCATGCAGCACGTAGGCCTGGCGGTGTCATGGACGGAGGCCTGTCAGTGTCATGCAGCACGGTGGCCTGGCTTGTCATGCAGCACAGAGGCCTGGCGGTGTCATGCAGCATGGAGGCCTGGCAGTGTCATGCAGCACGGAGGCCTGGCGGTGTCATGCAGCACGGAGGCCTGGCGGTGTCAAGCACGGAGGCCTGGCGGTGTCATGCAGCACGGAGGCCTGGCGGTGTCATGCACAGAGGCCTGGCGGTGTCATGCAGCACGGAGGCCTGGCGGTGTCATACAGCACGGAGGCCTGGCGGTGTCATGCAGCACGGAGGCCTGGTGGTGTCATGCAGCACGGAGGCCTGGCGGTGTCATGCAGCACGTAGGCCTGGCGGTGTCATGGACGGAGGCCTGTCAGTGTCATGCAGCACGGTGGCCTGGCGGTGTCATGCAGCACGGAGGCCTGGCGGTGTCATACAGCACGGAGGCCTGGCGGTGTCAAGCACGGAGGCCTGGCGGTGTCATGCAGCACGGAGGCCTGGTGGTGTCATGCACGGAGGCCTGGCGGTGTCATGCAGCATGGAGGCCTGGCGGTGTCATGCAGCACGGAGGCCTGGCGGTGTCATGCAGCACGGAGGCCTGGCGGTGTCATGCAGCACGGAGGCCTGGCGGTGTCATGAACGGAGGCCTGGCGGTGTCATGCAGCACGGAGGCCTGGCGGTGTCATGCAGCACGGAGGCCTGGCGGTGTCATGCAGCACGGAGGCCTGGCGGTGTCATGCAGCACGGAGGCCTGGCGGTGTCATGCAGCACGGAGGCCTGGCGGTGTCATGCAGCACGGAGGCCTGGCGGTGTCATGCAGCACGGAGGCCTGGCGGTGTCATGCACGGAGGCCTGGCGGTGTCATGCACGGAGGCCTGGCGGTGTCATGCACGGAGGCCTGGCGGTGTCATGCACGGAGGCCTGGCGGTGTCATGCACGGAGGCCTGGCGGTGTCATGCACGGAGGCCTGGCAGTGTCATGCAGCATGGAGGCCTGGCGGTGTCATGCAGCACGGAGGCCTGGCGGTGTCATGCAGCACGGAGGCCTGGCGGTGTCATGCAGCACGGAGGCCTGGCGGTGTCATGCACGGAGGCCTGGCAGTGTCATGCAGCACGGAGGCCTGGCGGTGTCATGCAGCACGGAGTCCTGGCGGTGTCATGCAGCACGGAGGCCTGGCGGTGTCATGCAGCACGGAGGCCTGGCAGTGTCATGCAGCACGGAGGCCTGGCGGTGTCATGCAGCACGGAGGCCTGGCGGTGTCATGCAGCACGGAGGCCTGGCGGTGTCATGCAGCACGTAGGCCTGGCGGTGTCATGGACGGAGGCCTGTCAGTGTCATGCAGCACGGAGGCCTGGCGGTGTCATGCAGCACGGAGGCCTGGCGGTGTCATGCAGCACGGAGGCCTGGCGGTGTCATGCACGGAGGCCTGGCGGTGTCATGCACGGAGGCCTGGCGGTGTCATGCAGCACAGAGGCCTGGCGGTGTCATGCAGCACAGAGGCCTGGCGGTGTCATGCAGCACGGAGGCCTGGCGGCGTCATGCAGCACGGAGGCCTGGCGGTGTCATGCAGCACGGAGGCCTGGCAGTGTCATGCACGGAGGCCTGGCGGTGTCATGCACGGAGGCCTGGTGGTGTCATGCAGCACGGAGGCCTGGCGGTGTCATGCACGGAGGCCTGGCGGTGTCATGCAGCACGGAGGCCTGGCGGTGTCATGCACGGAGGCCTGGCGGTGTCATGCAGCACGGAGGCCTGGCGGTGTCATGCAGCACGGAGGCCTGGTGGTGTCATGCAGCACGGAGGCCTGGCGGTGTCATGCAGCACGGAGGCCTGGCGGTGTCATGCAGCACGGAGGCCTGGCGGTGTCATGCAGCACAGAGGCCTGGCGGTGTCATGCAGTACGAAGGCCTGGCGGTGTCATGCAGCACGGAGGCCTGGCGGTGTCATGCACGGAGGCCTGGCGGTGTCATTCACGGAGGCCTGGCGGTGTCATGCAGCACGGAGGCCTGGCGGTGTCATGCACGGAGGCTTGGCGGTGTCATGCAGCACGGAGGCCTGGCGGTGTCATGCACGGAGGCCTGGCGGTGTAATGCAGCACGGAGGCCTGGCGGTGTCATGCACGGAGGCCTGGCGGTGTCATGCAGCACAGAGCCCTCTCGGTGTCATGCAGCACGGAGGCCTGGCGGTGTCATGCACGGAGGCCTGGCGGTGTCATGCAGCACGGAGGCCTGGCGGTGTCATGCAGCACGGAGGCCTGGCGGTGTCATGCAGCACGTAGGCCTGGCGGTGTCATGGACGGAGGCCTGTCAGTGTCATGCAGCACGGTGGCCTGGCTTGTCATGCAGCACAGAGGCCTGGCGGTGTCATGCAGCATGGAGGCCTGGCAGTGTCATGCAGCACGGAGGCCTGGCGGTGTCATGCAGCACGGAGGCCTGGCGGTGTCAAGCACGGAGGCCTGGCGGTGTCATGCAGCACGGAGGCCTGGCGGTGTCATGCACAGAGGCCTGGCGGTGTCATGCAGCACGGAGGCCTGGCGGTGTCATACAGCACGGAGGCCTGGCGGTGTCATGCAGCACGGAGGCCTGGTGGTGTCATGCAGCACGGAGGCCTGGCGGTGTCATGCAGCACGTAGGCCTGGCGGTGTCATGGACGGAGGCCTGTCAGTGTCATGCAGCACGGTGGCCTGGCGGTGTCATGCAGCACGGAGGCCTGGCGGTGTCATGCAGCACGGAGGCCTGGCGGTGTCATGCAGCACGGAGGCCTGGCGGTGTCAAGCACGGAGGCCTGGCGGTGTCATGCAGCACGGAGGCCTGGTGGTGTCATGCACGGAGGCCTGGCGGTGTCATGCAGCATGGAGGCCTGGCGGTGTCATGCAGCATGGAGGCCTGGCGGTGTCATGCAGCACGGAGGCCTGGCGGTGTCATGCAGCACGGAGGCCTGGCGGTGTCATGCAGCACGGAGGCCTGGCGGTGTCATGCAGCACGGAGGCCTGGCGGTGTCATGCAGCACGGAGGCCTGGCGGTGTCATGCACGGAGGCCTGGCGGTGTCATGCACGGAGGCCTGGCGGTGTCATGCACGGAGGCCTGGCGGTGTCATGCAGCACAGGGGCCTGGCGGTGTCATGCAGCACGGAGGCCTGGCGGTGTCATGCAGCACGGAGGCCTGGCGGTGTCATGCACAGAGGCCTGGCGGTGTCATGCAGCACAGGGGCCTGGCGGTGTCATGCAGCACGGAGGCCTGGCGGTGTCATGCAGCACGGAGGCCTGGCGGTGTCATGCAGCACGGAGGCCTGGCGGTGTCATGCAGCACGGAGGCCTGGTGGTGTCATGCAGCACGGAGGCCTGGCGGTGTCATGCACGGAGGCCTGGTGGTGTCATGCAGCACGGAGGCCTGGCGGTGTCATGCATGGAGGCCTGGCGGTGTCATGCAGCACGGAGGCCTGGCGGTGTCATGCAGCACGGAGGCCTGGTGGTGTCATGCAGCACGGAGGCCTGGCGGTGTCATGCAGCACGGAGGCCTGGCGGTGTCATGCAGCACGGAGGCCTGGCGGTGTCATGCAGCACAGAGGCCTGGCGGTGTCATGCAGCACAGAGGCCTGGCGGTGTCATGCAGTACGGAGGCCTGGCGGTGTCATGCAGCACGGAGGCCTGGCGGTGTCATGCACGGAGGCCTGGCGGTGTCATTCACGGAGGCCTGGCGGTGTCATGCAGCACGGAGGCCTGGCGGTGTCATGCACGGAGGCTTGGCGGTGTCATGCAGCACGGAGGCCTGGCGGTGTCATGCACGGAGGCCTGGCGGTGTAATGCAGCACGGAGGCCTGGCGGTGTCATGCACGGAGGCCTGGCGGTGTCATGCAGCACAGAGCCCTCTCTGTGTCATGCAGCACGAAGGCCTGGCGGTGTCATACATGGAGGCTCGGCGGTGTCATGCAGCACGGAGGCCTGGTGGTGTCATGCACGGAGGCCTGGCGGTGTCATGTAGCACGGAGGCCTGGTGGTGTCATGTAGCACGGAGGCCTGGCGGTGTCATGCAGCACGGAGGCATGGCCGTGTCATGCAGCACGTAGGCCTGGCGGTGTCATGCACGGAGGCCTGGCGGTGTCATGCTGCACGGAGGCCTGGCGGTGTCATGCACGGAGGCCTGGCGGTGTCATGCAGCACGGAGGCCTGGCGGTGTCATGCAGCACGGAGGCCTGGCGGTGTCATGCACGGAGGCCTGGCGGTGTCATGCAGCACAGAGGCCTGGCGGTGTCATGCACGGAGGCCTGGCGGTGTCATGCAGCACGGAGGCCTGGCGGTGTCATGCAGCACAGAGGCCTGGCGGTGTCATGCAGCATGGAGGCCTGGCGGTGTAATGCAGCATGGAGGCCTGGCGTTGTCATGCAGCACGGAGGCCTGGCGGTGTCATGCAGCACGGAGGCCTGGCGGTGTCATGCAGCACGGAGGCCTGGCGGTGTCATGCACGGAGGCCTGGCGGTGTCATGCAGCACGGAGGCCTTGCGGTGTCATGCAGCACGGAGGCATGACGGTGTCATGCAGCATGGAGGCCTGGCGGTGTCATGCAGCACTGAGGCCTGGCGGTGTCATGCATGGAGGCCTGGCGGTGTCATGCACGGAGGCCTGGCGGTGTCATGCACGGAGGCCTGGCGGTGTCATGCAGCACGGAGGCCTGGCGGTGTCATGCAGCATGGAGGCCTGGCGGTGTCATACACGGAGGCCTGGCGGTGTCATGCAGCGCGGAGGCCTGACGGTGTCATGCACGGAGGCCTGGCGGTGTCATGCAGCACAGAGGCCTGGCGGTGTCCTGCAGCACGGAGGCCTGGCGGTGTCATGCAGCACGGAGGCCTGGCGG
Source organism: Lissotriton vulgaris (assembly GCF_964263255.1). Lineage (NCBI taxonomy): Eukaryota > Metazoa > Chordata > Amphibia > Caudata > Salamandridae > Lissotriton > Lissotriton vulgaris. The sequence goes on along the minus strand of NW_028254400.1, from coordinate 251,972 downwards.
TGTCATGCAGCACGGAGGCCTGGCGGTGTCATGCACGGAGGCATGGCGGTGTCATGCAGCAAGGAGGCCTGGCGGTGTCATGCAGCACGGAAGCCTGCCGGTGTCATGCAACACGGAGGCCTGGCGGTGTCATGCAGCACGGAGGCCTGGCGGTGTCATGCAGCACGGAGGCCTGGCGGTGTCATGCAGCACAGAGGCCTGGCAGTGTCATGCACGGAGGCCTGGCGGTGTCATGCAGCACGGAGGCCTGGCGGCGTCATGCACGGAGGCCTGGTGGTGTCATGCAGCACGGAGGCCTGGTGGTGTCATGCACGGAGGCCTGGTGGTGTCATGCAGCATGGAGGCCTGGCGGTATCATGCAGCACGGAGGCCTGGCGGTATCATGCAGCACGGAGGCCTGGCGGTGTCATGCAGCACGGAGGACTGGCGGTGTCATGCAGCACGGAGGCCTGGCGGTGTCATGCAGCACGGAGGCCTGGCGGTGTCATGCAGCACGGAGGCCTGGCGGTGTCATGCAGCACGGAGGCCTGGCGGTGTCATGCAGCACAGAGGCCTGGCGGTGTCATGCAGCACAGAGGCCTGGCGGTGTCATGCAGCACGGAGGCCTGGCGGTGTCATGCAGCACGGAGGCCTGGCGGTGTCATGCAGCACGGAGGCCTGGCGGTGTCATGCAGCACGGAGGCCTGGCGGTGTCATGCACGGAGGCCTGGCGGTGTCATGCACGGAGGCCTGGCGGTGTCATGCACGGAGGCCTGGCGGTGTCATGCACGGAGGCCTGGCGGTGTCATGCAGCATGGAGGCCTGGCGGTGTCATGCAGCACGGAGGCCTGGCGGTGTCATGCAGCACGGAGGCCTGGCGGTGTCATGCAGCACGGAGGCCTGGCGGTGTCATGCACGGAGGCCTGGCGGTGTCATGCAGCACGGAGGCCTGGCGGTGTCATGCAGCACGGAGGCCTGGCGGTGTCATGCAGCACGGAGGCCTGGCGGTGTCATGCAGCACGGAGGCCTGGCTGTGTCATGCAGCACGGAGGCCTGGCTGTGTCATGCAGCACGGAGGCCTGGCGGTGTCATGCAGCACGGAGGCCTGGCGGTGTCATGCACGGAGGCCTGGCGGTGTCATGCAGCACGGAGGCCTGGCGGTGTCATGCAGCACGTAGGCCTGGCGGTGTCATGGACGGAGGCCTGTCAGTGTCATGCAGCACGGTGGCCTGGCTTGTCATGCAGCACAGAGGCCTGGCGGTGTCATGCAGCATGGAGGCCTGGCAGTGTCATGCAGCACGGAGGCCTGGCGGTGTCATGCAGCACGGAGGCCTGGCGGTGTCAAGCACGGAGGCCTGGCGGTGTCATGCAGCACGGAGGCCTGGCGGTGTCATGCACAGAGGCCTGGCGGTGTCATGCAGCACGGAGGCCTGGCGGTGTCATACAGCACGGAGGCCTGGCGGTGTCATGCAGCACGGAGGCCTGGTGGTGTCATGCAGCACGGAGGCCTGGCGGTGTCATGCAGCACGTAGGCCTGGCGGTGTCATGGACGGAGGCCTGTCAGTGTCATGCAGCACGGTGGCCTGGCGGTGTCATGCAGCACGGAGGCCTGGCGGTGTCATGCAGCACGGAGGCCTGGCGGTGTCAAGCACGGAGGCCTGGCGGTGTCATGCAGCACGGAGGCCTGGTGGTGTCATGCACGGAGGCCTGGCGGTGTCATGCAGCATGGAGGCCTGGCGGTGTCATGCAGCACGGAGGCCTGGCGGTGTCATGCAGCACGGAGGCCTGGCGGTGTCATGCAGCACGGAGGCCTGGCGGTGTCATGAACGGAGGCCTGGCGGTGTCATGCAGCACGGAGGCCTGGCGGTGTCATGCAGCATGGAGGCCTGGCGGTGTCATGCAGCACGGAGGCCTGGCGGTGTCATGCAGCACGGAGGCCTGGCGGTGTCATGCAGCACGGAGGCCTGGCGGTGTCATGCAGCACGGAGGCCTGGCGGTGTCATGCAGCACGGAGGCCTGGCGGTGTCATGCAGCACGGAGGCCTGGCGGTGTCATGCACGGAGGCCTGGCGGTGTCATGCACGGAGGCCTGGCGGTGTCATGCACGGAGGCCTGGCGGTGTCATGCACGGAGGCCTGGCGGTGTCATGCACGGAGGCCTGGCAGTGTCATGCAGCATGGAGGCCTGGCGGTGTCATGCAGCACGGAGGCCTGGCGGTGTCATGCAGCACGGAGGCCTGGCGGTGTCATGCAGCACGGAGGCCTGGCGGTGTCATGCACGGAGGCCTGGCAGTGTCATGCAGCACGGAGGCCTGGCGGTGTCATGCAGCACGGAGTCCTGGCGGTGTCATGCAGCACGGAGGCCTGGCGGTGTCATGCAGCACGGAGGCCTGGCAGTGTCATGCAGCACGGAGGCCTGGCGGTGTCATGCAGCACGGAGGCCTGGCGGTGTCATGCAGCACGGAGGCCTGGCGGTGTCATGCAGCACGTAGGCCTGGCGGTGTCATGGACGGAGGCCTGTCAGTGTCATGCAGCACGGAGGCCTGGCGGTGTCATGCAGCACGGAGGCCTGGCGGTGTCATGCAGCACGGAGGCCTGGCGGTGTCATGCACGGAGGCCTGGCGGTGTCATGCACGGAGGCCTGGCGGTGTCATGCAGCACAGAGGCCTGGCGGTGTCATGCAGCACAGAGGCCTGGCGGTGTCATGCAGCACGGAGGCCTGGCGGCGTCATGCAGCACGGAGGCCTGGCGGTGTCATGCAGCACGGAGGCCTGGCAGTGTCATGCACGGAGGCCTGGCGGTGTCATGCACGGAGGCCTGGTGGTGTCATGCAGCACGGAGGCCTGGCGGTGTCATGCACGGAGGCCTGGCGGTGTCATGCAGCACGGAGGCCTGGCGGTGTCACGCACGGAGGCCTGGCGGTGTCATGCAGCACGGAGGCCTGGCGGTGTCATGCAGCACGGAGGCCTGGTGGTGTCATGCAGCACGGAGGCCTGGCGGTGTCATGCAGCACGGAGGCCTGGCGGTGTCATGCAGCACGGAGGCCTGGCGGTGTCATGCAGCACAGAGGCCTGGCGGTGTCATGCAGTACGGAGGCCTGGCGGTGTCATGCAGCACGGAGGCCTGGCGGTGTCATGCACGGAGGCCTGGCGGTGTCATTCACGGAGGCCTGGCGGTGTCATGCAGCACGGAGGCCTGGCGGTGTCATGCACGGAGGCTTGGCGGTGTCATGCAGCACGGAGGCCTGGCGGTGTCATGCAGCACGGAGGCCTGGCGGCGTCATGCAGCACGGAGGCCTGGCGGTGTCATGCAGCACGGAGGCCTGGCGGTGTCATGCACGGAGGCCTGGCGGTGTCATGCAGCACAGAGCCCTCTCGGTGTCATGCAGCACGAAGGCCTGGCGGTGTCATACATGGAGGCTCGGCGGTGTCATGCAGCACGGAGGCCTGGTGGTGTCATGCACGGAGGCCTGGCGGTGTCATGTAGCACGGAGGCCTGGTGGTGTCATGTAGCACGGAGGCCTGGCGGTGTCATGCAGCACGGAGGCATGGCCGTGTCATGCAGCACGGAGGCCTGGCGGTGTCATGCACGGAGGCCTGGCGGTGTCATGCTGCACAGAGGCCTGGCGGTGTCATGCACGGAGGCCTGGCGGTGTCATGCAGCACGGAGGCCTGGCGGTGTCATGCAGCACGGAGGCCTGGCGGTGTCATGCACGGAGGCCTGGCGGTGTCATGCAGCACAGAGGCCTGGCGGTGTCATGCACGGAGGCCTGGCGGTGTCATGCAGCACGGAGGCCTGGCGGTGTCATGCAGCACAGAGGCCTGGCGGTGTCATGCAGCACGGAGGCCTGGCGGTGTAATGCAGCACGGAGGCCTGGCGGTGTCATGCAGCACGGAGGCCTGGCGGTGTCATGCAGCACGGAGGCCTGGCGGTGTCATGCAGCACGGAGGCCTGGCTTTGTCATGCACGGAGGCCTGGCGGTGTCATGCAGCACGGAGGCCTTGCGGTGTCATGCAGCACGGAGGCATGACGGTGTCATGCAGCATGGAGGCCTGGCGGTGTCATGCAGCACTGAGGCCTGGCGGTGTCATGCATGGAGGCCTGGCGGTGTCATGCACGGAGGCCTGGCGGTGTCATGCACGGAGGCCTGGCGGTGTCATGCAGCACGGAGGCCTGGCGGTGTCATGCAGCATGGAGGCCTGGCGGTGTCATACACGGAGGCCTGGCGGTGTCATGCAGCACGGAGGCCTGGCGGTGTCATGCAGCATGGAGGCCTGGCGGTGTCATGCAGCACGGAGGCCTGGCGGTGTCATGCACGGAGGCCTGGCAGTGTCATGCAGCACGGAGGCCTGGCGGTGTCATGCAGCACGGAGGCCTGGCGGTGTCATGCAGCACGGAGGCCTGGCGGTGTCATGCAGCACGGAGGCCTGGCGGTGTCATGCAGCACGGAGGCCTGGCGGTGTCATGCAGCACGGAGGCCTGGCGGTGTCATGCAGCACGGAGGCCTGGTGGTGTCATGCAGCACGGAGGCCTGGCGGTGTCATGCAGCACGGAGGCCTGGCGTTGTCATGCACGGAGGCCTGGCGGTGTCATGCACGGAGGCCTGGCGGTGTCATGCAGCACGGAGGCCTGGCGGTGTCATGCACGGAGGCTTGGCGGTGTCATGCAGCACGGAGGCCTGGCGGTGTCATGCACGGAGACCTGGCGGTGTCATGCAGCACGGAGGCCTGGCGGTGTCATGCACGGAGGCCTGGCGGTGTCATGCAGCACGGAGGCCTGGCGGTGTCATGCAGCACGGAGGCCTGGCGGTGTCATGCACAGAGGCCTGGCGGTGTCATGCAGCACGGAGGCCTGGCGGTGTCATACAGCACGGAGGCCTGGCGGTGTCATGCAGCACGGAGTCCTGGCGGTGTCATGCAGCACGGAGGCCTGGCGGTGTCATGCAGCACGGAGGCCTGGCGGTGTCATGCAGCACGGAGGCCTGGCGGTGTCATGCAGCACGGAGGCCTGTGTGGAAAACGAGCCCATAATTCTATCGATGCCCAGGCCGCTGGCGCAAACCGCCTCTTAGTTCCCATGTTGAATAATTACCAAATAAAGAGACGGGCGCTGGAAGCAGGAATCAAGAACAGAGTTTAATTCTCATGAGGAGAGCCAGTCATTTCGGACACGAAACACAGTGTCTTTCGGGAGGTGCTCTAACAAGTGAGCTGAGACTCTGGCTTTTATATCTTACAGAACACTTGAGAATACAATCAGGACAGTATGACGCAAAGAAAAAGACATCCCTATAATCCTAGTGTCAATCCTTCCCCACATGTGTTCACAATAGGGACCCTTGACCTGCTGATAAGAGGGGAGGGGTCATGACGCAGTTGAGTGTTCTGCCGAGTCTTAGGATGTGTGCGCCTGATCATATCACAGGGGGTGGGGAGGCCTTGGATCAATAGAGGGTCCTTTGAAGGAGAGGGACCTTATACAATAAGGGGGCAGTAAATGGTATCTTCCGGCTTAGGCGATGGCCTCGGACCTGTGTGGTCAGCCGGGCTCGGGGGAAGGGGTCATCAAAAGGAGTGGTATTCATGCCGCGTGGACAATCGAGCGCTGAAGGAAGGCTTGTCAACAGAGGGGCATTCATGGAAGGGAAGGAGGTGTTGGTCAGGCACGGCCGTGACTACCAAGGACAGGGTCTTGCAGAAGAAGAAGGTTTATGACTTGCCCATGTGAGGAGAGGGAGGGGGTCAGGGTGCGCGCAGGGTCAGAGTCGCACAGAGAGAGAGAGAGAGATCCTATGATCTGTACATGGGAGAACAGGGGCAGTCAGATGCAGCTGGGGGGCTATGTCAGCTGAGGCGAAGGATGCTTCTTTGAGAGGGAAATGGGGAATGCCTGGGTCAAGCAGGAGGGTTGCCTTTCACGTCAGGGTCGCGCAAAGGGAAAGGGTTTCATGGTCTATACATGAGAGAGGGGGTGCAAGATACGCGCAGGAGGGAAGCCGGGGATTCCAATGGGTAAAAAGGCCATGGTGCCCAGAATGGCTGTGCATATGCATATAGGTATGGGCTCCCACTGGCGGAGTGATACGGTCAATAGTCTATGGCATTCATGGTGTTCACAGGGAGAGGAGTGAGAGAAAAAGGGAAATGAATGCTGTCTATGTACATCAATTTTTTTTAACTTTCACAGTCGCCCCTTTTTACATAACAGCAGTCATTTTTGCAATCGATGGGTTTACAGATAGACAGGCATTGCTAATGAATTAGCATTTTGTCGATACTAACATTTGACGTACAATCATAGACAGTCGAGGTGATAGGCAGAATGCAGCACATAGGAAATTACATTTCGTGGTGTTCCTGACAATTAAACGCACTACATAGCATAAATCTGTCTGACTTAAAAATGTGACCAATGAACAGTTTTGACCAGGTAGTTGAGAGCGGAATTCAGTTCAATACACAAGATTTCTTCGTCACAGTGTCTTTTTATCAGCGAGCCATCACTGGTAGGCTCTAATCCGGGTACTTTCGTTGGCGCTGTTGAGCACCGGCGGTGGAGCTATAGGTCCAGCTCGGTTCTATCCTTACGTGTTGCAGGGTGCGGTCAGTCCTCTGCTGTTAGACCACAGTCCTGTTCCCTGAACAATCCGTTTGGCGGCGCCTTATGCTCGGCACCTATAGTTCTGTAGCAACACCCTATTCCCATATGAATGCAGTTCTTTCCTTTGGCAAAAAGTCACGTGGGAAAGAGGGTGAATGTGGTTCAAATAGTCGATAGGAGAGAGAGTGGAGTTGGGTCAGAGTTCCTGGGACACACAAAAGGGACCAAGGGAGCAAAGGATAACAAGCAGGCAGGCCCATCAGTCGGGCCCAAAGAAGGCGGACGGAGACTCCAGGCACACGTGGGTTAGCAGTCGGAGGGCTTCAAGGCGGCCCGTCATTTTTCATTTTCCACGTTGAATTTGCGGTCTCGTCCCGTATCTTGTTGCTCTGCAGCTCCACCTCTGGTCGATGTCATACGTGTCCCAAGATCTGCAGTCAGGCTGTACGTCACATCTGACCCATCTCCTTCGGTGATCGTGAATCTTTGAATAGGTACAAGACAACGTTTTAGAGAAATGGCAGAAGAAGATATCTACGCATATGAATTCCTCCCTCAATTCTACGCATTTGAGAGTTTATGCTCATCGGTCACAGTCAGAGGTCCATTACCAAGCAGTGCATGTGTCAGCATTCCTACTGAGTTTATGGCAGGTTTATTCATCGTCCCATTTAGAATTCAAGTGAGGACAAAATAATATTTCCATCAACTGTGCGTTACATCATATTCAACATTTGCGGAGCATTTCCCTTCAGGACTGGCTAACCTTTTCACACAGGGCAGGGGCGCTATCGTCAAGAGTCGGGCAAAACAAGTGTTTCTCGGGGGTCAACAGCTATTCATGGTCATCATGTTTATACCCGGGACAGCAGCTGGGGTCTATCAAATGGGGAGGGTATACTTCGGGCGCTCGCGCTTGGGTGCGAAGGGGTGGGACAATCTGGGCATTGGGGGTCAATCTAGACGTTGGCGTTCGTCTCTGATGAACGGAAAGATAAGGTGCCATTGACATACAGTTCCCCTATGAATGGCCAGATTTGGGGAACCTTAGTCGTCTTACCTGTCCTTTCCTTCTTAGCCAATTCAAGTTCATAATTTTGCAGAAAGGAGAGGCAGTAATATGGCGAGATACAATCATTTTAGTTTCGGTCAATTTTGCTGAACACCTTCGCGTTCAATAAGTATCAAATCAGGCTGGTGCCGGTGGGGCACAATTTTACCAAAAAGAGGGAGAGGAAATAGGGAGACTCTCATAGAGAGTGAGAGTCGTCCGCAATCTAAACGAGCCATTCGGTACACGTATGACATGTAGAGGGAGAGAGAGAGAGAGAGAGAGATAAGGGGGTGGCGAGAGAGAGAGAGACGTGTACGAAAATAGGTCATTTAGTGCGCTTACAACACAGAACAGCAAAGGTCAGGTAACACGCAAATACAGACAGAGGGGAGACATAAATCCGTACATTACACACACACAAACTCAGACAGGGAAAACGGCACATGCATTACACATATACAAGACATTCACGACAAGACAGGAAACAGTTGTTAGCCTACAAGATCTGTTTTATATATATATCCTACGTATCTTTACTATCCTATTTATCTACGTGCTTAGCTCTTCCTACCCTTCCCCCCTTTCCCTTCTCGCTTGTCACGCCTGCGAGCGTTCCCAATTACCAATACTCACACCTCGGTTGGTCGATCAGAAATTAACCTGGTCGTGCTAGTTACCCATGGTTGGATCTTAAACCATTTTCCAGTTCCCTCCTTTGGTGGGAAGTTCTCCAGGCTGAGGCAACGGCAAGTATTGATCGGGAGAACAGTCGGACAGCTTGACTACATCTATAAGAGTGAGAAAAAGGGGGGCAGTGCATTTTGAACACCAGCAACATTTCTAACTTCCCAGACGGGTGGTGCCGTGATAACCCTTACCCGTATATTTTTCTTTGTCCTTTCCCTACCTAGTCAAAACGTCCAGTTACATTATTTAACGCGTCGCTTCTAGTCAATTTTTCGTCATTCAGTACCTGTCCAGTTTCTATGTCAGTCCATCCTCCCAGTTGCTATGTTCTAAGGAGGAGCAGTCATGTTTAAGTCTACGTCTTTTAAAAACTTTTATTTGTCATAAGGACCATGCTCATATTCCCTTCTTCCCCTTCTCATTGGCGGTTCGGCCATCGTCCTTCCATACATCAGCCAAGGTTCCGACGTGACCTGCAGAAGGGAGGAGAAAGAAGGGGTGGGGGGGGCAATATTCAAACCTCATCAGCATGCAGTAATCCGGAAATGTTTTTACCTACCACATACTCGACCTATCTCCACGTAGTGCATTTTCCTACCATCACGGCGTTTACGCCCAGATGGACCAGTGATGTCAGACAGATAATCATTGACGATCTGCGTACCTACATAAGTTACTTGGTCGTAACCCCTTTTGATCGGATACAAGGGTGGCGGTCAGGTGGCATTTCTGTGGTGTCGTTTTAGGGCTTCTAAAGCACTTTTTCCGGCTGCCTGTGACACATAGTGTGGCTGCTAAATATCGGGTCCTTTTTAACCTTTAATCTTCATCATACTTTCTCGTTGCTCAAAGTAGTAATACATTCAAAACTCATTAATGCAACCGCTACAACTATGCCTTCGTTTTCAAAATACTTTTAATAAAAAAGTGTGGATGTATAAATACAGGCCTACAACCCAGTGGACTGGCCACGGAGCAGATAGGAACCGTACATAGGAAGAACAAAGCTGGTGGCAGTTCATTGCATAAAGTGCGGCAGTGCAATAAAATCGTATTAAATTCCCCTACAGAGCAAACATGATGCATGTCAGTAATTCATCATTAATAAATTCATAAATTCATTATCCAATGTTCACTCATTACCTAAATTACACCAATTCATTTTCCAACTCATAATCAGTACCCACCCTAAGTCAATTCATTGTCCAAGCACATACTCAATATCCTTCATATCTACTTTCATTATCCAAAACGTTATATATATCTCGGGGCAAAAAGCTTGCGCAATCAGGGTGCAACAAAGTTTATTCAAAACGTCTCATTTTGTGTCGGCGCCATTTTGGGTGGGGTCAGGCGAGTTCCAGCACAGTCAGAATGTCTCTAGTCTCGCATGGTTGGCCCAGAACCTTCCGTTGGCAGTTCAAAAAGTTCTGTGCTATGTGGTTAACAGTCTAACAACATGGACCATGAGTCAAAGAGTGGGGAGGGCGGCAACAATTTTCCTACCGGGTCATTCTGGTGTTCCTCCGGAACTGAACAAGTCTGTGCCGTGGCTGCATTTTAGCCATTTCCAATCCGAGGCTGGCGCCGGCAGGAGTGTCGATGTCGTGGTTCCCAGTGAAGGGGGGTCGGGGGCCCCCATGCAGGGGGGTCGGGGGCCCCCCGGCTCTTATAGAATCTTCAAGGTCGAGGAGAGACGATATGGAGCGTGTGCCCGCCCCGGGCAAAAGACCGCTTTTTGATGTTGACCCTCTTTAAGCAAAGAGTGTTGGGGTGTCGCTGGAAGCCTCCACCTGGAGGGAGGTGGGGGAGGCTCGTTTGCGCCGCCTCCCCCTTCCAGCGACCCCGCGCCGTTCCTCGGCTCCGCCGTTTCGATATTGGCCGTGCCGGCTATTGAAGATGGGGGGGGTGGTCGGCGGCTGAGGCAAGACAGCCCCCCCCCTCCTTTCTCTTGACATGTGGCGGGACTACCTGGAACTGTCCAGAGGTGGACACGTGGCGGGACTGCTTGTCACTATGCAGGCGATGGCATGTGGCGGGACTACTTGCAACTATCAGGCGTTGGGTGTAGTTGCGGCCATTATAGCACAAAGAAATGCCGTCATCCTCGCCTTGGCTTCGGCCTTCGACGAAAGCCGGATCGGGTGAGAGAGAGGGGTGGTCGGTGGCCGAGGCAAGACAGCCCCCTCTCTCCCCACGGCCTGCAGGGCGGCAGAAGAGAAAAGATGGAGAGGTCCTTGTCATCCTTTGGACCGCCTGCCCAACATCACCTCCTACCGACCGTGGCCAGGCGAGCCCCTCGTGCCTCGAGGCCTCGCCTTCCGGATGGGCGTAACCGCGGACCTGTTGCACTTCGGGAGCTTCCGGAATGGGGGTAGGTACCTATTGAATTGTTTCTATTTCATGTGACCGTTATTTGGGCGTGGCGGGCAATGAGGCAGACATGTTGGGGGCAGGAACAGGCAGTGAAGCCTAGCTACCTCGTGGCTATTTTTGCTGTCAAACCTTTTCGCCATTTTACATTTCTTATTACGAACTATTTCTAATGTTTCTTATTTTTGGTGAAGTCAAAAGCTCATCAGGGGGTTACTGACTTAGCCTGATTTCTTTTTATTTTCTTTCTTTTCCTTAGCGTGTTTCGAGCTAAAGTCTTCTGTTAGTAGGGAACGGTGATCACTTCATATTTTTATGTGTCCTTTTCACTAGGGGGTACTTCTGGACGGACCAGACGAGTTCCCTCCAATAAATGGTCCGGGGTGGAACGAGATTATCGATCAAAAAGGGGAACATATATTCCTTCATTAGGGTGTCATCCTGGACAGACCGAGCGATGTACTTCCACTTACTAGGGTAGCCTCCTGGACGGACCAGTCGGTCTATTTCTACTAAATGGCCCATGAGTAGAGAGCATATGTCCTCCATAAGGGTAGTCTCCTGGGCGGACCATGCGAGCTACCCCCCAATAACCAACCAGTGGGGAGTGGGTAGGACTGACGAATTCACAAAGGGGCATAACCTACCCTTTTCTACTTGCAAAGACTAGACAGAATATTTCTATTTCACGTTGTTTGCAAATAGAAAATACCTCAAACGAAACAATTCCTGGGACAACAATGTCCAGGCAACCAACCAATCAATGGGGAGAAAAACAGGCATGACGGATTACAACGGGGACAAATGTCTGCATTACCTGCCCTTCGCTATCCATAAAGGGAACAGAATATTCCTATTCGTCTCTGTTTGTGGACAGGGAAGATCTCAAAGAGCAACAATCGATTATTAATCGATTTCAAACAATCAGTGGGGAGAAAAGTAGGCATGACGGATTACAACGGGGACAAAAGTCTGCATTACCTACCCTTCTCTATCTGCAAAGAGGGACGACGTTCCTATTCGCCGCTGTTTGCAAACAGAGAATGTCTCGTTCTCCAGAAGAGAACCAATATGTCAAGTAGCCTTCAAAGCTAAATGAACCAATACCAACCAATACAATATCAGTATACAAATACCGATTTCAATACAATCAATCAATCAATCAGGTGGATAGAACCACCCTACCAATCAGGCGTAAAAACACCCTACTTAATCTTACCCGGACCGGACCATACGGACAGTTCTTCGTCTTCCTCCTCCAGCGCCTGATTGTTCTCTTACTCCATGTAACATTCCTGTGGGATTCCAGTCAGGACAATAGGTCACTCAAGAGAGGTCCTTTCAGAATTGGTGAAGTTCTTTTGATCGGCAGCCGGGCTAGGGCCCTCTCAAGGCAGGTATACTCCGATCATTTTAGACGTTCACTTCTTCGTCTGGATCTCTCTTACCGAACCCTATGTCACTGATGGGCCCCGCGTTGGGACGCCAATTGTGGAAAACGAGCCCATAATTCTATCGATGCCCAGGCCGCTGGCGCAAACCGCCTCTTAGTTCCCATGTTGAATAATTACCAAATAAAGAGACGGGCGCTGGAAGCAGGAATCAAGAACAGAGTTTAATTCTCATGAGGAGAGCCAGTCATTTCGGACACGAAACACAGTGTCTTTCGGGAGGTGCTCTAACAAGTGAGCTGAGACTCTGGCTTTTATATCTTACAGAACACTTGAGAATACAATCAGGACAGTATGACGCAAAGAAAAAGACATCCCTATAATCCTAGTGTCAATCCTTCCCCACATGTGTTCACAATAGGGACCCTTGACCTGCTGATAAGAGGGGAGGGGTCATGACGCAGTTGAGTGTTCTGCCGAGTCTTAGGATGTGTGCGCCTGATCATATCACAGGGGGTGGGGAGGCCTTGGATCAATAGAGGGTCCTTTGAAGGAGAGGGACCTTATACAATAAGGGGGCAGTAAATGGTATCTTCCGGCTTAGGCGATGGCCTCGGACCTGTGTGGTCAGCCGGGCTCGGGGGAAGGGGTCATCAAAAGGAGTGGTATTCATGCCGCGTGGACAATCGAGCGCTGAAGGAAGGCTTGTCAACAGAGGGGCATTCATGGAAGGGAAGGAGGTGTTGGTCAGGCGCGGCCGTGACTCCCAAGGACAGGGTCTTGCAGAAGAAGAAGGTTTATGACTTGCCCATGTGAGGAGAGGGAGGGGGTAGGGTGCGCGCAGGGTCAGAGTCGCACAGAGAGAGAGAGAGAGATCCTATGATCTGTACATTAGAGAACAGGGGCAGTCAGATGCAGCTGGGGGGCTATGTCAGCTGAGGCGAAGGATGCTTCTTTGAGAGGGAAATGGGGAATGCCTGGGTCAAGCAGGAGGGTTGCCTTTCACGTCAGGGTCGCGCAAAGGGAAAGGGTTTCATGGTCTATACATGAGAGAGGGGGTGCAAGATACGCGCAGGAGGGAAGCCGGGGATTCCAATGGGTAAAAAGGCCATGGTGCCCAGAATGGCTGTGCATATGCATATAGGTATGGGCTCCCACTGGCGGAGTGATACGGTCAATAGTCTATGGCATTCATGGTGTTCACAGGGAGAGGAGTGAGAGAAAAAGGGAAATGAATGCTGTCTATGTACATCAATTTTTTTTAACTTTCACACCTGGCGGTGTCATGCAGCACGTAGGCCTGGCGGTGTCATGCACGGAGGCCTGGCGGTGTCATGCAGCACGGAGGCCTGGCGGTGTCATGCACGGAGGCCTGGTGGTGTCATGCAGCACGGAGGCCTGGCGGTGTCATGCACGGAGGCCTGGCGGTGTCATGCAGCACGGAGGCCTGGCCGTGTCATGCAGCACGGAGGCCTGGCGGTGTCATGCACGAAGGCCTGGCGGTGTCATGCAGCACGGAGGCCTGGCGGTGTCATGCACGGAGGCCTGGCGGTGTCATGCAGCACGGAGGCCTGGCGGTGTCATGCAGCACGGAGGCCTGGCGGTGTCATGCAGCACGGAGGCCTGGCGGTGTCATGCAGCACGGAGGCCTGGCGGTGTCATGCAGCACAGAGGCCTGGCGGTGTCATGCAGCACGGAGGCCTGGCGGTGTCATGCATGGAGGCCTGGCGGTGTCATGCAGCACGGAGGCCTGGCGGTGTCATGCACGGATGCCTGGTGGTGTCATGCAGCACGGAGGCCTGGCGGTGTCATGCACGGAGGCCTGGCGGTGTCGTGCAGCACGGAGGCCTGGCGGTATCATGCAGCACGGAGGCCTGGCGGTGTCATGCAGCATGGAGGCCTGGCGGTGTAATGCAGCACGGAGGCCTGGCGGTGTCATGCAGCACGGAGGCCTGGCGGTGTCATGCAGCACGGAGGCCTGGCGGTGTCATGCAGCACGGAGGCCTGGTGTCATGCAGCACGGAGGCCTGGTGGTGTCATGCAGCACGGAGGCCTGGTGGTGTCATGCAGCACGGAGGCCTGGCGGTGTCAAGCACGGAGGCCTGGCAGTGTCATGCAGCACGGAGGCCTGGCGGTGTCATGCAGCACGGAGGCCTGGCGGTGTCATGCAGCACGGAGGCCTGGCGGTGTCATGCAGCACGGAGGCCTGGCGGTGTCATGCAGCACGGAGGCCTGGCGGTGTCATGCACGGAGGCCTGGCGGTGTCATGCACGGAGCTATCTAGGGGTGTTCTAGATTTTGGGAGTGGGTTTAGGGGGCTGAAAGCACTGCTGGGAAGGTCTAATTTTGTCTCAAAATAGCAGTTTGGGCGTAGGCTGAGGGGAAAGGGGAATTAGGCCCTGTTTCTGAGGTGCATTTTTGCTTTTGGCTTACATTGGCGGCCTGCAAGGTAGCTGTATTGCGTGTTTTTAGGAAGCTATTTGGGGGTGTTCTAGATTGTTGGGAGTGGGTTTAGGGGCCTGGGAGCACTGCTGGGAAGGTCTAATTGTGTGTCAAAATAGCAGTTTGGTCGTAGGTTGAGGGAAAAGGGGAATTAGGGCCTGTTTCTGAGGTGCTTTTTTGCCTTTAGCTTACATTGGCGGCCTGCAAGGTAGCTGTATTGCGTGTTTTTGGGAAGCTATTTGGGGGTGTTCTAGATTGTTGGGAGTTGGTTTAGGGGTCTGGGAGCACTGCTGGGAAGGTCTAATTTTGTGTCAAAATAGCAGTTTGGTCGTAGGTTGAGGGGAGAGGGGAATTAGCCCCTGTTTCTGAGGTGCATTCTTGTCATTGGCTTACATTGGTGGCGTGCAAGGTAGCTGTGTTGCGTGTTTTTGGGAAGCTATTTAGGGGTGTTCTAGATTTCTGGGAGTGGGTTTAGGGGTCTGGGGGTACTGCTGGGAAGGTCTAATTGTGTGTCAAAATAGCAATTTGGGCGTAAGTTGAGGGAAAGGGGAATTAGGCCCTGTTTCTGAGGTGCATTTTTGCCATTGGCTTACATTGGCGGCCTGCAAGGTAGCTGTATTGCGTGTTTTTGAGAAGCTATTTGGGGGAGTTCTAGATTGTTGGGAGTGGGTTTAGGGGTCTGGGAGCACTGCTGGGAAGGTCTAATGTTGTGCCTAAATAGCAGTTTGGGCGTAGGTTGAGGGGAAAGGGGAATTAGACCCTGTTTCTGAGGTGCATTTTGACCATTGGCTTACATTGTCGGCCTGCAAGGCAGCTGTATTGCGTGTTTTGGCAAGCTGTTTGGGAGTGTTCTAGATTTTTTGAGTGGGTTTAGGGGTCTGGGAGTACTGCTGGGAAGGTCTAATCTTGTCTCAAAATAGCAGTTTGATTCAAGGTTGAGGGGAAAGTGGAATTAGGCCCTGTTTCTGAGGTGCATTTTTGCCTTTGGCTTACATTGGCGGCCTGCAAGGTAGCTGCATTGCATGTTTTTGGGAAGCTATTTGTGGGTGTTCTAGATTTCTGGGAGAGGGTTTAGGGGTCTGGGAGCACTGCTGGGAAGGTCTAATTTTGTGTCAAAATAGCAGTTTGGGCGTAGGTTGAGGGGAAAGGGGAATTAGGCCTTGTTTCTGAGGTGCATTTTTGCCATTGGCTTACATTGACGGCTTGCAAGGTAGCAGTATTGCGTGTTTTTGGTGGGCAATTTGGGGGTGTTCTAGATTGTTGGGAGTGGGTTTAGGGGCCTGGGAGCACTGCTGGGAAGGTCTAATTATGTCTCAAAATAGCAGTTCGGGCGTAGGTTGAGGGGAAAGGTGAATTAGGCCCTGATTCTGAGGTGCATTTTTGCCATTGGCTTATATTGGCGGCCTGCAAGGTAGATGTATTGCGTGTTTTTGGAAGCTATTTGGGGTTGTTCTAGATTTTTGGGAGTGGGTTTAGGGGTCTGGGAGAACTGCTGGGAAGGTCTAATGTGTGCCTAAATAGCAGTTTGGTCATAGGTTGAGGGGAAAAGGGAATTAGTCCCTGTTTCTGAGGTGCATTTCCGCCATTGGATACATTGGCGGCCTGCAAGGTAGCAGTATTGCGTGTTTTTGGGAAGCTATTTAGGGGTGTTCTAGATTTCTGGGAGAGGGTTTAGGGGTGTGAGAGCACTGCTGGGAAGATCTCATTTTGTTTCAAACTAGCAGTTTGGGTGTAGGTTGCCGGGAAAGGGGAATTAGGCCTTGTTTCTGAGGTGCATTTTTTCCATTGGCTTACATTGGCGGCCTGCAAGGTAGCTGTATTGCGTGTTTTTGGTGGGCAATTTGGGGGTGTTCTAGATTGTTGGGAGTGGGTTTAGGGGCCTGGGAGCACTGCTGGGAAGGTCTAATTTTGTGTCAAAATAGCAGTTTGGGCCTAGGTTGAGGGGAAAGGGGAATTAGGCCTTGTTTCTGAGGTGCATTTTTGCCATTTGCTTACATTGGCGGCCTGCAAGGTAGCAGTATTGCGTGTTTTTGGTGAGCAATTTGGGGGTGTTCTAGATTGTTGGGAGTGGGTTTAGGGGTCTGGGAGCACTGCTGGGAAGGTCTAATTTCGTGTCAAAATAGCAGTTTGGTCGTAGGTTGAGAGGAAAGGGGAATTAGGCCCTGTTTCTGAGGTGCATTTTTGTCATTGGCTTACATTGGCGGCCTGCAAGGCAGCGGTATTGCGTGTTTTTGAGAAGCTATTTGGGGGTGTTCTAGATTGTTGGGAGTGGGTTTAGGGGTCTGAGAGCACTGCTGGGAAGGTCTAATTTTGTGACAAAATAGCAGTTTGGGCGTAAGTTGAGGGGAAAGGGGAATTAAGCCCTGTTTCTGAGGTGCATTTTTGCCGTTGGCTTACATAGGCGGCCTGCAAGGCAGCGGTATTGCGTGTTTTGGGAAGCTGTTTGGGGGTGTTCTAGATTTTTGGAGTGGGTTTAGGGGTCTGGGAGTACTGCTGGGAAGGTCTAATCTTGTCTCAAAATAGCAGTTTGATTGAAGGTTGAGGGGAAAAGGGAATTAGTCCCTGTTTCTGAGGTGCATTCTGACCATTGGCTTACATTGGCAGCCTGCAAAGTAGCTGTATTGCGTGTTTTTGTGAAGCTATTTAGGGGTGTTCTAGATTTCTGAGAGTGGGTTTAGGGGTCTGGGGGCACTGCTGGGAAGGTCTAATTTTGTGTCAAAATAGCAATTTGGGCGTAAGTTGAGGGGAAAGGGGAATTAGGCCCTGTTTCTGAGGTGCATTTTTGCCATTGGCTTACATTGGCGGCCTGCAAGGTACCTGTATTGCGTGTTTTTGAGAAGCTATTTGGGGGTGTTCTAGATTGTTGGGAGTGGGTTTAGGGGTCTGAGAGCACTGCTGGGAAGGTCTAATTTTGTGACAAAATAGCAGTTTGGGCGTAGGTTGAGGGGAAACGGGAATTAAGCCCTGTTTCTGAGGTGCATTTTTGCCATTGGCTTACATAGGCGGCCTGCAAGGCAGCTGTATTGCGTGTTTTGGGAAGCTGGGGGTGTTCTAGATTTTTGGAGTGGGTTTAGGGGTCTGGGAGTACTGCTGGGAAGGTCTAATCTTGTCTCAAAATAGCAGTTTGATTGAAGGTTGAGGGGAAAAGTGAATTAGTCCCTGTTTCTGAGGTGCATTCTGACCATTGGCTTACATTGGCGGCCTGCAAGGTATCAGTATTGCGTGTTTTTGGTGAGCAATTTGGGGGTGTTCTAGATTGTTGGGAGTGGGTTTAGGGGTCTGGGAGCACTGCTGGGAAGGTCTAATTTCGTGTCAAAATAGCAGTTTGGTCGTAGGTTGAGAGGAAAGGGGAATTAGGCCCTGTTTCTTTGCCATTGGATACATTGGCGGCCTACAAGGTAGCTGTATTGTGTGTTTTTGGAAAGCTATTTGGGGGTGTTCTAGATTTTTGGGAGTGGGTTTAGGGGTCTGGGAGCACTGCTGGGAAGGTCTAATTTTGTGTCAAAATAGCAGTTTGGGCGTAGGTTAAGGGGAAAGGGGAATTAGGCCCTGTGTCTGAGGTGCATTTTTGCCATTGGCTTACATAGGCGGCCTGCAAGGCAGCTGTATTGCGTGTTTTGGGAAGCTGTTTGGGGGTGTTATAGATTTCTGGGAGTGGGTTTAGGGGTCTGGGGGCACTGCTGGGAAGGTCTAATGTTGTGTCAAAATACAATTTGGGCGTAAGTTGAGGGGAAAGGGGAATTAGGCCCTGTTTCTGAGGTGCATTTTTGCCATTGGCTTACATTGGCGGCCTGCAAGGTACCTGTGTTGCGTGTTTTTGAGAAGCTATTTGGGGGTGTTCTAGATTTTTGGGAGTGGGTTTCGGGGTCTGGGAGCACTGCTGGGAAGGTCTAATTTTGTGACAAAATAGCAGTTTGGGCGTAGGTTGAGGGGAAAGGGGAATTAAGCCCTGTTTCTGAGGTGCATGTTTGCCTTTGGCTTACATAGGCGGCCTGCAAGGTAGCTGTATTGTGTGTTTTGGGAAGCTATTTGGGGGTGTTCTAGATTTTTGGAGTGGGTTTAGGGGTCTGGGAGTACTGCTGGGAAGGTCTAATCTTGTCTCAAAATAGCAGTTTGATTGAAGGTTGAGGGGAAAAGGGAATTAGTCCCTGTTTCTGAGGTGCATTTTGACCATTGGCTTACATTGGCGGCCTGCAAAGTAGCTGTATTGCGTGTTTTTGGTAAGCTATTTAGGGGTGTTATAGGTTTCTGGGAGTGGGTTTAGGGGTCTGGGGGCACTGCTGGGAAGGTCTAATTTTGTGTCAAAATAGCAATTTGGGCGTAAGTTGAGGGGAAAGGGGAATTAGGCCCTGTTTCTGAGGTGCATTTTTGCCATTGGCTTACATTGGCGGCCTGCAAGGTACCTGTATTGCGTGTTTTTGAGAAGCTATTTGGGGGTGTTCTAGATTGTTGGGAGTGGGTTTAGGGGTCTGAGAGCACTGCTGGGAAGGTCTAATTTTGTGACAAAATAGCAGTTTGGGCGTAGGTTGAGGGGAAAGGGGAATTAAGCCCTGTTTCTGAGGTGCATTTTTGCCATTGGCTTACATAGGCGGCCTGCAAGGTATCAGTATTGCGTGTTTTTGGTGAGCAATTTGGGGGTGTTCTAGATTGTTGGGAGTGGGTTTAGGGGTCTGGGAGCACTGCTGGGAAGGTCTAATTTCGTGTCAAAATAGCAGTTTGGTCGTAGGTTGAGAGGAAAGGGGAATTAGGCCCTGTTTCTTTGCCATTGGATACATTGGCGGCCTACAAGGTAGCTGTATTGCGTGTTTTTGGGAAGCTATTTGGGGGTGTTCTAGATTTTTGGGAGTGGGTTTAGGGGTCTGGGAGCACTGCTGGGAAGGTCTAATTTTGTGTCAAAATAGCAGTTTGGGCGTAGGTTAAGGGGAAAGGGGAATTAGGCCCTGTTTCTGAGGTGCATTTTTGCCATTGGCTTACATAGGCGGCCTGCAAGGCAGCTGTATTGCGTGTTTTGGGAAGCTGTTTGGGGGTGTTCTAGATTTTTGGAGTGGGTTTAGGGGTCTGGGAGTACTGCTGGGAAGGTCTAATCTTGTCTCAAAATAGCAGTTTGATTGAAGGTTGAGGGGAAAAGGGAATTAGTCCCTGTTTCTGAGGTGCATTTTGACCATTGGCTTACATTGGCGGCCTGCAAAGTAGCTGTATTGCGTGTTTTTGGGAAGCTATTTAGGGGTGTTATAGATTTCTGGGAGTGGGTTTAGGGGTCTGGGGGCACTGCTGGGAATGTCTAATTTTGTGTCAAAATAGCAATTTGGGCGTAAGTTGAGGGGAAAGGGGAATTAGGCCCTGTTTCTGAGGTGCATTTTTGCCATTGGCTTACATTGGTGGCCTGCAAGGTACCTGTATTGCGTGTTTTTGAGAAGCTATTTGGGGGTGTTCTAGATTGTTGGGAGTGGGTTTAGGGGTCTGAGAGCACTGCTGGGAAGGTCTAATTTTGTGTCAAAATAGCAGTTTGGGCGTAGGTTGAGGGGAAAGGGGAATTAAGCCCTGTTTTTGAGGTGCATTGTTGCCATTGGCTTACATAGGCGGCCTGCAAGACAGCTGTATTGCGTGTTTTGGGAAGCTGTTTGGGGGTGTTCTAGATTTTTGGGAGTGGGTTTAAGGGTCTGGGAGCACTGCTGGGAAGGTCTAATTTTGTGTCAAAATAGCAGTTTGGGCATAGGTTGAGGGGAAAGGGGAATTAGTCCCTGTTTCTGAGGTGCATTTTGACCATTGGCTTACATTGGCGGCCTGCAAAGTAGCTGTATTGCGTGTTTTTGGGAAGCTATTTAGGGGTGTAATAGATTTCTGGGAGTGGGTTTAGGGGTCTGGGGGCACTGCTGGGAAGGTCTAATTTTGTGTCAAAATAGCAATTTGGGCGTAAGTTGAGGGGAAAGGGGAATTAGGCCCTGTTTCTGAGGTGCATTTTTGCCATTGGCTTACATTGGCGGCCTGCAAGGTACCTGTATTGCGTGTTTTTGAGAAGCTATTTGGGGTGTTCTAGATTGTTGGGAGTGGGTTTAGGGGCCTTGGAGCACTGGTGGGAATGTCTAACTTTTGTCTCAAAATATCAGTTTGGGCGTAGGTTGAGGGGAAAGGTGAATTGGGCCCTATTTCTAAGGTGCATTTTTGCCTTTGGCATACATTGGCGGCCTGCAAGGTAGCTGTATTGCGTGTTTTTGGGAAGCTATTTGGGGGTGTTCTAGATTGTTGGGAGTGAGTTTAGGGGTCTGGGAGCACTGCTGGGAAGGTCTAATTTTGTGTGAAAATAGCAGTTTGATTGAAGGTTGAGGGGAAAAGGGAATTAGTCCCTGTTTCTGAGGTGCATTTTGACCATTGGCTTACATTGGCGGCCTGCAAAGTAGCTGTATTGCGTGTTTTTGGGAAGCTATTTAGGGATGTTCTAGATTTCTGGGAGTGGGTTTAGGGGTCTGGGGGCACTGCTGGGAAGGTCTAATTTTGTGTCAAATTAGCAATTTGGGCGTAAGTTGAGGGGAAAGGGGAATTAGGCCCTGTTTCTGAGGTGCATTTTTGCCATTGGCTTACATTGGCGGCCTGCAAGGTACCTGTATTGCGTGTTTTTGAGAAGCTATTTGGGGGTGTTCTAGATTGTTGGGAGTGGGTTTAGGGGTCTGAGAGCACTGCTGGGAAAGTCTAATTTTGTGTCAAAATAGCAGTTTGGGCGTAGGTTGAGGGGAAAGGGGAATTAAGCCCTGTTTTTGAGGTGCATTGTTGCCATTGGCTTACATAGGCGGCCTGCAAGGCAGTTGTATTGCGTGTTTTGGGAAGCCGTTTGGGGGTGTTCTAAATTTTTGGAGTGGGTTTAGGGGTCTGGGAGTACTGCTGGGAAGGTCTAATCTTGTCTCAAAATAGCAGTTTGATTGAAGGTTGAGGGGATAAGGGAATTAGTCCCTGTTTCTGAGGTGCATTCTGACCATTGGCTTACATTGGCAGCCTGCAAAGTAGCTGTATTGCGTGTTTTTGGGAAGCTATTTAGGGGTGTTCTAGATTTCTGGGAGTGGGTTTAGGGGTCTGGGGGCACTGCTGGGAAGGTCTAATTTTGTGTCAAAATAGCAATTTGGGCGTAAGTTGAGGGGAAAGGGGAATTAGGCCCTGTTTCTGGGGTGCATTTTTGCCATTGGCTTACATTGGCGGCCTGCAAGGTACCTGTATTGCGTGTTTTTGAGAAGCTATTTGGGGGTGTTCTAGATTGTTGGGAGTGGGTTTAGGGGTCTGAGAGCACTGCTGGGAAGGTCTAATTTTGTTTCAAAATAGCAGTTTGGGCGTAGGGTGAGGGGAAAGGGGAATTAAGCCCTGTTTCTGAGGTGCATTTTTGCCATTGGCTTACATAGTCGGCCTGCAAGGCAGCTGTATTGCGTGTTTTGGGAAGCTGTTTGGGGGTGTTCTAGATTTTTGGAGTGGGTTTAGGGGTCTGGGAGTACTGCTGGGAAGGTCTAATCTTTTTTTTTCACAACAGATTTTATTAAGGAATTCAAGCAAGGCAATCAATGTGGCACCCCACAATCAGGAGAAACCACCAAGCATTTGGATACATTACACCTAGCAGGATCAAAGGTCGAAATGAAAGCATCTCAAATCTTATTTATTAGTAACAGCCCCCTACCCCATCCCATCCCAACTCCCCACCACCCTCAACTAATTCCACCCCACAATCCCACCCTAACCCTGTGCACGTAAAAAGAAAAAGGGGGGAAAAACAGCGTTGTGTGAGTATAGTGTATGCGGCAAGGCGCAAGACACAGGCCCATGCAATGGGGGAGCTTAGGGTTCCTCTTCGGGGTCGATCGGGGGGTCCAGTGGCAAGTCCCTGTAATCGGCCCATCTCTTCCATATCTTAAAGTGCTTGCGAGGGCACCCTCGCGCTTCAAAAATCGGGCGCTCCAGACCCATACAGAAATCTAGTCCCGCTTTCCATACACACAAAGGAGGTGCTCGTTCGTCTTTCCGTGCCCGTGCTAGGTCTCTTTTGGCTAATACAAGTCCCAACAGCAACAGATGGCGCTTATAGCAGTTCCCCCCCACTCCTGCAAGAATATGGAGCAATCCCAACCGGTGAGTGCGGGGTAGGTCCCAGTGTAGTACCTCAGACAGGCAATTCCACACACCTCTCCAAAAGCCAGCTATCCCAGGACACAGCCACACCGTATGAAGCAGTGAGCCCATCTCCGTCCCACAACGCAGGCATTCCGGCGATTCAATCAGTCCCGCTTTCCAGAGGCGTTCACGGGTAAAATAAACCCTGTGGAGAATTTTAAATTGAATAAACCTGAGCCTCATTGCGATGGCAGCACCTCGTGGGGATTCCAGGGCCTCCCGCCAATCATCCTCATCCATGGGACCAACATCTGCCTCCCAGGCCGTCCGCAGGGGAAGTAAATCAGAGGCGCAATGAGTGACCACCGTTTGGTATATTCGGGATACTTTTTTGTCCCCGAGATCACCCATGAACAACTTCGCCTCAATAGGGCTGAATTCAGGGAGCGAGTCAAGGTCGGCAATGTGTGGTGTTAGCGCATGCCGGAGCTGCAAATACCGGAAGAATTGGGACCGTGGCATGCGGAACTCCGCACTGAGGTCCTGGAACGACTTAAGAGCAGTACCAGACATCACATGGCCCAGCGACGAGATCCCGATCGCGTCCCACCCACTGAAACCCGACAAGGAGGCCAGTGCAGGCAGTCTACCGTTACGCCACAGTGGTGTTTACGCAGTCAGCTTACCCCACCAGCCCATGCGCTTCAGAGCCTGACGCCAAACAAGGAAGACCGTCTTCGTGACTCTGGGCAACTCCCGTCGCAGCCGAGCAGAGTAGAGGAGCATGTGAAGGGTGTTGTCACCCATCCGTGCGCGTTCCAGGGCATAGGCCGGGTCACCCCTATTACCGTACCACCAGTCATTTAGGATGAGCAGGTGAGCTGCTTGGTAGTAGGACAGGAGGTCC
Source organism: Lissotriton vulgaris (assembly GCF_964263255.1). Classification (NCBI taxonomy): domain Eukaryota; kingdom Metazoa; phylum Chordata; class Amphibia; order Caudata; family Salamandridae; genus Lissotriton; species Lissotriton vulgaris. The sequence goes on along the minus strand of NW_028254400.1, from coordinate 228,453 downwards.
GATGTGGCGAGGCCCCCACAGTAAGTAGATAAAAAGCACGTACGCAGCGCCACCCTGGCAGAGCCCCCAGCCCATAGGAACCGCCCCAAGACCGAGTTCACCTGCCGAAACCACGAGGTCGGGACCGGATGGGGATAATTTTGCAGTTGATACAGAAGGCGTGGAAGCGCTACCATCTTAAAGATGGCGGAATGGCCAAAGATATTAAGAGGCATTCGGGACCAAGTTTTCACATCGGCTTGCACCCGCTCCCAAACCGGAAGGACAGAACGTTCCCACGTGAGGGTCGCAGATTCCGACAGAAACACTCCCAGGTATTGCAGGCCAGTGGTCGCCACCTGCCTTCCAATGTCCAAGGGTCCGACACTGTACCACCTCCAAGAACCCACAGGGTAGATTTACCCATGTTCAAATATAGGCCTGAGACCTCCCCAAAGACCCGCATAATTTCCAACACTCGCGGCCCGGAGCGTCGCTGGTCTGTAAGGAAGAAGAGAACGTCATCAGCGTATAACGCGATCCTATCAGAGAGGCCCCAGGGCCACACAAAGCCACGCATCTGTGCGTCTATACGGACCCAGGCGGCCAACGGCTCCATAACAAGGGCAAAGAGGTATGGGGATAAAGGGCATCCCTGCCGGGTCCCCCGGCCAATGTGGAAGGTCTCCGACACTGCCCCGGCAACACGCACAGTAGCAGTGATGTCCGTATAGAGCAGCTTAATATATGATAGAAATACGGGGCCCAGTTTAAGACGGGGCAGGAGCGCGAACAGAAATGTCCAGCTCACCGAGTCAAACGCTTTGTTAATATCCGCAAGCAACAAAGCCGCCTGCTCACCAGTGGCCCCCATGGCATCAATCGCAGCCCACGCGTGCCGAATATTATGGCGTGTAGCCCTGCCGGGCATAAAGCCCGATTGATCGGTGGTGTACCAGTTCCGTGATATACGGAAGCAACCGATTAGCCAGGGCCTTGGCCAGTATTTTGGCTTCTATGTTAAGTAGCGAGATAGGGCGATAAGAGTCGTGCCTATCAGGGGGCTTACCCGGTTTCTGGAAAACCACAATCTCGGCATGATGCCAATCAGGCGGCAGCCTACCCTGTGCACGCGCCGCTTCAAGCGCACGCCGAAAGTGGGGCCCTAGTTGCGTGTGGAACTTTTTATAGAATTCACAAGGGTAACCGCTCGGTCCGGGGGCCTTGCCCGCGTTGAGCTGTCCCAGAGCATCTCCCAGTTCTTCCGCTGTGAGAGGAGCATCCAGAGAATTCCTGGCTTCGTCAGACACAGCTTTAGGGGGTAGGTCATCAATGAATTTAGCCACCTCCTCGCCCGATAGGCTATCACACGGAGCGTATTGCGTCGCAAAGTAGGTTGCGAAACTCGCCGCCAGGCTGGCGGGGTCCGTGATAACCACTCCATCTTCCGCAATAAGACCAGGCAGCGTGTCAGGTTTGGTGTTATATTGGCACAGTCTATAAAGCAGGGAGCCCGATTTGTCCCCCCATTGGTATATCCGGCTCCGCGTGGCCAGCCACGCCTGTTTGGCCTCGTCCAGTAGGACCGACGCGTAGGATTGCTGTGCCTGGAGAAGTAGCCGCACGGCAACCTCGTCCCCACCTCCCCGACTCCGCCGCTCCAATGTCTCCACCAGAGCTGCAGCCGTCGCGATCGCCTCACGACGACCACGACGAGCCGCAGTGGTCCAGGCAATATCCACCCCTCGCACAGTGGGTTTCATAGCCTCCCATACCACTACTGCGTCCACATCCTCAACCAGGTTCTCCCACCAGTAAAGATCAATGGCCTCCCGTAGATGCTTGACATAGCTAGGCTGCTGAAGGTGCCACGAGGACATCCTCCACCGAAAGGGCTGGCGTCTCCTAATGAGTTCTACTTCAAGCAATACTGGGGAGTGATCAGACAGTCCCCTCGGCAAAATCTCCACTGCACGCACCCTGCACATACACAACCGGGGAACAAACATATAATCCAAGCGGGAAAAGGAGCCATGCACAGCAGACACAAACGTATATTCGCGCGCAGTAGGGTGCATATGTCGCCAGGCATCAATCCAGCCCACTCCATCACACATCGCTCGCAGCCTAGTAGAGAGAGGGGAAGGGGAGGTCAGCCCACCCAGGTCTCGGCGCCCCCTGCGGTCCATACAGACGTCCATAACCTCGTTCCAATCTCCCCCGACCACCGCCAGGGACTCCGGGATATCACTCCACACCTGGAACAGTCTCTCAGCCAGGGCCCACTGCAGGGGGGGGCATAGACACTTCCCAGAACCACGGGCTCCGTACCCACCATGCCCTTCACAAACAAATAACGACCCTGCGGGTCGGCCCATGTCTTCTCGTGCACAAACGCCACCCTACGATGGATGAGGATAGCCACCCCTCTGGACCCCCTGGTAAAGCCGGCATGGTATACCTGTTGATAACCCAATCTCTGCAGGCTGAGCACCTTCGATCCCATCATATGAGTCTCTTGAAGCAGAAGCACATCTGCGGCGGCCCTCTTTCCCCAGCGCAGGACAGCCCCACATTTCACTTTGTCAAGCATCCCCCTCACATTCCATGTAACTACTCGCAGAGACTCCAACGGGAGTCCGTGTATTGAATCAGCCATAATCAGACGGAGGCCACCATGAATGCCCCCTGTGCCCACACCACCCACCACTCAACAACAACGGCATCTTCATAATAAGTATGTGCACCCCCCCTATCACCCTGGAACTCAATAACTTCAGGGACAGCAACCGCCATTCCCTCCTCTAACCCCCAAATATCCCCCTACTGCAACCAGGTTCATAACCCCCCCTCTCGCCTCCCAACACCCCCCCCTATACCTCACAAAACCATGAAGCATCTGTCGCGGCATGGGCACTCCCAGGCCCAAAACGGAGGGCCTAGGACCAACCATACCAATGGATCCCGAAACTTGAAAACCCAGTTGTCACTACCCCCCCCCCCCAACAAGTCCTACCAATGTAGGAGAGGGACTGCCCCCAATCTGCGGTCCCCGAGCCATCTTCACCCCCCCATTTCAGGTCACCAGCACAGTCTCGAATGTCGTGGAGGCATCAAATAGGCCACAAGTCCAACAGGCCACAGCCACCACCACTCTAGACCCCGGGAGCCACCCCATCAAGCAGGGGACACAGAGTACCTGAGTTCAGCAATGTCACTTCCCAGATTGGTCGGGGTCTTCAGTTCTGCCACCTCCATGCGCACCAGAGACGGAGGCCGACCGCTTCCGTGATCGGGACCGTCGATTCCTCTTGCCCTTGGGCGGTCGCTCCCCCGGCTCCTGAGACGATCCCCTCGAGGAACCCGGATTCAGGCCCGGCTGAGCATGCGGCCGCAGCGCCACCGTTTCGTCCGTCCACCTGAAAAGATCCTCCGGGGAGTCAAAAAACAGCGTCTTGGACTGAAAGATCACCCTCAGGCGAGCCGGGTACAGCAAAGAGTACTGGAGCTGCAGGCCCCGCAGCTTCGCCTTCGCATCCATGAATGATTGACGCCTCTGCTGCACAAGTTTAGTATAGTCTGGGAAGATCATTATCTTGCAATTCTCAAAGAGGAGAGCATCCCTGGACCTCGCTTCCCGCAATATGGCATCGCGGTCATGATAGTTCAGCAGTCGGGCTATTACCGCCCTGGGCCGCTCACCCTCCGGGGGCCTCTGGGTCAGGGCACGATGCGCACGTTCAATGATGAAACAGTTGGACAGGGCCTCAGGAGGCATCCAGCTCTGCAGCCACTGAGCCAGAAACCGCGCCATGTCTCCCTTCTCACAGCGTTCCGGAAAACCAATGAAGCGGAGGTTGTTGCGCCGAGCGCGTCCCTCCGCATCCTCCGCCCTAAGCGCTAGATTCTTTTGCACGGATTCCACCACTGCCAGACGCTTCTTCAATGAGCCCATATCGTCCTCCACAACCGAAATCCTGGATTCAGCTTCGGTTATCCGCTCCACCGCGTTTCTCAGGTCCTGGCGGATCAGGGTCACATCTACGCCAACTGCGCCTATCTTGGCGTCCAGCATGTCTCTGGACTGAGTGATGGCTGCCATGAGAGCTGTATTGTCCGCCCCCCCCCCCGGGAGGGATTGTGACTGTTGTTGTCCTCCACTCGAAGGGCCCGGGCCCCCAGAGTGTCCTGTGAATTTGTCGATGGTCGGCTGCTTAGTTGAGCCACCGCCTCCCCCTCGGGTCATGGCTGCCAGTCCCCAACAGACCAACTAGAGTCTACTCCAGCGAGGGGCGCGTGGGGCAACTGTCCCTTCAGAGGGCCCCGGATAATCTCCTTCGTGGTACAGTTCTGTGCCTAGGCCAGGTCCAGGCAGGCCCGAGACCAGCCCCCCACTTGTCAACAATCAAGGCACCCAGTCCCCTGGCGGGCCAGGTGGCTTCTTTCTCCCACGACCACGGGCTCCACAGCAATGGGCCTCTTACATCGTTTATGCAGCGCAGCTAGGGCTCACCCTCCGCCCGGTGCTGTCCCTCGAGGCTCCAAGCTCGTGGTACGGCCCAGGAAGGCCGACCGCAGACCTCAGGATCTACTCCCACGCTGCCAGCAGCCCGCTGGGCCGTGTTGCACCCCTCGGGTAGAGATAGCCCAGTGACCACCACCACAGACGTCCAGGGGGCCCAACGCTGGTACTCACGGTTCTATTCCGGCCACCTGGCCCACCAACGGCCGCCCCACCGCACTCCAGGCCGTTTGCTGAGTAGGAGCTGGAGGGGGCCGTCGCAGAAATGCAGCGCCGAGGCCCGACCAGCCCCGGAGGCAGCCGCCGTCCAGCGCGAGCCCCAGGCGGGCGTCGCGAAACTCGAGGCCCCCGGCTTCCCAGGCGTCACCAGGCCGCAGCTGTTAGCAGGACGGAGGCAAGCTCCTCAGAAATTCAAGCGCGCCGTTTCGCGCCCAGGGGTGGTGTGCGCATCAAGCGGGTGACCCGCAGGGCTGCCCCGGCGCCCAACAACTGGCAGGGAGGTCGCACCGCGCCGGCGGTATCGCTGCCGGTGCGCCCACGCAAGTCCGCGGCTTCCCGGCCGCCCACCGGGCCGCTCCTCCTCCGCCGTCTCCCGGGGGTGCTCGAGGCGTACGGGGCTCCGCCAAGCACACCGGAGGGACACCGACATCCGCTGCAATTGTCTCCGCTCTCCGGGTAAGGCAGATGGGCTCGGGGAACAGGATAATAGAAGGATGATAGCGCGGGCAAGCGGGAGCTCTAGAAAGCTGCGACCGCCATTGCCGCTGGCTAAGCCACGCCCCGGGAAGGTCTAATCTTGTCTCAAAATAGCAGTTTGATTGAAGGTTGAGGGGAAAAGGGAATTAGTCCCTGTTTCTGAGGTGCATTTTGACCATTGGCTTACATTTGCGGCCTGCAAAGTAGCTGTATTGCGTGTTTTTGGGAAGCTATTTAGGGGTGTTCTAGATTTCTGGGAGTGGGTTTAGGGGTCTGGGGCACTGCTGGGAAGTTCTAATTTTGTGTCAAAATAGCAATTTGGGCGTAAGTTGAGGGGAAAGGGGAATTAGGCCCTGTTTCTGAGGTGCATTTTTGCCATTGGCTTATATTGGCGGCCTGCAAGGTAGCTGTATTGCGTGTTTTTGAGAAGCAATTTGGGGGTGTTCTAGATTGTTGGGAGTGGGTTTAGGGGTCTGGGAGCACTGCTGGGAAGGTCTAATTTTGTGTCAAAATAGCAGTTTGGGCGTACGTTGAGGGGAAAGGGGAATTAGTCCCTATTTCTGAGGTGCATTTTGACCATTGGCTTACATTGGCGGCCTGCAAGTTACCTGTATTGCGTGTTTTTGATAAGCTATCTGGGGGATGTTCTAGATTTTGGGAGTGGGTTTAGGGGTCTGGAAGCGCTGCTGGGAAGCTCTAATTTTGTGTCAAAATAGCAGTTTTGGTGAAGGTTGAGGGGAAAGTGGAATTAGGCCTTGTTTCTGAGGTGCATTTTTGCCATTGGCTTACATTGGCGCCCTGCAAGGTAGCTGTATTGCGTGTTTTTGGGAAGCTATTTGGGGGTGTTCTAGATTTTTGGGAGTGGGTTTAGGGGTCTGGGAGCACTGCTGGGAAGGTCTAATTTTGTGTCAAAATAGCAGTTTGGGCGTAGGTTGAGGGGAAAGGGGAATTAGGCCCTGTTTCTGAGGTGCATTTTTGCCATTGGCTTACATAGGCGGCCTGCAAGGCAGCTGTATTGCGTGTTTTGGGAAGCTGTTTGGGGGTGTTCTAGATTTTTGGAGTGGGTTTAGGGGTCTGGGACTACTGCTGGGAAGGTCTAATCTTGTCTCAAAATAGCAGTTTGATTGAAGGTTGAGGGGAAAAGGGAATTAGTCCCTGTTTCTGAGGTGCATTTTGACCATTGGCTTACATTGGCGGCCTGCAAAGTAGCTGTATTGTATGTTTTTGGGAAGCTATTTGTGGGTGTTCTAGATTTCTGGGAGTGGGTTTAGGGGTCTGGGGGCACTGCTGGGAAGGTCTAATTTTGTGTCAAAATAGCAATTTGGGCGTAAGTTGAGGGGAAAGGGGAATTAGGCCCTGTTTCTGAGGTGCATTTTTGTCATTGGCTTACATTGGCGGCCTGCAAGGTACCTGTATTGCGTGTTTTTGAGAAGCTATTTGGGGGTGGTCTAGATTGTTGGGAGTGGGTTTAGGGGTCTGAGAGCACTGCTGGGAAGGTCTAATTTTGTGTCAAAATAGCAGTTTGGGCGTAGGTTGAGGGGAAAGGGGAATTAAGCCCTGTTTCTGAGGTGCATTTTTGCCATTGGTTTACATTGGCGGCCTGCAAAGTAGCTGTATTGCGTGTTTTTGGGAAGCTATTTAGGGGTGTTCTAGATTTCTGGGAATGGGTTTAGGGGTCTGGGGGCACTGCTGGGAAGGTCTAATTTTGTGTCAAAATAGCAATTTGGGCGTAAGTTGAGGGGAAAGGGGAATTAGGCCCTGTTTCTGAGGTGCATTTTTGCCATTGGCTTACATTGGCAGCCTGCAAGGTACCTGTATTGCGTGTTTTTGAGAAGCTATTTGGGGGTGTTCTAGATTGTTGGGAGTGGGTTTAGGGGTCTGAGAGCACTGCTGGGAAGGTCTAATTTTGTGTCAAAATAGCAGTTTGGGCGTAGGTTGAGGGGAAAGGGGAATTAGTCCCTGTTTCTGAGGTGCATTTTGACCATTGGCTTACATTGGCGGCCTGCAAAGTAGCTGTATTGCGTGTTTTTGGGAAGCTATTTAGGGGTGTTCTAGATTTCTGGGAGTGGGTTTAGGGGTCTGGGATCACTGCTGGGAAGGTCTAATTTTGTGTCAAAATAGCAGTTTGGGCGTAAGTTGAGGAGAAAGGGGAATTAGGCTCTGTTTCTGAGGTGCATTTTTGCCATTGGCTTACATTGGCGGCCTGCAAGTTACCTGTATTGCGTGTTTTTGATAAGCTATCTAGGGGTGTTCTAGATTTTGGGAGTGGGTTTAGGGGTCTGGAAGCACTGCTGGGAAGCTCTAATTTTGTGTCAAAATAGCAGTTTTGGTGAAGGTTGAGGGGAAAGGGGAATTAGGCCTTGTTTCTGAGGTGCATTTTTGCCATTGGCTTACATTGGCCCCCTGCAAGGTAGCTGTATTGCGTGTTTTTGGGAAGCTATTTGGGGGTGTTCTAGATTTGTGGGAGTGGGTTTAGGGGTCTGAGAGCACTGCTGGGAAGGTCTAATTTTGTGTCAAAATAGCAGTTTGGGCGTAGGTTGAGGGGAAAGGGGAATTAGGCCCTGTTTCTGAGGTGCATTTTTGCCATTGGCTTACATAGGCGGCCTGCAAGGCAGCTGTATTGCGTGTTTTGGGAAGCTGTTTGGGGGTGTTCTAGATTTTTGGAGTGGGTTTAGGGGTCTGGTAGTACTGTTGGGAAGGTCTAATCTTGTCTCAAAATAGCAGTTTGATTGAAGGTTGAGAGGAAAAGGGAATTAGTCCCTGTTTCTGAGGTGCATTTTGACCATTGGCTTACATTGGCGGCCTGCAAAGTAGCTGTATTGCGTGTTTTTGGGAAGCTATTTAGGGGTGTTCTAGATTTCTGGGAGTGGGTTTAGGGGTCTGGGAGCACTGCTGGGAAGGTCTAATTTTGTGTCAAAATAGCAGTTTGGGCGTAAGTTGAGGAGAAAGGGGAATTAGGCTCTGTTTCTGAGGTGCATTTTTGCCATTGGCTTACATTGGCGGCCTGCAAGTTACCTGTATTGCGTGTTTTTGATAAGCTATCTAGGGGTGTTCTAGATTTTGGGAGTGGGTTTAGGGGTCTGGAAGCACTGCTGGGAAGCTCTAATTTTGTGTCAAAATAGCAGGTTTGGTGAAGGTTGAGGGGAAAGGGGAGTTAGGCCTTGTTTCTGAGGTGCATTTTTGCCATTGGCTTACATTGGCGCCCTGCAAGGTAGCTGTATTGCGTGTTTTCGGGAAGCTATTTGGGGGTGTTCTAGATTTGTGGGAGTGGGTTTAGGGGTCTGAGAGCACTGCTGGGAAGGTCTAATTTTGTGTCAAAATAGCAGTTTGGTCGTAGGTTGAGGGGAAAGGGGAATTAGGCCCTGTTTCTGAGGTGCATTTTTGCCATTGGCTTACATAGGCGGCCTGCAAGGCAGCTGTATTGCGTGTTTTGGGAAGCTGTTTGGGGGTGTTCTAGATTTTTGGAGTGGGTTTAGGGGTCTGGGAGTACTGCTGGGAAGGTCTAATCTTGTCTCAAAATAGCAGTTTGATTGAAGGTTGAGAGGAAAAGGGAATTAGTCCCTGTTTCTGAGGTGCATTTTGACCATTGGCTTACATTGGCGGCCTGCAAAGTAGCTGTATTGTGTTTTTTTGCGAAGCTATTTAGGGGTGTTCTAGATTTCTGGGAGTGGGTTTAGGGGTCTGGGGGCACTGCTGGGAAGGTCTAATTTTGTGTCAGAATAGCAATTTGGGCGTAAGTTGAAGGGAAAGGGGAATTAGGCCCTGTTTCTGAGGTGCATTTTTGCCATTGGCTTACATTGGCGGCCTGCAAGGTACCTGTATTGCGTGTTTTTGAGAAGCTGTTTGGGGGTGTTCTAGATTTTTGGGAGTGGGTTTAAGGGTCTGGGAGCACTGCTGGGAAGGTCTAATTTTGTGTCACAATAGCAGTTTGGGCGTAGGTTGAGGGGAAAGGGGAATTAGTCCCTGTTTCTGAGGTGCATTTTGACCATTGGCTTACATTGGCGGCCTGCAAAGTAGCTGTATTGCGTGTTTTTGGGAAGCTATTTAGGGGTGTTCTAGATTTCTGGAAGTGGGTTTAGGGGTCTGGGAGCACTGCTGGGAAGGTCTAATTTTGTGTCAAAATAGCAGTTTGGGCGTAAGTTGAGGAGAAAGGGGAATTAGGCTCTGTTTCTGAGGTGCATTTTTGCCATTGGCTTACATTGGCGGCCTGCAAGTTACCTGTATTGCGTGTTTTTGATAAGCTATCTGGGGGTGTTCTAGATTTTGGGAGTGGGTTTAGGGGTCTGGAAGCACTGCTGGGAAGCTCTAATTTTGTGTCAAAATAGCAGTTTTGGTGAAGGTTGAGGGGAAAGGGGAATTAGGCCTTGTTTCTGAGGTGCATTTTTGCCATTGGCTTACATTGGCGCCCTGCAAGGTAGCTGTATTGCGTGTTTTTGGGAAGCTATTTGGGGGTGTTCTAGATTTTTGGGAGTGGGTTTAGGGGTCTGAGAGCACTGCTGGGAAGGTCTAATTTTGTGTCAAAATTGCAGTTTGGGCGTAGGTTGAGGGGAAAGGGGTATTAGGCCCTGTTTCTGAGGTGCATTTTTGCCATTGGCTTACATAGGCGGCCTGCAAGGCAGCTGTATTGCGTGTTTTGGGAAGCTCTTTGGGGGTGTTCTAGATTTTTGGAGTGGGTTTAGGGGTCTGGGAGTACTGATGGGAAGGTCTAATCTTGTCTCAAAATAGCAGTTTGATTGAAGGTTGAGGGGAAAAGGGAATTAGTCCCTGTTTCTGAGGTGCATTTTGGCCATTGGCTTACATTGGCGGCCTGCAAAGTAGCTGTATTGCGTGTTTTTGGGAAGCTATTTGGGGGGATTCTAGATTTTTGGGAGTGGGTTTAGGGGTGTGAGAGCACTGCTGGGAAGGTCTCATTTTTTGTCAAAATAGCAGTTTGGCCGTAGATTGAGGGGAAAGGGGAATTAGGCCCTGTTTCTGAGGTGCATTTTTGCCATTGGCTTACTTTGGTTGCCCGCAAGGTAGCTGTATTGCGTGATTTTGGGGGGCTATTTGGGGATGATCTAGATATTTGGGAGTGGGTTTAGGGGTCTGGGAGCACTGCTGGGAAGGTCTAATTTTGAGTCAAAATAGCAGTTTGGGCGTAGATTGCCGGGAAAGGGGAATTAGGCCTCGTTTCTGAGGTGCATTTTTCCCATTGGCTTACATTGGCAGCCTGCAAGGTAAATGTATTGTGTGTTTTTGGGAAGCTATTTGGGGGTGTTCCAGATATTTGGGAGTGGGTTTAGGGGTCTGGCAGCACTGCTGGTAAGGTCTAATTTTGTGTCAAAATAGCAGTTTGGGCGTAGGGTGAGGGGAAAGGTGAATTAGGCCTTGTTTCTGAGGTGCATTGTTGCCATTGGCTTACATTGGCGGCCTGCAAGGTAGCAGTATTGCGTGTTTTTGGTGGGCAATTTGGGGGGGTTCTAGATTGTTGGGAGTGGGTTTAGGGGCCTGGGAGCACTGCTTGGAAGGTCTAATTTTGTGTCAAAATAGCAGTTTGGGCGTAGGTTGAGGGGAAAGGGGAATTAGGCCTTGTTTCTGAGGTGCATTGTTGCCATTGGCTTACATTGGCGGCCTGCAAGGTAGCAGTATTGCGTGTTTTTGGTGAACAATTTGGGGGTGTTCTAGATTGTTGGGAGTGGGTTTAGGGGTCTGGGAGCACTGCTGGGAAGGTCTAAGTTTGTGTCAAAATAGCAGTTTGGTCGTAGGTTGAGAGTTAAGGGGAATTAGGCCCTGTTTCTGAGGTGTTTTTTTGCCATTGGATACAATGGCGGCCTGCAAGGTAGCTGTATTGCGTGTTTTTGGGAAGCTATTTGGGGGTGTTCTAGATTTTTGGGAGTGGGTTTAGGGGTGTGGGAGCACTGCTGGGAAGGTCTCATTTTGTGTCAAAATAGCAGTTTGGGCGTAGGTTGAGGGGAAAGGGGAATTAGGCCCTGTTTCTGAGGTGCATTTTTGCCTTTGGCTTACATTGGAGGCCTACAAGGTAGCTGTATTACGTGTTTTTGGGAAGCTATTTGGGGGTGTTCTAGATTTTTGGGAGTGGGTTTAGGGGTCTGGGAGCACTGCTGGGAAGGTCTAATTTTGTGTCAAAATAGAAGTTTGGGCGTAGGTTGCCGGGAAAGGGGAATTAGGCCTCGTTTCTGAGGTGCATTTTTGCCATTGGCTTACATTGGCAGCCTGCAAGGTAAATGTATTGTGTGTTTTTGGGAAGCTATTTGGGGGTGTTCTAGATTTTTGGGAGTGGGTTTAGGGGTCTGGGAGCACTGCTGGGAAGGTCTAATTTTGTGTCAAAATAGCAGTTTGGGCGTAGGTTGAGGGGAAAGGGGAATTAGGCCCTGTTTCTGAGGTGCATTTTTGCCATTGGCTTACATAGGCTGTTAAAATCTAGACTGTGGCATAAACATTATCGGCGCCATCTTGTCCTTTCCAGACCTGCACGTGCGCGTAAGCAGCAGCCATTTTGATTGCCATGGCCTCTCTGCTCACTATCGATAGCCAGCGCGTCTCTCCCCCCCTCACCCTCTGGCCTCGCAAGCATCCCCCGCGCTCCGACGGCCCCCGATCTCTCCCCCTTGAATCATAAACGCATCCCCAGCGCGACCCAGCCTCGGAGCCACATCCCGCGCTGAACCCCCACACTCCTTTCATCTCACTTCCTTTGATAACCTCTTCCTCCCTATCCGATTGTCCGAGCAGTTCCCAGACCACCACCTGGCCCCGCAGATGTAGTTTATTGCCTCCTACAGTAGGAAACTCACCCCCATCAAAGGAGCGGAGGTCAATCAACGATTTCGCACCCCAAAGATCCGACTGATCACACGCATCCCCGTTCCCAGCGGAATGTTTAGCTGCGCAATAGCCATCACATGCTGAGATTAGGGTGGGAATCTCTACTGTAGATATGTGTGGGAACGAGCCCAAGGCGGGGATTCCGGGAATGCCTTTCCGTACTTCAAAGGTATTAACAATAACATGTAACCTGCAATAAAGCCATAAAACTGTGTATAAGAGGCCAGGCCTCAGAGATATTGTTAGAGCACCTCGAGAAGATACCCCGTTGTCTGATTTGATGTGTTCTGCTCCGTCGGAATAAACCTCTGTTTCCTGCCTTCCAGTCTCCAGCGCTTGCCTCTTTGTTTGGTATTCTTAAGGGTTTGAGAGGCGGCTAACACCGGGCAATACTTAAAGAGTAAACGATCGAAACCTGTCTCACCTTTCTACAATTGGCGACCCAAACGTGGGGCCCATCAGCGACACGTGGATCCAGTGGGAGAGGTCCTGACGACAGAGTGAACGACTGCAACGATCGGGAAGTGCACCTGCCCGATAGACCCTCGTCTGGCAGCCGATCATCCGAACTTCACTGGTTCCGAACAGACCTCTCTTGAGTGATCTACGGTCCTGACTGGGAACCATCAGGAGTGACGTGGCAATTACGAAGAATAGAGGACGACCAGGCGCTGGAAGCGGAAGACAAGAAACTGACCATGCGGTCCGGGTAAGGTCGTGTAGCACGACAAATTGCGAAACGATTGTTTGATTGTTTGAAAAATACTAGTATTTACTCATTTGTTTGTTCTTGGGAGATTCTCTGTCCGCAAACGGGGCTGACTACTCCCCCTTTGCAGATAGTGAAGGATAGGTAACGCAGACTTTTGTCTCCCGTTGTAATCCGTCGTGCCTGTTTTTCTCCCCCCACTGATTGATTGTTTGACCGAACATTGAATTGTTCAAAGTTGGTTCTCTTAGGAATCTTCTCTGCCTACAAACGGGGAAGAATAAGAATATTCTCTCTCCCTTTGCAGATAGTGAAGGGTAGGTAACGCAGGCTTTTGCCCCCGTTGTAACCCGTCGTGCCTATTTTATTCCTCATTTGATTGATTGTTTGTCCGAACATTGACTGTTTGGAATTGGTTCTTTTTGGAGGTATTCTCTGTTTGCAAACAACGTAGATTAGAAATATTCTGTCTAGTCTTTGCAAGTAGTGAAAAGATAGGTAGTGCAGACTTTTGTCTCCCGTTGTAATCCGTCATGCCTATCTTCTCCCCATTGGTTAGTAGTTGGGACAACCCGGACCGTTTATTAGAGATGAACCATCCAGCTCCGCTGGAAGGCACCCCTAATAAGGACATGTTCACTAGATATGGACTAGTCGCCATAGCTTATAGTAAACTATGGCACAAATATACCAGAAAGGATCAGGAAAGTCAGTGGCCACTGATAGGATCCTTTGATAACGACAAAATAAACGCACTGGAAACAGCCCTTCGTAGCAATAAAACGACGTCCACTATGCTTGATAGTCTCGGCATGTGGCGCAAAGAAGCAGAGCAACGAAAGAAGAGAAACGAAGCCAGATTAGATAAAGAACTACGAAAAGCAGCTCACCTAGCCGCTAGAAAACTAGAAGAAGAGATAAAGGAGAGAGAGGAAGCCAAACAGAAGCGAGAGTCCGAAATCTCGGGCCAGTGTCCCGTTAGAACACCTTCTGCGCTGTACCCTGAGTTACCCTCAAAGCAACGAACAAACGATGATTTATTATTAGGTCCCCCGATTATCTACATGCCCCCTCCATATGCCCCTTCCCAACCCCTAGTACAACACCCGCAACCCCCAAGTACCAGCGAAACTAGCACAGGAACTTCGGTCCTCACGGCCTCCGCGCCGACCGAACCCCGCATTTAGCACGGCGCAAACAATAGCGTTAGGTAACTCTGAATCTAGGAAGACAGACCCCGCTAGACTAAGCAGATTAAGCAAGGATGAACGAGCAGGGATCGATAAGGTAGTAAAGACACTAGTGGAACGAAAAGAGAGCGAAGAATACGTAACGGATATGTACAATTCATATGCCAACAACCACAGACGACACTTTGTTGCGCGCTTTTGTTATCATACCCTTAATGCCTATGAAGACCGATACCACGACAAGGGTCCTGAGAGTCTTACAGTTCTGTATAGAAAAGTTGACATCGGGGAGGAAGGCGAGTGTAATGTGACGGACCTCTTCGTGCGTACGCTAGAAGTTTTCCGCCACCTCACCGAACAAAAGTTAGGCACTAACGCTATAACTCCCGTAGCGACCGAACCTCGAACGGAAATAGTTGACACAATGATGCCTATAAGAGAAGCGGCTCTCTACTGGCTTCCCCCACGAGGAACGGGAACGCACAATGATATTAATCACCAAGATGCACGAGGGAGAGTAGTGTATAACTGGGTCTATCAACCATGGGATCGGCAAGACATCCTGACTGTCCGAAAGTCCTTGCCTGATCTACGAAAGAACCCCACTGCCTTTTATACTGAATTAGGCACAGCATTGGGTTCGACGATTATGACTCTGGCGGATCTCGACTTGTTTTTCGGGCTATGTCTGCTAGCTGATGTGTGGAAGCAAATCCGGAAAGTCGACCACCTTGAGCTGCTTGGACATACCTGGTCACAACTTGAGGGCATAGATAAACAGAGAGAACCTGGACAGAAACCTTTGAAAGCCATTTTAGATCTCCCGGACAAGATCGTCCAGAAATTGAAAACCCTAATCCCAGAAAAGAAAGTGGACTGGTCGATAGTAACGGCCTGCCGCCAGAAACCCCAGGAAGACGTATCAGAATACTTCTCCCGGTTTGAGACGGTGTTCTCCAATTACAGTGGCCAGGACATGACCACCGCGACCGGACACCACCTGTTTGTTCAGAATTACGTTAAGGGTTTATCGCAGGAGGTCTCGCAGAAACTACAGGCCAGCGAGAGTAGTTGGGCAGCCTCTAAACCTGCGGCTATCCTTCAGATGGCCCAGTACTACGAACATCAAAGGAACGAGAACGATAGGGCGACAGAGAAAAAGAAAAAGGACCTGAAAGAAAGGGTGATGATTGCTCAGCTGCAGGGGACAACTAGTGGTAGAGAGCATTACAGAGGAAGTTACCAATCGAATCCCCCT
This sequence comes from Lissotriton vulgaris, assembly GCF_964263255.1. Lineage (NCBI taxonomy): Eukaryota > Metazoa > Chordata > Amphibia > Caudata > Salamandridae > Lissotriton > Lissotriton vulgaris. Next base: position 213,274 of record NW_028254400.1, on the reverse strand, counting down.
AGGAATCCACCCCATAGAAACAACGCATCCGCACCCAACGCTCCACGAACAGACCTAGACGAAAACCAGTGTGCATTCTGCAAAGGATTTGGTCATTGGAAATCCCAGTGCCCGGTCCTACAACACGTAGTGCGTTATCTAAACGGCTGATTCCAAGGGCACTCTTGTCTGGCTCACACGTAACATCAATAGGTTTTGATGGAACGCCCTCCACTAATCCCTTGTCCACACCAATCTCTTTTGACCTGGATAGTAACATCACTGACACGACATTCTTGCTCTCCGCCAACACCCCCGACGCCATTATGGGACTCGATTTGTTGAAACATTACCAAGCTACTATTAGGTGTTCACAAGACGAAGTTCGAGTCATTTTGTACGACAACCCGACACTGCTCAGACCTTGTCCCACACGACACATGTTTTCCATTACCGATGCTAACTTGTCCCTTCTCGACACCTTACCTTCGTATCTATGGGCAAAGACTGACTCAGACGTAGGACGCATGATGATCGAACCTGTACATATAACTGTTCGACAAGAGACGATGCTCCCGAAACTCCCACAATATCGGATATCACCCGAAGGCGAGAAGGCATTGGTAGAGATCATCCAGTCACTAATAGATGCAGGAGTGGTAGAGGAAGTAGTTAGCAACGTTTGCAACAGCCCTATCCTACCCATAGTTAAGAAACAGGGCGAGGGAGATGCAAAAGCGTACCGCTTCATCATCGACCTGCGAGAAATTAACAAGGTAGTTGTACCTCAGTACCCCGTAGTCTCAGACATCAGCACCATTCTGACTCTGATTCCTTCCACGGCCACCACCTTCACGGTAATCGACCTCAAGAACGCATTCTTATCCATTCCCATCCACCCAGACAGCCGCAACCTTTTCGGCTTCACCTTGAGATCCCGCTCGTATAGATTTTGTAGAGCTCCCCAAGGCTACACTGAAAGTCCCAGCATCTATAGCCAGGCCCTCAAGAGACAACTGGATGCAGTCCAGTTACCGGATGGAGTGGTGTTGATCCAATACGTCGATGATATCCTTTTGGCGGCCGACACCACTCCACTTGCAGTCACAGCCACCATACAACTCCTGCACTTCCTCGCGGAGAATGGCCACAAGGTCTCCAAGAAGAAGTTGCAATTCTGCCAACCCCAGGTCACTTACCTAGGCCACCTCCTATCCAAAGACGGGAGGAAACTTACACCCGACCGAATTCAGACCATTCTAGAAACCCCTGTCCCTAAGACTCAGAAACAAGTCTGCTCCCTAGTAGGCCTCACCTCTTTCTGCCGGCAGTGGTTGCCAAACTTCAGCCTGATTGTGAAACCACTACTTTCCTTGCTAGCCAAAGATGTCCCCTTCCCGCTCCCTTGGACCCCTGAATGCCAATCCTCCTTTAAAGAACTACGAGACGCCCTCTGTTCCGCTCCAGTCCTAGGAACCCCCGATTACACGAAGCCCTTCTCTCTCTACACCCACGAAAGGGAGGGATGTGCTTTGTCTGTTCTGACTCAGTCCATTGGCCCCAAGCAACGTCCATGTGCCTACTTCTCTGCCACTCTTGACCCCGTAGCCAGAGCCTACCTGCCTTCGAGCTGTAGCTGCCGCTGCAATCTCTATCCAACAAAGTGAGGGGATCGTACTCTTGAATTCCCTTACGGTGTTAGTGCCCCATGCGGTCGACACCCTCCTAAACCAGACTAAGACACAGCATCTGACTAGTGCACGACTGACTGGGTACGAACTGACTCTGCTTGCACCCCACATTACGTTAAAAAGATGCACCACTCTGAACCCAGCCACCTTGTTACCCCTGCCTGAAAACGACCCCAATGTACCCCCCATACATGACTGTGTGACCCTTACGGACGAACAGACTAGGAGTAGAGTTGACCTCCGAGATACTGCTTTTTCAGATCCCGACGGGGAACTATGGGTAGATGGCTCCTGTATCAAAACTCCCCGATGGCACCACCTCAGCTGCTTACGCAGTTACCACGGCTCGAACTGTAGTTGAGACCGCTCGCATTGCACAAAAATCGGCACAAGCCGCAGAACTGATTGCCCTCACAAGAGCCTGTATCCTAGCAGCAGGAACGACAGCAAACGTTTATACGGACAGCCAGTATGCCTTCGGGGTAGTTCATCATTTTGGGCTCCTGTGGAAGGAAAGGGGATTCTTGACTTCACATGGCACACCCATCCTACATGGAGATCTAGTCTCCGCTCTGACTGAAGCAGTCCTTCTTCCCAAGCAACTTGCTGTGATCAAATGCCAGGCACACAAAAAGGTGACGGACATAATTGGGCGAGGGAATGCACTAGCTGACATTACTGCCAGGACCACAGAACCTCTGTTTCCTGCCTTCCAGTCTCCAGCGCCTGCCTCTTTGTTTGGTATTCTTAAGGTTTTAAGAGGCGGCTAACGCCGGGCAATACTTAAAGAGTAAACGATCGAAACCTGCCTCACCTTTCTACAAGGCGGCCTGCAAGGCAGCTGTATTGCGTGTTTTGGGAAGCTGTTTGGGGGTGTTCTAGATTTTTGGAGTGGGTTTAGGGGTCTGGGAGTACTGCTGGGAAGGTCTAATCTTGTCTCAAAATAGCAGTTTGATTGAAGGTTGAGGGGAAAAGGGAATTAGTCCCTGTTTCTGAGGTGCATTTTGACCATTGGCTTACATTCGCGGCCTGCAAAGTAGCTGCATTGCATGTTTTTGGGAAGCTATTTGTGGGTGTTCTAGATTTCTGGGAGAGGGTTTAGGGGTCTAGGAGCACTGCTGGGAAGGTCTAATTTTGTGTCAAAATAGCAGTTTGGGCGTAGGTTGAGGGGAAAGGGGAATTAGGCCTTGTTTCTGAGGTGCATTTATGCCATTGGCTTACATTGGCGGCTTGCAAGGTAGCAGTATTGCGTGTTTTTGGTGGGCAATTTGGGGGTGTTCTAGATTGTTGGGAGTGGGTTTAGGGGCCTGGGAGCACTGCTGGGGAGGTCTAATTTTGTCTCAAAATAGCAGTTCGGGCGTAGGTTGAGGGGAAAGGGGAATTAGGCCCTGTTTCTGAGGTGCATTTTTGCCATTGGCTTACATTGGCGGCCTGCAAGACAGCTGTATTGCGTGTTTTGGGAAGCTGTTTGGGGGTGTTCTAGATTTTTGGGAGTGGGTTTAGGGGTCTGGGAGCACTGCTGGGAAGGTCTAATTTTGTCTCAAAATAGCAGTTTGGTTGTAGGTTGAGGGGAAAAGGGAATTAGTCCCTGTTTCTGAGGTGCATTTTGGCCATTGGCTTACATTGGCGGCCTGCAAAGTAGCTGTATTGCGTGTTTTTGGGAAGCTATTTGAGGGTGTTCTAGATTTTTGGGAGTGGGTTTAGGGGTGTGAGAGGACTGCTGGGAAGGTCTCATTTTGTGTCAACATAGCAGTTTGGCGGTAGATTGAGGGGAAAGGGGAATTAGGCCCTGTTTCTGAGGTGCATTTTTGCCATTGGCTTACTTTGGTGGCCCGCAAGGTAAATGTATTGTGTATTTTTGGGAAGCTATTTGGGGGTGTTCTAGATTTTTGGGAGTTGGTTTAGGGGTCTGGGAGCACTGCTGGGAGGGTCTAATTTTGTGTCAAAATAGCAGTTTGGGCGCTGCGCCTCTCACCAGGCCGGGTCACCCCCTTGCTCCTCCTGCCACCTCCTGCTCCTGACAAGCCAGCCTTTTTGCCGCATTTTCCGCCGCCGACGCCCCCCCTGCCCCCCCGAGCGGCCCAGCCACAGCAGAGCCGCCCGCTCGCCAGTTTTTCCCGCCGCAGCTCCACACAGACCCCGCCCACCACCGGCCCATTGGCCGAACCGCGACCGACGCCCAGCTGACCCGCCCTCCCGTCCCCTTTCCTAAGGGGACAGCAAGGAGTGCTCGGGAGTGACCGCTGCGCCTCTCACCAGGCCGGGTCACCCCCTTGCTCCTCCTGCCGCCTCCTGCTCCTGACAAGCCAGCCTTTTGCCGCATTTTCCGCCGCCGACGCCCCCTGCCCCCCCCGAGGGGCCCAGCCACAGCAGAGCCGCCCGCTCGCCAGTTTTTCCCGCCGCAGCTCCACACAGGCCCCGCCCACCACCGGCCCATTGGCCGAACCGCGACCGACGCCCAGCTGACCCGCCCTCCCGTCCCCCTTCTTATGACGCCCCGAGAGCGACCGCGCAGCGGACGCGCACAGCGGGAGCACCGATTGAGCGCCAAAGGTGCGCCAAAGGTAAGCCCGTCTGCGCCCGTCCACGCCTGGACCGCGCCCAGCGCCAGGACCCCTGGCCCCCGCAGAAACCAGCCCACCCGCCGGACCTACGACGCCACCGAACTCTACGCACTCAACGCCGGTAGATTCCCGGGCTGCTATCGAGCCACCCCGAGACGCACCCACGGACCCTTCTGCTGCCACTCCTGCAAGTTCACCTGCATCTGGACCTGCACCTCTCCAGCACCGACCAAGACCAAGACGAGCAACAGCAGCAGCCACCTGAATTGCATCCTGCTCAACACCCGCTCCGTCCACAGACACGCCGTCGAGCTCTGGAACCTGCTTGACACAACTTCACCAGACGTCGCCTTCCTCACGGAAACCTGGATGAACGCCTCTTCAGCGCCCGACATCGCCATCCCAGACGGCTACAAGATCATCCGTAGGGACCGTATCAACCAAACCAGAGGAGGCATCGCCATCATCCACAAGAACACGATCCGCATCACGACCAACACCGACGACTCCCTCGCACCCGCCGAGCACCTGCACTTCCAGGTCCACATCAACCCCAATATCACCCTCAGAGGCACCCTCATCTACAGACCCCCGGGACCACGCACACAATTCAGCGAGGACATCGCCGACTTCATCAGCCCACACGCCCTCCTCTCCGCTGACTACATCCTCCTCGGGGACCTCAACATCCACCTGGAGAACAACAACGACCGCAACACCACCACCCTGCTGGACAACCTCGCCAACCTGGGACTCAAGCAGCTGGTGACCACCCCCACCCACTACGCCGGACACACACTCGACCCCGTCTTCTCATCCAACAAGGACATCACCTTCAGCCACGCCACCGGACTCCACTGGACGGACCACAGCTGCGTCCACTTCAGCTTCAGAAGGACCACGATCAGGCACCACCAGCAACAGGTTACACGCAGAAACTGGAACAGGATCTCAGCCGACCAGCTTGCGACTTCCCTGAGAAGAACCCACCCACCAGCGCAACGAACCCCAGCCAAGCGGCCAACAACCTCACGCAGTGGATCAGCGACTGCACAGACGACCTCGCCCCCCTGAGGACCCCGCCCAGCAGACCCGGCAGCAAGAAAGCCCCATGGTTCACCGACGAACTCAAGAGCTCCAAGAAGAACTGCCGAGCCCTCGAGAGAACCTGGCGCAGAGACCCAACACCGGACAACATGACTGCCCTCAAGCTCGCCACCCGAAAACACCACCAACTCATCTTCGCCACCAAGAAAACTGCTTTCAAGGAACGACTGGACTACAACGCACACAACAGCAAGGAACTCTTCAACATTGTTAAAGAGCTACCCAACCCTAACGCCGGAAACAACGACATCACCCCTTCGCAAGACCTCTGCAACTCCCTTGCCTCCTACTTCCACAACAAGATCGCGGACATACACAACAGCTTCAGCACTCAACTGACGCAACCCACGTCCGAACCACTGCCCCCCACCACCACCCTCCGCGCCTGGACCCCGATCAGCACCGAAGACACCTTCCGCACGATGAACTCCATCCACTCCGGATCTCCGACCGACCCCTGCCCCCACCACGTCTTCAACAAGGCCGACGCTGTCATCGCACCCCACCTGCGGGACATCATCAACACCTCCTTCGACACCGCTACCTTTCCGGAGAGCTGGAAGCATGCCCAACTCAGCGCTCTTCTCAAGAAGCCATCAGCCGACCCCACCGACCTCAAGAACTACCGCCCTATCTCGCTGCTCCCGTTCCCTGCAAAAGTCATCGAGAAGACCGTCAACAAGCAGCTGGCCACCTTCCTCGAGACAAACGGATCCCTCGACCTCTCGCAGTCTGGATTCCGGGCCAACCATAGCACCAATCGCAGCCACCGATGACATCCGAGCACTGCTTGACAACGGAGAAACAGCAGCCCTCATCCTCCTAGACCTCTCCGCGGCCTTCGACACTGTCTGCCACCGTACACTAGTACAGCGACTCAGCAACGTCGGAATCCAGGAGAAGGCACTGGAGTGGATCACCTCCTTCCTCGCCGGAAGGACACAGAGAGTCCGCCTCCCCCCGTTCAGATCTGAAGCCACCGAAGTCATCTGCGGCGTTCCCCAAGGCTCCTCGCTCAGCCCAACCCTCTTCAACGTCTACATGAGCCCCCTCGCAGCCATCGCACGCCAGCACAACCTCAACATCATCACCTACGCCGATGACACCCAGCTGATCCTCTCCCTCACCAACGACCCCGCCACTGCCAGAGCCAAACTTCACGAAGGGATGAAAGAGGTAGCCGAATGGATGAAGAACAGCCGCCTGAAACTGAACTCGGACAAGACGGAAGTCCTCATCCTGGGATCCTCACCCTCCGCCTGGGACGACTCCTGGTGGCCCCCCGCCCTAGGCAGCGCACCCAAACCAACAGACCACGCACGCAACCTGGGATTCATCCTGGACTCCTCCCTCTACATGACCAGACAAGTCAACGCCGTCTCCTCGTCGTGCTTCAACATCCTGCGCATGCTACGTAAGATCTTCCGGTGGATCCCCACCGAGACCAGGAAGACGGTCACCCAGGTCCTCGTCACCAGCCGCCTGGACTACGGCAACTCCCTCTATGCCGGAACCACCGCCAAACTCCAGAAGAGACTCCAGCGGATCCAGAACGCCTCAGCACGACTCATCCTGGACATCCCCTGTCGCAGCCACATCTCCGAACACCTGAGAGACCTGCACTGGCTCCCGGTCAACAAGAGAATCACCTTCCGTCTCCTCACCCACGCACACAAAGCCCTACACAACCAAGGCCCAGGTTACCTCAACAGTCGCCTCAACTTCTACGCTCCCAAACGCCAGCTCCGATCGACCGGCCACGCCCTCGCCGCCGTCCCCCGCATCCCAAGAGCCACCACAGGGGGACGGTCCTTCTCCTACCTCGCCGCCAAGACATGGAACTCCCTCCCGACCCACCTTCGCCTGACCCAGGACCACCTCGCCTTCAGGAAGCAACTCAAGACCTGGCTGTTCGAGCAGTAGCGGACCCCCCTCCCCTAGCGCCTTGAGACCCTCTGGATGAGTAGTGCGCTATATAAATGCTTTGATTGATTGATTGATTGAGTGATTGGTTGAGGGGAAAGGTGAATTAGGCCTTGTTTCTGAGGTGCATTGTTGCCATTGGCTTACATAGGCGGCCTGCAAGGTAGCAGTATTGCGTGTTTTTGGTGGGCAATTTGGGGGTGTTCTAGATATTTGGGAGTGGGTTTAGGGGCCTGGAAGCACTGCTTGGAAGGTCTAATTTTGTGTCAAAATAGCAGTTTGGGCGTAGGTTGAGGGGAAAGGGGAATTAGGCCTTGTTTCTGAGGTGCATTGTTGCCATTGGCTTACATTGGCGGCCTGCAAGGTAGCAGTATTGCGTGTTTTTGGTGAGCAATTTGGGGGTGTTCTAGATTGTTGGGAGTGGGTTTATGGGTATGGGAGCACTGCTGGGAAGGTCTAATTTTGTGTCAAAATAGCAGTTTGGGCGTAGGTTGAGGGGAAAGGTGAATTAGGCCTTGTTTCTGAGGTGCATTGTTGCCATTGGCTTACATTGGCGGCCTGCAAGGTAGCAGTATTGCGTGTTTTTGGTGGGCAATTTGGGGGTGTTCTAGATTGTCGGAAGTGGGTTAAGGAGCCTGGGAGCACTGCTTGGAAGGTCTAATTTTGTGTCAAAATAGCAGTTTGGGCGTAGGTTGAGGGGAAAGGGGAATTAGGCCTTGTTTCTGAGGTGCATTGTTTCCATTGGCTTACATTGGCGGCCTGCAAGGTAGCAGTATTGCGTGTTTTTAGTGAACAATTTGGGGGTGTTCTATATTGTTGGGAGTGGGTTTAGTCGTCTGGGAGCACTGCTGGGAAGGTCTAATTTTGTGTCAAAATAGCAGTTTGGTCGTAGGTTGAGGAGAAAAGGGAATTAGTCCCTGTTTCTGAGGTGATTTTTGACTATTGGCTTACATTGGCGGCCTGAAAAGTAGCTGTATTGCGTGTTTTTGGGAAGCTATTTAGGGGTGTTCTAGATTTCTGGTAGTGGGTTTAGGGGCCTGGGGGCACTGCTGGGAAGGTCTAATTTTGTGTCAAAATAGCAATTTGGGTGTAAGTTGAGGGGAAAGGGGAATTAGGCCCTGTTTCTGAGGTGCATTTTTGCCATTGGCTTACATTGGCGGCCTGCAAGGTACCTGTATTGCGTGTTTTTGAGAAGCTATTTGGGGGTGTTCTAGATTGTTGGGAGTGGGTTTAGGGGCCTTGGAGCACTGCTGGGAATGTCTAATTCTGTCTCAAAATATCAGTTTGGGCGTAGGTTGAGGGGAAAGGTGAATTAGGCCCTGTTTCTGGGGTGCATTTTTGCCATTGGCTTACATTGGCGGCCTGCAAGGTAGCTGCATTGCATGTTTTTGGGAAGCTATTTGTGGGTGTTCTAGATTTCTGGGAGAGGGCTTAGGGGTCTGGGAGCACTGCTGGGAAGGTCTAATTTTGTGTCAAAATAGCAGTTTGGGCGTAGGTTGAGGGGAAAGGGGAATTAGGCCTTGTTTCTGAGGTGCATTTTTGCCATTGGCTTACATTGGCGGCTTGCAAGGTAGCAATATTGCATGTTTTTGGTGGGCAATTTGGGGGTGTTCTAGATTGTTGGGAGTGGGTTTAGGGGCCTGGGAGCACTGCTGGCACGGTCTAATTTTGTCTCAAAATAGCAGTTCGGGCGTAGGTTGAGGGGAAAGAGGAATTAGGCCCTGTTTCTGAGGTGCATTTTTGCCATTGGCTTATATTGGCGGCCTGCAAGGTAGCTGTATTGCGTGTTTTTGGAAGCTATTTGGGGTTGTTCTAGATTTTTGGGAGTGGGTTTAGGGGTCTGGAAGAACTGCTGGGAAGGTCTAATGTTGTACCTAAATATCAGTTTGGTCATAAGTTGAGGGGAAAGGGGAATTAGTCCCTGTTTCTGAGGTGCATTTTTGCCATTGGCTTATATTGGCGGCCTGCAAGACAGCTGTATTGCGTGTTTTGGGAAGCTGTTTAGGGGTGTTCTAGATTTTTGGGAGTGGGTTTAGGGGTCTGGGAGCACTGCTGGGAAGGTCTAATTTTGTCTCAAAATAGCAGTTTGGTTGTAGGTTGAGGGGAAAAGGGAATTAGTCCCTGTTTCTGAGGTGCATTTTGGCCATTGGCTTACATTGGCGGCCTGCAAAGTAGCTGTATTGCGTGTTTTTGGGAAGCTATTTGGGGGTGTTCTAGATTTTTGGGAGTGGGTTTAGGGGTGTGAGGGCACTGCTGGGAAGGCCTCATTTTGTGTCAAAATAGCAGTTTGGCCGTAGATTGAGGGGAAAGGGGAATTAGGCCCTGTTTCTGAGGTGCATTTTTGCCATTGGCTTACTTTGGTTGCCCGCAAGGTAGCTGTATTGCGTGTTTTTAGGGGGATATTTGGGGATGATCTAGATATTTGGGAGTGGGTTTAGGGGTCTGGGAGCACTGCTGGGAAGGTCTAATTTTGTGTCAAAATAGCAGTTTGGGCGTAGGTTGAGGGGAAAGGTGAATTAGGCCTTGTTTCTGAGGTGCATTGTTGCCATTGGCTTACATTGGCGGCCTGCAAGGTAGCAGTATTGCGTGTTTTTGGTGGGCAATTTGGGGGTGTTCTAGATTGTTGGGAGTGGGTTTAGGGGCCTGGGAGCACTGCTTGGAAGGTCTAATTTTGTGTCAAAATAGCAGTTTGGGCGTAGGTTGAGGGGAAAGGGGAATTAGGCCTTGTTTCTGAGGTGCATTGTTGCCATTGGCTTACATTGGCGGCCTGCAAGGTAGCAGTATTGTGTGTTTTTGGTGAACAATTTGTGGTTGTTCTAGATTGTTGGGAGTGGGTTTAGGGGTCTGGGAGCACTGCTGGGAAGGTATAATTTTGTGTCAAAATAGCAGTTTGGTCGTAGGTTGAGAGGAAAGGGGAATTAGGCCCTGTTTCTGAGGTGTTTTTTTGCCATTGGATACATTGGCGGCCTGCAAGGTAGCTGTATTCCGTGTTTTTGGGAAGCTATTTGGGGGTGTTCTAGATTTTTGGGAGTGGGTTTAGGGGTCTGGGAGCACTGCTGGGAAGGTCTAATTTTGTGTCAAAATAGCAGTTTGGGCGTAGGTTGCCGGGAAAGGGGAATTAGGCCCTGTTTCTGAGGTGCATTTTTGCCATTGGCTTACATTGGCAGCCTGCAAGGTAAATGTATTGTGTGTTTTTGGGAAGCTATTTGGGGGTGTTCTAGATTTCTGGGAGTGGGTTTAGGGGTCTGGGAGCACTGCTGGGAAGGTCTAATTTTGTGTCAAAATAGCAGTTTGGGCGTAGGTTGAGGGGAAAGGGGAATTAGGCCCTGTTTCTGAGGTGCATTTTTGCCATTGGCTTACATAGGCGGCCTGCAAGGCAGCTGTATTGCGTGTTTTGGGAAGCTGTTTGGGGGTGTTCTAGATTTTTGGAGTGGGTTTAGGGGTCTGGGAGTACTGCTGGGAAGGGCTAATCTTGTCTCAAAATAGCAGTTTGATTGAAGGTTGAGGGGAAAAGGGAATTAGTCCCTGTTTCTGAGGTGCATTTTGACCATTGGCTTACATTGGCGGCCTGCAAAGTAGCTGCATTGTATGTTTTTGGGAAGCTATTTGTGGGTGTTCTAGATTTCTGGGAGAGGGTTTAGGGGTCTGGGAGCACTGCTGGGAAGGTCTAATTTTGTGTCAAAATAGCAGTTTGGGCGTAGGTTGAGGGGAAAGGGGAATTAGGCCTTGTTTCTGAGGTGCATTTTTTCCATTGGCTTACATTGGCGGCTTGCAAGGTAGCAGTATTGTGTGTTTTTGGTGGGCAATTTGGGGGTGTTCTAGATTGTTGGTAGTGGGTTTAGGGGCCTGGGAGCACTGCTTGGAAGGTCTAATTTTGAGTCAAAATAGCAGTTTGGTCGTAGGTTGAGAGGAAAGGGGAATTAGGCCCTGTTTCTGAGGTGCATTTTTGCCATTGGATACATTGGCTGCCTGCAAGGTAGCTGTATTGCGTGTTTTTGGGAAGCTATTTGGGGGTGTTTTAGATTTTTGGGAGTGGGTTTAGGGGTGTGGGAGCACTGCTGGGAAGGTCTCATTTTGTGTCAAAATAGCAGTTTGGGCGTACGTTGAGGGAAAAGGGGAATTAGGCCCTGTTTCTGAGGTGCATTTTTGCCTTTGGCTAACATTGGCGGCCTGCAAGGTAGCTGTATTGCGTGTTTTTGGAAGCTATTTGGGGTTGTTCTAGATTTTTGGGAGTGGGTTTAGGGGTCTGGAAGAACTGCTGGGAAGGTCTAATGTTGTGCCTAAATATCAGTTTGGTCATAGGTTGAGGGGAAAGGGGAATTAGTCCCTGTTTCTGAGGTGCATTTTTGCCATTTTTTTACATTGGCGGCCTGCAAGACAGCTGTATTGCGTGTTTTGGGAAGCTGTTTGGGGGTGTTCTAGATTTTTGGGAGTGGGTTTAGGGGTCTGGGAGCACTGCTGGGAAGGTCTAATTTTGTCTCAAAATAGCAGTTTGGTTGTAGGTTGAGGGGAAAAGGGAATTAGTCCCTGTTTCTGAGGTGCATTTTGGCCATTGGCTTACATTGGCGGCCTGCAAAGTAGCTGTATTGCGTGTTTTTGGGAAGCTATTTGGGGGTGTTCTAGATTTTTGGGAGTGGGTTTAGGGGTGTGAGAGCACTGATGGGAAGGTCTCATTTTGTGTCAAAATAGCAGTTTGGCCGTAGATTGAGGGGAAAGGGGAATTAGGCCCTGTTTCTGAGGTGCATTTTTGCCATTGGCTTACATAGGCGGCCTGCAAGGCAGCTGTATTGCGTGTTTTGGGAAGCTGTTTGGGGGTGTTCTAGATTTTTGGAGTGGGTTTAGGGGTCTGGGAGTACTGCTGGGAAGGTCTAATCTTGTCTCAAAATAGCAGTTTGATTGAAGGTTGAGGGGAAAAGGGAATTAGTCCCTGTTTCTGAGGTGCATTTTGACCATTTGCTTACATTGGCGGCCTGCAAAGTAGCTGCATTGTATGTTTTTGGGAAGCTAATTTTGGGTGTTCTAGATTTCTGGGAGCGGGTTTAGGGGTCTTGGAGCACTGCTGGGAAGGTCTCATTTTGTGTCAAAATAGCAGTTTGGGCGTAGGTTGAGGGGAAAGGGGAATTAGGCCTTGTTTCTGAGGTGCATTTTTTCCATTGGCTTACATTGGCGGCTTGCAAGGTAGCAGGATTGCGTGTTTTTGGTGGGCAATTTGGGGGTGTTCTAGATTGTTGGGAGTGGGTTTAGGGGCCTGGGAGCACTGCTGGGAAGGTCTAATTTTGTCTCAAAATAGCAGTTCTGGAGTAGGTTGAGGGGAAAGGGGAATTAGGCCCTGTTTCTGAGGTGCATTTTTGCCATTGGCTTATATTGGCGGCCTGCAAGGTAGCTGTATTGCGTGTTTTTGGAAGCTATTTGGGGTTGTTCTAGATTTTTGGGAGTGGGTTTAGGGGTCTGGAAGAACTGCTGGGAAGGTCTAATGTTGTGCCTAAATATCAGTTTGGTGATAGGTTGAGAGGAAAGGGGAATTAGTCCCTGTTTCTGAGGTGCATTTTTGCCATTGGCTTACATTGGCGGCCTGCAAGACAGCTGTATTGCGTGTTTTGGGAAGCTGTTTGGGGGTGTTCTAGATTTTTGGGAGTGGGTTTAGGGGTCTGGGAGCACTGCTGGGAAGGTCTCATTTTGTGTCAAAATAGCAGTTTGGGCGTAGGTTGAGGGAAAAGGGGAATTAGGCCCTGTTTCTGAGGTGCATTTTTGCCATTGGCTTACTTTGGTGGCCTGCAAGGTAGCTGTATTGCGTGTTTTTGGGTGGCTATTTGGGGGTGATCTAGATTTTTGGGAGTGGGTTTAGGGGTCTGGGAGCACTGCTGGGAAGTTCTAATTTTGTGTCAAAATAGCAGTTTGGGCGTAGGTTGAGGGGAAAGGGGAATTAGGCCCTGTTTCTGAGGTGCATTTTTGCCTTTGGCTTACATTGGCGGCCTGCAGGGTAGCTGTATTGCGTGTTTTTGGGAAGCTATTTGGGGGTGTTCTACATTTTTGGGTGTAGGTTTAGGCGTCTGGGAGCACTGCTGGGAAGGTCTAATTTTGTGTCAAAATAGCAGTTTGGGCGTAGGTTGCCGGGAAAGGGGAATTAGGCCCTGTTTCTGAGGTGCATTTTTGCCATTGGCTTACATTGGCAGCCTGCAAGGTAAATGTATTGTGTGTTTTTGGGAAGCTATTTGGGGGTGTTCTAGATTTTTGGGAGTGGGTTTAGGGGTCTGGGAGCACTGCTGGGAAGGTCTAATTTTGTGTCAAAATAGCAGTTTGGGCGTAGGTTGAGGGGAAAGGGGAATTAGGCCCTGTTTCTGAGGTGCATTTTTGCTATTGGCTTACATTGGTGGCCTGCAAGGCAGCTGTATTGCGTGTTTTGGGAAGCTGTTTGGGGGTGTTCTAGATTTTTGGAGTGGGTTTAGGGGTCTGGGAGTACTGCTGGGAAGGTCTAATCTTGTCTCAAAATAGCAGTTTGATTGAAGGTTGAGGGGAAAAGGGAATTAGTCCCTGTTTCTGAGGTGCATTTTGACCATTGGCTTACATTGGCGGCCTGCAAAGTAGCTGCATTGTATGTTTTTGGGAAGCTATTTGTGGGTGTTCTAGATTTCTGGGAGAGGGTTTAGGGGTCTGGGAGCACTGCTGGGTAGGTCTAATTTTGTGTCAAAATAGCAGTTTGGGCGTAGGTTGAGGGGAAAGGGGAATTAGGCCTTGTTTCTGAGGTGCATTTTTGCCATTGGCTTACATTGGCGGCTTGCAAGGTAGCAGTATTGCGTGTTTTTGGTGGGCAATTTGGGGGTGTTCTAGATTGTTGGGAGTGGGTTTAGGGGCCTGGGAGCACTGCTGGGAAGGTCTAATTTTGTCTCAAAATAGCAGTTCGGGCGTAGGCTGAGGGGAAAGGGGAATTAGGCCCTGTTTCTGAGGTGCTTTTTTGCCATTGGCTTATATTGGCGGCCTGCAAGTGTGGAATTTTAGTTTGCGGGCTAAACATCATCTGCGCCAGCTTGTCATCCACGTACGACATGCACAGCAGCCATTTTAGGTATCATGGTCTCCCTGTCCACAATCGATCGCCAGCGCGCCCCTCTGACCCAGCAAGCATCCTCCGCGTACCCTGGCTCCCCCTCCCCCCCCCTCATCTGCAAAAACAAACCACCGCCACTCTGACTGTGGCTCTGTCTGTTATCAATGTCACCGGTCTTGTGTGCCTAGAAGGCCAGGGAACGCAACTGGTGGGTCACAGCGCCTGCCGAATCACCAGAACATTGGACTCAGCTGACCCCCCTTCCTTTGTTGCTTCTCCGAACATGTACTTTGTGTGTGGCACCAAAGCTTACACCTGGCTCCCGAACGGTTGGAAGGGTATCTGTTACTTTGCCTTCGTTCTTCCACCCACATATGTAGCCCCTGCCAACCATCACCGGCAGAGGCGTGCAGACGACCTTGGACAAGCCGACTCCACCGGAGCACAGTTCCCGGATGCAGCAAAGGGACTTGTTCCTCTGTGGGGCCCAATGGCAAACAGCCGTGCTATCCGACACCTGACCCAGGCAGTAGAAACAACGATCAACATCACGGCTGGCATCCTCGCCAACAACACTGCGGAGCTTCAGGCGGTCCGCCTTGTGACCCTTCAAAATCGTCTTGTCCTAGACGTGGTCCTAGCCGACCGAGGAGGAGCATGCCGCATCATCGGATCCAGCTGCTGCACCTACGTGCCAGACAACTCGCCTTCAGTCTACAAAGCCATCGAACACCTCCACAGACTTTCCTCAGAGGTTCACCAAGAACAGGAAGGATGGTCGCTTGGGAGCTGGTTTTGGGACGCTTTGAAGAACTGGGGTTGGAAGTTGTTTTCCTTCGTGCTGATACCTGTTGTGATATTATGTGGGTGTTGCCTAGGTATCCAATGTCTGCCACCTTTGTGCAGCCTTGTTTCTAACTGTATGTGCCCAAAGACTTTGGACTTCCGAAAGGAGCACATGAGCCCCCTCTATGAAGTAGAAATACGTGGCCTTATGGGGATAAATCCAAACTGACAAGTTGGCGAGACATGTTAAAAGGGAGGACTGTGGAATTTTAGTTTGCGAGCTAAACATCATCTGCGCCAGCTTGTCATCCACGTACGACATGCACAGCAGCCATTTTAGGTATCATGGTCTCCCTGTCCACGATCGATCGCCAGCGCGCCCCTCTGACCCAGCAAGCATCCTCCGCGCACCCTGGCTCCCCCTCCCTCCCCCTCATGAGCATAAACCTTCTGCATGACCCTGTCCTTGGGAGTCACGCCAGCGCCTGACCAACACCTCCTCTCCTCCCATGAATGCCCCTCTGTTGATAAACCTTCCTTCCGCACTGGTCTGTCCACACGGCATGAATACCACTCCTTTGATGACCCCTCACCCCGTGTCCAGCTGTCCACGCAGGTCCGAGGCCATTGCCTAAGCCGGGAGATATCATTTACTGCCCCTTATTGTATGAGGTCGCTCTCCTTCAAAGGACCCTCTATTGACCCAGACCTCCCCCACCCCCTGTGATATGATCAGGCGCACACATCCTAAGACTCGACGGAACACTCAGCTGCATGATGACCCCCTCCTCTTATCAGCGGGTTGAGGACCTCCATTGTGGAGGTATCTGGGGGTGGGATTGACACGAGGATTACGGGGATGTCTTTTCCTTTATGCCACAATGTTCTGATTGTAATAAAGAAAGGTCACATGCCATAAACCAGTGTATAAGAGGCCAGGCCTCCGAGAGGCTGTTAGAGCACCTCGAGACGATACCTTGTTGTCTGATCTGATGTGTTCTGCTCCGTCGGAATAAACTTCTGTTTCCTGCCTTCTGGTCTCCGGCGCCTGCCTCATTGCTTGGTAAACTTGAATGGTACAAGGGCGGTTAGCGCCGGGCAAATCTTAAGAAAGGTCCTAGCCCTACCTTTTTCCACAATTGGCGTCCCAAAGCGTGGGGCCCATCAGCGACACGTGGATCCAGTGGGAGAGGTCCCGATGACAGAGTGAACGACTGCAACGATCGGGAAGAGCTCGTGTCCGATAGACCCTCGTCTGACAGCCGATCATCCGACCTTCACTAGTTCTGAACAGACCTCTCTCGAGTGATCTACGGTCCTGACTGGGAACCATCAGGAGTGCCACGAACATCACGAAGGAGAGAGGACGATCGGGCGCTGGATCCAGAGGACAGGAAACCGTCCATGCGGTCCGGGTAAGGTCGTGTAAACACGACGAATTAAGAAAAGATTGTTTTGTTTGGATAATACTAGTATTACGCTTTGTTGAAACCTCTGGAGATTCGCTGTCTGCAAACGGAGAAAACAACAGGCTCTCTCTTTGCAAACAGTGAAGGATAGGTAACGCAGACTTTTGTCCCCGTTGTAATCCGTCGTGCCTATCTTCCTCCCCCACTGTTTCCCGAACTGTCGTTCGTGGATTATTGTCTGGAGATTCTTTTTCTGCAAACAGGGAAGAACAAGGCCTCTCTTTGCAGGGAGAGAAAGAGTAGGTAACGATAACTTTTCGTGCCCACTTATTCTCCCCACTGAATTGTTTTGATTGACCGATTATTCGGTATTGGTTCGTTTGAGGTATTCACCGCCGGCAAACAACGGAGAATATAAATATTCTGTCTAGTCTTTGCCCGCCGTGATAAGATAGGTAGTGCAGACTTTTGTCCCCGTTGTAATCCGTCATGCCTATCTTCTCCCCACTGGTTGGTAGCCTGTTTAGCCCGGACCGCTTATTAGAGATGAACCATCCGGCTCCACTGGAGGGCACCCCTAATAAGGACATGTTCACTAAGTATGGACTAGTCGCTATAGCTTACACTAAACTATGGCATAGATATACGAAAAAGAACCCTGAAAGTCAGTGGCCACTGATAGGTTCCTTTAATGAAAATAAAATAAAAACATTAGAAATAGCGCTCCAGAAGAATAAAACTACGCCCACTATGCTCGACAGTATCGGCATGTGGCGCAAAGAAACGGAACAACGAAAGAAAAGAGAAGAAGCAAAAATAGGGAAAGAATTACGAAAGGCAGCCCACCTGGCCGCAAAGCAACTAGAAGAAGAAATAAAAGAAAGAAAGGAAGCTACACAAAACCAAGAATCAGGGTCGACAGGCCAATGTCCTGTTAGGACCCCCTCTGCGCTCTACCCTGAATTACCCTCCAAACAGCGGGCGAACGATGAGTTACTACTAGGTCCCCCAATCATCTACATGCCCCCTCCATATGCTCCCAGCCAACAAAGCCTGCGAGCCCCGAGTGTGAGTGAAAGTGACCCTAGCGCTAGTGCACCAGCCCTCATGGCCTCTGCACCAGCCACATTAACAACTTCGTCAGACGATCCCGAGGCTAGCAAACAATCACCAGCCAGACTAAATAGGTTGAGCAAAGATGAGCGGGATGGGATCGACAAAATAGCAAAGACATTAGTAGAACGAAGGGAGAGCGAAGATTATGCAATGAGCGTATATAATTCACATGCCGACAGCCACAGACGGCATTTCATCTTGCGATTCAGCTACTACACCCTGAACGCATATGAAGATAGGTATCAGAGTAAGGGTCCTGCTAAACTAACAACGCTGTATAGGAAAATTGATGTTGGAGATGGGACTGAACGTGAGGCGACGGAGCTCTTCATGCAGATGCTTGAGGTCTTCCGCCACCTCACGGAACAAAAACCAGAAGCCAAGGCTACAGTCCCTGAAACGACCTCGGTAGAAGTAGCCAATACTATGATGCCTATCAGAGAAGCGGCCCCTTACTGGATCCCGCCACGGGGCCAGGGAACAAGCGATGATATTAACAATGAAAATGCAAAAGGGAGGGTTGTGTACAATTGGGTTTACCAACCATGGGACCGACAAGATATCCTAACCTTCAAACAAACCCTGCCCGATTTAAGAAAGAACCCGACGGCATTTTATACCGAATTAGGCACAGCCTTGGGTTCGACAATAATGACTTTAGCGGACATTGACTTGTTCTTTGGGTTATGCCTGCCAGCTGATGTGTGGAAGCAAATCCGGAAGGCTGACCACACGGATCTGTTTGGACATACCTGGGACCAACTCGGTAAACTAGATAGACAGCGAGAGCCAGGGAGGAAACCAGTAAAAGACATACTGGAACTCCCAGACAAACTAGTCCAGAAATTAAAGACGCTGATTCCAGAAAGAAAGGTAGATTGGTCGATAGTCACGGCCTGTCGACAGAAACCGCAGGAAGATGTGTCAGAATACTTCTCCCGATTCGAGACAGTGTTCTCCGACTACAGTGGCCAAGACATGACCACAGCAACCGGACAGCACCTGTTTGTACAAAATTATGTAAAGGGCCTAACACAAGAAGTCTCCCAAAAGCTGCAGACGAGCGAGAGTAGTTGGGGGGCCTCCAAACCCGCAGCTATCCTTCAGATGGCTCAGTATTACGAGCACCAAAAGAATGAGAATGATAGGGCGTCCGAGAAAAAGAAGAAGGATTTAAAGGAAAGGGTAATGATAGCCCAGATACAGGGTATAGCGATAGGACGGGAACACCAAAGGGGGAACTACCAATCAACCACCCCCAGAGATCTACCTTCTAAAGATCACACCCCAACACCCCACACTGGACGAAGAGACATTAGCAATGACCAATGCGCCTTCTGCAAAGGGTTCGGCCATTGGAAATCCCAGTGTCCGGTTCTGCTAGAGATGAATAGAAATAGGGACTCCAGAGATGTGGCAGGTGGTCCGAGAAATAGAGTACAAGGACGAGGGCACACCAACGACACCAACAATGACAGATCAGGGAGACTGAACACATTTGACCGTCCCCGACAAAACCAATATCAGCTGTCCGAAGGTGAAAATACCTCTGACTTTGCATAGGACTGCCAGGGGCAAGGGAGGGATCCAGTCGAGCTCTGTGTTGACCAGCAAGGTCCTTATGTCACCGCTAAGGTCCTGGGTACAGAGTCTCCATTCTTGGTAGACACTGGGGCGACACGTAGTGTGTTATCAAAATGACTGATTCCAAGGGCACCCTTGTCTGGCTCACACATAACGTCGATAGGTTTCGATGGAACGCCCTCCACTAACCCCCTGTCCGTACCTATTACCTTTGACCTAGAAAACAACACCACTGACGCGACATTTCTGCTCTCCTCCAACTCCCCTGACGCCATTATGGGCATTGACTTACTGAAACATTTTCGAGCTACCATTAGGTGTTCCCCAGATGGAATACGAGTCATCCTGTACGACAACCCAGACATGTCCAGATCCCGCCCCCCATGACACATGTGCTCCATAACTGACGTTGACCTGTCCCTGCTTGACACCCTGCCTCCGTACCTATGGGCCAAAAATGACTCTGATGTGGGGCGAATGATGATTGATCCTATTCACATAACTGTACGACAGGACGCTATGCTCCCGAAACTCCCGCAATATCGGATATCACCAGAGGGTGAGAAGGCACTGGTAGCGATCATTCAGTCTCTGGTAGATGCAGGAGTGGTTGAAGAGGTGGTTAGCAACGTCTGCAACAGCCCAATCCTACCTATCGTTAAGAAGCAAGGTGAAGGAGATGAGAAAGCGTACCGCTTCATCATCGACTTGCGAGAGATTAACAAAGTGGTTGTACCCCAATATCCTGTAGTCTCCGATATCACCACCATTCTGACCCTCATCCCGTCCACTGCCACCACCTTCACTGTTATCGACCTTAAGAACGCGTTTTTCTCTATCCCCATCCATCCAGACAGCCGTTATCTCTTCGGCTTCACTTTAAAATCCCGCTCGTACCGATTTTGTAGAGCTCCCCAGGGGTACACTGAAAGTCCCAGCATTTACAGCCAGGCCCTCAAAAGACAGCTGGATGCCTTTCAGCTACCAGATGGAGTGGTGTTGATCCAATATGTTGACGATATCCTTTTGGCGGCCGACACCACCCCACTTGCCGCGACAGCCACTGTCCAACTCCTACACTTTCTTGCAGAAAATGGCCATAAGGTCTCCAAAAAGAAGTTGCAGTTCTGCCAGCCACAAGTGACTTACCTAGCCCATCTCCTGTCCAAAGAAGGAAGGAAACTTACACCCGACCGAATCCAAACCATTCTAGACACCCCCATCCCAAAAACACAGAAGCAAGTCCGCTCTTTGGTTGGCCTAACCTCTTTCTGTAGACAGTGGTTACCTAACTTCAGTCTCATTGTAAAACCCCTACTTGCCCTATTAACTAAAGATGCCTCCTTCCCGCTCCCTTGGACCCCTGAGTGTCAAACATCCTTTAAGGAATTACGAGATGCCCTCTGTTCAGCGCCTGTCCTAGGAACCCCGGATTACTCCAAACCCTTCTCCCTCTTCACCCACGAAAGGGAGGGGTGTGCGTTGTCTGTCCTAACTCAATCAATTGGTCCTAAGCAGCGCCCTTGTGCCTACTTCTCCGCCACTCTTGATCCTGTAGCCAGAGCTTTGCCTGCCTGCCTTCGAGCAGTAGCTGCCGCTGCTGTCTCTATCCGCCAGAGCGAAGGAATCGTACTTTCAAACTCCCTCACTGTGTTAGTACCCCATGCAGTCGACACCCTTTTGAACCAGACAAAGACCCAACACCTGACTAGCGCACGACTGACAGGGTACGAGTTGACTCTGCTTGCACCCCACATCACACTAAAGAGATGCACAACTTTGAATCCTGCCACATTGTTACCCCTGCCTGAAAATGACCCCGACGTGCCTCCCATCCACGACTGTGTGACCCTCACGGACGAACAAACTAGGAGTAGAATTGACCTCCGAGACACTGCTTTCACTGACCCCGATGGAGAGCTATGGGTAGACGGCTCATGCATCAAACTCCCAGATGGCACCACTTCAGCTGCCTATGCAGTAACGACAGCCCGAACAGTAGTTGAGACAGCCTGCATCACACAACGGTCTGCCCAGGCAGCAGAGCTGATAGCCCTCACGCGAGCATGCATCATAGCCACAGGGACCACCGCGAACATATACACAGACAGCCAGTATGCCTTCGGGGTGGTCCACCATTTTGGACTCCTGTGGAGGGAGAGGGGATTCCTGACGTCCCACGGCACCCCGATCCTCCACGGAGATCTAGTCTCCGCTCTGATTGAAGCAGTTCTCCTCCCCAAACGATTAGCGGTGATCAAATGTCAGGCGCACAAAAGGGTGACAGACTTAGTCGGACAAGGGAATGCATTGGCCGACATCACTGCACGAACCACAGCTGAGAATAGGACGGTGACACGCATGTATGTGACCAGGTCACAAGCAGAAAAATGGAGTGACACAAGGGTAATGATCAGAGACATACAGTCGGCCAGCACCCCTCACGAACTGACTGAATGGGCAAGGGTGGGTTTGAAGGATGATGAGGGCTGCTGGCGAACAAAGGATGCAGACAAATGGTTGCTGCCTGACTCATACCTGATCCCCATACTGACGATGGCACACTCCCCCGCACACATAGGATCTGCACCCATGATCGAACTCATTTCCAAAGTCTGGCACAACGACAAAATCCCTGACTCAGCCAGACGCCTAGTTCAGCAGTGCCTTATCTGTCTGCAACACAACCCCGGGAAAGGAACTGTAGTACCCCGGGGAGGGTTCGGGACCCCCAATCACCCCTTTGAGGTCCTCCAGATGGACTACATCCAACTAGAGAGATGCCAAAGCCTGAAGTATGTACTAGTCATCGTATGTGCCTTCAGCAAATGGGTAGAGGCCTATCCAACCCGTGACAACACTGCCATGACTACCGCCAAAGTACTACTGAAGGAATTCTTCCCTCGCTTTGGCCTTTGTCGAATTTTATGGAGCGACAATGGTCCCCACTTCATAGCTGAGGTTATCCAACTAATCCTAAAGGGGTTGGGGGTGAAGCAAAGGTTTCATGCGGTCTTCCACCCCCAATCCGCCGGTCTAGTGGAACGCCATAATGCCACGCTGAAGCTGAAATTGTCAAAAATAGTGGCCACCACTGGACTTAACTGGCCGGATGCTCTCCCACTGGCCTTGTTATCGATGCGCTCTACTCCCACCAAGCACCATTTGACCCCCTACGAGGTCATGTTTGGGCGACCGATGAATCTCTGGACTGCTCCCAAACCGACCTCCATTCATGACGTCCCAGACGTCCTACTATCTGATTATTTGTGCAAGTTAACTAAAACGTTGTCTGTCATTCATCAACAGGTGCAGCAGGCCATCCCCGATGCTTCCAGGGGCCCCGGCCACGACATCCAACCGGGAGATTTTGTCCTAATACGAAATTTCCAGCGGACCAAGAGTCTGGAACCTCGGTGGACGGGCCCCTGGCAAGTGCTGATTACCACACGAACGGCGCTTCGAGTGGAGGGGAAGAAGCACTGGCTGCACGCACATCATTGCCGGAAGGTCTCTGCGAACCTGGCCACGACAGAAAACGTCAACACCCAAGAAGAGCTCCTGAGCAAAGATCGACCGACATTGAACTGTTATCCCGATACTGAGGCACTTGAACTTGCAAAATTCTCTGATCCCACTGTGCCATCCAGAGAAGGGTATTTCCTGCGTCGAAAGGAGGGAGTTTCGGCTAAGTAGGCCACGGACCAAGTTGAATCTCAGAACGGTGACCTAAGCACAATCAAGGGTTACCGGGAGAGAAGCTAAACGAAGTCTGTGGTTCTGCCCACTACCGAGCCCCTTGAAGGTGATGGAAGCGCCAGATAAGAAGATGATGGAAGCGCCAGATAAGAAGATGATGGAAGCAACAGGAAATACCCAGTATAGAAATCCAAAGACTGACAACTTGCACAAATCAAAGACAATCGCACTCTTCATTGTCTTCCTCTTCTGCCTCCTCCTCATGACCTCCTTCTGGATTCTGGAGGAAAGCACACCGGCCCATGAGGCACTGCTACCTACTGCACAACCGACACCCCTGAAAGAGCATCACCTAATCTCTCTGTCGCCTCAGCTCCGAGAAAGGCGCAGGGAATTCTGGAACAATTCCTTCGTGCAACTGTTGCACCAACACAACCTTGCTGCAAATGCTACGAACTGCTGGATCTGCGGGTTGCTCCCGCATGCCACTGGACACTCCATCCCCTTCATCCCTTCACCCTTCTCAGTTCACGGCTCTTGCCTCGCCTGGTTGATCCTCATGCAAGAGAGCCACAAGGACAACGCCACCTCCAGCCGGACAGTGTCACACTTCTACTCTGGGTTCTGGCTGAACAAAACCGGAAAGACCCCTGCTGCCCTGTGTCCTGCGCTCACGGGCGCCACCTTCCTTAAAGACATTCCTGCCAAAGAACGAGTCGAAGTACAGGTGCTCCACAATCCAGCCAGGACCACCTTCTCTCATCTGCAAAAACAAACCACCGCCACTCTGACTGTGGCTCTGTCTGTTATCAATGTCACCGGTCTTGTGTGCCTAGAAGGCCAGGGAACGCAACTGGTGGGTCACAGCGCCTGCCGAATCACCAGAACATTGGACTCAGCTGACCCCCCTTCCTTTGTTGCTTCTCCGAACATGTACTTTGTGTGTGGCACCAAAGCTTACACCTGGCTCCCGAAGGGTTGGAAGGGTATCTGTTACATTGCCTTCGTTCTTCCACCCACATATGTAGCCCCTGCCAACCATCACCGGCAGAGGCGTGCAGACGACCTTGGACAAGCCGACTCCACCGGAGCACAGTTCCTGGATGCAGCAAAGGAACTTGTTCCTCTGTGGGGCCCAATGGCAAACAGCCGTGCTATCCGACACCTGACCCAGGCAGTAGAAACAACGATCAACATCACGGCTGGCATCCTCGCCAACAACACTGCGGAGCTTCAGACGGTCCGCCTTGTGACCCTTCAAAATCGTCTTGTCCTAGACGTGGTCCTAGCCGACCGAGGAGGAGCATGCCGCATCATCGGATCCAGCTGCTGCACCTACGTGCCAGACAACTCGCCTTCAGTCTACAAAGCCATCGAACACCTCCACAGACTTTCCTCAGAGGTTCACCAAGAACAGGAAGGATGGTCGCTTGGGAGCTGGTTTTGGGACGCTTTGAAGAACTGGGGTTGGAAGTTGTTTTCCTTCGTGCTGATACCTGTTGTGATATTATGTGGGTGTTGCCTAGGTATCCAATGTCTGCCACCTTTGTGCAGCCTTGTTTCTAACTGTATGTGCCCAAAGACTTTGGACTTCCGAAAGGAGCACATGAGCCCCCTCTATGAAGTAGAAATACGTGGCCTTATGGGGATAAATCCAAACTGACAAGTTGGCGAGACATGTTAAAAGGGAGGACTGTGGAATTTTAGTTTGCGAGCTAAACATCATCTGCGCCAGCTTGTCATCCACGTACGACATGCACAGCAGCCATTTTAGGTATCATGGTCTCCCTGTCCACGATCGATCGCCAGCGCGCCCCTCTGACCCAGCAAGCATCCTCCGCGCACCCTGGCTCCCCCTCCCTCCCCCTCATGAGCATAAACCTTCTGCATGACCCTGTCCTTGGGAGTCACGCCAGCGCCTGACCAACACCTCCTCTCCTCCCATGAATGCCCCTCTGTTGATAAACCTTCCTTCCGCACTGGTCTGTCCACACGGCATGAATACCACTCCTTTGATGACCCCTCACCCCGTGTCCAGCTGTCCACGCAGGTCCGAGGCCATTGCCTAAGCCGGGAGATATCATTTACTGCCCCTTATTGTATGAGGTCGCTCTCCTTCAAAGGACCCTCTATTGACCCAGACATCCCCCACCCCCTGTGATATGATCAGGCGCACACATCCTAAGACTCGACGGAACACTCAGCTGCATGATGACCCCCTCCTCTTATCAGCGGGTTGAGGACCTCCATTGTGGAGGTATCTGGGGGTGGGATTGACACGAGGATTACGGGGATGTCTTTTCCTTTATGCCACAATGTTCTGATTGTAATAAAGAAAGGTCAAATGCCATAAACCAGTGTATAAGAGGCCAGGCCTCCGAGAGGCTGTTAGAGCACCTCGAGACGATACCTTGTTGTCTGATCTGATGTGTTCTGCTCCGTCGGAATAAACTTCTGTTTCCTGCCTTCTGGTCTCCGGCGCCTGCCTCATTGCTTGGTAAACTTGAATGGTACAAGGGCGGTTAGCGCCGGGCAAATCTTGAGAAAGGTCCTAGCCCTACCTTTTTCCACACAAGGTAGCTGTATTGCGTGTTTTTGGAAGCTATTTGGGGTTATTCTAGATTTTTGGGAGTGGGTTTAGGGGTCTGGAAGAACTGCTGGGAAGGTCTAATGTTGTGCCTAAATATCAGTTTGGTCATAGGTTGAGGGGAAAGGGGAATTAGTCCCTGTTTCTGAGGTGCATTTTTGCCATTGGTTTACATTGGCGGCCTGCAAGACAGCTGTATTGCGTGTTTTGGGAAGCTGTTTGGGGGTGTTCTAGATTTTTGGGAGTGGGTTTAGGGGTCTGGGAGCACTGCTGGGAAGGTCTAATTTTGTCTCAAAATAGCAGTTTGGTTGTAGGTTGAGGGGAAAAGGGAATTAGTCCCTGTTTCTGAGGTGCATTGTTGCCATTGGCTTACATTGGCGGCCTGCAAGGTAGCAGTATTGCGTGTTTTTGGTGGGCAATTTGGGGGTGTTCTAGATTGTTGGGAGTGGGTTTAGGGGCCTGGGAGCACTGCTTGGATGGTCTAATTTTATGTCAAAATAGCAGTTTGGGCGTAGGTTGAGGGGAAAGGGGAATTAGGCCTTGTTTCTGAGGTGCATTGTTGCCATTGGCTTACATTGGCGGCCTGCAAGGTAGCAGTATTGCGTGTTTTTGGTGAACAATTTGTGGGTGTTCTAGATTGTTGGGAGTGGGTTTAGGGGTCTGGGCGCACTGCTGGGAAGGTATAATTTTGTGTCAAAATAGCAGTTTGGTCGTAGGTTGAGAGGAAAGGGGAATTAGGCCCTGTTTCTGAGGTGCATTTTTGCCATTGGCTTACTTTGGTTGCCCGCAAGGTAGCTGTATTGCGTGTTTTTAGGGGGATATTTGGGGGTGATCTAGATATTTGGGAGTGGGTTTAGGGGTCTGGGAGCACTGCTGGGAAGGTCTAATTTTGTGTCAAAATAGCAGTTTGGGCGTAGGTTGAGGGGAAAGGTGAATTAGGCCTTGTTTCTGAGGTGCATTGTTGCCATTGGCTTACATTGGCGGCCTGCAAGGTAGCAGTATTGCGTGTTTTTGGTGGGCAATTTGGGGGTGTTCTAGATTGTTGGGAGTGGGTTTAGGGGCCTGGGAGCACTGCTTGGAAGGTCTAATTTTGTGTCAAAATAGCAGTTTGGGCGTAGGTTGAGGGGAAAGGGGAATTAGGCCTTGTTTCTGAGGTGCATTGTTGCCATTGGCTTACATTGGTGGCCTGCAAGGTACCAGTATTGCGTGTTTTTGGTGAACAATTTGTGGGTGTTCTAGATTGTTGGGAGTGGGTTTAGGGGTCTGGGAGCACTGCTGGGAAGGTATAATTTTGTGTCAAAATAGCAGTTTGGTCGTAGGTTGAGAGGAAAGGGGAATTAGGCCCTGTTTCTGAGGTGTTTTTTTGCCATTGGATACATTGGCGGCCTGCAAGGTAGCTGTATTGCGTGTTTTTGGGAAGCTATTTGGGGGTGTTCTAGATTTTTGGGAGTGGGTTTAGGGGTGTGGGAGCACTGCTGGGAAGGTCTCATTTTGTGTCAAAATAGCAGTTTGGGCGTAGGTTGAGGGAAAAGGGGAATTAGGCCCTGTTTCTGAGGTGCATTTTTGCCTTTGGCTTACATTGGCGGCCTGCAAGGTAGCTGTATTGCGTGTTTTTGGGAAGCTATTTTGGGGTGTTCTAGATTTTTGGGAGTGGGTTTAGGGGTCTGGGAGCACTGCTGGGAAGGTCTAATTTTGTGTCAAAATAGCAGTTTGGGCGTAGGTTGCCGGGAAAGGGGAATTAGGCCCTGTTTCTGAGGTGCATTTTTGCCATTGGCTTACATTGGCAGCCTGCAAGGTAAATATATTGTGTGTTTTTGGGAAGCTAT
Organism: Lissotriton vulgaris; assembly: GCF_964263255.1. Lineage (NCBI taxonomy): Eukaryota > Metazoa > Chordata > Amphibia > Caudata > Salamandridae > Lissotriton > Lissotriton vulgaris. Next base: position 185,958 of record NW_028254400.1, on the reverse strand, counting down.
TTGGGGGTGTTCTAGATTTTTGGGAGTGGGTTTAGGGGTCTGGGAGCACTGCTGGGAAGGTCTAATTTTGTGTCAAAATAGCAGTTTGGGCGTAGGTTGAGGGGAAAGGGGAATTAGGCCCTCTTTCTGAGGTGCATTTTGACCGTTGGCTTACATTGGCGGCCTGCAAAGTAGCTGCATTGTATGTTTTTGGGAAGCTATTTTTGGGTGTTCTAGATTTCTGGGAGCGGGTTTAGGGGTCTTGGAGCACTGCTGGGAAGGTCTCATTTTGTGTCAGAATAGCAGTTTGCGCGTAGGTTGAGGGGAAAGGGGAATTAGGCCTTGTTTCTGAGGTGCATTTTTTCCATTGGCTTACATTGGCGGCTTGCAAGGTAGCAGGATTGCGTGTTTTTGGTGGGCAATTTGGGGGTGTTCTAGATTGTTGGGAGTGGGTTTAGGGGCCTGGGAGCACTGCTGGGAAGGTCTAATTTTGTCTCAAAATAGCAGTTCTGGAGTAGGTTGAGGGGAAAGGGGAATTAGGCCCTGTTTCTGAGGTGCATTTTTGCCATTGGCTTATATTGGCGGCCTGCAAGGTAGCTGTATTGCTTGTTTTTGGAAGCTATTTGGGGTTGTTCTAGATTTTTGGGAGTGGGTTTAGGGGTCTGGAAGAACTGCTGGGAAGGTCTTATGTTGTGCCTAAATATCAGTTTGGTCATAGGTTGAGGGGAAAGGGGAATTAATCCCTGTTTCTGAGGTGCATTTTTGCCATTGGCTTATATTGGCGGCCTGCAAGGTAGCTGTATTGCTTGTTTTTGGAAGCTATTTGGGGTTGTTCTAGATTTTTGGGAGTGGGTTTAGGGGTCTGGAAGAACTGCTGGGAAGGTCTTATGTTGTGCCTAAATATCAGTTTGGTCATAGGTTGAGGGGAAAGGGGAATTAGGCCCTGTTTCTGAGGTGCATTTTTGCCTTTGGCTTACATAGGCGGCCTGCAGGGTAGCTGTATTGCGTGTTTTTGGGAAGCTATTTGGGGGTGTTCTAGATTTTTGGGTGTAGGTTTAGGGGTCTGGGAGCACTGCTGGGAAGGTCTAATTTTGTGTCAAAATAGCTGTTTGGGCGTAGGTTGCCGGGAAAGGGAAATTAGGCCCTGTTTCTGAGGTGCATTTTTGCCATTGGCTTACATTGGCAGCCTGCAAGGTAAATGTATTGTGTGTTTTTGGGAAGCTATTTGGGGGTGTTCTAGATTTTTGGGAGTGGGTTTAGGGGTCTGGGAGCACTGCTGGGAAGGTCTAATTTTGTGTCAAAATAGCAGTTTGGGCGTAGGTTGAGGGGAAAGGGGAATTAGGCCCTGTTTCTGAGGTGCATTTTTGCCATTGGCTTACATTGGTGGCCTGCAAGGCAGCTGTATTGCGTGTTTTGGGAAGCTGTTTGGGGGTGTTCTAGATTTTTGGAGTGGGTTTAGGGGTCTGGGAGTACTGCTGGGAAAGTCTAATCTTGTCTCAAAATAGCAGTTTGATTGAAGGTTGAGGGGAAAAGGGAATTAGTCCCTGTTTCTGAGGTGCATTTTGACCATTGGCTTACATTGGCGGCCTGCAAAGTAGCTGCATTGTATGTTTTTGGGAAGCTATTTGTGGGTGTTCTAGATTTCTGGGAGAGGGTTTAGGGGTCTGGGAGCACTGCTGGGAAGGTCTAATTTTGTGTCAAAATAGCAGTTTGGGCGTAGGTTGAGGGGAAAGGGGAATTAGGCCTTGTTTCTGAGGTGCATTTTTGCCATTGGCTTACATTGGCGGCTTGCAAGGTAGCAGTATTGCGTGTTTTTGGTGGGCAATTTGGGGGTGTTCTAGATTGTTGGGAGTGGGTTTAGGGGCCTGGGAGCACTGCTGGGAAGGTCTAATTTTGTCTCAAAATAGCAGTTCGGGCGTAGGCTGAGGGGAAAGGGGAATCAGGCCCTGTTTCTGAGGTGCATTTTTGCCATTGGCTTATATTGGCGGCCTGCAAGGTAGCTGTATTGCGTGTTTTTGGAAGCTATTTGGGGTTGTTCTAGATTTTTGGGAGTGGGTTTAGGGGTCTGGAAGAACTGCTGGGAAGGTCTAATGTTGTGCCTAAATATCAGTTTGGTCATAGGTTGAGGGGAAAGGGGAATTAGTCCCTGTTTCTGAGGTGCATTTTTGCCATTGGTTTACATTGGCGGCCTGCAAGACAGCTGTATTGCGTGTTTTGGGAAGCTGTTTGGGGGTGTTCTAGATATTTGGGAGTGGGTTAAGGGGTGTGGGAGCACTGCTGGGAAGGTCTCATTTTGTGTCAAAATAGCAGTTTGGGCGTAGGTTGAGGGAAAAGGGGAATTAGGCCCTGTTTCTGAGGTGCATTTTTGCCTTTGGCTTACATTGGCGGCCTGCAAGGTAGCTGTATTGCGTGTTTTGGGGAAGCTATTTGGGGGTGTTCTAGATTTTTGGGAGTGGGTTTAGGGGTCTGGGAGCACTGCTGGGAAGGTCTAATTTTGTGTCAAAATAGCAGTTTGGGCGTAGGTTGCCGGGAAAGGGGAATTAGGCCCTGTTTCTGAGGTGCATTTTTGCCATTGGCTTACATTGGCAGCCTGCAAGGTAAATGTATTGTGTGTTTTTGGGAAGCTATTTGGGAGTGTTCTAGATTTTTGGGAGTGGGTTTAGGGGTCTGGGAGCACTGCTGGGAAGGTCTAATTTTGTGTCAAAATAGCAGTTTGGGCGTAGGTTGAGGGGAAAGGGGAATTAGGCCCTGTTTCTGAGGTGCATTTTTGCCATTGGTTTACATAGGCGGCCTGCAAGGCAGCTGTACTGCGTGTTTTGGGAAGCTGTTTGGGGGTGTTCTAGATTTTTGGAGTGGGTTTAGGGGTCTGGGAGTACTGCTGGGAAGGTCTAATCTTGTCTTAAAATAGCAGTTTGATTGAAGGTTGAGGGGAAAAGGGAATTAGTCCCTGTTTCTGAGGTGCATTTTGACCGTTGGCTTACATTGGCGGCCTGCAAAGTAGCTGCATTGTATGTTTTTGGGAAGCGATTTTTGGGTGTTCTAGATTTCTGGGAGCGGGTTTAGGGGTCTTGGAGCACTGCTGGGAAGGTCTCATTTTGTGTCAAAATAGCAGTTTGGGCGTAGGTTGAGGGGAAAGGGGAATTAGGCCTTGTTTCTGAGGTGCATTTTTTCCATTGGCTTACATTGGCGGCTTGCAAGGTAGCAGGATTGCGTGTTTTTGGTGGGCAATTTGGGGGTGTTCTAGATTGTTGGGAGTGGGTTTAGGGGCCTGGGAGCACTGCTGGGAAGGTCTAATTTTGTCTCAAAATAGCAGTTCTGGAGTAGGTTGAGGGGAAAGGGGAATTAGGCCCTGTTTCTGAGGTGCATTTTTGCCATTGGCTTATATTGGCGGCCTGCAAGGTAGCTGTATTGCTTGTTTTTGGAAGCTATTTGGGGTTGTTCTAGATTTTTGGGAGTGGGTTTAGGGGTCTGGAAGAACTGCTGGGAAGGTCTTATGTTGTGCCTAAATATCAGTTTGGTCATAGGTTGAGGGGAAAGGGGAATTAATCCCTGTTTCTGAGGTGCATTTTTGCCATTGGCTTACATTGGCGGCCTGCAAGACAGCTGTATTGCGTGTTTTGGGAAGCTGTTTGGGGGTGTTCTAGATTTTTGGGAGTGGGTTTAGGGGTCTGGGAGCACTGCTGGGAAGGTCTCATTTTGTGTCAAAATAGCAGTTTGGGCGTAGGTTGAGGGAAAAGGGGAATTAGGCCCTGTTTCTGAGGTGCATTTTTGCCATTGGCTTACTTTGGTGGCCTGCAAGGTAGCTGTATTGCGTGTATTTTGGTGGCTATTTGGGAGTGATCTAGATTTTTGGGAGTGGGTTTAGGGGTCTGTGAGCACTGCTGGGAAGTTCTAATTTTGTGTCAAAATAGCAGTTTGGGCGTAGGTTGAGGGGAAAGGGGAATTAGGCCCTGTTTCTGAGGTGCATTTTTGCCTTTGGCTTACATAGGCGGCCTGCAGGGTAGCTGTATTGCGTGTTTTTGGGAAGCTATTTGGGGGTGTTCTAGATTTTTGGGAGTAGGTTTAGGGGTCTGGGAGCACTGCTGGGAAGGTCTAATTTTGTGTCAAAATAGCTGTTTGGGCGTAGGTTGCCGGGAAAGGGGAATTAGGCCCTGTTTCTGAGGTGCATTTTTGCCATTGGCTTACATTGGCAGCCTGCAAGGTAAATGTATTGTGTGTTTTTGGGAAGCTATTTGGGGGTGTTCTAGATTTTTGGGAGTGGGTTTAGGGGTCTGGGAGCACTGCTGGGAAGGTCTAATTTTGTGTCAAAATAGCAGTTTGGGCGTAGGTTGAGGGGAAAGGGGAATTAGGCCCTGTTTCTGAGGTGCATTTTTGCCATTGGCTTACATTGGTGGCCTGCAAGGCAGCTGTATTGCGTGTTTTGGGAAGCTGTTTGGGGGTGTTCTAGATTTTTGGAGTGGGTTTAGGGGTCTGGGAGTACTGCTGGGAAGGTCTAATCTTGTCTCAAAATAGCAGTTTGAATGAAGGTTGAGGGGAAAAGGGAATTAGTCCCTGTTTCTGAGGTGCATTTTGACCATTGGCTTACATTGGCGGCCTGCAAAGTAGCTGCATTGTATGTTTTTGGGAAGCTATTTGTGGGTGTTCTAGATTTCTGGGAGAGGGTTTAGGGGTCTGGGAGCACTGCTGGGAAGGTTTAATTTTGTGTCAAAATAGCAGTTTGGGCGTAGGTTGAGGGGAAAGGGGAATTAGGCCTTGTTTCTGAGGTGCATTTTTGCCATTGGCTTACATTGGCGGCTTGCAAGGTAGCAGTATTGCGTGTTTTTGGTGGGCAATTTGGGGGTGTTCTAGATTGTTGGGAGTGGGTTTAGGGGCCTGGGAGCACTGCTGGGAAGGTCTAATTTTGTCTCAAAATAGCAGTTCGGGCGTAGGCTGAGGGGAAAGGGGAATCAGGCCCTGTTTCTGAGGTGCATTTTTGCCATTGGCTTATATTGGCGGCCTGCAAGGTAGCTGTATTGCGTGTTTTTGGAAGCTATTTGGGGTTGTTCTAGATTTTTGGGAGGGGGTTTAGGGGTCTGGAAGAACTGCTGGGAAGGTCTAATGTTGTGCCTAAATATCAGTTTGGTCATAGGTTGAGGGGAAAGGGGAATTAATCCCTGTTTCTGAGGTGCATTTTGGCCATTGGCTTACATTGGCGGCCTGCAAAGTAGCTGTATTGCGTGTTTTTGGGAAGCTATTTGGGGGTGTTCTAGATTTTTGGGAGTGGGTTTAGGGGTGTGAGAGCACTGATGGGAAGGTCTCATTTTGTGTCAAAATAGCAGTTTGGCCGTAGATTGAGGGGAAAGGGGAATTAGGCCCTGTTTCTGAGGTGCATTTTTGCCATTGGCTTACTTTGGTGGCCCGCAAGGTAAATGTATTGTGTGTTTTTAGGAAGCTATTTGGGGGTGTTCTAGATATTTGGGAGTTGGTTTAGGGGTCTGGGAGCACTGCTGGGAAGGTCTAATTTTGTGTCAAAATAGCAGTTTGGGCGTAGGTTGAGGGGAAAGGTGAATTAGGCCTTGTTTCTGAGGTGCATTGTTGCCATTGGCTTACATTGGCGGCCTGCAAGGTAGCAGTATTGCGTGTTTTTGGTGGGCAATTTGGGGGTGTTCTAGATTGTTGGGAGTGGGTTTAGGGGCCTGGGAGCACTGCTTGGAAGGTCTAATTTTATGTCAAAATAGCAGTTTGGGCGTAGGTTGAGGGGAAAGGGGAATTAGGCCTTGTTTCTGAGGTGCATTGTTGCCATTGGCTTACATTGGCGGCCTGCAAGGTAGCAGTATTGCGTGTTTTTGGTGAACAATTTGTGGGTGTTCTAGATTGTTGGGAGTGGGTTTAGGGGTCTGGGAGCACTGCTGGGAAGCTATAATTTTGTGTCAAAATAGCAGTTTGGTCGTAGGTTGAGAGGAAAGGGGAATTAGGCCCTGTTTCTGAGGTGCATTTTTGCCATTGGCTTACTTTGGTTGCCCGCAAGGTAGCTGTATTGTGTGTTTTTAGGGGGATATTTGGGGGTGATCTAGATATTTGGGAGTGGGTTTAGGGGTCTGGGAGCGCTGCTGGGAAGGTCTAATTTTGTGTCAAAATAGCAGTTTGGGCGTAGGTTGAGGGGAAAGGTGAATTAGGCCTTGTTTCTGAGGTGCATTGTTGCCATTGGCTTACATTGGCGGCCTGCAAAGTAGCAGTATTGCGTGTTTTTGGTGGGCAATTTGGGGGTGTTCTAGATTGTTGGGAGTGGGTTTAGGGGCCTGGGAGCACTGCTTGGAAGGTCTAATTTTGTGTCAAAATAGCAGTTTGGGCGTATGTTGAGGGGAAAGGGGAATTAGGCCTTGTTTCTGAGGTGCATTGTTGCCATTGGCTTACATTGGCGGCCTGCAAGGTACCAGTATTGCGTGTTTTTGGTGAACAATTTGTGGGTGTTCTAGATTGTTGGGAGTGGGTTTAGGGGTCTGGGAGCACTGCTGGGAAGGTATAATGTTGTGTCAAAATAGCAGTTTGGTCGTAGGTTGAGAGGAAAGGGGAATTAGGCCCTGTTTCTGAGGTGTTTTTTTGCCATTGGATACATTGGCGGCCTGCAAGGTAGCTGTATTGCGTGTTTTTGGGAAGCTATTTGGGGGTGTTCTAGATTTTTGGGAGTGGGTTTAGGGGTGTGGGAGCACTGCTGGGAAGGTCTCATTTTGTGTCAAAATAGCAGTTTGGGCGTAGATTGAGGGAAAAGGGGAATTAGGCCCTGTTTCTGAGGTGCATTTTTGCCTTTGGCTTACATTGGCGGCCTGCAAGGTAGCTGTATTGCGTGTTTTTGGGAAGCTATTTGGGGGTGTTCTAGATTTTTGGGAGTGGGTTTAGGGGTCTGGGAGCACTGCTGGGAAGGTCTAATTTTGTGTCAAAATAGCAGTTTGGGCGTAGGTTGCCGGGAAAGGGGAATTAGGCCCTGTTTCTGAGGTGCATTTTTGCCATTGGCTTACATTGGCAGCCTGCAAGGTAAATGTATTGTGTGTTTTTGGGAAGCTATTTGGGGGTGTTCTAGATTTTTGGGAGTGGGTTTAGGGGTCTGGCAGCACTGCTGGGAAGGTCTAATTTTGTGTCAAAATAGCAGTTTGGGCGTAGGTTGAGGGGAAAGGGGAATTAGGCCCTGTTTCTGAGGTGCATTTTTGCCATTGGCTTACATAGGCGGCCTGCAAGGCAGCTGTATTGCGTGTTTTGGGAAGCTGTTTGGGGGTGTTCTAGATTTTTGGAGTGGGTTTAGGGGTCTGGGAGTCCTGCTGGGAAGGTCTAATCTTGTCTCAAAATAGCAGTTTGATTGAAGGTTGAGGGGAAAAGGGAATTAGTCCCTGTTTCTGAGGTGCATTTTGACCATTGGCTTACATTGGCGGCCTGCAAAGTAGCTGCATTGTATGTTTTTGGGAAGCTATTTTTGGGTGTTCTAGATTTCTGGGAGAGGGTTTAGGGGTCTTGGAGCACTGCTGGGAAGGTCTCATTTTGTGTCAAAATAGCAGTTTGGGCGTAGGTTGAGGGGAAAGGGGAATTAGGCCTTGTTTCTGAGGTGCATTTTTTCCATTGGCTTACATTGGCGGCTTGCCAGGTAGCAGGATTGCGTGTTTTTGGTGGGCAATTTGGGGGTGTTCTAGATTGTTGGGAGTGGGTTTAGGGGCCTGGGAGCACTGCTGGGAAGGTCTAATTTTGTGTCAAAATAGCAGTTTGGGCGTAGGTTGAGGGGAAAGGGGAATTAGGCCTTTTTTCTGAGGTGCATTGTTGCCATTGGCTTACATTGGCGGCCTGCAAGGTACCAGTATTGCGTGTTTTTGGTGAACAATTTGTGGGTGTTCTAGATTGTTGGGAGTGGGTTTAGGGGTCTGGGAGCACTGCTGGGAAGGTATAATTTTGTGTCAAAATAGCAGTTTGGTCGTAGGTTGAGAGGAAAGGGGAATTAGGCCCTGTTTCTGAGGTGTTTTTTTGCCATTGGATACATTGGCGGCCTGCAAGGTAGCTGTATTGCGTGTTTTTGGGAAGCTATTTGGGGGTGTTCTAGATTTTTGGGAGTGGGTTTAGGGGTGTGGGAGCACTGCTGGGAAGGTCTCATTTTGTGTCAAAATAGCAGTTTGGGCGTAGGTTGAGGGAAAAGGGGAATTAGGCCCTGTTTCTGAGGTGCATTTTTGCCTTTGGCTTACATTGGCGGCCTGCAAGGTAGCTGTATTGCGTGTTTTTGGGAAGCTATTTGGGGGTGTTCTAGATTTTTGGGAGTGGGTTTAGGGGTCTGGGAGCACTGCTGGGAAGGTCTAATTTTGTGTCAAAATAGCAGTTTGGGCGTAGGTTGCCGGGAAAGGGGAATTAGGCCCTGTTTCTGAGGTGCATTTTTGCCATTGGCTTACATTGGCAGCCTGCAAGGTAAATGTATTGTGTGTTTTTGGGAAGCTATTTGGGGGTGTTCTAGATTTTTGGGAGTGGGTTTAGGGGTCTGGGAGCACTGCTGGGAAGGTCTAATTTTGTGTCAAAATAGCAGTTTGGGCGTAGGTTGAGGGGAAAGGGGAATTAGGCCCTGTTTCTGAGGTGCATTTTTGCCATTGGCTTACATAGGCGGCCTGCAAGGCAGCTGTATTTCGTGTTTTGGGAAGCTGTTTGGGGGTGTTCTAGAAAATTGGAGTGGGTTTAGGGGTCTGGGAGTACTGCTGGGAAGATCTAATCTTGTCTCAAAATAGCAGTTTGATTGAAGGTTGAGGGGAAAAGGGAATTAGTCCCTGTTTCTGAGGTGCATTTTGACCATTGGCTTACATTGGCGGCCTGCAAAGTAGCTGCATTGTATGTTTTTGGGAAGCTATTTTTGGGTGTTTTTAGATTTCTGGCAGCGGGTTTAGGGGTCTTGGAGCACTGCTGGGAAGGTCTCATGTTGTGTCAAAATAGCAGTTTGGGCGTAGGTTGAGGGGAAAGGGGAATTAGGTCTTGTTTCTGAGGTGCATTTTTTCCATTGGCTTACATTGGCGGCTTGCAAGGTAGCAGGATTGCGTGTTTTTGGTGGGCAATTTGGGGGTGTTCTAGATTGTTGGGAGTGGGTTTAGGGGCCTGGGAGCACTGCTGGGAAGGTCTAATTTTGTGTCAAAATAGCAGTTTGGGCGTAGGTTGAGGGGAAAGGGGAATTAGGCCTTGTTTCTGAGGTGCATTGTTGCCATTGGCTTACATTGGCGGCCTGCAAGGTACCAGTATTGCGTGTTTTTGGTGAACAATTTGTGGGTGTTCTAGATTGTTGGGAGTGGGTTTAGGGGTCTGGGAGCACTGCTGGGAAGGTATAATTTTGTGTCAAAATAGCAGTTTGGTCGTAGGTTGAGAGGAAAGGGGAATTAGGCCCTGTTTCTGAGGTGTTTTTTTCCATTGGATACATTGGCGGCCTGCAAGGTAGCTGTATTGCGTGTTTTTGGGAAGCTATTTGGGGGTGTTCTAGATTTTTGGGAGTGGGTTTAGGGGTGTGGGAGCACTGCTGGGAAGGTCTCATTTTGTGTCAAAATAGCAGTTTGGGCGTAGGTTGAGGGAAAAGGGGAATTAGGCCCTGTTTCTGAGGTGCATTTTTGCCTTTGGCTTACTTTGGCGGCCTGCAAGGTAGCTGTATTGCGTGTTTTTGGGAAGCTATTTGGGGGTGTTCTAGATTTTTGGGAGTGGGTTTAGGGGTCTGGGAGCACTGCTGGGAAGGTCTAATTTTGTGTCAAAATAGCAGTTTGGGCGTAGGTTGCCGGGAAAGGGGAATTAGGCCCTGTTTCTGAGGTGCATTTTTGCCATTGGCTTACATTGGCAGCCTGCAAGGTAAATGTATTGTGTGTTTTTGGGAAGCTATTTGGGGGTGTTCTAGATTTTTGGGAGTGGGTTTAGGGGTCTGGGAGCACTGCTGGGAAGGTCTAATCTTGTCTCAAAATAGCAGTTTGATTGAAGGTTGAGGGGAAAAGGGAATTAGTCCCTGTTTCTGAGGTGCATTTTGACCATTGGCTTACATTGGCGGCCTGCAAAGTAGCTGCATTGTATGTTTTTGGGAAGCTATTTTTGGGTGTTCTAGATTTCTGGGAGCGGGTTTAGGGGTCTTGGAGCACTGCTGGGAAGGTCTCATTTTGTGTCAAAATAGCAGTTTGGGCGTAGGTTGATGGGAAAGGGGAATTAGGCCTTGTTTCTGAGGTGCATTTTTTCCATTGGCTTACATTGGCGGCTTGCAAGGTAGCAGGATTGCGTGTTTTTGGTGGGCAATTTGGGGGTGTTCTAGATTGTTGGGAGTGGGTTTAGGGGCCTGGGAGCACTGCTGGGAAGGTCTAATTTTGTCTAAAAATAGCAGTTCTGGAGTAGGTTGAGGGGAAAGGGGAATTAGGCCCTGTTTCTGAGGTGCATTTTTGCCTTTGGCTTATATTGGCGGCCTGCAAGGTAGCTGTATTGCTTGTTTTTGGAAGCTATTTGGGGTTGTTCTAGATTTTTGGGAGTGGGTTTAGGGGTCTGGAAGAACTGCTGGGAAGGTCTAATGTTGTGCCTATATATCAGTTTGGTCATAGGTTGATGGGAAAGGGGAATTAGTCCCTGTTTCTGAGGTGCATTTTTGCCATTGGCTTACATTGGCGGCCTGCAAGACAGCTGTATTGCGTGTTTTGGGAAGCTGTTTGGGGGTGTTCTAGATTTTTGGGAGTGGGTTTAGGGGTCTGGGAGCACTGCTGGGAAGGTCTCATTTTGTGTCAAAATAGCAGTTTGGGCGTAGGTTGAGGGAAAAGGGGAATTAGGCCCTGTTTCTGAGGTGCATTTTTGCCATTGGCTTACTTTGGTGGCCTGCAAGGTAGCTGTATTGCGTGTTTTTGGGTGGCTATTTGGGGGTGATCTAGATTTTTGGGAGTGGGTTTAGGGGTCTGGGAGCACTGCTGTGAAGTTCTAATTTTGTGTCAAAATCGCAGTTTGGGCGTAGGTTGAGGGGAAAGGGGAATTAGGCCCTGTTTCTGAGGTGCATTTTTGCCTTTGGCTTACATAGGCGGCCCGCAGGGTAGCTGTATTGCGTGTTTTTGGGAAGCTATTTGGGGGTGTTCTAGATTTTTGGGTGTAGGTTTAGGGGTCTGGGAGCACTGCTGGGAAGGTCTAATTTTGTGTCAAAATAGCAGTTTGGGCGTAGGTTGCCGGGAAAGGGGAATTAGGCCCTGTTTCTGAGGTGCATTTTTGCCATTGGCTTACATTGGCAGCCTGCAAGGTAAATGTATTGTGTGTTTTTGGGAAGCTATTTGGGGGTGTTCTAGATTTTTGGGAGTGGGTTTAGGGGTCTGGGAGCACTGCTGGGAAGGTCTAATTTTGTGTCAAAATAGCAGTTTGGGCGTAGGTTGAGGGGAAAGGGGAATTAGGCCCTGTTTCTGAGGTGCATTTTTGCCATTGGCTTACATAGGCGGCCTGCAAGGCAGCTGTATTGCGTGTTTTGGGAAGCTGTTTGGGGGTGTTCTAGATTTTTGGAGTGGGTTTAGGGGTCTGGGAGTACTGCTGGGAAGGTCTAATCTTGTCTCAAAATAGCAGTTTGATTGAAGGTTGAGGGGAAAAGGGAATTAGTCCCTGTTTCTGAGGTGCATTTTGACCATTGGCTTACATTGGCGGCCTGCAAAGTAGCTGCATTGTATGTTTTTAGGAAGCTATTTTTGGGTGTTCTAGATTTCTGGGAGCGGGTTTAGGGGTATTGGAGCACTGCTGGGAAGGTCTCATTTTGTGTCAAAATAGCAGTTTGGGCGTAGGTTGATGGGAAAGGGGAATTAGGCCTTTTTTCTGAGGTGCATTTTTTCCATTGGCTTACATTGGCGGCTTGCAAGGTAGCAGGATTGCGTGTTTTTGGTGGGCAATTTGGGGGTGTTCTAGATTGTTGGGAGTGGGTTTAGGGGCCTGGGAGCACTGCTGGGAAGGTCTAATTTTGTCTAGAAATAGCAGTTCTGGAGTAGGTTGAGGGGAAAGGGGAATTAGGCCCTGTTTCTGAGGTGCATTTTTGCCATTGGCTTATATTGGCGTCCTGCAAGGTAGCTGTATTGCTTGTTTTTGGAAGCTATTTGGGGTTGTTCTAGATTTTTGGGAGTGGGTTTAGGGGTCTGGAAGAACTGCTGGGAAGGTCTAATGTTGTGCCTATATATCAGTTTGGTCATAGGTTGATGGGAAAGGGGAATTAGTCCCTGTTTCTGAGGTGCATTTTTGCCATTGGCTTACATTGGCGGCCTGCAAGACAGCTGTATTGCGTGTTTTGGGAAGCTGTTTGGGGGTGTTCTAGATTTTTGGGAGTGGGTTTAGGGGTCTGGGAGCACTGCTGGGAAGGTCTCATTTTGTGTCAAAATAGCAGTTTGGGCGTAGGTTGAGGGAAAAGGCGAATTAGGCCCTGTTTCTGAGGTGCATTTTTGCCATTGGCTTACTTTGGTGGCCTGCAAGGTAGCTGTATTGCGTGTTTTTGGGTGGCTATTTGGGGGTGATCTAGATTTTTGGGAGTGGGTTTAGGGGTCTGGGAGCACTGCTGTGAAGTTCTAATTTTGTGTCAAAATAGCAGTTTGGGCGTAGGTTGCCGGGAAAGGGGAATTAGGCCCTGTTTCTGAGGTGCATTTTTGCCATTGGCTTACATTGGCAGCCTGCAAGGTAAATGTATTGTGTGTTTTTGGGAAGCTATTTGGGGGTGTTCTAGATTTTTGGGAGTGGGTTTAGGGGTCTGGAGCACTGCTGGGAAGGTCTAATTTTGTGTCAAAAAAGCAGTTTGGTCGTAGGTTAAGGGTAAAGGGGAATTATTCCCTGTTTCTGAGGTGCATTTTTGCCATTGGCTTACATTGGCGGCCTGCAAGGTAGCTGTATTGCGTGTTTTTGGGAAGCTATTTGGGGGTGCTCTAGATTTTTGGGAGTGGGTTTAGGGGTCTGGGAGCACTGCTGGGAAGGTCTAATTTTGTCTCAATATATCAGTTTAGGCGTAGGTTGAGGGGAAAGGTGAATTAGGCCCTGTTTCTGAGGTGCATTTTTGCCATTGGCTTACATTTGCCGCCTGCAAGGCAGCTGTATTGCGTGTTTTGGGAAGCTGTTTGGGGGTGTTCTAGATCTTTGGAGTGGGTTTAGGGGTCTGGGAGTACTTCTGGGAAGGTCTAATCTTGTCTCAAAATAGCAGTTTGATTGAAGGTTGAGGGGAAAAGGGAATTAGTCCCTGTTTCTGAGGTGCATTTTGACCATTGGCTTACATTGGCGGCCTGCAAAGTAGCTGTATTGCGTGTTTTTGGGAAGCTATTTGGGGGTGCTCTAGATTTTTGGGAGTGGGTTTAGGGGTCTGGGAGCACTGCTGGGAAGGTCTAATTTTGTGTCAAAATAGAAGTTTAGTCGTAGGTTGAGGGGAAAGGGGAATTAGGGCCTGTTTCTGAGCTGCTTTTTTGCAATTGGCTTGCATTGGTGGCGTGCAAGGTAGCTGTATTGCGTGTTTTTGGAAGCTATTTGGGGTTGTTCTAGATTTTTTGGAGTTTGTTTAGGGGTCTGGGACCACTGCTGGGAAGGTCAAATTTTGTGTTTAAATAGCAGTTTGGTCGTAGGTTGAGGGGAAAGGGGAATTAGTCCCTGTTTCTGAGGTGCATTTTTGCCACTGGCTTACATTGGCGGCCTGCAAGGCAGCTGTATTGCGTGTTTTGGGAAGCTGTTTGGGGGTGTTCTAGATTTTTGGGAGTGGGTTTAGGGGTCTTGGATTACTGCTGGGAAGGTCTAATCATGTCTCAAAATAGCAGTTTGCTTGAAGGTTGTGGGGAAAAGGGAATTAGTCTCTGTTTCTGAGGTGCATTTTGACTATTGGCTTACATTGGCAGCCTGCAAAGTACCTGTATTGCGTGTTTTTGGGAAACTATTTACGGGTGTTCTAGATTTCTGGGAGTGGGTTTAGGGGTCTGGGAGCACTGCTGGGAAGGTCTAATTTTGTGTCAAAATAGCAGTTTTGGCGTAAGTTGAGGAGAAAGGGGAATTAGGCCCTGTTTCTGAGGTGCATTTTTGCCATTGGCTTACATTGGCGGCCTGCAAGTTACCTGTATTGCGTGTTTTTGATAAGCTATCTGGGGGTGTTCTAGATTTTGGGAGTGGGTTTAGGGGTCTGGAAGCACTGCTGCGAAGTTCTAATTTTGTGTTTAAATAGCAGTTTTGGCGTAGGTTTAGGGGAAAGGGGAATTAGGCCCTGTTTCTGAGGTGCATTTTTGCCATTGGCTTACATAGGCGGCCTGCAAGGCAGCTGTATTGCGTGTTTTGGGAAGCTGTTTGGGGGTGTTCTACATTTTTGGAGTGGGTTTAGGGGTCTGGGAGTACTGCTGGGAAGGTCTAATCTTGTCTCAAAATAGCAGTTTGATTGAAGGTTGAGGGGAAAAGGGAATTAGTCCCTGTTTCTGAGATGCATTTTGACCATTGGCTTACATTGGCGGCCTGCAAAGTAGCTGTATTGCGTGTTTTTGGGAAGCTATTTAGGGGTGTTCTAGATTTCTGGGAGTGGGTTTAGGGGTCTGGGGGCACTGCTGGGAAGGTCTAATTTTGTGTCAAAACAGCAATTTGGGCGTACGTTGAGGGGAAAGGGGAATTAGGCCCTGTTTCTGAGGTGCATTTTTGCCATTGGCTTACATTGGCGGCCTGCAAGGTACCTGTATTGCGTGTTTTTGAGAAGCTATTTGGGGGTGTTCTAGATTGTTGCGAGTGGGTTTAGGGGCCTTGGAGCACTGCTGGGAATGTCTAATTTTGTCTCAAAATATCGGTTTGGGAGTAGGTTGAGGAGAAAGGTGAATTAGGCCCTGTTTCTGAGGTGCATTTTTGCCTTTGGCTTACATTGGCGTCCTGCAAGGTAGCTGTATTGCGTGTTTTTGGGAAGCTATTTGGGGGTGTTCTAGATTTTTGGGAGTGGGTTTAGGGGTCTGGGAGCACTGCTGGGAAGGTCTAATTTTGTGTCAAAATAGCAGTTTGGGCGTAGGTTGAGGGGAAAGGGGAATTATGCCCTGTTTCTGAGGTGCATTTTTGCCATTGGCTTACATAGGCGGCCTGCAAGGCAGCTGTATTGCGTGTTTTGGGAAGCTGTTTGGGGGTGTTCTAGATTTTTGGAGTGGGTTTAGGGGTCTGGGAGTACTGCTGGGAAGGTCTAATCTTGTCTCAAAATAGCAGTTTGATTGAAGGTTGAGGGGAAAAGGAAATTAGTCCCTGTTTCTGAGGTGCATTTTGAACATTTGCTTACATTGGCGGCCCGCAAAGTAGGTGTATTGCGTGTTTTGGTAAGCTATTAGGGGTGTTCTAGATTTCTGGGAGTGGGTTTAGGGGCCTGGGGGCACTGCTGGGAAGGTCTAATTTTGTGTCAAAATAGCAATTTGGGCGTAAGTTGAGGTGAAAGGGGAATTAGGCCCTGTTTCTGAGGCGCTTTTTTTGCCATTGGATACATTGGCGGCCTGCAAGGTAGCTGTATTGCGTGTTCTTGGGAAGCTATTTGGGTGTGTTCTAGATTTTTGGGAGTTGGTTTAGGGGTCTGGGAGCACTGCTCGGAAGGTCTAATTTTTTGTCAAAATAGCAGTTTGGCCGTAGATTGAGGGGAAAGGGGAATTAGGCCCTGTTTCTGAGGTGCATTTTTGCTATTGGCTTACTTTGGTGGCCTGCAAGGTAAATGTATTGTGTGTTTTTGGGAAGCTATTTGGGGGTGTTCTAGATTTTTAGGAGTTGGTTTAGGGGTCTGGGAGCACTGCTGGGAAGGTCTTATATTGTGTCAAAATAGCAGTTTGGTCGTAGGTTGAGGGGAAAGGGGAATTAGGCCCTGTTTCTGAGGTGCATTTTTGCCATTGGCTTACATTGGCGCCCTGCAAGGTAGCAGTGTTGCGTGTTTTTGGGAAGCTATTTGGGGGTGTTCTAGACATTTCGGGAGTGGGTTTAGGGGTCTGGAGCACTGCTGGGAAGGTCTAAAATAGCAGTTTGGGCGTAGGTTGAGGGGAAAGGGGAATTAGGCCTTGTCTCTGAGGTGCATTTTTGCCATTGGCTTACATTGGCGGCTTGCAAGGTAGCAGTATTGCGTGTTTTTGGTGAGCAATTTGGGGGTGGTCTAGATTGTTGGGAGTGGGTTTAGGGGCCTGGGAGCACTGCTGGGAAGGTCTAAAATAGCAGTTTGGTCGTAGGTTGAGGGGAAAGGTGCATTAGGCCCTGTTTCTGAGGTGCATTTTTGCCATTGGCTTACGTTTGCAAGCCGCTCCCAGCAGCTCTCCCAGACCCCTAAACCCACTCCCAAAAATCTAGAACAACCCCAAATAGCTTCCAAAAACACGTAATACAGCTACCTTGTAGGCCACCAATGTAAGCCAATGGCAAAAAAGCACCTCAGAAACAGGGACTAATTCCCCTTTCCCCTCAACCTACGACCAAACTGATATTTTGACACAAAATTAGACCTTCCCAGCAGTGCTCCCAGACCCGTAAACCCACTCCCAAAAATCTAGAGCACCCCCAAATAGCTTCCCAAAAACACGTAGGTGTGTTATGGCCAGCTTCCAGGTGCTGTGCTTCCACAGTATCTTCTCCATGTCTCCTTGTAGGTGTCAATGGCCTGCTTCCGCAGTATCTTCTTCATGTCTCCTCGTAGGTGTCTATGACCTGCTTCCAGGTGCTGTTCTTTCGCAGGATCTTGTCCATGTCTGCCCGGTGAAGAGCCCTCATCCTGGCAACTTGATGGCGGAGTAGAAGACGAGGTGATAGCAGTCTCGGTTCGCGTCGCTGGTGCTGAAGCCCCCCGTGGCTCTGGGGGTCCCCGCTCTCAGGATGGAGCTCAGCTTCTCTCAACCCCCAGCGGCGCTTTCCTGCTCTTGGGATTTATTTTGATTTCTTTGTAGTAGCCCAATCGCTGCTGCCCCCGATGGCCAGGTGTTTTCTTGATGTACCAGGAGATCCTTTCCAGAGGAGGCGAATCCATGACAGACTGCTCTCCCACTTGCAATACTTTACATTATGATGATTTGAACTTTGCTGAGTTTTTTTATTGTTTCTTTCCTTTAACTGAGCGTTGCACTCTGATTTATTAACTAATTGATATTGAATGCATGTACCGGCTCCCATGTTCTGTCCTCCACCCCATATCCCTTCCACTCTACCAGATATTGCACCTTCCCTCTTACTATCCTAGAATCAAGAAGCACTTGTACCTCACATTCCTCCTGACCGTCTATCTCTACAGGAGGCGGACGTTCAGGTATCCCCATACTGGAGGGACATGGTTGCAACAGGGAGACATGAAAGACTGGATGGATATGCCAACTTTCTGGTAATGATATCCTCATAGCCACGGGGTTAATCACTTCTTCTATTCCATAGGGACCGATGTATCTGGGTTTCAGTTTTTTCACCCCTTTTACCTGAACAGAAAATCAAAAACCCCGCCAGAGCGAATTAGGAGGTCCCACTGGGGGATCCTTGCATAGAGGTAACAAGAGACTAGGGACACCTGTCTGAGCAATGCGAATATGAATAGAAAACTCAGGCCACTGTTCTAGAAAAATACATATGTTTTATTTACAGTACATCAAAGGGATACATTCTAGGTAGGCATAAAATCATGGAGTTTCCTAGGTGCAAGGGTTTATAGAAAGCACGAAATTACAGATCCCACATACTCCCTCAGTGACTCCAGGCAAACATTCACTATCACTGCTTCAGACATTCAGATCATTCATACTCCAATCTAACATGAACTCATGGCAGTCTAGGGAAAAATTATATTAAATAATAACCACTAGAGGTTGTAATAGAGGTATGGAGGCGAACAGCGGTAGATGGTGTATTGGAACTTGTGCTGCATAAGTGCCATCCATGAGAGTTGCGCCAACGCGCGTTTCGATGCTGAGCCTAATGGGGCTGCATCTTCATCAGGGCGAAGGAGACCAGGAGGGGCAGGGGACTAGGCACTGATGGATACACTGTGGGTAAAAAGGATAGATTTAAGATGCTGTATAGTTAGAGTTAATCATCAGACATTGCTAAACATTTTTAAAAAAACACATCACATGGAAACTTTTTCTAAGTCTGACTAAGAGAGCCGAGTACTTAGTTTGTATAAATAGCAGCCTTGATATATCAGAAGATAGTTCATTTCAAGTTTTTTTATCATACACATTATTCACTCCAATAGGGAACATTTCGCTTCTCAGACAGGTGGGCGTCACTTGGGGGGATATCCAAAGTAGATTCAAGAAAAGTGTGTTCACCAATCCACACATAGATTCAAACAACCAAATCACACATTCAGGATCATGGATACACCACGGGCAGTGGCGGGCACTAGCACATACAGTGAGATGGGGGGAAATAAGAGTTATTATTAGCTTAAGGATGATAGTTAAAAGATGCAAGATACAGGGGTGAATTAAAATTAAAATTACCTATTTAAGGGATGTGCTTCTGGAAAGCTTCCTATTGCAATGGTAACTTCAGTAGGCTCGGGCCGACCGGGTGGGGTCCATGGCGGTACTATCAAAAAGGTAGGGGATATCAGAAAGGCTGAGTTCGAATAAGGGACCGACCAGGTCAGATTTCCATCAGGGGTTGGCCTTTCATTTTACCTGATAAGCATATGGAGGCACTCCGCTAGGCAAACTCAGAAGGTATCGTCAGTACGGTCGTGCACGAGGGGTCCTGCAAATCAAGGAAGGACCTCAGATTAATTAGATGCACATCATACATGTATAGTGGATGAATTGGCATAGTATCAGGTTTCAGGGTGGGGGAATGATCGGAAATCGGGGTGACCGGTAAAAGGAGGGTTTTGGTTGATGGCCGCAAAACCATACGATGATGTCCTCGCTGAGTTTACCGAATCCTGAAAACGTCGTTAGTACCCCTGATTTAGAGAAAATACACCAGCGTTGCAAGATTGGTAATGCAGTTGCTAGCTCCAATATGTCAATTTACCTGATGGATGGGGCAGCGGGGAGCGTCGTGGGACGGGGTCTCTACAGCGCTCCGAACTGGCGGGACGGGTCGAGGATAGGGGGATCAAACTAGAGGTCCTGGAACAGATAAAGGAAACTCTGGTGTATATACGTGAAAATTACAAGTCAGGAGGATGGGCATAAGCACTCCAGTCTAAGGTGCTCCAATACCTGCAAATTGCGAACTAGGCAGAGTCGTCTCCAGCTAGCGCGTAGGTAATCGGGGTTCAAAGAGTCGCGGATGGAAACCTATAGTGGAGGGAGAGCCTTAGGTTAATAAATCAGTTCCACAGTTAAGGTCACGTCTAGAGCTGTCATCTAGCTTGCCTCATACGAGAGCGTGCAACGCGGACCGCAGGCCGGCTTCTTCTGTGGGTCCCAGGGGTGCAGGGACACGCGGGTCCGGACCAAGGGCATAAATGAGGAAGCGGATGGTATGGTAGAACATAGGAGCGCTCTGCTGGGGGGTGATCGAGGTTCACAGGATCGCGGATGGGGTCCTGTATAGAGGGAGAGCCTTAGGTTAATAGATGTGTTCCACGGCAAAGGTGCCGGTCACATCTGCTGCTATCATCTGGCTTACCTCATGGGCAGGCGAGCATCGTGGACCGCGGTGCGGCGTCTTCAGTGGGTCCCGGGAAAATAAGGACAGGATGATCCGGTCGATAGGCTTAAATAGGGAGGCGGCCGGTAAGATTGGGCACAGGTGTGCTCGGCTGGATTGTCGGCACTACCGCGGATCAGAGAGGTTAGATCGGCGGCCATGTTGGAACGGGTAGGTTCGTTCCGGAGATGAAGTCCCGAAACGAGCGAAGCAGGGAGGTGTGGCAGTTCCGATAGGGCAGGGGTGGGTCTCTTATGTCAACACAGTGCTGAAGTCTCTGAATCCCACTGATACGTATTGGTAGGAGAGAAGGGTGGCTCAAAAAGGAAAAAACGCCCGGAAATCGGTTTAGAGGTCATAGAAACAGAACGATAAAAGCCAAGGTTTTAAATTTATAATGAAGATGAGAAAACCTAGGACACATCACGAGTATTAAACAAAACCCCGAGGTGGTGAATTTATTAAAGGAAGAGGAGTAGTCTAGGGTATATAAAGAAACAAACCGTGAACATCCATTATACATCGTCATGGTCATAGTCAGAGGACCTCCTAACGTGAAGTTCAAGGAGCTGCATCTGCAAATATAGGGGTCGGCGGATAGCTGTTCCGGCCCCTTATAGGATGGCATTTTGCCAAGGGCATTCCTCATTGTTGCCTTTGGACACAGAGTTGAACATAAAGATCCAAAACACTTCTCTTTTTTTGCGGAGGTTCACTGGATCAATTCCGGTCTTTGCCTCAATTTTCTTCAGAATGAACCATCGGAGATCTTTTTCCGTGTGGTTCTGACTCAGCCAGTGGGTGACCAGGGGTACAGATGTTTTCTGATTTCTGATATTGGACTTATGTTCCCCAATTCTCAGGCGACATTCGCGTCCGGTTTCTCCAACATATGGGAGATTGCACGGACATAGGATGATGTAGACCACATTCGCCGTCCTGCAGTTAGTCATTTTTTTGTTCCTAGCTACCGATATGGTTCGTTCAGTGGTGGTAACTGATTCACCAACTATGGCGTGGGGACACGCTTGGCATGAGCCACACTTATGATTGCCATAAATGGGGTCCAAGTTGGTAATGGATTTCTGAATTCTGTTGGGATTTTCCAATATCTTTCCTCTAACCAGATGATTTCTCAGGTTCCTGTTCCTTTTGAATGCGAATATTGGTCATCTGAGAGGGGGACGGTCCTTCTCCAGATTGAGTAGATGCCAGCTCGAGTTGACGATCTGCCGAATTTTGTGGTTCATGTTGCTGTGACGAGTCACATACACCAATTGTTCCAAGGAGTCAGATTCCTTCGCTGCGAACATTGCTTCTCGATTGGCATACCTTGCCCTTTTGAATAACTCTCTAACCAATTTTCTTGGATAGCCGCGGTGTATTAATTTTTCTTTCAGGATATCAGCCTGAAGAAGGTAATCACAAACATTGGTGCAGTTCCTTCTGATGCGGAGGAATTGGCTGTATGGGATGCTGTCTCGTTGGTTCCTGGGGTGAAAACTGGAGTATTGAAGCAAGGTGTTTCTGGCTGTAGGCTTGGTGTATAATGATACCTTAAGATGGTTATCCTGGTGTTCAACCCATAGGTCCAAAAATTCAATCCTCTCGGAGCTGAAATGACTGGTGAATCGTAAATTGGGGTCGGCTGCATTTAACCATGCTATGAATTCCTCCAGGGAGGTGTGGTCCCCTTCCCAAATTAGGAAAATGTTGTCAATGAAGCGACGCCATCCCCGGACATTCTCATAGAACGGGGCCACTTCATTGAAAATATTTGTGCGCTTGAATTCTCCCATGTACAGACAAGCTATACTCGGGGCACAGCTAGCCCCTATACTGACTCCAGTAGTTTGTTTGAATAGGGACTTGTTAAATTCAAAATAGTTCTCATGCAGGACTAATTCAAGACATTGTAAGATGAATTCAGAGTTGGTTATGTCGGGTTTGGTGCTTAGGATATTTTCGATCGTTTCATATGCCCCTCTTTGGGGGATATTCGAGTAGAGCGATTCAACATCGAGGGTAACCAGAAGTTCTCGATTCGGAAAAAAGTCAGTTCCTTCCACCAAATTAATGAAGTGTCCTGTATCTTTCACATAGGACTTGAGCCCCGTAACCATCGGTTGGAGAAATTTGTCTATATACTTAGACAGGGGCTCAGTTGCCGATCCGATGGTGAATACTATAGGTCGCAGGGGGGGTCCTCGCAGTTCTTGTGGGTTTTGGGGACCCCATAGATAATGGGTATCCTAGTATGAGTTGGTGTGAGGAATTCAGCCTCCGCCTCGCAGATCCAATTGCGGTCCACCGCGTGAGTGACTATGCTAACTATCTTTTGCTTAAGGGTGGATTCAGGATTTCTGGTAATCTTCTGGTAATGTCCAGATAGACTGAGAAGGTCATTCATCTTTTCGATGTAGTTGGTTGTTTCAAACATGACAATGCCCCCGCCTTTATCACAAGGCTTGATGGTGATATTATTGTCATCTTTTAGTTCTCTGAGTATTACATCTTCATCATGGTGGAGATTGGACTCTGGCATGGGGACATATTTGATCATTTTCTCCACCTTGGACATCACAGTTTTTTCAAAAATGTCAATCTCAGGTCCCAGCATGTCGAGGGAGGGGGTAAAGGTAGATGGAGGTTTCAAACCAGATCTGTTCTCCGAGTCCCTGTTGTTGGGTTTATCTAGAAAGAATTTTTTTAGGCGAATCTTTCTGAAGAAAAGGTGTAGATCTTTGGTGAATTCGAACTTATCGAAGTTGGCAGCAGGTATAAATGAGAGACCCCGGGTCAATAGATCTATGGCCATCGGGTTAACTTCTTTTTTGGTGAGGTTGAACACCGGGATCCCTTTTATGTTTTCCAATATTGATGGCTGCGGGTTTGGACATACATTTGGGGTTGTCCTCGTCCCGTGCGGTAATTCCTGGTGTGTTGTCCCCCCGGTGGTTGACGTTGATTGCCCCGGCGATTCCCTAAAAAATGATTCTGAGGGTTGCCACGTTCATATCCTCCATTTCTGTTAGTTCGGTTGGTACTGTACCCTTGATCGTAGTTAGGGTTATATTGATCTTGGTTTTCCCCTTCTGAGTCCGTGGTATCTGAAAAGGTGGTGACCCTTTTGTGACCCCATCCAGGGGCTAAGGTTCGGGAGTTTCCATCCTCCTGGACAGAGTAATAACCAGGGGATAAGTAAGGATAGGCTCGTTCTTGGGTGTACATTCGAATGTCCTTGCGGAGTTTGTCGGTTTTTCTCTTTAGTAAATACTCCGTGAAGGAGTCCAGCTCCTGATGTATTTCCTCAAGTTTGCTTTTGCCCAGATCGTTTCATATGCCCCTCTTTGGGGGATATTCGAGTAGAGCGATTAAATCTATCCTTTTTACCCACAGTGTATCCATCAGTGCCTAGTCCCCTGCCCCTCCTGGTCTCCTTCGCCCTGATGAAGATGCAGCCCCATTAGGCTCAGCATCGAAACGCGCGTTGGCGCAACTCTCATGGATGGCACTTATGCAGCACAAGTTCCAAATCACCATCTACCGCTGTTCGCCTCCATACCTCTATTACAACCTCTAGTGGTTATTATTTAATATCATTTTTCCCTAGACTGCCATGAGTTCATGTTAGATTGGAGTATGAATGATCTGAATGTCTGAAGCAGTGATAGTGAATGTATGCCTGGAGTCACTGAGGGAGTATGTGGGATCTGTAATTTCGTGCTTTCTATAAACCCTTGCACCTAGGAAACTCCATGATTTTATGCCTACCTAGAATGTATCCCTTTGATGTACTGTAAATAAAACATATGTATTTTTCTAGAACAGTGGCCTGAATTTTCTATTCATATTCGCATTGCTCAGACAGGTGTCCCTAGTCTCTTGTTACCTCTATGCAAGGATCCCCCAGTGGGACCTCCTAATTTGCTCTGGCGGGGTTTTTGATTTTCTGTTCAGTTACATTTCTTCCCCATTTCCTGCCAGCATTATAAAGTCCCCCCGGGGAACCCCCTTCTATCTCCATTTTTCACCCCTTTTAGTCGTATGTTTTTGGTAGCTAACCAAACCTTGTCTCCTACATGGTAAATGGGTTCTGGAGACCTCTTTTTGTCTGCATAGATTTTCTGTGTTTGCTGGGCCGTGAGAAGATGTTTTTTAGCATCTAGTAAGACAGCTTTGAGATGAGCGTGGTGTTCTTGTATGCTAGGATGCTTAGTGTGAATAGGCCATTCAAAGGGGAGCATGTTAGGATGGTATCCATTCAAGCAAAAAAAAGGCGAACATCCCAGCGTTGTGTGTTCTGAGTTATTGTACGTGATTTCTGCTGTCCATAACAAGGGATACCAGTCTGAAGAATTCTGGAGTGTGAAACAGCGGAGGTATTGTTCTAACGTTTGGTTCAGGCGTTCTGTTTTCCCATCAGTTTGAGGATGGTAACTACTCGATAGTCTGGCATCAATGTGCATGGTTTCACAAAGGGCCTTCCAGAAACGGGATATGAATTGGGAACCTCGATACGTGATCAAGACATTCGGGATTCCGTGCAACCTAATCACGTTCTGCAGAAACACCAAAGCCAGTTCAAAGGATGTAGGTAACCGTTTGAGGGGTATAAAGTGTCCCATTTTGGATAGATGGTCTATGACCACTAAAATGGTGGTATACCCTTCACATGGTGGCATCTCTACGATGAAATCCATCGATAACGTGTGCCAAGGTTTAGGGGTTAAAGGAGGCCCGTAGGTTTGTTGTGATTGGATTTTTCTTGTGCACATACCGCACAGTTCTGTAAGTATGTTGAAGTGTCTTTTCTCAACGTGGGCCACCAAAAGGACCGTTCAATGTTGGCTATGGTTTTATATCTACCCAGGTGTCCTCCCACTGTTGAGTCATGTGCCCATGCCAGCACCTGGTTTTGTAGGAGTCTGTTGGGGAGATATAGCGCTAGGTAGTGGTAAAGTGAGTCCTCCTTTTTCGTACGGCATGTCGGTAGCTCCAATATCCAAGCATCGTGATCAATCCCTGCTACGGCCACTTTTAAATCCTCAATGAAGTCCTGGGAAGTGATCAAGGCTGTCGATGAGGTAGGAAAACATGTTTCAGGAAGGATAGAGTGGGGATCAGGATTTTCTGGTAGTGACAGGTTTTCGGGATCTTGAAGGCGAGACAACGCATCAGCCTTGCCGTTCTGTGGTCCGGGTTTATACTTTATAATGAAATCATAGTCGGAAAAGAAAAGAGTCCATCTCAACTGACGAGGTGTTAAAGCCTTTGCAGTTTTCAAAAATAGTAGATTGCGATGATCAGTGTAGATCTCTATGACGTGATGTGGTCCCAGAAGATAATGCCTCCACTCCTCGCACCCTCTCTTTATTGTGAGGAGCTCCTTGTCTGTTATCGAGTAATTTACTTCGCTCTGGGTAAGTTTTTTCGAGTAATAAGCCACCGGGTGTATCTGTCCTGTATTAGGACGGCGCGGATACAATACACCTCCTAGAGCGTATTGTGAGGCGCCGGTTTCCATAATGAACGGAAGGCGAGGATCTGGGTGTCGAAGAATGGGAGCTTGGATGAATCGTTCCTTGAGTATCGTAAATGACTCCTCGCCGCTTTCCCCCACTGGAAAGGTGTATTCTTTCGTAACAGGCTGGAGATGGGGTGAATGATTTTTGAGAAGTCCTTGATATAACGCCTGTAATAATTGTCGAACCTCAGGAAGCTTTGGATTGATTTTACATTTTGGGGTGTTTTCCATTGGGTGATAGCCTCCACCTTGCCCGTTTCCATCTGGAATCCCTGTGCATTTATAACATATCCCAAGAAGGCCACCTCTTGTACATGGAACAAGCACTTTTCCAATTTAGCATAGAGGGAGTGTATTCGGAGTCGTTCCAGGATGGTTTTTACATGAAGAACATGCTCTTGTAAACTGGATGAATAAACAAGTATATCATCGATGTACACTATGCATATTGTCTCGAGCAAGCCCCGGAGCACTTCATCCATAAGGTATTGAAAGGCTGCCGGGGCGTTGCAGAGTCCGAAAGGCATTACTCTGTACTCGAATAATCCGAACTTTGTTCGGAAGGCGGTTTTCCACTCATCGCCGTGTTTGACACGTACCAGATGATAGGCCCCTCGTAGGTCTAGTTTGGTGAAATAACGAGCCCCTTTTAGTTGGTCAAGTAAAACAGGTATCAAAGGCAAAGGGTTGCGATTCTTTATGGTGATCCGGTTGATTGCTCTGTAATCAATGCAGTTGCGTAACTCGTCGCAGTCCTTCTTCGAAATAAAGAAGAGAGGCGAGGAAGCCAGGAAAGAAGAGTGTCTTATGAAGCCTGAAGCAAGGTTCTCATCTAGATAGTTTCGTAGGTAATGCGTCTCTGGTTCCGTTAGGGCAGGGTTTCCCAAACTGTGGTCCGCGGACCCCCAGGGGTCCCTGACACATTCCCAGGGGGTCCGCAGGCTGCAGTTTTAAAAGCACTGCAAAGTATATTGTTTAATTAGCTGTTTTCAAAGAACAATAAAAGTGTCAAGATTACCACAGTGATTAATTTCTCTGCTGGAGAGACATGAGAGTTGTGTCCAGTGGCAGCTGTGACTGAACTAATGTAGCACAGAGGGTTAATATGCCTACTGCATAGAACGTGTACCATGCCTTTTAAAAAACAGTATTTGATATGCATAGGTCAGTGGGTTACTGCTTTTGTCAGAGATTATTTTGTTACAGTGCACTTCACAATCGTAATCTAGCACAGTGACAAAAATCTGTCATCAAACAGCTGCATGCAAACTGCAAGGTACAAGTTAGTGACTTGTGTTTTTTCTCAGTCTTTCAGTATCCTGATGCTTCTAAAAAGGTTTATTTGGGTGGAAATACATTTTTATTGTTAAAGTCAATGCTAACCACTGTGTTATGTTCTGAATCCTGAGTTTGTGCTTCTCCAGACCAGCACTCTTTGAGTTTGTGCTTCTCCAGATCAGCCTCCTTGGCTTAACAACACACTCCACTACTTCAGAAACGCAGGGCTGCACCATATTTACAAGAATATGGTTCAGCCCTGCGTTTCTCCTGCGCTGGCGCTACACTTAACAGGGGAAGATTGTTTATGTACAGGAAGGTCCCCCTTCCTGCAAATAAACAATCTTGAAATGTAATTTTGTCACTTCTATCTGTGCTGCTTAATGCAGCACACATGTAAGTTACAAAATGTAATTTTTTTTAAAGATTGTTGATGTGCAGGAAGGGTTGCCTTCCTGAACCTAAACAATCCAAGGTATTTTGCAAAAATAAGGAGAAATTAAGCATTTCTCCTTGTTTCGCCAAGTTAAGACCAGGTTTTCCCTGGTCTTACTTTTGGCGCTGCTTCCCATTTATGCTGCTCTTGTAATTAGGGGATAGCGTCAAAATCAATGGATATTGCAGGGGAAACGCCCACCGCAACACCCACTGCCCACCCCTTTCACGCTAATCATTTTTGTGAAAGGGGGTCTTATTTATAAGGAACTGTTAAGCCACGTTAAGTGGCTTAACGTTGCCTTGTAAATAAGGCAAAGCCCCTATCACCACGGGAACGTCTCAAAAAGTGATGTTCCCATGGTGATAGGGGCTTGTAAATATGCGCCTAAAATCATTAGTAATTCGAGTATTTGTTTTGTGTGCACGTGTGTTAATTTTTTTTGAATTACTGTTTTAATGTTTGAAATCTAAATCCTACAAATTGCTTGGGGGTCCCCGGCTTCCAGTGGTGACTCAATGGGGGTCCTCAGGAGTCAAAAGTTTGGGAACCGCTGCGTTAGGGCATAAACCCGACTGCAGGGAATTTCTGCCCTGGGAATAAGATTGATAAGGCAGTCATAGACTCGATGCGGTGGTAGTTGCGTAGCCTTCTGTTTATCAAAGATACTCTGGTACTCCTCATAGTCACTAGGCAATGAAGTAGTGCAACAATAATCAGGAGTATTACACGTGGTGCTAGAAGGAAGGCCTGAGAATCCTCGAGGAGAGTAGCCGGTACCGTGTCCTGTTTGATGCAGTGTTCTCTCCAATACTGGGAATTCAATACCACTGTGCGAGCCACCCACCCTACCACAGGATCATGTAAGGTAAGCCAGGGCATTCCTAATATGAGGCTAAATTAGGGGCGTCTATGACGTTGAATTGTATCTGTTCGAGATGGTTTTCACCGAATCGCATCAAGAGTGGGACGGTATGGTACGTAACAGGCCCAGATGTCAGTGCTGTTCCATCTACTGCACGTACGTTAGTTGGGGCCTTTTTCTTCTCCCATGCAATGCCGATGGTTTTGGAATAGTGTAGATCAATGAAGTTACTCGTGGCCCCGGAGTCCAGAAAGGCTGTCACAGCTATGGTTTGGTCATTGCTCGTTTGCAAGAAGACGCTCACAGTTATATGGGCGACTGCAGTCTGTAACGTATTGGCAATCATAGATGAGATCGTAGTTTTGTGGCCTATCGAATCAGGGATCCCTTTCTGACTCAGGCCTAGTAGTTTTACGACAATTCTTTGGTACCTATGGATGCTTGTCCTCGAGGGGTGGTACCTTTATCAGGCAACTGAGCACTGGCACGGCATTCTCGAATGAAGTGGCCTCCTTTTTCACAATAAAGGCACAACATAATTTTCCTCCTTCTCTCTCTTTCCTCCGAGGTAAGAGGCCCTCTGATCCCCCCTATCTGCATGGGTTCAGGTTGCCGGGATACATCTTCTGTCGGGGGCTTAGGTCTGGGGAGGAAGTACCGGGTTTCTCCCTTGGATCGGTCTCCTTTTCTTTCTTGAACCCTATGATCAAGTTGGACTGTTAAGTCGATCAGTTTTTCGCAATACCACTTGCGAAAGGACGTCTTTCAGTTCGCCCCTCAACCCCTGGTAAAAGAGAGAGGCCCTTTTTTCCTGTGGCCAGTCAGTTTCCACAATCAACCGGTTGAATGTGGTAATGTAGGTAAGTAGGTCTTGAGACCCCAGTCTGAGAGTCATCAATTCCCGATCCAGGGTGAGCATGTGGGATTTCCGGGCAAAAAGTTTCTCATTTCTAAACAGAAACCGGGGAAATCGTGCAACACTGGATCATTGCATTCCATCAAGGGGATAGTCCAGCTCGCAGCATTACCGCCCATATAGGACATCATAAACGCGGTTTTAGCGGCGTTGTCCTGAAACACTGCAGGCTTGCAGAGGAAATGTAAACGGCCTTGGTTTAAGAACGTCTCGCACTTCTTGGGTCTCCGTAGACTCGCTCGGGAGGGGCTAAGGGTATCCCTGTGTTTTGGATGACGTGTACAGTGGCAACAGAGTCAGGCGGTAAAGGTGGGGTAGAAGTGGTAGCGAAAAAGCCCCCCATAGGTGTAGAAGCTTGGGCTTGTGTGGTAGGTGTAGGAGGCGGCAAAGTTGCTTCTCTGATATAAGACCCCCTACCCTGCCTAGATATTCCTGCCACTTCCCTTCTCAAAGTGCCCATTTCTTTCCTTAATTCCTGATTTTCTAAACGGGAGGTTTGGACCTCCTGCTGCAGAGCGGTTAAGCTCTCCAGTAAAGAAGCCAAGACCACATTGGTGTCCATCGTTCAGGCTGGACGTCTTCCTTGGGCTCGACAATCTGTCACAGTTGTCAGCAGCTCCAGGCAAGATGTACGCCACTAACCTGTCTATCACAGCCAGCAGGACCGATGTCGTGAAGAGAAGCCCCCCTCTTACCCTAGACACTCCCCTTCCCTCAACGTAATTAAAACACTGTGGAAACAGGCAGTCCCCAAGGGAAAAGGGAAGTGGATAAAATAATAAAGATGTCCTGTTGCCTCACAGGTCTGGTGAAGAGCGCTGGCTTGTTGTCTGGGACTCTGCATGTAAGATAAGGCAGAAAGACAGTAAGACACACAGAATACATGCACACATGAAGATCAACACCTTGAGGTCATATGCGAACACACTTACATCCCAGTCCTGGAGTTTTTATCGTAAAAGAATCTCAGCAGGAAAGCTAGGTAAAAAAGGCTTCAAATGTTCATCCTGATACAGCGCCCTTAAGAGTCAGATAATGTTTCAGAACAATGTAATGAGATTAACGGCTCTATTCCGTCATAGAACACGAAGGCAGGTTAGCTCACACCTGTGGCCCCTAGCAAGCGCAGCCGATACTAGAACCAGAAACGTGCAGCGCGGTACATAAATGGGGAAAACAAACACAAGGGAGCTACTCCTCTGTTACTTATCCCAAATGTCTCGGTCTTCCAAAAACAACCTGGGCAGAAGACCGGCAAAGCACACAGAGACACGGAGCCCCTATCTGCGGGCTGCTCCGTGGTTTCGAATCCCAAATGTCTCGGTCTCAAATGAAATCAGGGCGGAAGACCGGCAACGCACACTAGACGCGGAGCCCCTAGCTGCGGGCTGCTCCGCTGTTGATTGTGCGAAGGTACGGTTGGTTTCAGGGCAGACGGGATGGCGCCAGAAAACACGCAAGACCTGAATCTGCGGGCGTATCCGTGAATATTCACCCAACAGCTGTAATCTCCCCCACGCTGTTTCCGAGAGGAGAGCTCAGCCAGGAGCGGTGTGCCACTCTCGGAACAGCGATTACCTGTCTTGAAGCTCTGTCACTCGCTGGCCATGGCGTCCTCCGGAATAGCAAGCAGGCATGGTGCAGTCTCAGGGGAACGTAGAAACGGTCTGCATTCCTCCAGTGGGGAAGCACCATCCGCTAAGCAGCTGCAGGATCGGATTGTCGAGCACCGTGTTTTTACTGAGGCGGTGCTATATGGCAAACAGGGAGGGGTCAGCTGTTTGCTTCCGGGTGAAGCACCTCTAAGCCTTCTGGGATTGGTAGTTCTCTGGGGGTATCGACGGATTCTCATAGGCACACTCAAACCAGAGAAGGGTGTTGGGTGTCTGGTACTCGCTTTAACCCTTCCACCTCTCTGCAAGCTAGCGATTGCGACAGGTTGCTGGCGCTGGGCGCGGTCGGGCTTGCCTTAGGCGTGCCTTGGGCGCATCAGCGGTGCGTCCGCTGAGCGGCCTCCATATGAGCGGATGTGGGAGGGAGGAGAAGCTGGGAGGCGGGAACGGGCGGCAAATGGGATTGCAGGGGGGCGGGCCGCAGGGACGCAGCAGCGGGAAAAATGGGTGGGGGCCGAAGGAGCACTGGGCACAGGAAGAAAAAACAAGTTTAGGCAAGAAAGCAAGTACAGGCACAGAGGAATAAAAACAAGTCTGGGCAAGAAAACAAGTACAGGCACAGAGGAATAAAAACAAGTCTGGGCAAGAAAGCAAGTACAGGCACAGAGGAATAAAAACAAGTCTGGGCAAGAAAGCAAGTACAGGCACAGAGGAATAAAAACAAGTCTGGGCAAGAAAGCAAGTACAGGCACAGGGGAATAAAAACAAGTCTGGGCAAGAAAGCAAGTTAGGCAAAGGGGAAAATACAAGATTAGGCAAAAACAATGCAGGCAGAGCCATGCAGCAGCATGGGGAGCGACCTGCCTGCAACCTCTCCATAATGCATCACTTTATTTCTACTTAGGGAACCACCCCTTGAACTGTTGTGGCCTGTAAGTCCCCCGATAAAAAAGGACCCAAGTACTGGCCCTACTTATCGGCTGGCCAAGATGCTGCAGTCGCCATCCTTTCAAAATTATTGAAAAAAAATAGTCTGGGTCTTCCCCACTCAACTATCGTTGTAAGACTACAAAGGAAAGGGTGGTGGGGCCTCTCTGGGGTCCAAGAGCCTCTGTGATTTTGTCCATAGCTGCACCATGAGTTTGACTCTGCCCTGTGAGTACGTGTTGTAGTTTGCCCCGATCTTCTTCGACCACTGTCAGGTAGCGCTCCATCACTTTTCCCAGATGTTCCTGGTTTTCCGCCATTTTTGCTAGGGCAGCCTCCATGGGGCCTTTCAATCCCACTTCTGACACCACTTGTGGGAGGGCAGGTTTGATAAACAGGCGAGGAGGCTGTATGTATTTGCCAAAAGGACGATTTTTATTGTCAATAGTAGAAGTGGTATGTTGTTCAGGATGTTTTTCTGCTTGTTCCTCTTCCGATGTGATCTTGGTTGGGCTTGATGGGGATTCAGAGGTCGATGTTCCTGGCTCCTCTTCTTCGTTGTCAAGGTTGTCTCCCCGGAGGCTCATAAGAGAGGAAAAGAGGGAGCCGTCAGACACAGGTTTTTAAAAGTCAATCTGTATTTTATACCCATCACCACACCTTGAAATGCTCACCGGTTTTCTCTTTATGTGCTGGTTGGGGGGGGAATCTTTATACAGTACGTATGGGACCTTTTAGTGCTCGGTCTAACAGAGTGCCTTGAAAAAGAATCGCAATACGAAATGAGACTCGTTATCTGTAACGCTGGTTAAATAGAGTAATTGCAAATATAAAATGAGGCTCGTTATCTGTTACGTTGGGTAAATAGAGTAATTGGAAATAAGAAATGAGACTCGTTATCTGTTACACTAGATAAATAGAATGCCACCTGTTCAGGCAACCAATATATGTGAGCGTACAACACATGGGCACTTTCAAAACAGAACCCCTAGTTCCTTGCCCGTATCCCTTTCCGTGTTAGACACCCGCTTCCCTCGTACCCACTCCCTGGTCCCTCGAGACACTATCACTCCTCTCCTGAGTTGCTGCCGCTCTCCAACATCCTCCGGCGGACACCACCACTCCTCGCACCACCGCTCGTCCGGTTCTGCGCCTCCTTCTCCCAGGGCGTCCTCGTTCCTTGGGTCTCCTTCGGTCGTCTGCTTGCTGGGTCCGTCTTCTTCCTTGCGCTCTCCCAAAACTGTTCCTGCTGCTCCCGCACCATAGTCTGAAACCCCTCCTGTTCGTATACTCCTCCTTTCATTGGGCTCCGACAAGGTCTTCATGTCGACGTCTCGCTGTGGACAGACAGGATAGGGAAATGGATTTTGTAGTTCTTCGTAGTCCTGCATGTCCCGAACATGAAAAGTAGTACGGGCTCTAAGGGAAAGGTCCTCCCATGGTGGCACACTGGCGAGCCCCTCCTGTTTTTCTCACATCCCCCTTCCCTTGCTGTCCTTCTACTAGGATTCTGTTCTTGGGGAAACCTATACAGTAGTATTCAACATTTCCTTGTTCGCTTCCTTTTCTGCGTCTTGTTTGGAACCGGTATGGTTGCAGGGAAAGAAACCATCTGAGGACTCTCTCATTGTGGCCTTTGATCCTGACTATCCAATCTAGGGGGGGCGTGATCGGTATGTAAGGTGAACTCCCGACCTTCAAGATGATAGCGCAAGGTGTCTATGGCACATTTAATGGCTAGTGCTTCTTTTTCTATAGTGGCATAATTCATTTCTCTTGGGAAACGTTTGCGGCTGATATATAGGATTGTTTTTTCCCCTAGGGGTGTCTCTTGTGGTAAGACAGCTCCTAGTCCCTGATCTGAGGCATCTCTTTGAAGGACAAAGGGGAAGGAATAGTCTGGACTAGCAAATTCAGTTTTCGAAGTCAGTGATGTTTTCAGGGACTCAAAGGCCTGTATTATATCCAAATGAGGATGTTTGAGTACATTTTCGGTTTTGACATTTTTTTGGAGCAGATTAGTCAAAGGGGCTGCCATTTGTGGGAAACTAGGGATAAACTGGAGGTAATATCCGAGCTACCCTAGAAAAGCTTGTAGATCCTTCTTGGATCGGGGTAAGGGTATTGCAGTTTGTTTAGAAAATTGTGGTCTTATAACCCCCTCCCCTAATAGATATCCAAGGTATCAAACGGTCTGGGCTGCTAGTTGGATTTTAGCTTGATTTATCTTGAGACTGTTTCGTCCTAAGGTCTGCACTACTCTGGAGAGATGCAACAGGTGCTGTTCCTAGGTATCGCTATAGATGATTATATCATCAATATATGCGCCTGGGTATTTCTCATGGGGTTGCAATACTACATTCATAGCTCTCTGAAACCTTGCTGGCGCCCCATGTAACCCAAAGGGTAGCACCTTAAATATAACCCACCTTGATATAACCCATCCGGGGTAGAAAATGCTGTTTTTTCCCTTTCCTGTTTTCTGAGGGGCACCTACCAATATCCTTTGCATAAATCTAAGGTACTGATATATTTAGCTATGCCTATTCTCTCGACCATTTCATTGACCCTGGGAAGGGGATAGGTGTCAAATTTTGAGATTTTATTGACTTCTCTGAAGCCGATGCAAAATCGCACCGATCCATCTGGCTTTGACACAAGAGCAATGGGTGAATTCCACTCACTCATAGAGGGTTCAATTTTATTCATTTGAAACATCTTTTGGATTTCTTCTCTTATGGTCTGCCAGTGCCGACGAGCCTCAGAAATACGGTAGGGTCTCAGGCGAACCTGTTTCCCCGGAGATGTTTTTATAACATGTTCAATGAGTGTGGTCCTGCCAGGAGAGGTAGAAAAGGTATCCTAAAGGGGTCACAATACTTGTGATCGACTGCTTCGTAGTACAGGACAGAGATCTGGATCTATACATCGGTCAAACAAGGGAGTCTGTACTTCCGCCATGCTTACGGACACCTGCAAGGGACCCTCCCTAGCAAATTAATATGATATACTTGAGAGGTATGTCTAGCCAGATCTGTGTCGACACGGTAAGTCACAGGAGTTACCTGTTCAACTATAGTGTATTGGCCCTGCCACTGCCCCAATAACTTATGATCCGATGAAGCCATCATTAGCAGTACCGAATGCCCCTCTTGGAAAGACTTCTCTTTGGTCTTTTTATCATATTGCCCTTTCTGTGCCATCTGGGCTTCCTCCAAGTTGCTCTGAACGATAGCCCTGATCTGGCCCAGGTGGGTACGCAAGTTGGACACATCTTCCGTCAGGGGTATCGAATCATTTTGTCGAATACAAGACGATAAATATGAACATTGCCGGCGCCATCTTGTGTAACGAAGGCCCCCACGAGCGCGTAAAGCGGCAACCATTTTAGTCTGTGCAGCCATTTCCCACCTTGCAGGTCACCTGCACATCACTCCGGCCGCCCTCATCCCCCCCGCGCTCTGACTGAACCCGAGCACACATACCGGGGTCGTAAAACCATGTCAGCATGACAATACCCTAGAGACACTTCCTGCACCAAACCCACTTGTTCTTTCATCCTCTGCGCGCGATCAGGCCCCTCTGATAACCTCCTCCACTGCACCTGGCTATTCAATCCGGTCCCAGGTGCTACCTAACCCCTGCGGACCTAGTTTACTGCCGGCGTAACGACAGAACTTGCTTCACCAACAAAGGGGCGGGAATTTAATCAGTGACCCGACCCCATTGATCTGACCGATCCCACGTGCTTTACGTTCTGTCGGAATGTCCAGCTGCGAGATATCGATCATCTGTAAGATCCGGGTGGAGGGGAACATTTGCTGCTGGATATGTGTGGGAACTAGCTTAAGGAGGGGATTCCAAGGATGTTTCACTATGTAATAAAATGATGCCAGGAATGTTTGACCATGCAATAAACTAGCGAAAGAAACATATAAAAGGCCAGGCCTTAGAGATGCAGTTAGAGCACCTCCTGACGATAGCCCCGGTGTCCGAAGTGATGTACTCTCCTCTAGAGCAATAAACGTGTTCTTCGCCTTCCAACTCCCAGCGCCTGCCTCGTTATTTTGATCGCTAATCTTAAGGTGAATTAGAGGTGGTTTGCACCAAGCGGCATCGAAAGTCTTGGGAGTCTCGCTGCTTTTCATCAATTGGCGCACCAACGGTGGGGCCCATCAGTGACATGTGGGTCCGGTGAGAGAGGTACTAACGACGGAGTGAACATCTAAAACGATCGGGAAGTGCACCTGCCTGAAAGAGACCCTCGTCTGGAGGCCGATTAACTGAACTTCACCGGTTCCGAACAGACCTCTCTCGAGTGACCTGCGGTCCTGACTGAGACCTTACAGAAGGTCGCATTTTTGGAGTGAGAGGACAAACGGGCGCTGAAGGGGATGACAAAGAAACTGTCCATAACGTCCGGGTAAGGTTGTGATATACAACAAAACTGATTGTCTGATTGTATTGAAATTGTTTGCTCGAATACTAGTATTCCGCTCGTTGAAGTTATTGGTAGTAATTGAGACATTCCCTGCTTGCAAACAAATGTAGAATAGGAATATTCCCTCTTTGCAGGCAGCGAAGGACAGGTAGTGCGGACCTTTATCCACGACCTATTGAGATATTCATATTGACCGCTTGTACGTCATGCCTGTCTTCTCAAAATTGTTTGATTGTTTTGGACCGGACCGTTTGTTAGAGGTCAGTCATCCAGCACCGCCGGAAGGCATCCCTAACAAGGACATGTATGTCAAATATGGAGTAGCCATTGTTGCTTACAGCAAACTATGGCACAAATATACTAGAAAGGACTGGGTAAATCAGTGGCCACTGACGGGATCTTTCGATCTCGCTAAAATAGAAATCTTAGAAATAGCGCTGTTTAAAAAGAAAACTGCGCCAGCCATGCTCGACAACTTCGGCCTCTGGCGAAAAGAAGCAATACAAAGAAAGAAAAGAGATGAAGCCAGACAGGAGAAGGAAACACGAAAGTCTGCTTAACAGAACTGTAAAAAGTTAGAAGATGATATCAAAGAAAGAGAGAACGATAAAAGAGATCAAGAAGCGAAAATATCAGGCCGGTGCCCTGTTAGAACGCCTTCAACTCTGTACCCTGAGTTACCGGCTAAGCAAAGAATAACCGATGACCTTTTATTGGGTCCCCCGATTATCCCCTTATGTCCTTAATCATTCCGTAGTACAGCAACAAGAACAGCAAGGTACCAGCGGAGACGCCACGATCGTTTCCGCTCCAATCGAGCCACTTGCACCAAGTGCCTCATCAACGAACATATTAGTGGTAATAGGACCAATAGAAAAAGGATTACCCAGTGTTCCACGGTTAAGTACGCATGAGCGGGCAAACATTGACAAGATAGTCAAAACCCTTGTGAATAGGAGAGAAACAGAAGAGTATGTGACAGACATATGCAATTCTTATGACGCGAGCCACAAGCGATTCTTCATTGTGCGCTTCTGCTACTACGCACTTACTGCCTATGAAGAGAAATACCAGGATGTAGGAACAGGGAGGCTAATGGCTCTTTATAGAAAACTGGACATAGGAGATGAGAACGACAGCGAGGTAATGTAATGTATGTATACTTTTAAAGCGCACTGTTACCTCGTTACGTGGCGTCCTGGCGCTGTATACCGCTGGGGAACCCGTCCTGGCTTTCCCTGTGAGAGGGCACCCCAAGGTGAAGCCAGGCATCCCCGGCGTTGCTGGGGCCGTTGTGGAGATTAAGCAAGCTATTGCCCAGAGTTGCAGAGTGGGACCCATGGTTAGCGTAGGCACCTAAGCGAGAATTATCGAGTAGAGGTAGAAGAACTCTTCTTGTCCACGTTAGAAGTATTCCACCATCTCCTAGAACAGGGGCGGATAGAGGCAGACAGAGCATCGAAGCCAATAACTCCCCCAATAGAGAAGCCAGATAACATGATGCCGATAAAAGAGGCTGCCCCGTATTGGGTCCCTCCTAGAGGACAAGGGACTCATGACGACATAAATCACCAGGACGCTAAAGGGAGGGTGGTGTACAATTGGGTGTATCAGCCATGGTATAGGCAGGACATCCTGACATTCCGTAAATCTCTTCCAAATTTACAGAAGAATCCCACTGCCTTTTACACTGAACTAAGTACCGCTTTGGGGTCCTAGATAATGACACTTGCCGACATTGACTTGTTCTTCGGGTTATGTTTGCCGGCCGATGTGTGGAAGCAGATCAGGAAGATAAACCCCACAGAATTGTTCGGTCATACCTGGGAACAACTCGACACATTAGACAAGCAGCGGAATCCTGGCCAAAAACCAGTTAAAGCTATATTGGACCTCCCCGATAAAATAGTGCAGAAAGTAAAAACATTGATACCAGAGAAAAAGATAGACTGGTTCATAGTGACAGCGTGTCACCAGAAACCACAAGAGGATGTTTCCGAGTATTTCTCGAGATTCGCAACAGTTTTCTCCGATTACAGTGGCCAGGACATGTCCACTGCGACCGGACACCACTTATTCGTGCAGAATTATGTTAAAGGATTACTACCGGAGGTATCCCAAAAATTACAGACTAGCGAAAGTAGTTGGGCAGCCTCTAAGCCAGCGGCTATTCTCCAAATTGCCCAGTATTATGAGCATCAGAAGAACAAGAATGACAGAGCAACAGAAAAGAAAAAGAAAGACTTGAAGGAAAGAGTAATGATAGCCCAACTCCAAGGGGTGAATACAGGACGGGAACCATATAAAGGAGGATACCAACAGAATGTCCCTAGAGTACAGCCGCCTAGAAATGACTCAGTGACACCATATGTACGACGCCAGGACTTAGGACAAGACCAATGTGCATTCTGCAAGGAATACGGGCACTGGAAATCTCAGTGCCCAGCCTTATTAGGGGCTAGTAGAGGCAGAGGGATGAGAGAAATATCAAATGAACAGGGAGGAAAAGGACGTGGAAGAGGGTATGCGAACGAAGCTAGCAAAGGAAGGCCAGGAAGAGTGAACGCGTTTGACCGCCCTAGACAGAACGAGTGCCAACAGACAGATTACGACAATATAAATGACTTTGCATAGGACAGCCAGGGGAAAGGGGGGGGGGTCCAGTCAAGCTCTATGTTGATCAGCAAGGTCCTTATGTTACTGCAAAGGTCCTGGCCACAGAGTCGCCATTTTTGGTAGACACAGGAGCAACACGTAGTAAGCTATCCAAACGACTGATTCCAAGGGCATCCTTGTCTGGCTCACATGTAACCTCAATAGGATTTGACGGTACACCCTCCACCAACCCTTTGTCCAGACCGATCCCCTTCAAACTTGAAAACAATGTTATCGACATGACGTTCCTTCTCTCCTCCAACACTCCAGACGCCATTATGGGTCTCGATCTACTGAAACATTTCCGTGCGACTATCAGATGTTCGCCAGACGGAGTACGAGTCATCTTATATGACAATCACCAACACCCGAGAGATAATCCATCCCAACACATGTATCCCATTTCTGAGACAGACATGTCCCTACTAGACACTTTACCCTTGCATCTGTGGGCTAGGGCTGATTCAGACGTAGGACGAATGATGATTGACCCAGTACACGTGACAATAAGACAAGTCGCAACCTTACCGAAAATACCCCAGTATAAGATATCGCCAGAGGGCGAGAAAGCCTTGACAGAAATCATACAGTCACTAGTAGAGGCAAGAGTGGTAGAAGAGGTAGTGTGCAATGTTTGTAATAGTCCTATTTTACCGATCATAAAGAGATAGGAGAGGGAGATGGAAAAGCCTACCGCTTCATCCTCGACCTGCAGGAAATAAACTAAATAGTAGTACCACAGTACCCGGTAGTTTCTGACATCACCACTATCCCGACCCTAATTCCGTCAACTGCTACCACTTTCACAGTTATTGATCTAAAAAATGCCTTCTTCTCCATACCCATTCACCCAGACAGTGGCTATCTTTTAGGATTCACTTAAAGATCCCGCTCATATAGATTTTGTCGAGCACCCCAGGGGTACACAGAGAGCCCGAGCATCTATAGCCAGGCGCTCAAGAGACAGTTAGATGCTGTTCAATTACCGGACGGAGTGGTGTTGATACAGTATGTGGATGATATCCTTCTAGCAGCAGACACCACCCCACTAGCTGTCACAGCCACCATCCAACTTCTACACTTCCTTGCAGACAACGGCCACAAAGTTACTCGAAAGAAATTACAGTTCTGCCAGCCACAAGTGACCTATTTAGGTCATCTATTATCGAAAGAAGGAAGAAGACTCTCACCCGATAGAATCCAGGCAATTCTAGACACTCCCATTCCCAAGAATTAGAAACAAGTCTGCTCTCTGATAGGCCTCACCTCATTCTGCCGACAGTGGTTACCAAACTTTAGTCTCACTGTGAAACCCCTTCTCTCCCTCCTAGCCAAAGACACCCCCTCACCTTTCCCCTGGACTCCCGAATGCCAGTCCGCATTCAGAGAATTGCGAGATGCCCTTTGTTCGGCACCTGTTCTAGGAACCCCAGACTACTCCAAACCATTCTTCCTCTACACACATGAAAGGGAGGGATGCGCATTGACCGTCTTAACACAGTCGATTGGTCACAAACATTGCCCATGCGCATACTTCTCTGCCACCCTCGACCCAGTAGCTAGAGCGCTGCCAGCATCCATACGCCAGAGTGAGGGAATAGTGCTCTTCAACCCCATCACAGTGTTAGTACCCCACGCAGTCGACACACTACTGAACCAGACCAAGACCCAACATCTGACTAGCGCATGACTGACAGGCTACGAGCTAACCTTGCTAGCACCACCCATCACGCTGAAATTATGCACCACTCACAATCCTGCTACATTGTTACCCCTACCCGAGACTGACCCTGGTGTGACTCCACTGGACGATTGCGTAACCCTCACTGACGAACAGACGAAGAGTAGAGTAGATCTCCGAGACACTGCCTTCCCAGAACCAGATGGGGAACTATGGGTAGACGGCTCGTGCCTCTAACTTCCCGATGGCACCACCTCAGCAGCATATGCCGTAACCACAGCCCGAGCCATCCTAGAGACAGCCCGCATTGCCCAACGATCCGCCCAAGCAGCTGAGCTCATTGCCCTTACACAAGCATGTATTTTAGCGGCTGGCACTATAGTCAGCATATACACTGATAGCCAGTACGCCTTTGGGGTGGTTCATCATTTTGGGCTCCTTTGGAGGGAAAGAGGGTTCCTGACTTCGCACGGCACACCCATCCTACATGGAGATCTAGTCTCAGCATTAACGGAAGCAGTCCTCCTCCCCAAGCAGTTGGTAGTAATTAAGTGCCAGGCTCACAAGAAAGTGACCGATCTCATTGGCCAGGGAAACACACTAGCTGACATTACTGCCTGAACCACAGCCCAGGACAGAACCACGACACGGATGTACATGACCAGGTCACAAGCAGAACAATGGACTGATGCTAGAACGACTGTAAG
The DNA here is from genome assembly GCF_964263255.1 of Lissotriton vulgaris. Taxonomy (NCBI): domain Eukaryota; kingdom Metazoa; phylum Chordata; class Amphibia; order Caudata; family Salamandridae; genus Lissotriton; species Lissotriton vulgaris. The sequence goes on along the minus strand of NW_028254400.1, from coordinate 145,394 downwards.
GGACATACAAACGACAGGCACACAGGACAAACTGACTGAATGGGCTCGGGTGGGACTAAAAGACGAGGAAGGCTGCTGGAGGACAAAAGACGGGGACAGATGGCTGCTACCAAATGCCTATCTGATCCCTATATTGACCATGGCACATTTACCAGCTTACATAGGATCTGCCCCCATGACCGAACTGATCACCAGAGTATGGCATAACAGCAAGATAGCAGAATCAGCAAAACGCCTAGTACAGCAATGTATAGTATGTCTGCAACACAACCAAGGGAAGGAAACCGTAATACCGCAGGGAGGGTTTGGAGTCCCCGACCATCCCTTTGAAGTCCTCCAAATGGACTACATCCAGCTAGAAGGTGCCGCGGTCTTAAATACATACTGGTGATCGTGTGCGCTTTTAGTAAATGGGTGGAGGCTTATCCCACCAGCGACAACACCGCCTTAGCCACAGCGAAGGTGTTACTAAAAGAATTCTTCCCCCGATATGGCCTTTATAGAATTTTATGGAGTGACAATGGCCCCCACTTCATAGCAGAAGTTATACAAAACATATTGAAGAGGTTGGGGGTGAAGCAAATGTTCCACGCCGTTTTCCACCCCAATCAGCGGGCCTGGTAGAGAGACACAACGCCACACTAAAACTGAAGCTAGCAAAAATAGTTGCCACACCTGGGTTGAAATGGCCTGACGCCCTCCCACTGGCATTGCTGTCAATGCGTCCACCCCAACCAAACACCGACTGACCCCCTATGAAGTGGTCTTTGGCAGGCCCATGAACATTTGGGTGGCACCAAAGCCAACTTCCATCCACGATGTCCCGGATATACTAATGTCTGATTACTTGTACAAATTAACGAACAAACTAACTCTTATCCACCAACAGGTGCTGCATGCCATTCCAGACGTGTCCAGGGGCCCAGGACATGAAATCCAGCCTGGGGACTTCGTGCTGACTCAAAATTTCCAGAGGTCGAAGAGTCTAGAACCCAGGTGGACGGGCCCCTGGCAGGTCCTGATTACCACCCGAACTTCCCTTCGAGTGGAAGGAAAGTAGAACTGGGTGCATGCGCACCACTGCAAGAAGATACCTCCAACACTGACGGCCCCCGGAGAAGTGAACAGCCAAGAAGAGCTCCTGACCAAAGACCGACCAGCCCTGCATTGTTACCCACAAACAGAGACACTTGAATTGGCAGAGTCTCCCAACCCCACTGTACCATCCAAGGAGGGGTACAATTTGAGATCGACGAAAGGAGAGTGCTCCGACAAGCAGGCCACAAACTGAGTCAAAAGTCTCAGATCGGTAGCTAACACTACAAGGCTACCGGGAGATACGCTAGACGAAAGTATGTGGTCCTGCCAGTCGTTGAGTCTCTTGAAGGTGATGGAAGATCCCGGACGACCGAAGAACCACCGCGACGGCTCCAAACTTGCCAAACTGCACAGTGCAAAGACAATAAATCTTGTGGCAGCATCTCTCACGTGCCTCTTGCTGATTGTTGCCATCTGGTAGCTTGAAGAAAATGCTCCCGCTTACAGGAAAATGTCACCCACCATGCAACCCACCACCAAGAAAGAACACTACCTGGTGTCACTGTCACCGCGCCTCCGAGAACGACGCAAAGAGTTCTGGAACAATTCTTTTGTACAATTATTGCACCAGCACAATCTTGCCGCAAATGCCACGAACTGTTGGATCTGTGGGTTGCTACCTCACGCCACTGAACATTCCATTCCTTTCATCCCTTCACCCTTCTCTGTTCATGGATCCTGCCTTGCCTGTTTAATGCTCCTGCAAGAGAGCTACAAAGACAATGCCACGTCCGATGGGACCATCAAACAGTTTTACAATGAGTTCTGGTTGAACAAAACGGGGAAAACCTCTGCTCCCTTCTGCCCTCTGACTTCGAATGGAACCTTTCCTATGAACATTCCTGCCAAAGAAAGAATTGAAATGCAGTTGTACCACAACCCAGCCAGACCTACCTTTTCCTATCTGAAGAAACGAACTGCCTCAACATTGACAGTGGCCCTATCTCAGGCCTTGTCTGCATCGAAGGCCACGGGTCTAAGATCGTAGGTCACAGCTCTTGCCAGATAACGTAGGACTCTGAACACTGCCGACCCCCCTTCATTTGTTGCATCACCCAACATGTACTTTATCTGTGGTACCAAAGCCTACACCTGGCTCCCAAAAGGCTGGGGGGGCATTTGCTACATTGCCTTTGTTCAGCCATCAACCTACACAGCATCTGCAATCCATCACAGAGAAAGGCGGTCCAAAGACACAGAACAAGCAGACTCCGCTGCATCACAGGTCTTTGATGCAGCAAAAGGACTCGTCCCGCTATGGAGCCCGATGGCAAACAGCCTAGCCATCCGACACCTATCACTAGCAGTAGAAACAGCCTTGAACGTCACAGCTGGCATCCTCACCAACAACACAGCTGAGCTTCAGGCGGTCCGCTTGGTAGCTTTGCCGAACCGTCTTGTTCTAGACATGGTACTAGCAGACCGTGGAGGAGCATGTTGCATCATCGGTGCCAGCTGCTGCACTTTCGTCCCTGACAGCTCGCCTTCAGTCTACAAGGCAATTGAACATCTCCACAGGTTGGCATCAGAGATCCACCAAGGACCAGAGACTTGGACACTGGGAACCTGGTTTTGGGGCATATTAAAGGAATTGGGTTGGAAGATATTGATGGTCCTCTTGGTTCCGATCTTAGTAATATGTGGCTGTTGTCTGGGGATACATTGTATACTGCCCCTGGGTTCTCTTTGTTTGCATTCTCTGCGCTCTAAGACTTTGGACACTCAATGCGAAAACATGAGAGCAATGTACAACAGAGAGGTACAGGACATTATGGACATTAACTTAAACTGACAAGCTGGCCCCTATATGTTCAAAGGGGCGACTGTCGAATATAAGACGATAAATATGAACATTGCCGGCACCATCTTGTGTAACGAAGGCCCCTACGAGCGCGTAAAACGGAAACCATTTTAGTCTCTGCAGCCATTTCCCACATTGCTGGTCACCTGCGCATCACCCCGGCCGCCCTCATCCCCCCGCGCTCTGACTGAACACGAACACACATACCGGGGTCGTAAAACCATGTCAGCATGACAATACCCTAGAGCCACTTCCCGCACCAAACCCACTTGTCCTTTCATCCTCTACGCGCGATCAGGCCCCTCTGATAACATCCTCCACTGCACCTGGCTATTCAATCCGGTCCCAGGCGCTAACTAACCCCTGCAGACCTAGTTTACTGCCCACGTAATGACAGAACTTGCTTCACCAACAAAGGGGCCGGAATTTAATCAGTGACCCGACCCCTTTGATCTGACCGATCCCACGTGTTTTAGGTCCTGTCGGAATGTCCAGCTGCGAGATATCGATCATCTGTAAGATCCGGGTGGGGGAACATTTGATGCTGGATATGTGTGGGAACTAGCTTAAGGCGTGGTTCCAAGGACGTTTCACTATGTAATAAACTGATGCCAGGAATGTTTGACCATGCAATAAACTAGCGAAAGAAACATATAAAAAGCCAGGCCTCAGAGATGCAGTTAGAGCACCTCCTGACGATAGCCCCGGTGTCCGAAATGATGTACTCTCCTCTAGAGCAATTTTGGAAGTAGGGGACCCCTATATAATAATACACTTGCTATACATAGGGAAAAACAGTAAGTTTGAAAAAGGTCAATAGCCAAGTGAACACATTCAAATGAAAAAATTGCAGAAACTAAAAATATAATTTACAACCCACAAGACAAAGACTGATCACCAACTTAATGGATAGATTTTTTCTTTTTATTATTCAAAAAATATATTTTGTTTTCCTTTTTTTTACCTTTTTTTCTGATTTACAACATTTACAGAAATTCATTAAAAAACATATAACAGACAAACATATAGCGTTAGACATGGCAGATGATGGAGGCAATGCGGTAGATGAACACTACGCGCGTTTCGGCTGGGCAGCCTTCCTCAGGTGACCGTCTACTGCAATACAGAAACCAGACTTGGGGAGAGGTATATAAAAAACGCTAGTTCTCATAAACTCATTATCCAAATAATAATGATTAACTGCTAAGGTAAACCCGACAGCAGATACATAGGATGATGATTCCTCATAAATACGATGTATCTCAGAGCCGTCTTCTTTGAAAAATTTGTAATAGGCCAAAGAATGAAAAGCACATCAGGATGGGATGATATTTGCAATATTCATGTTGGTTAAAAGTTCTACGTCAGTCTAGTTAAGACGACTACACACCGACCAGGAGCCAGAGAGTTGCTAATATACTGTTGAACACATATCTCACAAATGGAGAAGCAGACACAGAATATGGCCCTCGTGGTTCTAAACGCCCTTGTTGTTCCTCGTAGTTATGGACGCCATGTGTGAAATCGCGCCTGGCATCGGCCAGCACTCTACTCTAGAGCAATAAACTTGTTCTTCGCCTTCCAAATCCAGCGCCTTCCGCGTTATTTTGATCGCTAATCTTAATGTGAATTAGAGGTGGTTTGCACCAAGCGGTATCGAAAGTCTTAGGAGTCTCGCTGCTTTTCATCAGTTTGGTTCCGTTTCCCATCTTTAGTGGGCCATTTCTAACAAGGTACGTGGTTTATGACCATTTAACAATTCAAAGGGCGAATATCCGGTGTTTTTTTGTTCCTTACACCGGATAGCAAGTAATGCCAGGGGCAGCATATCTTCCCATTTCCTCGACTCCAGTGCTAAGAGTTTCTTAAGGGTGGTCTTGATGGTGGCATTGTACCTTTCAACTAATCCGTCTGCCTGCGGATGATAGGCAGCTGTTCTAATCTGTTTAACTCCTAACTGCGCACAGACCTGTTTCATCAATTGGGACACGAATGGAGTCACCTGATCGGTCAAGATCTCCTTTGGGAATCTTACCCTGGAAAAAACAGTTATCATGGCCCTGGCTATGTTAAAGGCTTCGGGTCGTCGTAGGGGTATGGCCTCCGGAAAACAAGTGACGTAGTCTACCATAACGAGGACATACCGGCAACCACTGCGGGAAGGTACTAAAGGTCCTATTATATCCATACCTAAACGACGGAAAGGCTCATCTATAATTGGGATTGGCTGTAGAGGTGCTCTGGGAGGATGGTTTATGCGGTTTCTTTGGCACCCCGGGCATTCCCTACAGTAACTCTTTACTTGTTGGTATATCCCTGGCCAATAGAACCGCTCCATAATCTGTTTCTCTGTTTTATCTGCACCAAAATGTCCTCCTAATAAGTGGCTGTGGGCTAGATACAGCACTTTTCCCTAAATGGGCCGGGAATCAACAATTGAGCTTTCTGAGTGAGGTTCCCTTTCTTCTATAACAACCACTTTCTCTTAAAGAAGTAAGGACCTACGTGATGTGGATCTTCGTCCTCTAGTGCCCGGTTCCAAGCTTCTTGCAATACTGGATCTTCTCGCTGCGCAGCGTGGAAATTTCTATCAGTTTCCCAGGGATTCTCGTCTTGTAGGATGGGTAACACCAACAGGTTCCTCCCTTTTTCGTCTCACCATGAACACAACGTAGAGCTACAGTTTCGTTGATTGGACCAATACGGGATCCCAGGTCTTGAGGTCGGACTACGCTGTGCAGACACCCTGTATCAGCCAGAACAGTCAATGGATGTCCATTCACGGACACTGTGCAACGATAAGGGGGTAGATTTTTTTCAGAGGGAGAGCAATAGTAGTTGCAGGCCATCCCTATTTCCATAGGTTCTTCTTTTTGAGGACAAAATTGGACGATGTGTCCCGTCCCTCCACACTGGAAACATTGGGGACCCATAGACGGGGGTCGGATAATTGGGGCTCCGGGTACAATGGTTAAGGGCTCAGGTTTCCTAACTAACGGTGGACGAGGAGACCGATGTGTTCCGGGGTCCCCTGTTTATCCCGTAGGTTCCTCTCGCCCCTTTTGAATCTCTTGTGCTCTATTATAGGCACTGGCAATTACCACTGCAGTTTCAAGAGTGCGATTAGCCTGTTGACGTACCCACTTTTGAATAGTAGGATGACGAGAGGACAAGTATTGCTCCAAATATATTTTGGCCATAATCCCATCCTTATCTGTTGTAGCTGGTTTTAACCAGCGATCAGCCATATCTTTTACCCTACAATACAATGCTCTGGGTATCTCTTGGGGACCTTCCTTCATTTGCCGTAGTTTTATCCGATAGGACTCAACGTCTACACTCAAACTCTATCAATCCATCAATCAGGCAACCAATATACGTGAGCGTACAACACACGGGTACTTTCAAAACTGAACCCCTAGTTCCTTACCCGCATCCCTTCCCGTGTTTGCCGCCGCTTCCCTCGTACCCACCCCCTGGTCCCAGGAGACTCTATCACTCACCGGCTCTGCCGCAACTCTCCTGAGTTGCGGCCGCTCTCCAGCATCCTCCGGCAGACACCACCACTCCTCGTACCACCGCTCGTCCGGTTCCGCGTCTCCTTCTCCCAGGGCGTCCTCGTTCCTTGGGTCTCCTTCGGTCGTCCGCTTGCAGGGTCCGTCTTCTTCCTTCCGCTCTCCCGACACTGTTCCTGCTGCTCCCACGCCATAGTCTGAAACCCCTCCTGTTTGTTACCTCCTCCTTTCATTGGGCTCCGACAAGGTCTTTCGGGGTTATACCCACCTACTCCCGGGTTCAAGTCAACGCCTCACTGTGGAGAGACAGGATAGGGGAATGGATTTTGTAGTTCTTCGTAGTCCTGCGTGTCCCGAAGGTGGAAAGGAGTACGGGCTCTAAGGAAAAGGTCCTCCCATGGCGGCAAACAGGTGAGCCCGTCCTGTGGTGCAAGCCAACGAATTGAGAGAGAGCCGAGCCAAGGGTCTCTGGCTTCAGTCTCGGAACTAACATGCAGAAGGACCCATTTTATTACCTAAGATTATATGACTGCATTTAGAGGCACTTATCTGATGTTTTTTAAATATGAACTTTTAAACGTTCATGCCTCTGCTCGCCCCTTCACCCTCCAATGAAGTTGTCGTTTATGAAATATGAGGCAAAGCACCTGTCTCGTTCACCCTATATGTGGTCTTTTTTATTTTTGTGTGCTGAGCAACATTATAGTAGGGGCCACTGGAATTATACTATTGTCTTCCGCTATTTAGAGATTTACCACATAATCCATTATCTTCTCCATATCGTGTAGATTTTAGCAAACATATATTTTTTTTCTACACATCCATATTGTCAATGACTAAGCTCCTCGAGATCCAGTTCGTCTCTCCCATCCCAGAGTAAACTCTAAGTTGCTTTTTACTTGTGAAAGCGTTAGGAGGTTACTTTTTTATAAGCCGTTCAAATTGTATAGTCACATCAGGGCCACAAGAACCCCCGCCCCACATGCCCAAACCCGCAAATAACACAAAGACACAAGTGTTTGGTTTGGGAAAATTGCTGCAGGTTTATTACATACAACATATGTAATGACGGTGGGTAGACTTACGGGCGATCCTAGGGCAGGCCGCATTCTCGCAACCTGCCCGCCTGTTGAGCCAAACAACACAGTGGCGAACCACCCAACTGTTGCACAATTACCATAATTATACTGACACGCCCATTTGCGGGGCGTGACTAGGCAAACCCCCGGTTGCACAGGCCCACAACCGCCCGAAGGACTACTGGGGTGCCGACACGAATTCCTGCACCTCCCATGAGGTTACAGGTTAGGCTCTGAGGTAATGCTCTGGCACCCCCATGTGCCCGCTGACGTCCAGCGTTTGCACCTCTCTTCTTCCGGATCGCCCAGTAACTCCGCCACAGCCCGTGCGGTGGTACCCGCTGCCGCACGGGCCCCCCCACCACTGCTACTCCTCATTACCTGCAACCTTTGCTCATCAATGCTTCTTAAGATCTAGGAGGAACAGGTCTAAGCCTGTGGGCGTGAGAGAACACCATCCTCCTCGAGGTAACCCTTGACCTTGTCCTGAAACATCTTGTGTTTGCTGAAACCCAGGCCCCTCCATTGGGGGAATCTTTTCACGGCCCCCACCACTTAGATTTTAGGGAAACCTGTAACCTTTGCTCTGCAGAGCATTTTAACGGTCTAAAGAACAAGACCAAACAGCAGGTGAGCGGTGGACCCTTTCCACCCCGAAGTGACCTGATCCGGACATGAACATTACATGCCTGAAGTCACCCAGGCCCCTCTGCCCCTAATCTGCAGATACCCCGGGTGTTTTAATGCTATGCAGCCAGGGTGTAACCTAACCCGGTTACCTGAAGTCATACCACCAGGTAATGACAAAGTGATGAGGAGGGGCCCCACTACTGAAGGTGCTTCGAAACAACAATAGGCGTTCCAGCACCTGCCCAACAACTCAACCACACCCTTTCACAACAAGCGACAGCAGGCGATACCCAGCAAGTCACACTCCTGCTGTACGCCGTTCTCCGCATAACATGGAGAAAGTGTGCTTACAATGATGCTTGAGCAGCGATACTCGAAAGAGCACAGGGGCATCGAAGTGATAAATACATATTATACTATATACCTGGGCGATGGTTTTGCATATGCCACACGGGATTGAACAGGTATTAACAGCAGGCATCACCAGCCCTTTCGGGTTTAGTCTGGCAGCAGCTTAGGCCACGCTACCTGTAGATAGCTTGTCTGTAAGAATGACTTAAGACCACCAGCAGGGATTGCTGGGACAGAACCAAGTACCCCGGTAAGATCCCGACCTGCGACCAGACACGCCCGCTGACACCACAAGCCCACTGACATTAGTCAGCAAATACCCCAGGGAACGAATCCCTCTACAGCAATAGTGTAGACTAACCATGGTTCTAGAGGTAATACCCCTGGAAAGAGCCCAAGAGATAAGGGGACCTCCCCTGCTGATATCGCTCCCTGATCAAACCATAGCAGAACCAGCGCATGACACTGATACCCACCACACACCTTCGCACAAAGCATCCGCAGACAACACCCAGTAATGTACTACTTCTGGTGAAATGCTAGGCACAAAACAACTGTAAACTGTGCCTCGTGTACGCTTGAGCAACTATCCTCAGGCAAAGTACTGCAGGCTATTTTAAGTGATCGGTGCAAAATAGTATAGCTTGAGTGGTGCACTCGCATTTAGGTAAACAGCCAAAACACATGGCCCCAGGAGGCCGGAGACTGCTAGACCCGGACTGCTTAGATCCGGAGACTGCTTGGACCCTGCTGCCAACAATAAGTAGCTTTCTAAAAAGTTGACTGACGACCCCCGCCAAGGGATGAGTAGGCTGAACCAAAGAGTTCCACTTCTGAACTTAAGCAGCATATACCCCCCGGGCAGAAACCCTCTACATCAATAGTGTAGACTATCCCACATGCGTGAAGGAGGAGGGCAGGGGAACCTATCCCTGCAAAAGGGGCCGAAGCTGTTGCCCCAACAATTTCGCCGGCCAAGGCCACACACGCTGACATAGGACTGTGTAGATCCTACGCTGAGCACACTATTTACATGAGACTGACGGGGGTAAAGCTATCCCTTTGTGCTAAGAAGTAGTGCAGCTGAGTTCCAAGCGGATCATACTCTGATCGCAGAGAGGAGCTATAAGCACGCCCAGTCATCTCAGACGCGACAGGGCTGTGTAGCATGACCTAACTCTTAACGTCAATGCCTGCACCGACATCCCACTTATTCCAAGAAAACTGGCATAGCGAGCCCGAGATACCAGACCGCCACGAGAGTGGGGGGGGGTCCTGTATTGCTGCCCTCAAGGCTCGTACCCTAAAGAGCCCCAACGCATGCATGATTCGTGCAACAGAAACTATCGCAGACCAAGGCCCAGGCACCACCGCTTCAGGGTGAGACTGACGTGCATAGTGCTTCCGTTTGAGCGCTTGTGCTTCTAAACTCATAGAATACAGGCGATGAATGTAGGAAAATACAGAGTATCTGTTCCTTGACTAGTGGGGTGTACTTTCCTTAATGCAACAGGACTAAAGGGGAGAAACGCAGGCACCACATGATCACATGCTTTTCGCCCGGAGACACCTTGATCCCTGCTAACTCTAAGATCGCATATCTGAGTAGACCTGACACCACCAAAATGAGGGATTGCATAGACTGGTACAGGGCGCCACCAGGACTTGGAGGCAACAACCCCAAGCCTGCTCAAATTGGGAGGAGACTGACCTCCAGTATCTGACAAAGGCATGCCCCCGCCTACCGGGCGGTCAACCCCTATCCTGCCCTAGTTAGAGGCTCCCGGGACCTGCTGCCAAAGTGACCTCAGGAGAGGAACGAACCATGTTTGCAGCCGAAAATGGCTAGCCCTCCCCCAGCGAGTGCGGCAAAGGCATGCCTGAAAAGGAGAGACTGACAAGTAATAAAGTTGCAATGCCTATGCTATACCATGCCCCACATAGCATGTCTGAGAAAGTACCGCAAGGAGCCTGCTGAACACGAGAACCGGCTACTGTCTCTTGCAATGAATGCTCCCCAGACTTGCACACCAGTTTGGTCCCTTGGTAACTTTCTGACCTGTAAAGCATTAAACCTCTACATGTACATTGAAGCTTATGAAATTACCCGAAAGTCACGGGTCCTGCTGAGGAAAAGTAGAAAATGACTCAGTCTCCCCACCAGGGATCTATCCAGCAGTTTGCATAATAAAGCAGCAAAGGAATTGACAGCCAATCTGTAAAATCAAAAGACATCTTTATTATAATTAATTATGAGGCTTCGTCGTCCAACCGTAGTTCTACAGCTGAAAGAGGGAGCCTCCTGAGCTTTCTCAGGCAGGCTTTTTATACAAAAAGTTTGGCCCTAGGCTCACATTCTTGCTTTGAAACACATCATTGTAGGTCACTCCCATGTTACTAACAAAGCATGTTATAATTACAAATACCAGTTTGCTTGCCTAAACTGTCCAACCCATCTTCCATCATGAACATATGTCAAACTTCACATATTTTCCTGTGCAGGCCGGAGTAAATCACAATAGAACTGGTTTCCTCCCCATCATATAAACGGTCACCTCCCCATTGTAAAAGCCCAGAAGCAGAGAAACGGAGCCAGGTGTGGAAGATAGAAATGTAGGATAAGGGATGCTTGTGGGTCATAAACAGGCATGGCTACTGTATTTGGCGTTCTAATCTTGCTCAGGCCAATGTACACAACAAGTTGCTCAGATCTTTAATATAGATTGACTAGAGGGCATGGACTGGTTTGGTGAGGCCAACATCACGTAGGCAGATTCAGCCTGTTCAGGTCAAATGGGAGTCAGGGAGAACTCAAGCTAAGGGGTACGTGTCCTTTAATACTTGCTCTACCAGAATCATTGGCTCATGTATATGCCTATGTAAAGGGCAACACCTAAGATGGCTGCTGTTCACAACATAGAACCTGTGGGCTCAGAATGAATTTGTCAATAACTTCTGCATTCATCATTGTATCGTGATGAAAATACACACACATATAAAACTTGCCATTTTCGTTTCTCTGATATCAAAATCATAGCAGAATAATGATATTTTAAACACAGGTTCAGATTTCAAAGAACCTCAGACGCCCCTTTTGCCCTTACATAGGCAATAACCTATACTCACGCTAGTCTGGGTCCAGATCTATATTTTATAAAAATCCTCAAGATGTTACTGAAGCATAATCCTATTACCTAGCGTCTCTCTCGGGACAGGTCTCCCTACACACGCAGTAGAACAAAGGCCATATATGGCAGGACAAAAATAGGGAGTGCCTCTATCTGTAGTATGTGGTACAAGACCGCACACCCAACAATAAGTGATGTCCAACTACTAACTGGTGTTGATGAAAACGATACAAAAGGAATTATCAGTAAACTCTGATCTCCTAACTATCCGTGTTCGGGTAACATCTGGAAAGATGCAAAGAAGTAGAAGAAAGACATAGGTGTGGGAGGTGGGTGCAGATGTGAATTGGGCAGGAAAAAAAAAACCAATCCTACCCATAAAAGACAACGCCATGTTTAAAACACACTAGAAAACACGTCATTAGGAACATATAAACAAAGCAGTGACCGCTATTACAAATGAATCATAATTTTCCACAACCCTAAGCAAACGTAAATCCTAAAATTATCTAGTACATTTTAGGTATTCTTATGCATTTCTGTAATTCATCATATGTTCAAGTGAAACAGTGGTGACTCTCATTAATGCTCTGAGGTGAAAAGGGGGTACTCTTTCACAGAAAATGGACGTTATTCTGCTTCTACTAAAGAGAATAGTACTTTAAAACAATGCTAGCAAAGCTGCAAAAATTAGTTTCCAAACTCCAATTCTAGACAAGCTCACAGAAAATACCCAGAGTCCGTCAAAGCCTCTACTGGCAGGCTTCTATTGTGCATCAAATCCGCTTCCAGTGTCTTCTTCGCGTTGGGCCTCTTCATTCAGGCTCTACATGACTCAGTGTCCGTTGGAGTGCCCTCTTGGCAAACACTCATAGCTCAATTACAAAGTCTCAATGTCTCAAGGCAGTGCACTCATCTCTCTCCTTTGTGGCAGACACTACAGACAGTGTGCTCTTCATGGATCATGAGCACAGATCATCTCGTGCAAACTCAAGTAAAAGAGCAACAAACTTCAACACTTTCAGGCTCCAACACTTTCACTCAGTGTCAGAGAACGCTCAAGCTGCTCTCTCACGGGCACCAGAATGTAGTGCCTTTTTCCAAACTCATATTCTCAGGTGCACTGCCTTTCCGCTGGAGCAAAGAAAAAGAGGTGTGTGTGGGGAAAGGCCAAAAACTCAGGCCAAGGGGGGTCAGGGGACCGCGCGCTGTCAGAGGTTCAAGCACATGACAGTTTGAACAAGTTGAACAAAGTAGATGACAGTTCTGCCATCAGAAGCAGGGATCCTCCGCATCTTTGCACTGAACTTCTGAGGCAAAACAGAAAATCAGCTCCTTTTTTTTTCTTTCCTTTTACAACGCCTTCTGATGAAACAAATGGCTTGCTTAGGAGGTACCACTGGAGGCACGCTGATGATCGCTGTCCATGCTGATGACCGCTGCCCACGCTGCTGATTGCTGTTCACGCTGCTGATTGCTGTTCATGCTGCTGATTGCTGTCAGGAATTGCAGGGCCAAGAAGTCTGTAGTCGTCTGTCATGTTTACTGATGGGGACCAGGCTTTTTCTTGATCACCGGTCTGCAGGGTAACATTCTTCCTTTTTGACTCTGGAAGATTCCCGCAGAACCTAGTGATATAGGAAGTGTAACACAATTGTTAGTTTCCTTCAAGTCAGATATAAAAACAGTTCATGGGTTGGCTTTTTGGCAAGAGGACTGCAAGCAAGTGGCCTGTAATCTGCAAAGGAGTGGCAATACACCATGGGAACCTAAATGGATGCCCTCACACAGTGGCATTATCTAATGGGATACATTATTTAATGGGGTACATACATATTCTCCTTAATGATGAAGCCTAGGTGTTCCTAAACTCCTTATCTAGAACATCTCAAATAGAGAAATGACATAATACACATTATCAAGGACATGAAGAAAAGTCCCTTTTTAAAACAATGTGCATCAAGTGCGCTATGTAATACAAAGGCTACTGATCAACTGTGCAGACAAGAGGACCAGAACTAGAGAGTTCTGGTATCTGCATGATTAGAACACATCTTATTAAAAATTGATATAGCAGAAACAGAAGAGAACTGAAAAATTAAAAATAGACATTAAAAATATGTCGTACTAAAAAGAATGTAAACTTGAGATATTTCCTATTGAGATGGAAAACTTGTATTGGGTCAATCAACCAGGCTATCACTATCCTGACAGTCAGACTGAAAAGGCATTTGAAGTAGGCCTAAAGAAAATTCTTGAGAACCAGTCTGGTCACACAAAAAGGGAATGGTATGTAGCATTAGGGGGGGTTCCTAATACATCACTGCAGTCTAGAAGTGTGAACATGAACAATACACCCATAATAATAAATGGGCTGACTGGTGAAAGGAAGATGGAGAAGGGAAAATGGAAGTAGAACACAACTAAAAATCTTCAATAACTAAACATGATGCAACATTAGTCAGGTAAGAAGCAAAAAGAAAAATCTATAGGAAGGACAAGAGTTTGCTTGGGTGGCCTAAGGCGTGTGACACAGCACCAAGAGCACGGGGATACATGAAAGACCAATGTTACAGAAATTTAACTCTACCGCTGACAATCTATACCCTACACGGTAATTCCAACTAATGTTCAGTTGTCTCTTCAGGGAAAGAAAAAAAATGAATCCATAGGTTAATCAAAAAATGCGATCAAAAAATGCGATATCGAAATTAGGCCACCTTTAGTCACGGATCTATAATTCCATCCTTAGGCCCAATCAAGGATACATAAATGCAGAGCTGCCTGTCCTTAAGGGAAAAGGGCAGTAAGTGACTAACAACGGGTGGCACACTTTGATCCAGTATATCATTTTAGTTTTCTTAAATATCATTACAGCCAAATTTAGGCATGCACTGGAAAAACTGCTGACTTACTCGCTCACAGTATGAGATCCATATCTGTGAAATTTATCTTAATACAATATTCATCCAATTTATTGTGAAATAACACATATCGTCATATGTGTTCCTTCACAACGCAGGGGATTAAAAACAAAAATACACATATCAAGCCATCTCAAGCCATAAGATATACTTGCTGTATATCAAGCACAAGGAAAAAACAGCCCAGACAAACAAACAGCATATATGAATAAGCGGTCATGCATAATACCATACTATACTATAAACCTGCAGCCCAATCTCAATTGTCAAGTCTAACCCTCCTTTTGACAGCAGGGCATCAGGTAATTGATACTCTGCAGTCAAATATAATGTCGCTGTGTCAAATAACGCGTTTCAGTGGGCCAAATGTACAAATGAAAACATAAACACACACATGTTTCTCTTACAAAAAATTGTCTCTTCAACCAGCCAACTCACGTGTCTTGTGAATTAATCCATGAATCATCTGTAGGAAGAAGCAGAAAAAGATACACGACACACACATTTTTCATAACACAACATCAATTATAACCCTTTTTATCAGACTACAAAACATGACACAATGTGACATACAAAAAAAACTTCTCATTATTTACCTGTAACTTTTTGTCCATGTACCTTGCAAAAACGCCCATTCTCGCTCAGGCCTAAGGCCTTTAAGTTGCAGAATTTTGGGGAAGGGCTTCTACTTATTGCCTATCTAAAACTCAATGTAACACTTCGTTTTTCTTTCTGTCAAATAAACTTAACTAAAAAAAATTAGTTCCTACCATGGAGACACACATATACCAGTTCTACAGATCATTTAGCAGAATGTTTGAAAGAAATCACTTTTGCATTTGCCCTTTTTAAATCATGTTCCCTCATTTTACACAGTGCTTAATTTGTAAGACATGAAGTGCAGGTGCTACAATTTTGCATGAGGAATACCTTTCCTATTTGTTTATTATCTCAGATGTGCGCTTTTAACGCAGATGTAATGTGAATGCGGCAAATGAGAACAAACCAGCCTGCAATGAATGAAGGTTACAGATTTAAATCATATACAATCAACTACATCTCATATAAAGCGCTTGTGTGCAGCATTTTGAAAGCAACTGGGAGCTATGCAAACCACGTGTGGGCTCTAGAATCCTTCAGGGTACTGACAAATGAGGCTGCAGTTTTTCAAATTAAATAGTGTTCCTTTTATTATTATTAGCGGGATGCAATGCTGTGTCAGCCCTGCCGTATTTCTAATTTGAGATAAATGTGTTGATGACATAATTTACCGAACAACAAGCGTTTTGTGGGAACATGCTGGAGCTATTATTTATTTTTTTGGCTAAAATGCAATCATCATTTGCTGTACATGTGCCCTGCATCCTCTGCTCATTTTAGTTTAAAAACAAAAACCCCATCCCAGCTAATGTCAAATTTGTAACGCTTTAAGAAGACACTTTTACATTATGAACATGAACAGGAATTAAATTTATCGGAGCAAGTCAGGCTATTCAAGTGACCTCAGGTCAGGACAGTGGCAGGGGCAGTGATTTAAATACAAAGAGGCAGCTGAAGTTAGCATCAGATGCATGTTTACCCGTGTCATGCTGCATTCCACAGGCGAGGCCCTAATTAAAAGGTCACAAATGTCAACAAGACAGCCTTACAAGATAACATCTCGGCCGCTACTGCTGGAACACGTTATACAGGTTCTGCCAGTCCCCTGCTCATGGTAACTGAAGCTGACGAAAGCCAGTAAGTTTAAACACCTGCAATATTTCACTCTATTTAAAACAATAATTTCTCTCTCTTTTTTTTCTTTTGCGCTAAAATTCATCTCCCTACTCTTATATTATTAACCTAGATTTACTGAATAAATCACCAAACCTAATAACACACATACTAGTCTTTTTAGAATAAAAGCTTCTTGTAATTCTATGACACATTGACTCGCTGAATCATAAGAAGGCACAACCTGCAAACATATATATTAAGATCTAAATGTATGTATTTACTAAAGAGACACTTTAAAAAGGGGCCCTGAAACCATTTAAACAGTCTATTTATCTGAAAATCGACTTTGGTATTCTAGATACTAAGAAATAAATATCCTACAATTTTATTGCATAGTGGGTATTACTAGAATGTCTACTACCTAATTTATGAGTCATACATTTGAAAATACTACGTTATACCTTATAGAAATGAGCTTGTTTGCGCCTAGGGTAAGGGAAATTGCGCACAGAAGTGTTTGGTCATGTTTGTGGTACAACATAACTTAAATCAAACATTTTAATGCTAGGGGGTCATAGTATGAGTGTTAAGCTTCACAAATATTAAAAAACGATTTTTGTAGTACTTGTTTTTAATAATTATTTTTCATAATTAACAATTATTTTCTCCTAATGAAACCTAATTATTGCTATTTGTGACTGTTCTACATGTAAAACGCTCACTATATCCCTAGCCTATTATTTAGATACATATTAACACACAAGCTTAGGCGCAGCTGCCTAACTGGGAATGCGTGAGATTACTGCGCCATATTTATTTAAAAAGGACTGTTTGCAAAATTCCACCACCCGTGTTTAACTAAAGAGGTGCTGGCTGAATGAACATTCTTATTAGATATACTGCAGCTGAAAAGACTTGGCTGTGAACATCTAACACCGTGCGTCTAAAGAACAGGCAATTTCGTTTTTTTCATTTTTTTTTCTTTGGAGCCTTATTTACATCTATTGAACGTGACACATACATACATTGAGCTCATTCCAGACACAAAACAGAAGGGGGTCAAACACTCAGGCCACACAAAACAGCGTGCTCTAACCATTTCTTGTAAATAGCGCCGTCGCAATTTACAACAAAACCCACAAACAACATAGACATTTAAACACACATTTTAACCCATAGGTCAACACTTAGGACAGAAACAAGGAACAGCCTACAGACTGTGCTCAAAAATAACCTGCCAATACTAGTTGTAAACCATATTTACAACAAAAACGTTTTTGTTCCTATTTTTTTCGTTTTTTTTTTGTTAAATTCTTCAACAGATTTCCAGAAGGCTGCAAAAGGGACAGCCTCACAGACCTTTAAAGAGAGCTCATAAATTGGAGTTCCAACCGGAGGTATCAGACGCGAATCCTCCAACCGGGAATCCTTTGTTGCAACCTAGTCAGTACTAATACAAAACAAAATACCGCGACCAGGCATCTGCGCTCACTGGTCGGGTTTCAAACTTCATGGGGCTATCTCCAACGATATACACGCAAATGTACGTGACCCACGGTTTTTGAATACTGCAGTGTTCAAATAATACTAAGGAACCAATACTGAGGAAGATTATCCAACTACAGCAACCAGCGATAATCTGAACCACAGCAACCAAACCAAAGGCCTACCAAACGAACCAAATGTACCGGTACCCAAACCAAAGCGTCACATTTCTGCGACCAATAAATAACTAAGGACTGCGTCACATTTCTGCGACCAATAAATAACCAAGGACTGCGTCACATTTCCGCGACCAATAAATAACTAAGGACTCAGAACCAAAAAGGACTGGGAGCGACCCACTTTTATTCTTCAACTAAAGCAGATGGAGAAAATATCTCTTCATTAACTGCCTATACAAATTGCAATTTGCATATACACGAATATTTGTCCAAATTATAACTGTCAATTCCCCACTGCACTAACAGTCTGTTAAAAAATACTTACAGCAAAAAAAAAGAATGGGTTCCTTAGTCAGGAGTGACATCTTTAGGAGAGTTTTAAGTCAAAAAAATCAAAAAACATACTGGGCCGCAGAGACAAATAATCCCCCAGAAAACCCTGTGCCCAGAGTACCTCTTTTTGGTAGAATTCTGTCTTGTCTTCCCCAGTAGTTTTTCCATCCTTTGACAAAACACTACTGAAGATAACCACTCCATGATAAGGCCCACAGTTGGATGCGCCATTTGAGGAAAAGTAGAAAATGACTCAGTCTCCCCACCAGGGATCTATCCAGCAGTTTGCATAATAAAGCAGCAAAGGAATTGACAGCCAATCTGTAAAATCAAAAGACATCTTTATTATAATTAATTATGAGGCTTCGTCGTCCAACCGTAGTTCTACAGCTGAAAGAGGGAGCCTCCTGAGCTTTCTCAGGCAGGCTTTTTATACAAAAAGTTTGGCCCTAGGCTCACATTCTTGCTTTGAAACACATCATTGTAGGTCACTCCCATGTTACTAACAAAGCATGTTATAATTACAAATACCAGTTTGCTTGCCCAAACTGTCCAACCCATCTTCCATCATGAACATATGTCAAACTTCACATATTTTCCTGTGCAGGCCGGAGTAAATCACAATAGAACTGGTTTCCTCCCCATCATATAAACGGTCACCTCCCCATTGTAAAAGCCCAGAAGCAGAGAAACGGAGCCAGGTGTGGAAGATAGAAATGTAGGATAAGGGATGCTTGTGGGTCATAAACAGGCATGGCTACTGTATTTGGCGTTCTAATCTTGCTCAGGCCAATGTACACAACAAGTTGCTCAGATCTTTAATATAGATTGACTAGAGGGCATGGACTGGTTTGGTGAGGCCAACATCACGTAGGCAGATTCAGCCTGTTCAGGTCAAATGGGAGTCAGGGAGAACTCAAGCTAAGGGGTACGTGTCCTTTAATACTTGCTCTACCAGAATCATTGGCTCATGTATATGCCTATGTAAAGGGCAACACCTAAGATGGCTGCTGTTCACAACATAGAACCTGTGGGCTCAGAATGAATTTGTCAATAACTTCTGCATTCATCATTGTATCGTGATGAAAATACACACACATATAAAACTTGCCATTTTCGTTTCTCTGATATCAAAATCATAGCAGAATAATGATATTTTAAACACAGGTTCAGATTTCAAAGAACCTCACTGCTGAACGGGCAAGTAAGCACATGGTTTAGGTGGTTCCTGCATAGGTAACAGACTACCAGACAAAGGTCTGTCCGCCCACGCATAACTATATGCGTTCACTGTGATGGGACAAGACCCACATAGTCGCACCCTAACAAGGTCGAATCCGAATGACAGAAACCAGGAGCAGGTCAACTACCTACATTCACATAATGCGAGGGACAGGTAGAAACTGTATTACTTATTTTGAATATGAGTCAAAATGACTGCCGCGGGTAGGGAGGTTCTCCAGCGTGGTTCCGCATAACACACAGAAGCTCCTGAAAATGAGGCTGTCCCCTCACCTAACAGTATGCGTACACTGTGATGGGCAAGGCCCTCAATGCCGCACATAACCAAGGGCAAGTCTGATTGACAGCGGCTAAAAGCAGGTCAACCCCCTACCTTCACGAATGGGAGGGAACAGGATGCAAAATCTAACAGTAAGTAAGATGACTGCTGCCCTGTTACTTTGCTCCTGAATTAACATGCCCTCGCTATTGTTAGTAAGGAGCCCCCTAATCTAGTATATATATTCCCCTAGGCCCAGGAAAGTCCCCATCGGGGAGTTCAGGTGATTTGGAAGTCTGCCACAACAACATGTTGACAACATGCTACCCTCTCTCTGGGTTTGGACCGCTAGTGAAACTGCGCCCCACCATATCTAGCATAAGACACCCCAGGAGAGATGGCCCGAAGGGCAGTCATAAATGAATAACTCTCACGACCAGGAGACTGGGTGTGAACATAACGATCACAACAATACTTGCCGGCAGCCACAACCAGAGGCCTACCAGAGGCTACCCGAGGGCGTCTACAGGCGCGTGCCCGCACGTGCTCTTATTCTCACTAGCTTAACATGCCAGGGTAATAGTCATGCTTGCATGCCCTGCTTAGTCCGGCTGACCCAGCTGTGGTTGGCCAACCCCTGGCAAATGGCGCTAGCAGCTGCCCCAGGAAGCCGATGCGAAAACTGGTTTTCCCATATGGTTAGGGGGTTACTTGCCATCTTTATTCCTGATAATAGTAGAAAGAACACAGCACTATTCTCTGTCATACCTGGGGCTAAGGTTATGTATTATTAGTAATAGAAGCAGGGCACGACGGAAGGATCGCTTTCAAAAAGTCTATAATGAACCACTCCAGGCCTCCATTACCAGTGAAACTGTCCTGCTAAACTCCTGATGCCGATGGCCGGATATCCAATATTTATCTTAGGTAATATGATCGTGTGCATGTCATTTGCCACCTGAATGCCACACATAGTAATGGAGTGGTTGGACAACTTATAGTAATGTGGTAAATAAATAATTAAATACCTGTACTATTTTTCGGAATAATTAATTAACAGATAGCTCAATAAATAAGAGTCAAGATTCGAGGTAGCTGGAGTTTGCAGGTTTTAATACAGCATAAAGGACAGCAACAGGACAACCTGCACGGGAATAGGATGGCAGGGCCCGGCAGCTGCCGGGGCAGGATCTGGGATGAGCATAAGGGAATAACTTTTAATAACAGTGCACAATATTTATAGTTAAACAATTGCATTACATTCAGTGTAGTAGGCGTAGCAGTGGGCGGGGTTTGTAGCAGTCGCGAAAGATAAGGCAGAAAGTAGGTGTAACAAGAGGCGTGTAAATAGACATGTGATGTAAACGTAACAGAATATGTCATAAATGGGGCGGAAACATGGAGGGGGCTACCTAAGGAGCCGGGACCTCTGATCTAGTGGTGCGCGCAAGCTGGCAATGACGTGTTACTAGGAGGAACTGGGGGCTATGACTTCTGCGCTAGAAGAGGAGACGAAAGTCTGGAGAGTCAGAGCGACATGTACCTAAACACTATCTAGTATCTGATGTTTAGAGAACATGTTGATAGAATCCAAAAGTTATCAGGGCAAAGGCTAACAGACTCTAAGACTGGTGCATGCATTATTCTACATGTAGTGCGGGTGCAAGGAAAATGAAATGAACATTAATACAGTATTTCTCTTACATGGAGACGTAAAGGCTAAACGATGACTGAAACTATTGATGCGATTCAGTAGCTTTAGGAATGCAGAGAAGGAGTGCTGGACTGATAACTAGAATCATAACATACTCTTGGCAGACTGGCAGGCAGAGCCAGGCCGAGCCGGGCACTGTGAGGCAGGAAGTAAGTGAAGGGTCAGGGATACAGGTGGGGGCTGCATCGCTCCTCGGAGAGGGTTCAGGAGACAGGAGCTGAATCTGGGTCCGGGCCCTTTTGAGGCCTAGAAACGGGGACTTTTACTGAATTAACGTGCACACTATGAAACGTGGCAACATAGCTTTACATAGACCTAATACTCGTAGCTTTCACGAGAACTGGAAACTGGCATACTAGAGATGGACACAACTGTAATTGCGTCTTTAATCGGTCATAAGGGAATACATATGCATATTGATCATGCACATATAACATAAGATGGGGAACACGTAGGGACACAGAACATGGCAAAATTTACTTTTCCACATTCCCTCCTTGTCACTACGTTTCCATCAGGAAACATCAATATTCATGATACCATCTATCATTTCATACAGTATCATTTGCTCGTCTCGAATTGTCTTGGAACGGGATCTAGAGCGGGGCTTAGGACTAGGACTTGGAATACAGGATGTAGCACAAATGCCGCAAATCGCAGGGCCACATTGTAAACAGAGGCAGCAACTGAAAATGATCATTACTGCTATACCTAGGAATGACAATACTTTCCATCCCCAGGCAGAAATTATACTCCAGAGCCAACCGGACCATGTCCAGGTGCCTGGATTCTGGTGTAACTGATGGGCAATTTTATGAAGTCTGGTTATAGCTGAATAAACAGACGGCGCGTTATTAGGAATGAAAATGCAGCAACTAGATCCGATGACTCTACATGCTCCTCCTCTATCGGCTAGTATGACGTCAAGAACGAGAAGATTTTGCAAAATGACAAATCTCATAGCAGATTGCTCTTCGGTTAAGTTACCTAGAGCAGAAGTAGTCTCATTCACTACTGCTTCAAGGGTTCTGGTTAACCTACGGATTAACTTACTATTCTGGACGGGGCCTAAAAAGAAGAAGAAACCTTTATTGAAGTCTTGATATTGTTCTAGAGCAGTTTCAGTTTGATCGACAATTGGGGACTCGATCTCCCTTCTATGTCTAATGTGTACTAGATGTGTGTTTCTATGATAATCGGATGGGGCTAGAAAAACTGGTGGCAGTAGGAAGGCAATGTAACAGGTTCCATCCCAATCGAGGGGCAGACGAACATATGCGGTCTGACCACAAACAAAAAAAGAATGACGTGAGGCTTTGAAAATAGATTTCCCACTGTCACTATACTTGACAATAGTAGTACAATCACTATGTCCTACATGTGCGGAACCATTCTTTCGGACACATAATTCGCCTTTGACTGGTAGTACTGAAATGGCAGGTAAATCTGGAGTAGTATCAGACTGAACATTCAGGACCATAAAGTTCGAAGAATAATTTCCTAAATTATAAACTTCATTTTCTAGATCTAACCCTGTTCTATGGGTGAGACCTTGCTTGTCTGGAAAACATGTATTATTAAGAAGGGACATATCGGTTGAGGATGACGTTAACGTGGACCATGCTCCACACGAACCATTATGTGAAAACGGATAAGGAAAGAGTGGCAGAACTCCCTTCGGTGTCTGGAAAGGGGGGAGTCGACCACACACCCAACAATTAGTAGCATTGCTGGTCTGGTGTGAATAGTGTAACATACGGATGAATGTGTTATTTCTCATAGCAAGACGATAGGATAGCTCGTGAGGAGGCAGATCACTAAATGTGTGCTCTACTGTAGCATTAGAAAACGTATTTACATGAGAAATTGGAAAACATAAATGCAATGCATAACTTGTGCAGGTAACCATCAAACTCAAAAATAGAAGAAAACATAAAATAACGATACATCTGATAGAGTTTTGACTAACTCTCTCACTATGGGGGTCTATCTCATACATGTCAGAAACCTGTCTAACCGTTTCACCCGAGGGGGACTTAGACAATTAAACTGGCTGACTTATTTTACTAGACCGGAGTTTCTGTTTATACTCCTGCTGCGGAGTTTTCTCTAACAGGGAGGGCTTTATATCAATGTCAGTAGCGGGACAGTCCTTGAGAATAGTATTTTGGCAGTCTTTAGAAGAAAGGTAATCCTTGGAAATGTTCTTGGAAAAAGTCTTAGTTTGCAATCCATGGAACTTCTTGACGTGAGACAGATGGACCCAACCCTTACGGCCCTCCAACTTCACGGCCGTACGGGTGGTCAGAAGGACAAGTTGAGGCTGCTTCCAGCGGGGCTCCAGCGGACTTGAACGATCAAAATTCCTCACGAGGACCAAACTTCCTGGAACGATTTCATGCGGTTTCACCTCGGTATTGTCTGGAAATGCGGCGACAACCTGTGAATGACAAGAGTGTAGGGCAGACATCAAGGAAGCTAGGTAATCTGTCAGCATATTACTGGAAACATCTGTAATACTTCAGGGTCTAGGTGTACCCCACATATTCGGGGGGCGGCCGAATACGACCTCATACGAGGACAGACCTGATCTGGAATGTGCGACCATGCGCATATAAAATAGGGCGACTGGCAGAGCTACTAGCCAGTCCACACCTTTCTCTTTACAGACTTTGGCGATGCGGATTTTCAGGGTCTGGTTATGTCTCTCTACGAGACCTGCTGCTTCAGGATGGCGTACACAATGAAACTTCCACTGGTACCCTAACAGAAGGGAAACATGCTTCATTAACTCAGATGAGAATGGCTGGCCGTTGTCAGAATACACGACCCTAGGGAGTCCATAACGGGGGAAAAATTCACGAACCAGCTGCTTGGCAGTGGTCGCGGCTGTGTAATCTGGGACTGGATATGCCTCTGTCCACCTGGACAAAGCGCATACAACTACAAGGACATACTTGAAACCTCGACATCGCTCCATCTGAATATAATCCATCTGGAGGACCTCAAAAGGGTGGTCAGGAGGCTGGAATCCCCCTTGTTCCACCGGGACACTTTTACCTGGATTGAACTGACAACATATCATACAGGTACGGACTTTCTGCTTGGCTGCAGCTCGTAAATGCTTGTTGAACCAAATGTTCTGGATACTGTCTAACATAGCTTTTTTCTCCTAAATGTGCAGGACTATGTGCGGTATTAATAATGACTTGAACCATTGAGTCGGGGAGAAACCATGTGGCTTTTCCCTTCGTCAACCATCCCTGATCTGTCTGGACCCCTCCTTGTTCGGACCATTTCTTGATTTCATCGGGAGTAGCATGTGACTGGATATCTATGACATCTTGAGTAGGGTCCTTAACTGTCATACATGTAGTCGGATCTGGAGTGTGTGTCTGTGTCGTGTTAACTGGAATGTCTGGAGTCTGAGCTGTGAGCTTGGCTGTTTGATCTGCTAGATCATTACCTTGGGAAATAATGTCAGTTACTTTCGTGTGTGCTTTGCACTTCATGATAGCGATAGCTGTCGGTAAATGTATTGCTTCTAACAGAGCTTGAATGAGGAGACCATGCTGAATCTTGGTTCCATGAGAAGTCATAAAACCTCTTTCTTGCCAGAGCACTCCAAAGTCGTGTACGACTCCGAATGTATAACGTGAATCTGTGTAGATATTAACTTTCAGGTTCTTGGCACGTATGCAGGCTTGGGTCAGAGCGACTAGCTCTGCTGCTTGAGCGGACAAAGTGTCAATACGGTGTGTCTCTATAACTTCAGTTTCAGTAGTCACTGCATACGCGGCTACTAGTTCTCCTGTACTTGTTCTCATACATGAACCATCCACATAAAGTGTCAGGTCGGGATCTGGTAACGGAATATCTGTCAGGTCTTGTCTTGGCTTTGTCATGGTGTTAACAACTTCCACACAGTCATGTGTGGCAGGATTTGAAGTAACAGACGGTAACAGTGTAGCAGGATTTAAAACGTTGCAGCGTCTGATTTCTATGTGTGGCTGGAACAGTGTCAGTTCATAACCTGTTAAACGTGCAATTGTCAAGTGCTGAGTCTGTGTTCGGTTTAAAAGAACTTCCACGGAGTGTGGAACTTGTACTGTCAGGGAATGTCCTAACACTATGGAATCACTTTGTCTAATAGCTAGTGCTGTGGCTGCAACTGACTTGAGGCACGCAGGCAGAGCCTGGGCTACTGGATCTAATGTGCTCGAAAAATAAGCACAAGGCTTGTATTGTCCTGCTTGATCTTGTGTGAGAACAGATAATGCTGTACCTTCACGTTCTGTGACAAAAAGTGTAAAAGGCTTACTGTAGTTCGGTGTAGCTAGAACGGGTGCTTGGCATAAGGCTTTCTTTAATTCATTAAAAGCAAGTGTATGTTCAGATGTCCAAGGGAGGACAGTCGATACGGCTGCCTCCTGTGTCGTTAACCGTATCAGTGGCTTGGCTAGAAATGCATACTGGGGAATCCATTGTCTGCAATAAGAAGTGAGGCCCATAAAAGCTCGTACCTCCTTCTGGGTCTTGGGCTGAGGAAGACTCGCTATTAACTGGATACGGTCAGGTGTCAACTGCCTACCCCTCTTGGACAGTAAGTGGCCTAAATAGATCACTTGCTGGACACAGAATTGAAGCTTCGAAGGGGACACCTTGTGCCCCATTTCGGCTAGGAAATACAGAACTGTAAGTGACGCTCGCTCGCAGTCACGTTCAGAGCGGGCTGTGATCAGTAGATCATCGACATACTGGAGCAGGGCAGTGTCAGTTGGCATGTGAATATTGTCTAGTTGTCTCTTGAGTGCTTGACTGTAAATACTAGGGCTTTCTGTGAAACCTTGAGGAGCTCGTGTGAATTTATAGCTCCTTCCATTTAAACAGAATCCCAAAAGGAACTGGCTGTCTGGATGAATGGGGACACTGAAAAATGCATTCTTGAGGTCTATGACTGTGAAAAACGTAGCTTCAGAATCAATGGCTGTCAATAGGGAAGAAATATCTGGGACAACTGGGTACTGGGGAATGATACATTTATTAAGTTCTCGAAGGTCAATCACTAATCGATATACTGGAGGTGCATTTGGATCAGTACGTTTCATGACTGGAATGATAGGAGAATTACATATATTGGAGTCAGTTTCTACAACCACTCCTTGAACAATAAGCTCGTCAATAATTTTGGATAAGGCTGCTACAGCCTCAGGTGGCAATCTGTACTGTCTGATTCGTGGTAACACTACACCTGGTTTCAGAGTCACACGATGGGGTGTGATTTGCATAAAACCAACATCAGTTGGACCTTGCGCCCATAAATGCTGCGGAACATTTAACAATCTTGGATCAAAATCACGTAATACATAGTGACCCTTGAAGTCACGTAAAAACAAACGTATTCCTTCTGGGGAGCAGCAAATAACTGCACCTAATTCTTTCAGTGTCTTAATGCCTAACACATTTTCTGGACATGACTTTGTAAGTAACAGATCAGTAGTTCGGGACAATGGACCTACTTCTAGAGTAACTGGTTTGGAAATCTCGTTAACTATTGGCTTTCCTGAAAATCCAAGGGAAATATTTCTAGAGCCTGAGAGCGGAGCCCCTGGAACCTCGTCGTGACTGATAGTAGTCCTACTTGCCCCTGTATCTATCAGAAACTTTCTGTCTTTCCCTAATACTTGACTGTGAACATAGGGACACTCTTGATCTACAGGTATCTCGATGAGAGGCAAGCCTACCTCCCTCTCTAGGCTGTTTCATGAATACTGCTGGTATTCTGGATACTCGGACTGTGCATACTGGTACATTTGCTGTGTAACATGCTGTGTTGCAGCAATAGGCTGCGGTATTGTAACTGTCTGTTGTGCATTCTGTGGTAACTGAGAAGTCTGTGAAACTTGTTCTTGTCTAGGCGGACGTGGTCTTTCTTTAGTCTTACCGGTAGCTATGTTGTGTTTCAGAACTGCACACTCGTTTATAAAATGACCTGGCTGTTTACAATAATTGCAGGTCCCTTTAACAGGAACTGCAGGATGACTGGCTTGATTCATACCCCTCTTCTGACTGTCTTGAGGAACAGATTGTGCAACTAATACTTTCATTTTTGTGTCTTTCATACGTTTCCTTTCATGATCTTGCTCTTCTCTGATTCTATTCTGGTGGTACTGGAGCATCTGTAACATTTGGGACGGAGTATTAGCTTGCCATGTACTTTCGACTTTCAAAACTCGATTTTTAACTTGTGGACTTGAATTCTCGACTAGTTTAGTAACAAAAAGATGAGGGTATGACTCGCTACTCGTCTTGAGACCACTGTTGATACTGAAACATTTCTCAAACCTAGAATAAAAATCACTAGTATCTTAGTCTTGTTTCTGTTTACAGGCTGAAATTGCATCCCAGTCTTCCTTTTTCGTGGCTAGTAATCTTGGCAAAACTTGTATTAATAGTTCGGGCAATTCTTTACATTTGTCTCCTAGACCGGTACCTGGTACTCGTATATTATCTTCAGCTTCTAGAGCTGCCCAATCTATCTTTTTCTCTCCCACCTCCCATTCTTTTTCTTTGAGTTTTTCATATATGCCCGCAGGCAACAGAACCTTTAACATTTTAATTATATCTGGATACGTGTATTCTCCCATACGGAGCATGTCTTTTAATTCACGGTGGAACCCTGCTGGATCTTTATCGTGACAGGGAATTAACTTCTTCATCTCTAAGAGTTCCATCTTGGTAATCGGGGTGTAAACAAATACTCGTTGCATTTCACCACCCTGTGTCCTAACTGGGTGTACTTCTCGTAACGGATGCTGTCTGTCTATGTAAAATGGTTTACTTTCTGGAGGTGAGACATGAACAAAATGCGGGTTCAGGAATGTTCTATATTTGTGGCGCTGTTCTAGAATTATACTAATTAAATCGGTACCTAGACCTTTCCATCTGTACTGTAGTAACTCGTTCAGAACATCATGTAACGGACCTGGATCAGAATGCTGACCCTCATACAGAGTAATGAGGTGCTAGATCATATACATACCCACCAG
The DNA here is from genome assembly GCF_964263255.1 of Lissotriton vulgaris. Taxonomy (NCBI): domain Eukaryota; kingdom Metazoa; phylum Chordata; class Amphibia; order Caudata; family Salamandridae; genus Lissotriton; species Lissotriton vulgaris. The sequence continues at coordinate 116,891 of NW_028254400.1, read as the reverse complement.
TCGCTGCTCGGCTGGGGGCAGTTTCAGAAACATTTGTGCCACTATTTCGTCTGGAAAAGTGGTAGAATCAGTAGTCCATCGGACTGCTGATCGGACTAGTTCTTGTTCATGCATGGTACTAAGTTCACTATAACCGATTCGTGATTTCAGAATGTGATCGGTAGCTTGAAATACTTGCTCTAGATTCTCTTGTTCTGGTGCTGGAAGAGAGAAAACTTTCTTGTGTTCTAGACGTGAATGTCGGTCGGAAAGTCTAGTTCTACCTACATACGCTATTCTGGAAGGATTCTCGTCTTCTGCTTCCTCAGTATCAGAGTTACTTTCTTTCTCGCTTACTAGTGCTTCTTTGCGTTGTTCGTGTAACCTTATTATTTCTTTACGTATTTTCTTGTACATACTCTCTATACTACTGAGTGTCTTGTGTCTTCCCTCGGCTATATGATCACTCCATTTCGTCAGAGCTCTCATTTCGGTCGGATCTTTAGTCGGATAATCTTGTTCTCTTATTAAACAATTTATTAGAAACTTTAATAGCATGAGCTGAGTCTCAGCTTTCCTTAGAGACATGACTTCGCCAATACTTTCTGGATCATCCCCTGTACGGATGAAACGATATATTCTGTCTAGATCTTCTTTCATATTTGGTAGGGTGTCCAAATACTCGGTCACCCGTCTTACGCGTAATGAATATATAACCATACTATCATCACCTGGGACCGGATCATAACGGCATTCGGTAAGAGCTCGCCTGATATCTGCAACTGACTGATGTTTGGGCGTGCGCTGTAACGCACGTTCATGTAACTCGGCTAATATTACACGTTTGTGTGGCGGCGGGGTACCAGGAGGACCTCCCCCCGCGGCCCCTAAACTGGAATCGTCGACTGATACTCTTCGTGCTGGCAGAGTGACCGATGTAGAGGGTACTTGTAATGTGGGCTGGACCGGGGGTACCGTAACGGGTGCCCCGGTGGCTGGAGGAGCAGAAATTACATTATTTGCAGGAGCTGGCGGAACAGGATTTGCATATTCTGGGACTGTGTCGTCCAAATAGGACGAGAGAAAAATATCAGCTGCGGTCGGTTTGTGACGTAGCTTGGTCGGAACTAGTGGTGGCGGGAAACTACTGGATGCCTCCGGGGTTGCTTTTGGCAAGCCCTCGGCAAGAAGAGGGTACATACCCTTAATAAGGGCATTCCTCTGTCTGTCTGACTGTTCGACTTTAACTCGTTCACCTACTTCGATTAACTCCCTTTCCTGGGCTCTTTCTATGGATTCTCTACTTAATTCTGTTTTTCTGATTTCTTTTTCTGTTCTTTTATGAGATTCTTTGCGCCATAACTCGATGGCATCTTTCTGTGACTGTCTGGCTTTCTTTTTCCATAATACTTCTTCTACTCGCATGATGCACTCGGCATCCCATGTGCCTGATACAGGCCATCTATACTTTTCTTCTAATTCCTTGGTATACTCGACCCATAGATCTAGATATAATATGGCATTTATGCCATGCTTGTGATACATAAAATGACCTGGACTGTCCCTAGGCGGGACAGGAACTGCTTCCTCGAGCAGACATTTTCTAGTTTTTAACTGACGTAACTTGGAGAACAGAGGCATGGCTGAACTAGAGTCTAGACACAATACAATACACAATGAACACGATGATTACTGAAAAACAACACATTCATACCACGACATTGAAAACACATTGAAGAACATTTAAAATAACAGTTCGGACAGAAACATTACCTGGAATACTGAGAACAGAAACACATGAATTTTCTCGAGAACAGAACTTACTAGAATTACTAGATGCACTGCTGAAACAGTACGAAACATACCGGTCTCATAAAGAGACACGTCAGGACCCGCATCCACTTAGGTGGACACTTCGTGTTGGATTTGCGTACCCAAACCCACGGACCAGAGACAAATTAATTGACCCTGTCTAGATACTACCCCAGCAACGGTACTCACCGGGCAGCAAAAACGGAAGGCCTCGGACTGGACTGGACTGCTACGACGACGGACTACGAACTTCGGACTTCAGTTACGGGTGGGCCTCCGGATACCTCGGACCTTGGACTCTCGGCTTGGGCTCTGGTCGGGACTCGCCGCGTTCCTCCACCGCCTCGTCTGGATGCTGGACCGCAACCTCCGTCTCCTCCGTGGGCCTGAGGGATACTTGAAGCAGAAATATCTGCACGTGCACGGTATGGTTCCGTCACGGCTGCAGAGGATCAGGGGGCCTGCGTGGCTTCTCCGGCGCGTGGGGAAAGGGCAAGTCCCTATTCGGGCACCATTATGTGGTAAATAAATAATTAAATACCTGTACTATTTTTCGGAATAATTAATTAACAGATAGCTCAATAAATAAGAGTCAAGATTCGAGGTAGCTGGAGTTTGCAGTTTTTAATACAGCATAAAGGACAGCAACAGGACAACCTGCACGGGAATAGGATGGCAGGGCCCGGCAGCTGCCGGGGCAGGATCTGGGATGAGCATAAGGGAATAACTTTTAATAACAGTGCACAATATTTATAGTTAAACAATTGCATTACATTCAGTGTAGTAGGCGTAGCAGTGGGCGGGGTTTGTAGCAGTCGCGAAAGATAAGGCAGAAAGTAGGTGTAACAAGAGGCGTGTACATAGACATGTGATGTAAACGTAACAGAATATGTCATAAATGGGGCGGAAACATGGAGGGGGCTACCTAAGGAGCCGGGACCTCTGACCTAGTGGTGCGCGCAAGCTGGCAATGACGTGTTACTAGGAGGAACTGGGGGCTATGACTTCTGCGCTAGAAGAGGAGACGAAAGTCTGGAGAGTCAGAGCGACATGTACCTAAACACTATCTAGTATCTGATGTTTAGAGAACATGTTGATAGAATCCAAAAGTTATCAGGGCAAAGGCTAACAGACTCTAAGACTGGTGCATGCATTATTCTACATGTAGTGCGGGTGCAAGGAATATTAAATGAACATTAATACAGTATTTCTCTTACATGGAGACGTAAAGGCTAAACGATGACTGAAACTATTGATGCGATTCAGTAGCTTTAGGAATGCAGAGAAGGAGTGCTGGACTGATAACTAGAATCATAACATACTCTTGGCAGACTGGCAGGCAGAGCCAGGCCGAGCCGGGCACTGTGAGGCAGGAAGTAAGTGAAGGGTCAGGGATACAGGTGGGGGCTGCATCGCTCCTCGGAGAGGGTTCAGGAGACAGGAGCTGAATCTGGGTCCGGGCCCTTTTGAGGCCTAGAAACGGGGACTTTTACTGAATTAACGTGCACACTATGAAACGTGGCAACATAGCTTTACATAGACCTAATACTCGTAGCTTTCACGAGAACTGGAAACTGGCATACTAGAGATGGACACAACTGTAATTGCGTCTTTAATCGGTCATAAGGGAATACATATGCATATTGATCATGCACATATAACATAAGATGGGGAACACGTAGGGACACAGAACATGGCAAAATTTACTTTTCCACAGTAAGATACCATGGGACAGGATGTTACGTATTAGCCTCGACTTCCCCCTATGCCGGGCTCCCGAACCGGACCAAATTGGCGCACAGGGGGGGGAGATGGATGTGAAAATATTCTTAACTGCACATCCTACAAAATGAGCAATACTGGTGACGTTAAGGCTTGTGCACTCGCACCTGTTCATTGAAACTTATAGGGAAGGCACAACCGATGCGGGGTGAAATTATAAAGCAGTAACATGCCTTACGGGTTAGCACCGCACGGCTGATCCCATTGAAATCGTGTAGTGCCCTTCCTTATAAATAGCTTGTCAATTTCGTAACAGGGTTACATGGGAGCAAACCAGAATAGTTATTTCAGGCAACCAGAATACCTCATGAGTATCTGTGCAACACTTTCAGTTTGGGGCCCGGGCCTCTTGGTTTGTGCTTTTCTGCTAGGCTGACATGGCTACTTTACACACCTCATTTTCCGGGCTAGTGGCATCTTGAAAATTCCGATTAAGGGGAAGAGGCCTAACTATTTGAAACTAGAACTGAGGAACTGAGCTAGGGGGCTTGCTCCCAAGCCGCCCCTGAAAATGGCCGCACTGGACGCCCTTACCCTTATGCGCCGGACATCACACAATGATGTCCCTAAAAATGGCCGCACCCGGCCGCCATTACGCACGTGCACCGGAATAGTAGGAAACTGCCGAAGACCAGCACCATCCCCGCGCTTGCTCGTATATGCATGTACTTTATCAAACCACACTGCGGTATAGAAATCACGTCGTTCCAGATGGGTGGGAGACTGACCCAAGTGTGCCAGCACAACAAACCTACAACCGATGTGCCGAGAAAGGCCCGAAAATAGCCGCCACCCCAACAACGAGATGACTGAATAATGGGCTCGGAGTGGAACACTAATGACGCAGAGTTAATATATTACCCGTCAGTGACGAGTATGTATGCTGGGATGACCACGTAATTTGAATATCTAACTGAATTAGCGCCGTGGTCAGAAGCGTTTCAAAAGAAACCACAGCAGGCACCGCCGAATTTCGGCGCCGATAGCCCGAGGCTAGTGCTAATGGGAATTACCTCATGCCTCTACCCCCTCCCTTCGAGCCAAGTCCGGGACAGCAGCAATAACAACAACATGCCGAAAATAACTCTGTATTCCCCGTGGCGGTTAGCAGCATGGAACCGGCGACACCCGCCTGTGATCGCCTCGTGCCAAGGTACCCGCGGGACTGCGCTCGGCACAATACCACCACCACCCGTGCTCCCGCCGAACCCCAGACAACTTGCCCCCAAAGTTTAGGAGGCCGTGACCCATATGCACAACACTCACTGCCCCCAGAAGGGCGAAACAGCCCGACGCACCCGCTGCCCGACCTAGCATGCGCTTGATTCTGCTGAGCCGCAACGGGTCAACGCCCCAGGCAGCCAAGGCCTCAAAGCCCACTCTCTCAACGCCGCTGGGCCGCTAATCTGGGGAACGAGGCTGCCCTCCCCCCAAGGGGACCACGCCAGGATATAGGAGCAACGGGACCCAGCAGACTCCTCGGACACATACCGCACAAGCAAATGACCCCTGCTGCCATCATCCAAAACACACCTTCCCGTTACTCGCGCACAAACCAGACACAATGTTACTAGCGTATCTCACGACAAACGACGCAGGGCAAGTCACCCGCCGAGACGGTGCACCATACGATCTGATCGTGTAGCAGGGGGAACCCCAGCAAGAAATGTTTAAAGGCCCCCCGCCCGGCAACGAGTCGGAAACATGATCCCGTAAGACCAAATGGCCGCCAGGAGGTGATTGGGGGCGGTCGGCCATTAACCTCCAGGCCAAGGCCCTATTTCGACTCAGCCACTGGTCCGGACAGATGATGCCACCCCACGCCGCATACCTGCCGATGAATGCGCGGGGAGCCACAATAAAAGGCCTGTGTTCGCATTTGAGCAATGGTAGGGGACGTGCCACGCTCAACTTGTGACCATGCGCCCCTGGGCAATGCCCTAACGTGATAGAAAACAAATGAAATGAAGAGCTGTGACACACAGTGAGCAGTAACGAACAAATTCAAACCGGGCTGAAGATTGGATCCCTGTCGCACTCCAGACCAATTTCACACTAATTGAAGCACAAAAACATTGAGAAACATGCACGCTATATCATCAGCGCCCGGCAGAGCCAGGGGAATTCGTATTTCAAAACCAGCATGTACACAACAAGTTCCTGAGCAGGGGAACGAACCTTCTATACCAAATGCTGCAGCCTGCACGTGAAATAAAATTAGTTCTAAACACCACGCTAGCAAGCGTTGAAACTGCAGAACGATTCCATGCTATTAAGGGGGGGGCGTTCTAAGACAGGCCTGCCTGAAAGGGTCCTGGCCGAAAATTACAACAGCTAACGCCTGCGCACGTGTTACCCATCTGCTCCCCCTTCTTATTTCTTAACGCGCTGTGCCTGACCATAAATAAAAACGGACTCGCAGCCTTGCAATAGTTATATGTATCCGATCCTCATCATACTCTTTGCATACCGTGTACAGAGGTAGGGGAGGAGGACAGCGCCTCGATTGCCCCACAGAAACGCGAGACGATGGAGTAATAGTACCCCAGGAGGGAGACGTAATGAAGGCACCGAGAAACAACCAACTGCTCCGTAGGAACACGCACTCACGAGCTAAGGTAAGCGCCTCGCATGCCACGCAGAAAACGAGACGCTGGAGTAATAGTACCCCTGGAGGGAGACAACAAACAACTGCTCCGATGGGACAATAACTCCCGAGCACAACATGACTAAGGGCAAGGACTGCTTAAAAGTCCCATGCATTAAACAAAGTGTTACCCAACGAGGAGGGGGTGGGGGGGCCGCCGGGGCCGCACCAGTGACCCACATGCCCCCGAACAAGACAATTGCCTAAACGCATCTCCGTGGGAACGCGGCCCACCCAAGTCCTCCCCACTCACCACAGGCAACACGAACCGTCGAACGCCGGGAAACACGTCGCAAGACCGGACCTCTGGCCGGCGACCAGAGGCGAGACAAAAGAGTGTCCCAACGTGGAACTGCGACGTCCGGGGCGGCAAAGAGGCCTCCCCAACGGGGCAGGGGTCTGAAGTACTCCAGACGGCCCCTCCCAGCCGCCCCGGACGTGCATCACTTACCAGTCTCCACCAACCAGGGGAGACTGCCTCGGGTGAGGAAACTAGTGCGTCATGCGGGGGCGGGACAGCCCTCCGTGACTAGGAGCCCGCCCTCCTAATGGCCACTGCGTGGCCTCGGGCAGGCGTATTCTAGCAATAAATCTGTTTACTTCCTTTAAGGTAAACCTTGGAAAGCGACGTTGGCTAAATCTGAATTCGTATTATATTGGTTTCTTTGGTGTGCTGTGCTCCTCACTGCTCCACTCCAGGGCAGCAGTGACGTGGGGTTGGTTTTGATGTAGCGCCACGTCTACTGATGTAGCGCCAACCCTGCTGGATCTGCCCACTCCGATGGCGTGTGGAGTGAGGCTGCCCGCTCCCTGCCTCCCATCAAGTCCTTGGGGCTTCGGCGGAGCGGGCAAGGCCCTTGGGGAACCAGCAGCTCCCCGAATCCCACGGCAGCGCCCCGAGGCAGCCGCAAATGATGCCCCAGAACAGTGCAGCCTGAAGCCATCGCCTCAAGGCGCCTTGCGAGGTCTGATGAGCAGCATGGTGCCTGCCTCACCCTGGTTACAAGATAGCAATGCTCAAGCTCAGCCCGCAGGGTAATAATGTCCTTAACAGACTCTATCATAATACAAGGAGTCACTTGTCCGCGTGTGACGTAGTATTGCAGCCAATGCACTTCCGGCGCAGCCTAAGGCATCATCACAGCAAAAGCAGATGTCAGCAAAGCTGCAGCCACGTGGGGGTTCAGCATTGTTTTGAAGGGAAAGCTCAGCCTGTGCTTGAATAATGGCTCGAACCAATAACATTGCAAGAATGAGCCCCGTCAGCTGACAGTATCACAGCAATGCTGCGACAGCAATGACGTCAATGCTACTGGGCACTGAGCGTTTCCAGGACTGGAAACTCAAGTTGTGAAAACGAGGTAACCCGGCGTGTACCGCCCACCCCCCACCCCCCCCGTGGTGGCATGTGCAGAGAGGACAAGGTTTGAATGGGCCTTTAGAGTGCTGACGAGTGTGGCCCGGGGCAGTGTGAGTGGTTGGCAATCCAAGCATTTGGTCGCATTATTAAAGATTGAGCTATTGGCATTGCTAAATAATGCAACACCATAGCTGAACCTTTAATAACGCGAGAGCGGGTATGAGAGCGCTTTACATGTCACCACACATTCCACCTCAGCACTCATTCCCTTTGGGGGGCTCGGGAGGTGAGGTGATTTGCCCAGAATCACAGGATGTGTGAGCGACACTCCCGGGAGCGGTGTGAGCGGTTACTCTGCAGGTATTTAAAGGCCCGAGCCGAGCGCAGCTGACCCTGGTTGAGGCTCCGCGCTGGATTCCTTGTTCGCGTGTGGACCCAGACCATGCGCCTGCTCGGACCCTGCTCCTGGTGCTCCTGGTGCTCCTGCTCCTGCTGCTCCCGGTGCTCCTGCTGCTCCCGGTGCTCCTGCTGCTCCCTGTGCTCCTGCTCCCGGTGCTCCTGCTGCTCCCGGTGCTCCTGCTGCTCCTGCTGCTCCCTGTGCTCCTGCTCCCGGTGCTCCCGCTGTGCCTGTGCTCCCGCTGCTCCCGGTGCTCCCGCTGTGCCTGTGCTCCCGCTGCTCCCGCTCCCGGTGCTCCCGCTGTGCCTGTGCTCCCGCTGCTCCCGGTGCTCCTGCTCCTGCTCCCGGTGCTCCCGCTGCTCCCGGTGCTCCTGCTGCTCCTGCTGCTCCCGGTGCTCCTGGTGCTCCTGGTGCTCCTGCTCCTGCTCCTGCTCCAGGTGCTCCCGCTGCTCCCGGTGCTCCTGCTGTGCCTGCTCCTGCTGTGCCTGCTGCTCCGCCTCTGAGCCCCAGATGGCCGCAGCCGACCCCTGGCCCGTGCGCCTGCCGGCGGCTGCTCCTCCGCGTCATCGAGGAGGTGCCCCTGACCCCGGGGGCCCAGGAGCTGCTGCGCCTCAACGCCCAGGAGCTGCTGCGGGCCGTCCGCCGCCTGCCCGCCCCCCGCCAGCCCCAGCAGGTGGCCCCGCTGCTGGAGGAGGCCTGTGGCCTCGGGCTGCTGCCCCCCGCCGCCCAGCAGGCCCTGGCACAGAGCCTGCTCCAGCGCCCGGACCTGCCCCACTGCCAGCGGGTGCTGTGGGCCGCGCACCGGGCGGCGGAGAGGGAGCGGCGGCTGCTGGCCCTGGCCGGCCCGGGGTCCCTCCGGAACACCTTATACCTGCACCTGGAGGACCTGCTGTGCGGCCTCTACGTGCCCCAGCTCAGCCAGCAGGGGGCCTACACGGCCACCCTGACTGACGCCGCCGGAACCTCCACCCAGCACCGCGTGGACCTGGCCTTCGGGGAGCGCAGGAGCCGGGTGGGCCTCTACCTGGCCTGCCTGCTGGACCCCCCGGACGCGCAGGCCCTGGCGGCCGGCCGGGCCCCCCTGAAGGCCATCATGGGGGCCACTCAAGCCACCGCCCCCGGAGGGGTCACCACACCGGAGGGCGGCCGGGACTGCCTGCTGCTGGTGGTCTCCACTGCTGAGCCCCCCCAGCCGCTGCGGACGCTGCTGGCGCGCCATAGCAGCGGGGGCTCCAGCAGGGAGCTTTATGAAGAGGATTGGAGGCTGCCCCCCCGGGAGGTGCGGGCCTCTCTCGTGGCCGTCATGCCACCCTGGCGATGACGCTTTGAACTGTATATATTGTATATATGTCAATAAATCCGTGTTGAGTGCACCTCGAGTCCGTGGCCGGTCCTTTGTCGCAGCTCTGCCCGTGGAGCTGCCGAGAGTGTTGCAAAGCTGGAGGGAAGGGCCGTCCCTGCTCTGCCAGTGTGGGCGCTGCCATGAGAGGACAGCCTGGGCTGGAGGGCAGGGCCGTCCCTGCTCTGCCAGTGGGCGCTGCCATGAGAGGACAGCCTGGGCTGGAGGGAAGGGCCGTCCCTGCTCTGCCAGTGTGGGCGCTGCCATGAGAGGACAGCCTGGGCTGGAGGGAAGGGCCGTCCCTGCTCTGCCAGTGGGCGCTGCCATGAGAGCACAGCCTGGGCTGGAGGGAAGGGCCGTCCCTGCTCTGCCAGTGTGGGCTCTGCCATGAGAGTACAGCCTGGGCTGGAGGGAAGGGCCGTCCCTGCTCTGCCAGTGGGCGCTGCCATGAGAGCACAGCCTGGGCTGGAGGGAAGGGCCGTCCCTGCTCTGCCAGTGGGCGCTGCCATGAGAGGGCAGCCTGGGCTGGAGGGAAGGGCCGTCCCTGCTCTGCCAGTGGGCGCTGCCATGAGAGGACAGCCTGGGCTGGAGGGAAGGGCCGTCCCTGCTCTGCCAGTGTGGGCGCTGCCATGAGAGGACAGCCTGGGCTGGAGGGAAGGGCCGTCCCTGCTCTGCCAGTGTGGGCGCTGCCATGAGAGCACAGCCTGGGCTGGAGGGAAGGGCCGTCCCTGCTCTGCTAGTGGGCGCTGCCATGAGAGGGCAGCCTGGGCTGGAGGGCAGGGCCGTCCCTGCTCTGCCAGTGGGCGCTGCCAGGAGAGGACAGCCTGGGCTGGAGGGAAGGGCCGTCCCTGCTCTGCCAGTGTGGGCGCTGCCATGAGAGGACAGCCTGGGCTGGAGGGAAGGGCCGTCTCTGCTCTGCCAGTGGGCGCTGCCATGAGAGCACAGCCTGGGCTGGAGGGAAGGGCCGTCCCTGCTCTGCCAGTGTGGACGCTGCCATGAGAGCACAGCCTGGGCTGGAGGGAAGGGCCGTCCCTGCTCTGCCAGTGTGGGCGCTGCCATGAGAGGACAGCCTGGGCTGGAGGGAAAGGTCGTCCCTGGCTCTGCCAGCGTGGGCGCTGCCATGAGAGGACAGCCTGGGCTGGAGGGAAGGGCCGTCCCTGCTCTGCCAGTGTGGGCGCTGCCATGAGAGCACAGCCTGGGCTGGAGGAAAGGGCCGTCCCTGCTCTGCCAGTGTGGGCGCTGCCGTGAGAGGACAGCCTGGGCTGGAGGGAAGGGCCGTCCCTGCTCTGCCAGTGTGGGCACTGCCGTGAGAGCACAGCCTGGGCTGGAGGGAAGGGCCGTCCCTGCTCTGCCAGTGTGGGCGCTGCCGTGAGAGGACAGCCTGGGCTGGAGGGAAGGGCCGTCCCTGCTCTGCCAGTGTGGGCGCTGCCGTGAGAGCACAGCCTGGGCTGGAGGGAAGGGCCGTCCCTGCTCTGCCAGTGTGGGCGCTGCCATGAGAGGACAGCCTGGGCTGGAGGGGAAGGGCCGTCCCTGCTCTGCCAGTGTGGGCGCTGCCATGAGAGGACAGCCTGGGCTGGAGGGAAGGGCCGTCCCTGCTCTGCCAGTGTGGGCGCTGCCATGAGAGCACAGCCTGGGCTGGAGGGAAGGGCCGTCCCTGCTCTGCCAGTGTGGGCGCTGCCATGAGAGGACAGCCTGGGCTGGAGGGGAAGGGCCGTCCCTGCTCTGCCGGTGTGGGCGCTGCCATGAGAGCACAGCCTGGGCTGGAGGGAAGGGCCATCCCTGCTCTGCCAGTGGGCGCTGCCATGAGAGCACAGCCTGGGCTGGAGGGCAGGGCCGTCCCTGCTCTGCCAGTGTGGGCGCTGCCATGAGAGGACAGCCTGGGCTGGAGGGAAGGGCCGTCCCTGCTCTGCCAGTGTGGGCGCTGCCATGAGAGCACAGCCTGGGCTGGAGGAAAGGGCCGTCCCTGCTCTGCCAGTGTGGGCGCTGCCATGAGAGCACAGCCTGGGCTGGAGGGAAGGGCCGTCCCTGCTCTGCCAGTGTGGGCGCTGCCATGAGAGCACAGCCTGGGCTGGAGGGAAGGGCCGTCCCTGCTCTGCCAGTGTGGGCGCTGCCATGAGAGTACAGCCTGGGCTGGAGGGAAGGGCCGTCCCTGCTCTGCCAGTGGGCGCTGCCATGAGAGGACAGCCTGGGCTGGAGGGAAGGGCCGTCCCTGCTCTGAAAGTGGGCGCTGCCATGAGAGGACAGCCTGGGCTGGAGGGAAGGGCCGTCCCTGCTCTGCCAGTGTGGGCACTGCCATGAGAGCACAGCCTGGGCTGGAGGGAAGGGCCGTCCCCTGCTCTGCCAGTGTGGGCGCTGCCATGAGAGGACACCCTGGGCTGGATGGAAGGGCCGTCCCTGCTCTGCCAGTGTGGGCGCTGCCATGAGAGCACAGCCTGGGCTGGAGGGAAGGGCCGTCCCTGCTCTGCCAGTGGGCGCTGCCATGAGAGTACAGCCTGTGCTGGAGGGAAGGGCCGTCCCTGCTCTGCCAGTGTGGGCGCTGCCATGAGAGCACAGCCTGGGCTGGAGGGCAGGGCCGTCCCTGCTCTGCCAGTGTGGGCGCTGCCATGAGAGGACAGCCTGGGCTGGAGGGAAGGGCCGTCCCTGCTCTGCCAGTGTGGGCGCTGCCATGAGAGCACAGCCTGGGCTGGAGGAAAGGGCCGTCCCTGCTCTGCCAGTGTGGGCGCTGCCATGAGAGCACAGCCTGGGCTGGAGGGAAGGGCCGTCCCTGCTCTGCCAGTGTGGGCGCTGCCATGAGAGCACAGCCTGGGCTGGAGGGAAGGGCCGTCCCTGCTCTGCCAGTGTGGGCGCTGCCATGAGAGCACAGCCTGGGCTGGAGGGAAGGGCCGTCCCTGCTCTGCCAGTGTGGGCGCTGCCATGAGAGGACACCCTGGGCTGGAGGGAAGGGCCGTCCCTGCTCTGCCAGTGTGGGCGCTGCCATGAGAGTACAGCCTGGGCTGGAGGGAAGGGCCGTCCCTGCTCTGCCAGTGGGCGCTGCCATGAGAGGACAGCCTGGGCTGGAGGGAAGGGCCGTCCCTGCTCTGAAAGTGGGCGCTGCCATGAGAGGACAGCCTGGGCTGGAGGGAAGGGCCGTCCCTGCTCTGCCAGTGTGGGCACTGCCATGAGAGCACAGCCTGGGCTGGAGGGAAGGGCCGTCCCCTGCTCTGCCAGTGTGGGCGCTGCCATGAGAGGACACCCTGGGCTGGATGGAAGGGCCGTCCCTGCTCTGCCAGTGTGGGCGCTGCCATGAGAGCACAGCCTGGGCTGGAGGGAAGGGCCGTCCCTGCTCTGCCAGTGGGCGCTGCCATGAGAGTACAGCCTGTGCTGGAGGGAAGGGCCGTCCCTGCTCTGCCAGTGTGGGCGCTGCCATGAGAGCACAGCCTGGGCTGGAGGGAAGGGCCGTCCCGGCTCTGCCAGTGTGGGCGCTGCCATGAGAGTACAGCCTGGGCTGGAGGGAAGGGCCGTCCTTGCTCTGCCAGTGTGGGCGCTGCCATGAGAGCACAGCCTGGGCTGGAGGAAAGGGCCGTCCCTGCTCTGCCAGTGTGGGCGCTGCCATGGGAGCACAGCCTGGGCTGGAGGGAAGGGCCGTCCCTACTCTGCCAGTGTGGGCGCTGCCGAGAGTGTTGCAAAGCTGGAGGGAAGGGCCTTCCCTGCTCTGCCAGTGTGGGCACTGCCATGAGAGTACAGCCTGGGCTGGAGGGAAGGGCCGTCCCTGCTCTGCCAGTGGGCGCTGCCATGAGAGGACAGCCTGGGCTGGAGGGAAGGGCCGTCCCTGCTCTGCCAGTGTGGGCACTGCCATGAGAGCACAGCCTGGGCTGGAGGGAAGGGCCGTCCCCCGCTCTGCCAGTGTGGGCGCTGCCATGAGAGGACACCCTGGGCTGGAGGGAAGGGCCGTCCCTGCTCTGCCAGTGTGGGCGCTGCCATGAGAGGACAGCCTGGGCTGGGGGGAAGGGCCGTCCCTGCTCTGCCAGTGGGCGCTGCCATGAGAGTACAGCCTGGGCTGGAGGGAAGGGCCGTCCCTGCTCTGCCAGTGTGGGCGCTGCCATGAGAGCACAGCCTGGGCTGGAGGGAAGGGCCGTCCCTGCTCTGCCAGTGTGGGCGCTGCCATGAGAGGACACCCTGGGCTGGAGGGAAGGGCCGTCCCTGCTCTGCCAGTGTGGGCGCTGCCATGAGAGGACACCCTGGGCTGGAGGGAAGGGCCGTCCCTGCTCTGCCAGTGTGGGCGCTGCCATGAGAGGGCAGCCTGGGCTGGAGGGAAGGGCCGTCCCTGCTCTGCCAGTGTGGGCGCTGCCATGAGAGTACAGCCTGGGCTGGAGGGAAGGGCCGTCCCTGCTCTGCCAGTGTGGGCGCTGCCATGAGAGCACAGCCTCGGCTGGAGGGAAGGGCCGTCCCTGCTCTGCCAGTGTGGGCGCTGCCATGAGAGTACAGCCTGGGCTGGAGGGAAGGGTCGTCCCTGCTCTGCCAGTGTGGGCGCTGCCATGAGAGTACAGCCTGGGCTGGAGGGAAGGGCCGTTCCTGCTCTGCCAGTGTGGGCGCTGCCATGAGAGCACAGCCTGTGTCCTGGCGTGGTCCACGCACCCTGCCTCAGTGGCTAGAGACGGGGGGCGCTCGCATGTGTCCTGGCGTGGTCCACGCACCCTGCCTCAGTAGCTAGAGACGGGGGGCGCTCGCATGTGTCCTGGCGTGGTCCACGCACCCGGCCTCAGTAGCTAGAGACGGGGGGCACTCACGTGTCCTGGCGTGGTCCACGCACCCTGCCTCGGTGGCTAGAGACGGGGGGCGCTCGCATGTGTCCTGGCGTGGTCCACGCACCCTGCCTCGGTGACTAGAGACGGGGAGCGCTCACGTGTCCTGGCGTGGTCCACGCACCCTGCCTCGGTGGCTAGAGACGGGGGGCGCTCACGTGTCCTTGCGTGGTCCACGCACCCTGCCTCGGTGGCTAGAGACGGGGAGCGCTCGCATGTGTCCTGGCGTGGTCCACGCACCCTGCCTCGGTGGCTAGAGACGGGGGGTGCTCGCATGTGTCCTGGCGTGGTCCACACACCCTGCCTCGGTGGCTAGAGACGGGGGGCGCTCGCATGTGTCCTGGCGTGGTCCGCGCACCCTGCCTCGGTGACTAGAGACGGGGAGCGCTCACGTGTCCTGGCGTGGTCCACGCACCCTGCCTCGGTGGCTAGAGACGGGGGGCGCTCACGTGTCCTGGCGTGGTCCATGCACCCCGCCTCGGTGGCTAGAGACGGGGAGCGCTCACATGTCCTGGCGTGGTCCACACACCCTGCCTCAGGAGCTAGAGACGGGGGGTGCTCGCATGTGTCCTGGCGTGGTCCACGCACCCTGCCTCAGTGGCTAGAGACGGGGGCGCTCGCATGTGTCCTGGCGTGGTCCACGCACTCTGCCTCGGTGGCTAGAGAAGGGGGGACTCGCATGTGTCCTGGCGTGGTCCACGCACCCTGCCCCGGTGGCTAGAGACGGGGGGTGCTCGCATGTGTCCTGGCGTGGTCCACGCACTCTGCCTCGGTGGCTAGAGACGGGGGGGCGCTCGCATGTGTCCTGGCGTGGTCCACGCACCCTGCCCCGGTGGCTAGAGACGGGGGGCGCTCGCATGTGTCCTGGCGTGGTCCACACACCCTGCCTCAGTAGCTAGAGACGGGGGGTGCTCGCATGTGTCCTGGCGTGGTCCACGCACCCTGCCTCGGTGGCTAGAGACGGGGGGCGCTCGCATGTGTCCTGGCGTGGTCCACGCACCCTGCCTCGGTGGCTAGAGACGGGGCGCTCGCATGTGTCCTGGCGTGGTCCACGCACCCTGCCTCGGTGACTAGAGACGGGGAGAGCTCACATGTGTCCTGCCCTGCAGCCACCTCCACGCCAGAGTGCCTTCAGGACCTTTCTGTGGGAGGGTTCTTTCCCTCGTCCCCTCCGGTGTTACTCCCAGGCCCCCACCCCTCCCACCTCTCTCCAGGCCTCTTATCTGATTACCCTCTCTCCATATCTGTTCTGCAGCTAAATCCTCTTCTCTTTAGGTCGCATCCCTCTCGCAGTGCACTGTCAACCTTTCGCCTGGAAATCCTAACCTTCAGCGTTAAAGCATTCCTGTTTCTTGTTCCTTTGGTTAAAGCACTCCATGAGACTGCATGTGATCTCCCTCGTGTGCTTTTATTCCTCCTCACTCTCAGTCCATGTTGTCTCTTCACCCCGCCCACTTCTGCCACCAGCTCAACCATTATTAGGTCTCGCCTAGTTATTGCGTAAGCAATCGCTATGCGAGAGATTTAGAAGGGGAACAGGAAAATGCTGCCAAAGACCTTTGCAATGCGGTTTATGGCCAGTGCATGTGAGGCATTCACGCGCGAAGCTGGCATCTGGCATCGCACTTGAAAGCAGCAGACTGCTTTCACCAGCGTGCTCGGCCTCACTTCCTGCTCCCCCTTTTACAGCAATTAACTTTCGTTATCGCTCGCACCCCATATGCTCGTTCCTCCCACCCTCCCTTTAATGTCCGCTTTTCTTGTTGTTTGGATGTCTAGTATGCTTTTACTGCTCTTTGTCCCACTCACTTCACCCACGACACTATTGTCCCTCCTCCCTTCAAACCCATCCCACTGTGCTGTCCTAACCTCACAATCATATGTTTTTCCCCACTTTTTTATTTGGAAGGTCTAACAGCTGCCATTTAGCTCCACTACATCAATAACACTATTGCCGAAGTACGTGACGTCTGCCATCTAAGACCAATCAGTTAAAAGAAAATGGTATATGGTGCCTGTCATGTCAAGATTAGCAGCAGCTGCATCATCTCACCTTTGTTTTTTGCCGATGCAATGCAGCGTCGCTGTAAAGCATTTTGCTGATTAAAAGCATCTGCAACAATCGTTAGCAAAGTCAGTGGATGCCAAAGGCAAGCCCTATTGGGCTTACCAACGCTTTTTTATTGTTAGTTGCCTAAAGGCTGCTTCTGCATAGTGGTATGTTCTTTCAGATAACCGCACGCCCCCACCTTTTGATGGCCGCACTGCCCCCCAATGCTTGCTGTTACAACCTACGCCCATGTGTACTGCACTCAAGAACAAACTGAACCTACAGCAGAGAGCTCTCTCAAAGTTTGCATCCGCAGCTATGGGGCTCTTTTCAGAAGAGCTGATGTGAGATGGTCACAAGTGCCAGAATTGACCAGTGCATAGCTCTAACAGGTGGGTCCTTCCCTGCTAGGTCTTGGCCAGGATCTTCTTTACTGACTTCACACTCCATCCAGAAGGTCAGGACTGGCAGAGCCCTCTGTGACGTTTGACTCTTAATACTGAAATTAACCAGGTCAGCAAGCAGAGGTGCCCCTGACCAGAGTTCCTACTCTGTGGGTACTCTACCGCCCTCAGTCTACCTCCCTCACTCTACGGCCCTCAGTCTACCGCCCTCACTCTACCACTCTACCGCCCTCCTTCCTTAACTCCCTGTTCTCTTCTCCTGTGCTGATCTGCTGCTCTCTTCCACCCCACCTCCTTCTCTAACTCCCTGTTCTCTTCTGCTGTTATGCTGCTCTCTTACACATGCATAAACCCACATACAACCACACACATACAATCTCACACATGCATACAACCACACACCCACAACCACACACCCACTCTGTCTATCGCCCTCACTCTACCTATCTGTCTATCGCCCTCACTCAACCGCCCTCACTCTACCATCATGTCTAATTTACTCTTTTTTTTTTCTGCACACTCGTGTCCTCTTATTTGTTCTCTCTAGCAACACCCTCATCACACTCTCCTAACGTCTTCCTTCTCCCGCATGTGACCCTACCTGCACCCTCTCGGATCCATCTTCATTCTTTTCTGCTTTTCCCTGTTTCCGCCACAGACTCCACTCCTTTGTGTCTCTTTCCTACTTAACTTTTCCTCCTTTATCCTTTCTCCTTTAATCCCATTTCCACCTTCTCGCAACCCCTTCGAGCACTGTTATCCTAACATTTGTGTTTCTCTCTCTCTTATGATTCTGCTCTGCCACCAATTATTTCGGACCTACACCCTCACTCACCCTCACTCACCCTCACTCACTCTCACTCACCCTCACTCACCTTCACTCACTCACCCTCACTCACCCTCACTCACTCACCCTCACTCACCCTCACTCACCCTCACTCACTCACCCTCACTCACTCACTCACTCACCCTCACTCACTCACCCTCATTTACTCACCCTCACTCACCCTCACTCACCCTCACTCCACTCGCCTTCACACACCCCCTCGCCTTCACACACCCCCTCACCCTCACACACCCCCTCACCTACACCCACCCTCACGCCCTAACCCTCACCCACCCTCATGCCCTAACCCTCTCCCCCTCATACCCCCACATCCATACACCCTCTCGCCCCCTTACCCTCTCGCCCCTAACCATCTCGCCCCCTCACACACACACACACCCTCACCCTCTCACCCCTAACCCTCTCGCCCCTCACACCCACCCTCATCCCCCTACTTACCCTCACCCCCTCTCAGCCCTTACCCTCACCCCCCACTTACCCCCGCGCACACCCTCACCCCCCGCGCACACCCTCAACCCCCGCGCTCACCCCCCCGGCTCACCCTCACCCCCCCGCACCCTCTCGCTAGAATAGCAAAGGTCTTCCCCAAAGAGACAGCAATGCATTGTTGTGCATATGAAAACTCTAGGAACTGTGTTCCTGAGTATAATGTGGAGGCCGGGTCAGACATTTGACTACAAAGAGCTTGCTCAACAGTTTCGGCAGAACCAGAATAAAACCAGACCATTTCTACCCTACAACTTCACTTGGCCCCCACTGCACTTCAGCAACCTCAGCAAGGCACACAGACTTTCTATCTACAGATTCCCAGGGCTAGCCCGACTGTGCTTCAGCACCCTCAGCGAGGCACACACACTTCTATGTACACATTCCCAGGGCTAGTCCAACTGCACTACAGCAACCTCAGCGAGGCACACAGACTTGCTATCTACACATCCTCAGGGCTAGCCCCACTGCTCTTCAGCACCCTCAGCGAGGCACACACACTTTCTATCTACACATTCCCAGGGCTAGCCCCAGTGCGCTTCAGCAACCTCAGCAAGGCACACACTCTTTCAATCTACAGATTCCCAGGGCTAGCCCCACTGCGCTTCAGCACCCTCTGCGAGGCACACACTCTTTCTATCTACACATTCCCAGGGCTAGCCCCACTGCGCTTCAGCACCCTCGGCGAGACACACACTCTTTCTATCTACACATTGCCAGGGCAAGCCCCACTGCTCTTCAGCAACCTCGGCGAGGCACACACTCTTTCTATCTACACATTCCCAGGGCTAGCCCCTCTGCTCTTCAGCACCCTCAGCGAGGCACACACACTTTTTATTTACACATTCCCAGGGCTAGCCCCAGTGCGCTTCAGCAACCTCAGCAAGGCACACACTCTTTCTATCTACACATTCCCAGGTCTAGCACCACTGCTCTTCAGCAACCTCAGCGAGGCATACACTCTTTCTATCTACACATTGCCAGGGCTAGCCCCACTGAGCTTCAGGAACATCGGCGAGGCACACACACTTTCTATCTACACATTCCCAGGGCTAGCCCCACTGCGCTTCAGCACCCTCAGCGAGGCGCACACACACTTTCTATCTACACATTGCCAGGGCTAGCCCCACTGCTCTTCAGCACCCTCAGCGAGGCACACACTCTTTCTATCTACAGATTCCCAGGGCTAGCCCCACTACGCTTCAACACCCTCGGCGAGGCACACACACTTCTATGTACACATTCCCAGGGCTAGCACCACTGCGCTTCAGCACCCTCGGCGAGGCACACACACTTCTATGTACACATTCCCAGGGCTAGCCCCACTGCCCTTCAGCACCCTCAGCAAGGCACACACTCTTTCGATCTACAGATTCCCAGGGCTAGCCCCACTGCTCTTCAGCAACCTCGGCGAGGCACACACTCTTTCTATCTACACATTCCCAGGGCTAGCACCAATGCGCTTCAGCACCCTTGGCGAGGCACACACTCTTTCTATCTACACATTGCCAGGGCTAGCCCCACTGCTCTTCAGCAACCTCAGCGAGGCACACACACTTCTATGTACACATTCCCAGGGCTAGCACCACTGCGCTTCAGCACCCTCGGCGAGGCACACACTCTTTCTATCTACACATTGCCAGGGCTAGCCCCTCTGCTCTTCAGCACCCTCAGCGAGGCACACACACTTTCTATCTACACATTCCCAGGGCTAGCCTCACTGCTCTTCAGCAACCTCGGCGAGGCGCACACTCTTTCTATTTACACATTTCCAGGGCTAGCCCCACTGCCCTTCAGCACCCTCCGCAAGGCACACACTCTTTCTATTTACACATTCCCAGGGCTAGCCCCACTGCCCTTCAGCACCCTCCACAAGGCACACACTCTTTCAATCTACAGATTCCCAGGGCTAGCCCCACTGCTCTTCAGCACCCTCAGCGAGGCACACACTCTTTCTATCTACACATTGCCAGGGCTAGCCCCACTGCGCTTCAGCACCCTCAGAGAGGCACACACTCTTTCTATCTACACATTCCCAGGGCTAGCCCCACTGCTCTTCAGCACCCTCAGCGAGGCACACACTCTTTCTATCTACACATTGCCAGGGCTAGCCCCACTGCGCTTCAGCACCCTCAGAGAGGCACACACTCTTTCTATCTACACATTGCCAGGGCTAGCCCCACTGAGCTTCAGGAACCTCGGCGAGGCATACACACTTTCTATCTACACATTCCCAGGGCTAGCACCACTGCGCTTCAGCACCCTCGGCGAGGCACACACACTTCTATGTACACATTCCCAGGGCTAGCCCCACTGCCCTTCAGCACCCTCAGCAAGGCACACACTCTTTCGATCTACAGATTCCCAGGGCTAGCCCCACTGAGCTTCAGCAACCTCGGCGAGGCACACACTCTTTCTATCTACAGATTCCCAGGGCTAGCCCCACTGCTCTTCAGCACCCTCAGCGAGGCACACACTCTATCTACACATTGCCAGGGCTAGCCCCACTGCGCTTCAGCACCCTCAGAGAGGCACACACTCTTTCTATCTACACATTCCCAGGGCTAGCCCCACTGCTCTTCAGCAAGGCACACACTTTTATATACACATTCCCAGGGCTAGCCCCACTGTACTTCAGCACCCTCAGCGAGGCATACACTCTTTCTATCTACACATTGCCAGGGCTAGCCCCACTGAGCTTCAGGAACCTCGGCGAGGCATACACACTTTCTATCTACACATTCCCAGGGCTAGCACCACTGCGCTTCAGCACCCTCGGCGAGGCACACACACTTCTATGTACACATTCCCAGGGCTAGCCCCACTGCCCTTCAGCACCCTCAGCAAGGCACACACTCTTTCGATCTACAGATTCCCAGGGCTAGCCCCACTGAGCTTCAGCAACCTCGGCGAGGCACACACTCTTTCTATCTACACATTGCCAGGGCTAGCCCCACTGCGCTTCAGCACCCTCAGAGAGGCACATACTCTTTCTATCTACACATTCCCAGGGCTAGCCCCACTGCTCTTCAGCAAGGCACACACTTTTATATACACATTCCCAGGGCTAGCCCCACTGCACTTCAGCACCCTCAGCGAGGCATACACTCTTTCTATCTACACATTGCGAGGGCTAGCCCCACTGAGCTTCAGGAACCTCGGCGAGGCACACACACTTTCTATCTACACATTCCCAGGGCTAGCCCCACTGCGCTTCAGCACCCTCAGCGAGGCACATACTCTTTCTATCTACACATTCCCAGGGCTAGCCCCACTGCTCTTCAGGAACCTCAGCAAGGCACACACTCTTTCTATCTACACATTCCCAGGGCTAGCCCCACTGCGCTTCAGCAACCTCCGCGAGGCACACACTCTTTCTATCTACACATTCCCAGGGCTAGCCCCACTGCGCTTCAGCACCCTCAGCGAGGCACACACTCTTTCTATCTACACATTCCCAGGGCTAGCCCCACTGCGCTTCAGCACCCTCAGAGAGGCACACACTCTTTCTATCTACAGATTCCCAGGGCTAGCCCCACTGCTCTTCAGTAACCTCGGCGAGTCACACACTCTTTCTATCTACACATTCCCAGGGCTAGCACCACTGCGCTTCAGCACCCTCAGCGAGGCACACACTCTTTCTATCTACACATTCCCAGGGCTAGCCCCACTGCGCTTCAGGAACCTCAGCAAGGCGCACACACTCTTTCTATCTACACATTCCCAGGGCTAGCCCCACTGCACTTCAGCAACCTCAGCGAGGCGCACACACTCTTTCTATCTACACATTCCCAGAGCTAGCCCCACTGCGCTTCAGCAACCTCAGCGAGGCGCACACACTCTTTCTATCTACACTTTCCCAGGGCTAGCCCCACTGCGCTTCAGCACCCTCAGCAAGGCACACACACTTTCTATCTACAGATTCCCAGGGCTAGCCCCACTGCTCTTCAGCACCCTCAGGGAGGCACACACACTCTTTCTATCTACACATTCCCAGGGCTAGCCCCACTGCGCTTCAGCACCCTCAGCAAGGCACACACACTTTCTATCTACAGATTCCCAGGGCTAGCCCCACTGCGCTTCAGCACCCTCAGCAAGGCACACACACTTTCTATCTACAGATTCCCAGGGCTAGCCCCACTGCTCTTCAGCACCCTCAGCGAGGCGCACACACTCTTTCTATTTACACATTCCCAGGGCTAGCCCCACTGCGCTTCAGCACCCTCAGCAAGGCACACACACTTTCTATCTACAGATTCCCAGGGCTAGCCCCACTGCGCTTCAGAACCCTCAGCAAGGCACACACACTTTCTATCTACACATTCCCAGGGCTAGCACCACTGCGCTTCAGCACCCTCAGCGAGGCACACACTCTTTCTATCTACACATTCCCAGGGCTAGCCCCACTGCGCTTCAGGAACCTCAGCAAGGCGCACACACTCTTTCTATCTACACATTCCCAGGGCTAGCCCCACTGCGCTTCAGCAACCTCAGCGAGGCGCACACACTCTTTCTATCTACACATTCCCAGGGCTAGCCCCACTGCGCTTCAGCACCCTCAGGGAGGCACACACACTCTTTCTATCTACACATTCCCAGGGCTAGCCCCACTGCGCTTCAGCACCCTCAGCAAGGCACACACACTTTCTATCTACAGATTCCCAGGGCTAGCCCCACTGCGCTTCAGCACCCTCAGCAAGGCACACACACTTTCTATCTACAGATTCCCAGGGCTAGCCCCACAGCGCTTCAGCACCCTCAGCGAGGCGCACACACTCTTTCTATCTACACATTCCCAGGGCTAGCCCCACTGCGCTTCATCACCCTCAGCAAGGCACACACACTTTCTATCTACACATTCCCAGGGCTAACCCCACTGCTCTTCAGCACCCTCGGCGAGGCACACACACTTTCTATCTACAGATTCCCAGGGCTAGCCCCACTGCGCTTCAGCACCCTCAGCAAGGCACAAACACTTTCTATCTACACATTCCCAGGGCTATCCCCACTGCGCTTCAGCACCCTCGGCGAGGCACACACACTTTCTATCTACACATTCCCAGGGCTAGCCCCACTGCGCTATAGCAACCTTTGAAAGGAACAAGCAGATGGGCCAACTTGCACCATAGTGGCGTGAAAGAATGCTCCTCCTTTCCTGACTGCCCCACTTATGATGCGCAGGCCTGACTGCCCCCCTCCATTTGTGAGCAACATGAGGTGCTGCCTTTGCAGATTGCCCCAGTCTGTGAGAAAAAAAGACCACGAAAAAGAGAAGATATATCTATTTCAAGGCTCTACCTCATCTTTGCTTTGAGTCACATTTAGTGCGTTTTGTTCAGTATCCAGTCTTTTTAACTACCCCAGAGCACAAAATATATGTGGATTATCAGCATGCAGTCAGGCAAGTTGGGTGTCTTCTGACCATAAATCCAGTTAGGAGAGCTACCTGTTTTTCAAAATACATTTTGTTGTATTTTATCTTGGGGAGAGGACGTGACATTATGGCCAGAGATGCAGACTTTGAAACTGCGGAACCCGGTTCAAGTCTGGGTATCGGCTCAGCAGCCTGTGATTCTGGACACATCACTTCATCTTCCTGGGCCAAAAAAGTAAATAAATGTGATCTTGTGTAATGTAACAGGTGTCTCGAATTCCTATGGGTCGATTTCCTGCTATATAAAGCTGTAAAAAGAATCGCATACAACCATGACCTCATAGTATAGAAAATGACATGGGTTAAAATTATACATATCCAGTAGCTCCTGATATGAACCTTTGAAGGATGAAGAGCAGGACCTGCAGAGATTCAAACCGTGAAATCCGGGTTGCGTTTGGCCTTTTGCAGCAGATGTCTTGACTCCCTGAAATACCCTACATTAGGCTGGTTTTGATAAAACCACGCCTGAACTTTGTATAACATAGCTTATATTAATATCACTGTTTTACTTCAAAACTCTGATTGTACAGGTTTATCAGAGCCAGCGGTGCGAAGATAGATCGCAGCTGATTTGATCCGGGTCACCGAGGCTAAGCATGTCCCCCCCATCATGAAATATAGTGTGTCATAAGCCCCTGGATTTGAGGTAGAGACATCGGGTAAATAAAGGACCTTCATTCATCTCACTTTTCTTCCGCTAGCTTCTCATGCGAAAGTGACCCAATTAAGACCATGGCGGCGGACCCTGCTTTCGATGTAATGCCCTTTTGAATGAGGTCGCTAAGCAAGGGATCTAAGAGGCCTCTACATGTCGCAGACCACTAAGAGAGGCCCTGATACTTGATAGCTAAATGTTTCCTAAACCATTAGAAGCCATATGTATGCCAAAACGAAACAACATTTGAATGATATTTAACAAATATATGACTTCTCTCTGCCATCCTCCGCATAGGGCCAACAGAGCTGAAAGAAGTTAACATTTGAATGAGATAACTGATTTGTGTATTCATTCTAGCATCCCCACTCACGGCCAGGAGTAACAATGCCTTTTGAGTGCGCGTGCAATGAGTCCTGGTTTACGATTTGCCTCATCTTTCAGACAGGGTATGCATTACGTTCTGCAGCGGGTAAAGAGGTAGTGGTAGGCTCAGGGTTTTATAGAGAGAATGGGTACAGAAAGGTGTTTTGAGATGGAGTCGAATTAGATCTAGCTGAGGTAGAGAGCGAGAGGGGGCTTCTACGTATAAATGTAGCAATATGTTGAGAGAGAGCGAGAAGAGATGGCCTGAAGTAAGGGCAGAAACTTCAGACAGAAAGATGATTGGTTTAATTTAATTCACCTGCCTCCTAACGCAAGGGTAACGTGTGAGCAGGCGGGGTAAACATGCTCGGATTCAGTGACTTCTGCATGCCCATCTGTCACACTTAAAATAATCTTTTATATGGACTCCATTGTTAATGTTAATGTTAAAAAGATTTTATATAGCGCACGGCTACTCCGGGGAGTGTCCCGGCGCTTTAATAAAAACTAGGAGACAGACAACGGGGCGAAAAGGGATCAGACATACGGACCTACTGGACAAAAAGCCAAGACTTTAGCTCCCTCCTAAAACCTAAGAGACTTGCGTTAAGTCTCTTGGACACTGGCAGAGAGTTCCAGAGCTTGGGCGCCAGATAGTGGAAAGAGCGTCCACCAATTCTGGCCCGTCTGATTGATGGAAGTAGAGCCAGAGCCAGGGAAGCTGACCTTAGCGTCCTCGTAGGCAGATAGAATGCCAAACGATTCCTAATGTATTTAGCTCCTGTGCCATGAAGCTCCTTAAAAGTCAGTGAGAGAGCCTTGAAGATCACTCGTTTTTTAATGGGGAGCCAGTGGAGATTTTTTAATAAAATAGTCGCACTGTGTTGGACTTGGGCCTTCTGGCAGGTTCACCCCTGAACTTTTTGCCTTAAAGTATAGTGATTTCTGGTCTTTGCGCACTTTGAGTGCATGTGGTGAGACAGGCCTGCCCTCCCATAGGAATGCATGGGGAATGTATGTGTCCCTGGTAGTTCCTGATGCGTGGGGAGTGCAGGCTCGAGTTTGGTATGTGTGAACTCGTGAGAGTGAATGCTGCGCAACGGTATGTGCGGCTTGTATGTGTCTAGTGGGGAAGGGCCAATACTAGACATAGCTGTACGTGTGCTGTGAGGGTGCTGGAGCGTGATTGGCTGGAGCTGGCTGGCATGCCAGGCTCCAGGAAGTCTGGATGGGTCTGCCCGGTGGTGAGTGTGAGATTAGCATGAGTGATGTGTGGGAGGAGTGTACCTGTGTCCTGGATGGGCTGGGTTTTCCCCACACAATGCTGGCTCCGCCCCCCTGTGGTGTGTCTGATGCCCCTAGCCCAGCCAGTGAATAGAGAGGGTGGTTGAGCCATCAACAGTACTCCCAGACCAGCTGCGACTGGTTCTTCCCCCACCCTGCACCCTGAGACAAAGGGTTGCTCTGGATAAAAAGAGGCTGTGACCTCTTGTTAAATGTTCTTGTTCTAACACTTGAATCTTGCCAGGGGCGTGCTGCTGCTTGGGCCCAGGGGAGGGCTTGCCTCGCTGGGCCCTGCCCAGCCCCTGGACTGCTGATGCCCACCTCCTGAAGGACTTTGTGGCGCTCTGTGTGCCCTAGCGCTGGAGAGCGCTTTATTTCGCCCTTGCGCTTGGAAGCGCTTTCTTTGCTGTTCCTGGGCCCCTAGCGCTTGAGAGCGCTGTAATTAGCGGTTTATTTCTTGTTAGCGCAGGGAGCGCTTCAATTGTGCCAGCGAGTGCCCACCTCGCATTTTATTTAAGGAGGAGCCGGTGCCCACCCGGCATCTGCGCAGCACTTAGTGCCAGCTGCAGCGTTTAGGCCCCCCTGTTCTGTCCCTCAACTGCCCAGCAAGTAGTGGGCAGCTGCCACGTTTAGGTCTTGGCGCAGTGGCGCAACCTGGACTTTGTGAGTTCTGCGCTAAAGGTGATTTATGCGCTAACTGAGGTTTAGATGCTGTTATTATCTATGTCCTATTGCTTTGGGTGCTAGGAAATGTACAATGTGTAGTATGTTTTGTGCACCCTGTGTTCTGCACCTCTGAATGTGTTGTTGATGCATCATGTGCCTTGTTCCTTACACAGCTTAACGTGTGTTGATGCGTCATGTGTTTCTCTTACACCTCTGAATGGGTAGATTATTCATCATGTGTTCTCCTGCGCTGCACCTCTGAATGTGTTGATAATGCATCATGTGTTTTCCTTCCTTACACCTCTGAATGAATGTTATGCATTGCATCATGTGTTATGTTCTTACACCCCTACAGGTATTGTGATACTTAGGTGGTTGTTTTCTCCCTAGTACAGGTGGTGCTAGTGAGGTCCTGGTTACCAGTGATTACTGGTGGTATGCTATTTTGTACTAAAGTAATTTCATATTCTAAGTGCTATTTTTACTAAGTGTTACTTCTAAAAGTGCTGATTCCTGACAGTGGTCCAGGTGGCCCTGTCTTGTAAATATCCCCTGTAAATTCTGCCCGTGCCTCTGGCACATTGTAAAGTGTGTGTTTTATCTAATGTGTTTTGGTGTAATACAAAGGCTATTTTTATATAACCTTGTGTGGAGTTTCCTTTGTGGTGGGTCCTGGGAGTTGTTGCTGGGGTGCATGCGCAAATACTTAACTTACATCGCCTCCAAGTTTAGCCTTGCTGCTCGCGCCACGTTACCTAGAGGGTGAGTAGGGGTTATCTTGGCGTGTAACTCCCTTGCCCTGACTTGGGAGTGGTGGTCTCTGACTGACTTTGGCGAAAGCCCTGGCCAGCCGGGGATCCCATTTCCAACACACTGGTTCTGCGATGAAGCCCATAAATGGCCCTGGCGGCAGCATTCTGCACGACCTGCAGGCGAGAAAGAAGAAACTCCGGCAGGCCCAAGTAAAGAACATTGGAGTAGTCCAAACGACAGCCAATGAGCGCCTGGACAGTAACCTTCCGGTGGCAGAGGGCCAGCAGAGGAAGAAATTTTCTCAGCATCTTAATAATGCCGAAGCATTTGCCAACAAGACCCAACACCTGAGGCTTCAAGGTAAGACCGTCGTCTATCTGGACTCCCAGATTCTTGGCCCTGGAGGATACAGCTGCAGGGGGAAACATAGCCGGCGGCCAACAGGTCAGCCATCTGGGGTCGGCGGGACAGCCAAAAAACAGCAACTCCGACTAGTCGGAGTTACATTTCAGGATGTGCCGTTCGAACCAATCAAAAACTGCTCCCAGACATCCTCTGATCTGCTCCCCATCGAAATCGGACCCCTTCAGACTGGTAAAAAGAAGCTGGGTGTCATCAGCGTAGGACACGATCTGGGCACCGAAGGACTCCGCCAGAGCTGCCAGGGGTGCCATATAGATGTTAAACAGTGCAGGGCTCAGAACAGAGCCCTGAGGCACCCCTACCTCAAGAGGTGGCATCTCGGCGAAGAAAGGAGGGGCCCAGACTGTTTGCCGATGGCCAGCAAGGAAGGACTTAAACCAGTTAAACACCGCTCCCCGCAGCCCAATCTCCCTGAGTCTTAAAAGGAGACTGCCGTGGGGAACAATATCAAAAGCCGCCGACAAGTCCAACATAATCAGCATGGCCTTACCTCCCGCATATAACACCTCTCTGATGGCATCCGTCACCTCCAGTAGGGAAGTCTCTGTACTCATGTTGGCCCGAAAGCCCGACTGAGTATCATGGAGGATGTTATTGCTCTCCAGGAAGTTCGTAAAAGAGGAGTGAACGTGCTTCTCCACGACTTTAGCCAAAGCCAGGAGGAGGGAGATAGGCCTATAGTTGGCGTGCAACAGAGGGTCAAGATTGGGCTTCTTCAGAAGCGGCAGTATCAGGGCATGTTTCCAGGCCTGAGGAACAACTCCCAGATTCAGCGAACCGTTGAGCACAGGATTTATAAGCTCATTCATGACAGGAGCCATTTTTGCCAAAACCTTCTCTGGACATGGGTCCAATGGAGAGCCCGATTTAAGTTTAGAAATCAGATCCAAAGAGGAGGCGAGAGAAAGAAAAGGGAAAGTAACCAAGACCGGACCATCCTCCGGGAGTGATACAGAAAGAGGGGCATATATATCAGAGGGTAGCATCGAAGTGGAAAGAGGAAATGAGTCTTGGATGGTCTTGATTTTAGACGTGAAAAAAGTAGCCATAAGAGACACCCAGGATTCCGAGTGATGAAGTGTGGGCATGGCCGAGCTGGGGGAGATGAATTCCTTAACAATAAGGAATATTTCCCTACTGACCATGGCAGCAGCTTCTATTCTACGAGCCAGGTAGGCTTTCTTTTCCACCAGTATGCTACTATGATATTCCTTGATGGCCTCCCTGTAAACGATTTTGTCCAAGGGGTCATAGAAGCGTCGCCAGGCTCTTTCCTCTTTCTTACAACTGCGGCGCAAAGCAGCCAGGGAGGTTGAAAACCAAGGGGCAGAAGTTCAAACGCTGTTATTGCGGACAGTAGAAAAAGGGGCTAATGCTGCAAAACGCTCCGTCAGCCAGCTCTGCAGGCGGTCGATATCGACCTCAAGACTGCCTGACAACTGACAGGGATGTACAATGAGAGCTTGAGCTAGCATGTCCGGTAACACTCGACTAAAAGCTCTTGACGTTTGACGCCCAGACTCGGAAGGTCGAGCAGTGGACTTTTTAATCAGAGAAAGCTGAAATTTGATGAGATAATGATCAGACCATAAGACCGGTTCAGGGGGCAGTACAACAATAGGAATTGTAGAAAACACCTGGTCCAGGGTATGTCCTTTATTGTGTGTGGGCGTGGTGATATAGGGAATAAGGTCTAAAGGGGCAGTAGCATCCAATAGTTTGATGGTATCAGCATCAGAGCTTATGTCCATATGAACGTTGAAATCCCCCAACAGAAGACACTGATCAGTTTTTAGGTCTCGCCTGTCAATGCGCATGCGCATTGAGCAGAGCGAGACTATGGGGGCTTAAACAAAGCTTACCTACACTGGCGATTCACTGGTGATTTGATGAAGTGCATGTGCACTTTTAACTCAATGCCCAAGCGCAATTAGTTAAAATGCGCGTGCACAGCATCAAATCGTCAGCTTAGTGCCGCCAGCAGCTCTTCCCGCTCCGCCCCCTGCTGCATCAAAGGCTTGGCGCTGTGCCTCAGCCCAGCCATTCTCCTCCCCTAATTACCCCCTGCTGCATCAAAGGCTTTTTCACGGCCGGCCGGTCGTGCTTTCAGTTCACGGCCGGCCGACCGTGTCTCCTTTTCTTTTTTTTTTTTCATTAATTGAATGTCTTCCAGCAAGCTCTCCTCATCCGTAGCTTTAGGTGTGATGACAGCATTTCCTTATAAGATTACTGCTCTCTTGGGAATATATGAGGGCAGGAAGCCTTCTGAATTCGGTTGATCATTATCAGAGTGTTTTGGTGAAAATACGGGACTTTTCTTATGCGTGCTGCTACAAAAAGAGCTCAGCTCTCCTTAGCTACGGGAAAGCTGTTTGGCTTACTTCTGCTCGCTCAGCCAGCAATTGTGCCATGTGGTGTGTTTTTAGCTTTACTAGCTCATTGGTGTGTACTGGCTTGCCACTTTGCTGGAATAAAGTACCAGCCATAACGCTGAATACGACTTTCTTTTAATTAGTTCACCAGTTTGCTGCCAAGTGAATTTGAGAGTAATAGTGGCAATCATGTTTGAAACTGCATAACGTGAGCGGAATAAGCTTGCAAGCCGCAATCACCCCACATCCACCACATCCACCACCACATCCACCACCACATCCACATCCACCACCACCGCATCCACCACCACATCCACCACCACATCCACCCTCACCCTCACCCTCACTCACCCTCAACCCCTCACCCTCAACCCCTCACTCACCCTCACTCTCACTCACCCTCACTCTCACTCACCCTCACCCTCACTCACCCTCAACCCCTCACCCTCACTCACCCTCACCCTCAACCCCTCACCCTCAACCCCTCACCCTCACTCACCCTCAACCCCTCACCCTTACTCACCCTCACCCTCAAACCCTCACCCTCAACCCCTCACCCTCACCCTCCCTCACCCTCACTCACCCTCACCCTCACTCACCCTCAACCCCTCACCCTCACTCACCCTCACTCACCCTCACTCACCCTCAACCCCTCACCCTCAACCCCTCACCCTCACTCACCCTCACCCCCTCACCCTCACTCACCCTCAACCCCTCACCCTCACCCACCCTCACCCTCACTCACCCTCACCCTCACTCACCCTCAATCACCCTCACCCTCACTCACCCTCACTCACCCTCACTCACCCTCACTCACCCTCACTCACCCTCACCCACCCTCACCCTCACTCACCCTCACTCACCCTCAACCCCTCACTCACCCTCAACCCCTCACCCTCACTCACCCACCCTCACCCTCACTCTCACTCACCCTCAACCCCTCACCATCACTCACCCTCAACCTCACCCTCACTCACCCTCACCCTCACTCACCCTCAACCCCTCACCCTCACTCACCCTCACCCTCACTCACCCTCACCCTCACCCACCCTCAACCCCTCACCCTCACTCACCCTCAACCCCTCACCCTCACTCACCCTCAACCCCTCACTCACCCTCACCCTCACTCACCCTCAACCCCTCACCCTCAACCCCTCACCCACCCTCACCCCCTCACCCTCACTCACCCTCAACCCCTCACCCTCACTCACCCTCACCCTCACTCACCCTCACTCACCCTCAATAACCCTCACCCTCACTCACCCTCACTCACCCTCACTCACCCTCACTCACCCTCACCCTCACCCTCCCTCACTCACCCTCACCCTCACTCACCCTCAACCCCTCACTCACCCTCACTCACCCTCAACCCCTCACCCTCACTCACCCTCACCCACCCTCACCCACACTCACCCACCCTCACCCACACTCACCCTCAACCCCTCAACCTCACTCACCCTCAACCCCTCAACCTCACTCACCCTCACTCACCCTCAACCCCTCACCCTCACCCTCACTCACCCTCACCCTCACTCACCCTCAACCCCTCACCCTCAACCCCTCACCCTCAACCCCTCACCCTCAACCCCTCACCCTCAACCCCTCACCCTCACTCACCCTCAACCCCTCACCCTCACTCACCCTCAACCCCTCACCCTCACTCACCCTCACCCTCACTCACCCTCACCCTCACTCACCCTCACCCTCACTCACCCTCACTCACCCTCACTCACCCTCACTCACCCTCACCCTCACCCACCCTCACCCACCCTCACTCACCCTCACTCACCCTCACTCACCCTCACCCTCAACCCCTCACCCTCACTCACCCTCACCCTCCCTCAACCCCTCACCCTCACTCACCCTCAACCCCTCACCCTCACCCACCCTCAACCCCTCACCCTCAACCCCTCACTCACCCTCACTCTCACTCACCCTCACTCACCCTCACTCACCCTCAACCCCTCACCCTCACCCTCACTCACCCTCACCCACCCTCAACCCCTCACCCACCCTCACCCTCACCCTCACTCACCCTCAACCCCTCACCCTCACTCACCCTCAACCCCTCACCCTCACTCACCCTCACTCACCCTCAACCCCCTCAACCCCTCACCCACCCTCACTCACCCTCACTCACCCTCACCCACACTCACCCTCACCCTCAACGCCTCACCCACCCTCAACCCCTCACCCTCACTCACCCTCAACCCCTCACCCTCACCCTCACCCTCACTCACCCTCAACCCCTCACTCACCCTCAACCCCTCACTCACCCTCACTCTCACTCACCCTCACTCACCCTCAACCCCTCAGCCTCACCCTCACTCACCCTCAACCCCTCACCCTCACCCTCACCCTCACTCACCCTCAACCCCTCACACTCACTCACCCTCAACCCCTCACCCTCACTCACCCTCAACACCTTACCCTCACCCTCTCACCCTCACCCCCTCACCCTCAACCCATCACCCTCACTCACCCTCAACCCCTCACCCTCAACCCCTCACCCTCACTCACCCTCACAACACATATTGTGTTACAATAGGTGTCACATTTGCGAAAGATAAAACTATCTAGAGATGTAGCATAACGACCAGAGCTGCCATATAAGTCACGTAAATACAAAACATGTTGCATTCCAAATGCTATAGGTGTCACATTCGCAAAAGTTATAACTATTGGCATTGTAAATGACAAAGCCGTCAATTTAGCAATTTTAACAACGAAAAAATAAATAAAATATGTCATTTACAAGACCAATAACTACAACTTTTCTAATGCGAGACCTATTGCATTCCAACCCCACTCATCCACGCAACGCCACTCACACACGCAACGCCACTCACACACGCAACGCCACTCACACACGCAACGCCACTCACACACGCAACGCCACTCACACACGCAACGCCACTCACACACGCAACGCCACTCACACACGCAACGCCACTCACACACGCAACGCCACTCATCCACGCAACGCCACTCATCCACGCAACGCCACTCATCCACGCAACGCCACTTATCCACGCAACGCCACTCATCCACGCAACGCCACTCATCCATTTGCAAAACGAAAAATGTCAAACTCTTCTATTGCGAGACCTATTGCATTTTCAATGCTTGTTAAACATATCGCCGCAACGGCTGCATGAAGGTCTTCATAAAAAGAACCTAAGGGTCCTGGGGGTCGGTAGACGGACAGAGACAAAGAGAACCCCAAAGAATCGCATCCCGAAATAACATCAGTGGGGATTAAAACACAAGGGAAGCTTTTGTCGACTATCAGGGCTATCCCACCTCCTCTGCCCTGAGACCTGTCTTTCCTAAAGATGACATAATTTGGAGGAATGGCTGCCGCCAGATCAGGGCCAGAACAAGGCCGGAGCCAAGTCTCAGTAAGGAAAAGACATGAAGGTTTAGAGTCAGCTAGAAGGTTATAGATATCCTGACAGTGTTTACTAAGAGATCTCGTATTTAGCAAGAAGCAGGATAAAAAATTAGGCATGTCGCGGGAAGGCGGAACCGCAGATCCAGCCAAACCCCATACAGAGGCAGAGCAGCGTTTTTTGTAGGCGAACCTCCCAGGGAAGATTTTCTGACAGTTGCCTGCATTTCCTCGTAGGGTAAGAAGCTCCGCGGCGGTGTAGGTACACATACTTTAAGATGAGCGACCGAAAGGAGAGTGGTAGGAAAGCACCGCCCGCACCCGTCCACTTCCGTGACGCTGACGGGTGCAGAAGGGCTTTCCTTAGGCGCTCCTTTGGTGCGATAGCGCTGCGTGGAGAAAAACACCCCTAGTTTTATATCAGTCAGGCTATAGGTGGAAAGACCGCCCCCCTGGTCCACCGACCAGCGTGCCAGCAGTCCTCCCGAAGATGGCCGCTGATGCACAGTGCAGCCTCCCAGCCCCAGAATGCCGTGCGGGCCCTAATCAGCCCAACAGGTATGGGGAAGGTGATCATAATTTTCCACCGCGATGCTGTGCCACCCAGCAAGGCGAGGAAGTGCGGTGAGGAAGGTGCAAGGGCAGGAGACCACCCGGCTAGTTCGCCTCAAGTGGGGGAAAAAAGGAAAGCAAGGAAAGAGGCAGTATGCCGTCAGGTGAAGCCGAGATAAGAGAAGCACAGCGCTAGTAGTCAACGCATTAGCTAGAACAGTACTGCGCTATCCCAAACGCGCTCACAATCTGCGCGCGGTAGCACTCTTGCAAGCACACAGGGTGAAATAAAATATACAGTAGAAAGCGCTATCGGTCAGCGCGAATAACAGTTGAGTTAAAAAGCACAGCAGTGATCCTAAATGCCACGATCCCAGACGCACCCAGCATCCACCTCCTATTGCAGCAAGGGGGGTACTACAGCCATTGTTATAGCGGGCTTGTTCTGACCACTTCACCATGGGCTGCTTGGAAGGTGGAGCCCCGGGTAATTCTTCTTTTTGCAGGTGTGTTAAAGCAGCTCTGCTCATGATGCCCCCTTCCTCGTCCCCTGCTTTTCATGGTTGCTGACTGTGCCCCTTCCATTCTGCACTTCCTGTGCTCACACCCTCTTGTGCACACCTCCCGTTCCCCACCCCTACCAACATACAGCCGTCCCTTATGATCCCATGCACTTATCCACCCCTCACAGCACCCCATCTCCCCAGTAAACAAACCCTGTAGCTCAGTGTCCAGTGGTCCCAGGACTGAGCCTCCCCAATGCAGGCTATTCAGGTGTCCTGTGCTCAAGGACAAGGCCCAGGGGTTTGGGCCTTGGAGTATCTGAGGTTATTAGGGAATTGTGTGTAGGGAGGAAAGCTAGGGCTCACAGAAGGCACTGAAGAATTTCACGAGAAACAGAGACCGTTTGGGGGGAGGGGGGGTCTGCCGATTCCCCCTGCGAGGATAGTGTTGTCTCTGTATTTGTGCACTGTGCTGTCCTGCTCATTCGCTCTCTTGTCTGACAGTAGCAAAAAGACCTGGGTGCTCTCTGTCCTATGGGGTCAGGGGGAAATGGCGACTAACCTCCCCCCCCAGCCCAAGTTCAGCCGCACCACTTTACGTACACAAAGGAAAAGAAAAACTGCGTAACATCGTAGCACATGAGGGTGCCTAAATATA
Organism: Lissotriton vulgaris; assembly: GCF_964263255.1. NCBI lineage: Eukaryota > Metazoa > Chordata > Amphibia > Caudata > Salamandridae > Lissotriton > Lissotriton vulgaris. Next base: position 81,947 of record NW_028254400.1, on the reverse strand, counting down.
AAAGCAAAGACAAAATACTTATGTATCCAGTGAAGGGAGAGAGACGCAGGTAGTTAGTTTGCAGCGTCAGGTAATCGCCATCCTTTAAGGTCAGAGTGAGGGGGGGAGTCCATTAGGGTATTGATGTCTAGGATGGTTGACCTTGGTCGGTAAAGTATTGGTTGAGGAGTGTTGGACTTGGGCCTTGTGGCAGGTTCACCCCTGAACTTTTTGCCTTGAAATTATAGTGATTTCTGGTCTTTGCGCACTTTGACACTATGGCGCAGTGTAAAGTGCGTGCTCGCCCTGAGTGCGTGTGTGAGATTGGCCTGCCCTCCCATAGGAATGCATGGGGAATGTCTGTGTCCCTGGTAGTTCCTGATGCGTGAGGTGTGCATGGTCAAGTTTGGTATGTGTGAACTCGGGGGGGGTGAATGCTGCGAGATGGTGTATGCGGCATGTATGTGTCTAGTAGGGAAGCGCCATTTCTAGACATGGCTGTACGTGTGCTGTGAGGGCGAGTGTACCTGTGTCCTGGATGGGCTGGGTTTTCCCCACACAATGCTGGCTCCGCCCCCCTGTGGTGTGACTGATGACCCAAGCCCTGCCAGTGAATAGAATGGGTGGTTGGGCCATCAAGAGTGCTCCAGAACCAGCTGCGACTGGTTCTGCCCCCACCCTGCACCTAAAGACAAAGGGAAAAGGTGTATAAAAGAGGGGCTGTGACCCCATGAAAATGTTCTTGTTCCCAACTTGAATCCCTCAGCTGCCCAGCAAGTAGTGGGCAGCTGCTACGTTTAGGTCTTGGCGCAGTGGCGCAACCTGGACCCTGGACTTTGATGTAAGTTCATGTTACTGTGATTTCTGCAAAGTGCTCTTTGCTGCACCTCTGAATGTGTTGTTGATACATTATGTGCCCTGTTCCTTACACCGCTGAACGTGTGTTGATGCGTCATGTGTTCCTTACACCGCTGAATGTAGGTTCTGCATCATGTGTTTTGTCCCCAGGTCTATGCCCCTACTTGTATTGTGATACTGAGGTGGTTGTTCTTGCTAGTGCAGGTGGTGCTAGTAAGGTCCTGGTTCCCTGCGTGACCTGTTCCTAGGGTGGTTAGGATTGCGTAGGGGGTACTTACCAGTTACCAGTGGGTACTGGTTGTGTGCTTTATGTCCTATTTTGTGTTACAGTGATCTTCTGTTATAAGTGATCCCAAGGGCTTGATACTAAGCTTGCCCCCTGACCAGAGTCCCAGGACCAGTGGACTCTATGGTGCCTTCCCTGCCAAATTGATGGGACTTGTCTGATCTCCCTGGGCCCCTGGGGCCTCGCTGAAGTGTGCCTTGCTCGTTCCCCTCGGCAGCTCGTGCCGGTAGCCCGTCCAAGCCTCGAGGAGCGCCGCTCTCCCCTGAGCCGCGCCGCTTCGCTGGGTCGCCCGCATCCTGCCTCCCCCTCCTCTTCTGAGCCGCACACATTGGTCGCCCCAGAGAAACGCTTGTACCGTGCCGGCAGCCCGTCCAAGCCTCGAGCAGCGCCGCTCTCCCCTGAGCCGCGCCGCTTCGCTGGGTCGCCCGCTCAAGCTTACTAAGGAGGTCACTCGCATTATCCCGTGCAACCAGGACGGAAGGTACTGTCTGATAGGCTATGTTCTAAGTTCTAGGCCTACAAGTATTGTATGGTTACTTCTAAAAGTGCTGATTCCGGACAGTGGTCCAGGTGGCCCTGTCTTGTAAATAATCCCTTGTAAATTCTGCCCGTGCCTCTGGCACATTGTAAAGTGTGTTTTATCTAATGTGTTTTGGTGTAATACAAAGGCTATTTTTATATAACCTTGTGTGGAGTTTCCTTTGTGGTGGGCCTTTGGTTGTTGTTGCTGGGGTGCGTGCGCAAATACTTAGCCTACATCGCCTCCAAGTTTAGCCTTGCTGCTCGCGCCACGTTACCTAGAGGGTGAGTGGGGGTTATCTTGGCGTGTAACTCCCTTGCCCTGACTTGGGTGTGGTGGTCTCTGACTGACTTTGGCGAAAGCCCTGGCCAGCCAGGGATCCCATTTCCAACATTGGCGGCAAGCGGTGGGATAAGGATTTGTGTTTGCGTTGTACCACAGTAGCAGCTGGCTACACCACAAAACTCTGCATTTTAGATAAAAACATTTTGGGGATTATTGTTGGAGTTTGCTAAAAATGTCATTTCTGTGGAAATGTGTTTCTTGTGCACTTGAGTTAGGTTTCCCTAGCTCGGGAGGGTAGATCATCCCCCTAAGTGCAGTGTGTTTTCTGGATTTCACAGAAGGGTGGGATCCAGTGGTGGCAGCATGAGTGTGTCCAGTGCATTTGTCCCCCGTCCCTGCCCTGGAGTAATGGTACCTGTGTCAAGTGTGGTCAGGTTGAGAAGTCAGGGGTGGTAGAAACTGCCTTACCAGTCTGGGGAGGGGTGTGTGTGGATGAATGGTGTGTGGCACTGGATGTGTTTGTGAGTTCTCTGGATGGGGAGCTTGCTGAATGCTTGTTTTGTTCAGATACCTAAAGTCCTGTGTGTTAAACTTTTCCCAAGAACGTCTGCAGATAGTGGAGCCTGCTTTTTGATTTCTGTGGTCTGTTGAGAGACAGAATTTTGGAGTTGGTAATGTTCTGGGAGGAGAGAGGCATAGGGGATGGAGTGATTCCAAAAGGAGTGTCTGAGGTGTCTTCCAGCCCAGCGTGGTGGAGGAGGTTCAGTGTAGCCCAGCTAGGTCTCGGTGTAGGGGCCCACGTCCTGTCTCAAGAAGAGAAGGAGTGGGTGGGACTGCGTGTCTCCAGGTGCCCGAAACCCAGTGTCAGGGCCTGGATTGTTTCTGAAGGGAACATCAGGTCGGGGGCCTAGGCTGTACCAATAGGTCATTTGAGGAGGATCTTCCAGAGTGTCTGGAGAACGTGGAACCTCTGTAACCAGGGTTCCAGTAGTTCTGGTGACTGGCAGTACCGCTCAGTTGGGAGGGTGCAGAAGTCCAGATGAAGGGGTGCGAGGGGGATAGGTTCCCCAGTGGAAAAGCCAGTGGGTCAGGGGCCAGCCAGAAGGGTTGTGTCGCCAGTGAGTGACCATGGTGGTGCCACTTCTGTCCTGAGTGTCAGGCAGACTTGTACACGACACATTAGTTATGTGTCACCCTCAAGGAAGTCCTGGTGCGCCAGGCATCTGACCAAAGGGTACGTCCCTCGGTTGGGGAGCCAGTAGCCGGTGTTTCCGGATCTGGATGTAAGGGCAACTGTATGTAGTGTCCTGAAGTTAGAAGAGGGAACTCCTGCCTGAAGAGAAGGAACCGGGTAAGCTGTATGGGGTATTGACCTGCAGTGGTTGCCTTGCTGCTGAAGGAAGAGAGAAAGTCTTAGATTTTTGTTTTCAACTTGTAGAAGTCCTGGTGCGCCAGGCATCTAACCAAAGGGTAGCGTCCCTAGGTTAGGGAGCCAGGTTCAGGTGGTTGCCTGTCCTGGACGGCAGGGCGACTGTAGCCAGTGTCCTGGCCGGTTTGTCTTCTAGGGGTACCCCTGTGAACACAGGTGGGGCTCATCTTAAGTGAAGAGACCCTGTGTTTCCCAGAAGGGGTGGTACAGGCCTAGCAGGGATCTTTAGGGTTCTTGGCTGAGTGTTGTGGTACTACCCTGAGAGCAGGTGGGGCCTACCTTAAGTGGAGGGACCCTGTTCTATAGTGGGAGGGTGCAGAACTCTGGAAGGGGGTCAGAGGGAGTCTGACCCCTGTGCATCCGGTGAATGTGGACTCCCGGTGGGAGAGTTGTGTTCTGGAGGGTGCTTCAGAAGTAGAGGTAGGGTGGGGCAATCTTGCCCGTGACCTCTGGTCAGCCTGAGGGTGCGGACCCTAGGTTGAAGGATCAGTGGTAGTTTGGAACTACACTGAGAAAGGGAGTGGAGAATGGCTAGTGCAGGCCAGGGGTTACTACCCCCCACTCTGTGGATTGGCAAGGACCAGTGGTATCTAGGTGGCCTAGGGCCTGGTCCTAGCCGTGGACAACTAAGGAGTACCAGTGGGGTAGCCTAGTTGGGCCTGGTTTTTTTTTAGTATGTGCTTGTCTTATGGATCAAAGTGGCGTAGAACCGGAGGGTGTCCCTGCAGTGCGGGCCCGCGTCCGTGTTCTATCGCCCCAAGCAGGGAAGTCCATCACGGTGGTGATTGGCCTACCCTGCGTTTTGGCTGGAAGGGGGTTGTGTTGGACTTGGGCCTTGTGGCAGGTTCACCCCTGAACTTTTTGCCTTGAAATTATAGTGATTTCTGGTCTTTGCGCACTTTGACACTATGGCGCAGTGTAAAGTGCGTGCTCGCCCTGAGTGCGTGTGTGAGATTGGCCTGCCCTCCCATAGGAATGCATGGGGAATGTCTGTGTCCCTGGTAGTTCCTGATGCGTGAGGTGTGCATGGTCAAGTTTGGTATGTGTGAACTCGGGGGGGTGAATGCTGCGAGATGGTGTATGCGGCATGTATGTGTCTAGTAGGGAAGCGCCATTTCTAGACATGGCTGTACGTGTGCTGTGAGGGTGAGTGTACCTGTGTCCTGGATGGGCTGGGTTTTCCCCACACAATGCTGGCTCCGCCCCCCTGTGGTGTGACTGATGACCCAAGCCCTGCCAGTGAATAGAATGGGTGGTTGGGCCATCAAGAGTGCTCCAGAACCAGCTGCGACTGGTTCTGCCCCCACCCTGCACCTAAAGACAAAGGGAAAAGGTGTATAAAAGAGGGGCTGTGACCCCATGAAAATGTTCTTGTTCCCAACTTGAATCCCTCAGCTGCCCAGCAAGTAGTGGGCAGCTGCTACGTTTAGGTCTTGGCGCAGTGGCGCAACCTGGACCCTGGACTTTGATGTAAGTTCATGTTACTGTGATTTCTGCAAAGTGCTCTTTGCTGCACCTCTGAATGTGTTGTTGATACATTATGTGCCCTGTTCCTTACACCGCTGAACGTGTGTTGATGCGTCATGTGTTCCTTACACCGCTGAATGTAGGTTCTGCATCATGTGTTTTGTCCCCAGGTCTATGTCCCTACTTGTATTGTGATACTGAGGTGGTTGTTCTTGCTAGTGCAGGTGGTGCTAGTAAGGTCCTGGTTCCCTGCGTGACCTGTTCCTAGGGTGGTTAGGATTGCGTAGGGGGTACTTACCAGTTACCAGTGGGTACTGGTTGTGTGCTTTATGTCCTATTTTGTGTTACAGTGATCTTCTGTTATAAGTGATCCCAAGGGCTTGATACTAAGCTTGCCCCCTGACCAGAGTCCCAGGACCAGTGGACTCTATGGTGCCTTCCCTGCCAAATTGATGGGAATTGTCTGATCTCCCTGGGCCCCTGGGGCCTCGCTGAAGTGTGCCTCGCTCGTTCCCCTCGGCAGCTCGTGCCGGTAGCCCGTCCAAGCCTCGAGCAGCGCCGCTCTCCCCTGAGCCGCGCCGCTTCGCTGGGTCGCCCGCATCCTGCCTCCCCCTCCTCTTCTGAGCCGCACACATTGGTCGCCCCAGAGAAACGCTTGTACCGTGCCGGCAGCCCGTCCAAGCCTCGAGCAGCGCCGCTCTCCCCTGAGCCGCGCCGCTTCGCTGGGTCGCCCGCTGAAGCTTACTAAGGAGGTCACTCGCATTATCCCGTGCAACCAGGATGGAAGGTACTGTCTGATAGGCTATGTTCTAAGTTCTAGGCCTACAAGTATTGTATGGTTACTTCTAAAAGTGCTGATTCCGGACAGTGGTCCAGGTGGCCCTGTCTTGTAAATAATCCCTTGTAAATTCTGCCCGTGCCTCTGGCACATTGTAAAGTGTGTTTTATCTAATGTGTTTTGGTGTAATACAAAGGCTATTTTTATATAACCTTGTGTGGAGTTTCCTTTGTGGTGGGCCTTTGGTTGTTGTTGCTGGGGTGCGTGCGCAAATACTTAGCCTACATCGCCTCCAAGTTTAGCCTTGCTGCTCGCGCCACGTTACCTAGAGGGTGAGCTGGGGTTATCTTGGCGTGTAACTCCCTTGCCCTGACTTGGGTGTGGTGGTCTCTGACTGACTTTGGCGAAAGCCCTGGCCAGCCAGGGATCCCATTTCCAACAAGGAGAAGAAGTTTCAGGTCCTTCTTAGAGCAAGACAAGGAGAGGTTGCATCTGGGGTCGATAGGGAGTGCGTTCCACATCCTGGGTACGTTGCCAGAGAAGGACCTGTATTGGGTCGTTTCTTTTTCATTTTTGGAGGGATGAGTAGAAGTGAGTTGGTGCTTCTCAGAGTTCTGGATTTTTATACTTTTGTAGTGTAGTTCCTATATTCCCAATAGGCTCTGCGCATTGGAATAACATAAACGATAGTTTAGACGTAGGATTTAGGTCGACTAGGTCTCTATTGAATATGTTAGACTTAATTATGAATACCAGCTAGCTCAGAGGTCACTAGAAACTTTCTTGAATAAACAAGAAGGGATTAGTTTCTGACAACTTTGTTCCCCAAGAATAAGAAATATATCTTCAGAGTCACGGAAACAATAGATGGCTATTTCACTCAGTCAATCGTGCATGCTTCGTTTCACCAGGGTTTTTGCAGAGAAATAGAGAGACGGGCGTTTTCAATAAAAAGGTTATTTATTGAGCAGTCTTCTTTCTCATGCAAGAGAAGTGAATTGCTACAATCGTAATACTTGCTATGAAGTAAAGTGCGTACAGTAAAAAGAGTATTATGAAATATTACTGTAAAAGCATGATATGGTTTCTAAGCCATAAGATACATAAAATAGATCAAATACATACAATGATAAATAATGACTAAAAGTACTCGACTGGTGCATCTAAAATACGCCTACCCCGGTGTACCTAACCTAAGTCTAGTACAAGGGAAGAAGTAAGTGAGGTGTAGCTTGAGTTAAATAGTTTCTGCCAAGAATCTATCCAAGAATTCTCTAAGGGTCTAATCAGCTCCGTACCTTGGTTATAGAATTAAGGATGTCTTGTATCTCTCCCTCAGGACTCGATCTCCCAGTAACCCGCAAGGGTAGCAGGGAAACACTGGAGCTGGATTTCTCGGCAGGAGAAAAGACAGCGTCTCTCGCAGTGCGTCAGCTGGAGGGTCGGCTTCCTTCGGCACTCGCTACAGCAGGGCGTCGGGCAAGTAGTTAGTCGATCTGCTCCAAACCACTGTGTGTTTGCTAGGGCAGTTGTGGGTATATTTATACCTGGAAGGTGCCGAGTTTGACGTAAGGGTGATGTTGGAAAGGCGACCCCGGGGGAGGCAGAAGATGTCTGACTGACCACCCCCAGGCCCACCTCTCCGTCGAGAAGTAGCCGAGCGTTACCGAGAGGCCTCCTGAATGAGGATCCTCTCCTAGGATCGTACAGCAGAGTAATCACAACACTACAGACGGACACCACACAAGAGGTCAAGTTCTTAAGCTTTTATAGGTAATAAAGGTTGCTGGTTCTTGGTAGTATTTACAGGCTGATCGAGGGATCCGTAAAGTCTCGTAAAGGGGAGAAAGGTAGCGGGACAGTCTTACTCGGGGCGGAGGAAGGGATACCCTACGCACAGCTCTCAATCCTCGAGCTGGGGGGTTCCTAGAGGTCGAGCCGCGGCAGCGCCAGCAGGCTCTCAGATGGCTCAACAAGGTAGGCCGCGGCAGCACCAGCAGGCTCTCAGATGATTCAGCAAGGTAGGCCGCGGCAGCGCCAGCAGGCTCTCAGATGGTTCGACAAGGTAGGCCGCGGCAGCGCCAGCAGGCTCTCAGATGGTTCAGCAAGGTAGGCCGCGGCAGCGCCAGCAGGCTCTCAGAAGGTCGTCGGGTTACGGGGAGGATGAGTTCGTCTGGTGTCGGCCATGACGGCGTCAGCAGGGCTTCCAGTCCAGGATACAACTGGCGTCCCACTCCGGGGCTGGCCCAGATATAGGACGGGGGTCCTTTTGTGGAAAAGTAAATTTTGCCATGTTCTGTGTCCCTACGTGTTCCCCATCTTAAGTTATATGTGCATGATTAATATGCATATGTATTCCCCATGACCGATTAAAGATGCAATTACAGTTGTGTCCATCTCTAGTATGCCAGTTTCCAGTCTTCGTGAATACAACGAATATCAGGCCTATGTAAAGTTATGTTGCCACGTTTTACAGTGTGCACGTTAATTCAGTAAAAGTCCCCGTTTCTAGGCCTCAAAAGGGCCCGGACACCAGATTCAGCTCCTGTCTCCTGAACCCTCTCCGAGGAGCGATGCAGCCCCCACCTGTATCCCTGACCCTTCACTTACTTCCTGCCTCACAGTGCCCGGCTCGGCCTGGCTCTGCCTGCCAGTCTGCCAAGAGTATGTTATGATTCTAGTTATCAGTCCAGCTCTCCTTCTCTGCATTCCTAAGCTACTGAATCGCATCAATAGTTTCCGTCATGGTCTAGCCTTTACGTCTCCATGTAAGAGAAATACTGTATTAATGGTCATTTAATATTCCTTGCACCCGCACTACATGTAGAATAATGCATGCACCAGACTTAGAGTCTGTTAGCCTTTGCCCTGATAACTTTTGGATTCTATCAACATGTTCTCTAAACATCAGATACTAGATAGTGTTTAGGTACATGTCGCTCTGACACTCCAGACTTTCGTCTCCTCTTCTAGCGCAGAAGTCATAGCCCCCAGTTCCTCCTAGTAACATGTCATTGCCAGCTTGCGCGCACCACTAGGTCAGAGGTCCCGGCTCCTTAGGTAGCCCCCTCCATGTTTCCGCCCCATTTATGACATATTCTGTTACGTTTACATCACATGTCTATGTACACGCCCCTTGTTACACCTACTTTCTGCCTTATCTTTCGCGACTGCTACAAACCCCGCCCACTGCTACGCCTACTGTACTGAATGCTATGTATTTTGTTTAACTATATATATATTGTGCACTGTTATTAAAAGTTATGCTTTTTGTCCCGATCATGCCCCCCGGCAGCTGCCATCCTATTCCCGTGCAGGTTGTCCTGTTGCTGTCCTTTATGCTGTATTAAAACCTGCAAACTCCAGCTACCTCGAATCTTGACCCTTATTTATTGAGCTATCTGTTAATTAATTATTCCGAAAAATAGTACAGGTATTTAATTATTTATTTACCACATAATGGCGCCCGAATAGGGACTTGCCCTTTCCCCACGCGCCGGAGAAGCCACGCAAGCCCCCTGACCCTCTGCAGCCGTGACGGAACCATACCGTGCACGTGCAGATATTTCTGCTTCAAGTATCCCTCAGGCCCACGGAGGAGACGGAGGTTGCGGTCCAGCATCCAGACGAGGCGGTGGAGGAACGCGGCGAGTCCCGACCAGAGCCCAAGCCGAGAGTCCAAGGTCCGAGGTATCCGGAGGCCCACCTGTAACTGAAGTCCGAAGTTCGTAGTCCGTCGTCGTAGCAGTCCAGTCCAGTCCGAGGCCTTCCGTTCTTGCTGCCCGGTGAGTACCGTTGCTGGGGTAGTATCTAGACAGGGTCAATTAATTTGTCTCTGGTCCGTGGGTTTGGGTACGCAAATCCAACACGAAGTGTCCACCTAGGTGGATGCGGGTCCTGACGTGTCTCTTTATGGGACCGGTATGTTTCGTACTGTTTCAGCAGTGCATCTAGTAATTCTAGTAAGTTCTGTTCTCGAGAAAATTCATGTGTTTCTGTTCTCAGTATTCCAGGTAATGTTTCTGTCCGAACTGTTATTTTAAATGTCATTTCAATGTGTTTTTCAATGTCGTGGTATGAGTGATCAGTCTCAAGTCATTATTGTGTTTATCGTGTATTGTATTGTGTCCAGATCCCAGTTTACGTCATGCCTCTGTTCTCCAAGTTACGTCGGTTAAGAACTAGAAAAGGTCTGCTCGAGGAAGCAGTTCCTGTCCCGCCTAGGGACAGTCCAGGTCATTTTATGTATCACAAGCATGGCATAAGTGCCATATTATATCTAGATCTATGGGTCGAGTACACTAAGGAATTAGAAGAGAAATATAGATGGCCTGTATCAGGCACATGGGATGCCGAGTGCATCATGCGAGTAGAAGAAGCATTATGGAAAAAGAAAGCCAGACAGTCACAGAAAGATGCCATCGAGTTATGGCGCAAAGAATCTCATAAAAGAACCGAAAAAGAAATCAGAAAGTCAGAATTAAGTAGAGAATCCTCAGAAAGAGCCCAAGAAAGGGAATTAATCGAAATAGGTGAACGAGTTAAAACCGAACAGTCAGACAGACAGAGGAATGCCCTTATTAAGGGTATGTACCCTCTTCTTGCCGAGGGCTTGCCAAAAGCAACCCCGGAGGCATCCAGTAATTTCCCGCCACCATTAGTTCCGACCAAGCTACGTCACAAACCGACCGCAGCTGATATTTTTCTCTCGTCCTATCTGGACGACACAGTCCCAGAATATGCAAATCCTGTTCCGCCAGCTCCTGCAAATAATGTAATTTCTGCTCCTCCAGCCACCGGGGCACCCGTTACGGTACCCCCGGTCCAGCCCACAGTACAAGTACCCGCTACATCGGTCACTCTGCCAGCACGAAGAGTATCAGTCGACGATTCCAGTTTAGGGGCCGCGGGGGGAGGTCCTCCTGGTACCCCGCCGCCACACAAACGTGTAATATTAGCCGAGCTACATGAACGTGCGTTACAGCGCACGCCCAAACATCAGTCCGTTGCAGATATCAGGCGAGCTCTCACCGAATGCCGTTATGATCCGGTCCCAGGTGATGATAGTATGGTTATATATTCATTACGCGTAAGACGGGTGACCGAGTATTTGGACATCCTACCAAATATGAAAGAAGATCTAGACAGAATATATCGTTTCATTCGTACAGGAACAGATCCAGAAAGTATTGGCGAAGTCATGTCTTTAAGGAAAGCTGAGACTCAGCTCATGCTATTAAAGTTTCTAATTAATTGTTTAATAAGGGAACAAGATTATCCGACTAAAGATCCGACCGAAATGAGAGCTCTGACGAAATGGAGTGATCATATAGCCGAGGGAAGACACAAGACACTCAGTAGTATAGAGAGTATGTACAAGAAAATTCGTAAGGAAATAATAAGGTTACACGAGAAACGTAAAGCAGCACAAGTAAGCGAGAAAGAAAACGACTCTTCTAGTGAAGAGGTAGACGATGAGAATCCTTCCAGAATAGCGTATGTAGGTAGAACTCGACTTTCCGACCGACATTCACGTCTAGAACACAAGAAAGTTTTCTCTCTTCCAGCACCAGAACAAGGTTCTCTAGAGCAAGTATTTCAAGCTACCGATCACATTCTGAAATCACGAATCGGTTATAGTGAACTTAATACCATGCACGAGCAAGAACTAGTCCGATCAGCAGTCCGATGGATTACTGATTCTACCACTTTTCCAGACGAAATAGTGGCACAAATGTTTCTGAAACTGCCCCCAGCCGAGCAGCGACTGGTGGGTATGTATATGATCCAGCACCTCATCACTCTGTATGAGGGTCAGCATTCTGATCCAGGTCCGTTACATGATGTTCTGAACGAGTTACTACAGTATAGATGGAAAGGTCTAGGTACCGATTTAATTAGTGTCATTCTAGAACACCGCCACAAATACAGAACGTTCCTGAACCCGCATTTTGTTCATGTCTCACCTCCAGAAAGTAAACCATTTTACATAGACAGACAGCATCCGTTACGAGAAGTACACCCAGTTAGGACACAGGGTGGTGAAATGCAACGAGTATTTGTTTACACCCCGATTACAAAGATGGAACTCTTAGAGATGAAGAAGTTAATTCCCTGTCACGATAAAGATCCAGCAGGGTTCCACCGTGAATTAAAAGACATGCTCCGTATGGGAGAATACACGTATCCAGATATAATTAAAATGTTAAAGGTTCTGTTGCCTGCGGGCATATATGAAAAACTCAAGGAAAAAGAATGGGAGGTGGGAGAGAAAAAGATAGATTGGGCAGCTCTAGAAGCTGAAGATAATATACGTGTACTAGGTACCGGTCTAGGAGACAAATGTAAAGAATTGCCCGAACTGTTAATACAAGTTTTGCCAAGATTACTAGCCACGAAAAAGGAAGACTGGGATGCAATCTCAGCCTGTAAACAGAAACAAGACGAAGATACTAGTGATTTTTATTCTAGATTCGAGAAATGTTTTATCATCAACAGTGGTTTGAAGACGAGTAGTGAGTCATACCCTCATCTTTTTGTTACTAAACTAGTCGAGAATTCAAGTCCACAAGTTAAAAATAGAGTTTTGAAAGTCGAAAGTACATGGCAAGCTAATACTCCGTCCCAAATGTTACAGATGCTCCAGTATCACCAGAATAGAATCAGAGAAGAGCAAGATCATGAAAGGAAACGTATGAAAGACACGAAAATGAAAGTATTAGTTGCACAATCTGTTCCTCAAGACAGTCAGAAGAGGGGTATGAATCAAGCCAGTCATCCTGCAGGTCCCGTTAAAGGGACCTGCAATTAGTGTAAACAGCCAGGTCATTTTATAAACGAGTGTGCAGTTCTGAAACACAACATAGCTACTGGTAAAACTAAAGAAAGACCACGTCCGCCTAGACAAGAACAAGTTTCACAGACTTCTCAGTTACCACAGAATGCACAACAGACAGTTACAGTACCGCAGCCTATAGCTGCAACACAGCATGTTACACAGCAGATGTACCAGTATGCACAGTCCGAGTATCCAGAATACCAGCAGTATTCATGAAACAGCCTAGAGAGGGAGGTAGGCTTGCCTCTCATCGAGATACCTGTAGATCAAGAGGGTCCCTATGTTCATAGTCAAGTATTAGGGAAAGACAGAAAGTTTCTGATTGATACAGGGGCAAGTAGGACTACTATCAGTCATGACGAGGTTCCAGGGGCTCCGCTCTCAGGCTCTAGAAATGTTTCCCTTGGATTTTCAGGAAAGCCAATAGTTAACGAGATTTCCAAACCAGTTACTCTAGAAGTAGGTCCATTGTCCCGAACTACTGATCTGTTACTTACGAAGTCATGTCCAGAAAATTTGTTAGGTATTAAGACATTGAAAGAATTAGGTGCAGTTATTTGCTGCTCCCCAGAAGGAATACGTTTGTTTTTACGTGACTTTAAGGGTCACTATGTATTACGTGATTTTGATCCAAGATTACTGAATGTCCCGCAGCATTTATGGGAGCAAGGTCCAACTGATGTAGGTTTCATGCAAATCACACCCCATCGTGTGACTCTCAAGCAAGGTGTGGTATTACCACGAATCAGACAGTACAGATTGCCACCTGAGGCTGTAGCAGCCTTATCCAAAATTATTGACGAGCTCATTGCTCAAGGAGTGGTTGTAGAAACTGACTCCAATGTATGTAATTCTCCTATCATTCCAGTCATGAAACGTACTGATCCAAATGCACCTCCAGTATATCGATTAGTGATTGATCTTCGAGAACTTAATAAATGTATCATTCCCCAGTACCCAGTTGTTCCAGATATTTCTTCCCTATTGACAGCCATTGATTCCGAAGCCACATTTTTCACAGTCATAGACCTCAAGAATGCATTTTTCAGTGTTCCCATTCATCCAGACAGCCAGTTCCTTTTCGGATTCTGTTTAAATGGAAGGAGCTATAAATTCACACGAGCTCCTCAAGGTTTCACAGAAAGTCCTAGTATTTACAGTCAAGCACTCAAGAGACAACTAGACAATATTCACCTGCCAACTGACACTGCCCTGCTCCAGTATGTCGATGATCTACTGATCACAGCCCGCTCTGAACGTGACTGCGAGCGTGCGTCACTTACAGTTCTGTATTTCCTAGCCGAGATGGGGCACAAGGTGTCCCCTTCGAAGCTCCAATTCTGTGTCCAGCAAGTGGTCTACTTAGGACACTTACTGTCCAAGAGGGGTAGGCAGTTGACACCTGACCGTATCCAGTTAATAGCGAGTCTTCCTCAGCCCAAGACCCAGAAGGAGGTACGAGCTTTTATCGGCCTCACTTCTTATTGCAGACAATGGATTCCCCAGTATGCATTTCTAGCCAAGCCACTGATACAGTTAACGACACAGGAGGCAGCCGTATCGACTGTCCTCCCTTGGACATCTGAACATACACTTGCTTTTAATGAATTAAAGAAAGCCTTATGCCAAGCACCCGTTCTAGCTACACCGAACTACAGTAAGCCTTTTACACTTTTTGTCACAGAACGTGAAGGTACAGCATTATCTGTTCTCACACAAGATCAAGCAGGACAATACAAGCCTTGTGCTTATTTTTCGAGCACATTAGATCCAGTAGCCCAGGCTCTGCCTGCGTGCCTCAAGTCAGTTGCAGCCACAGCACTAGCTATCAGACAACGTGATTCCATAGTGTTAGGACACTCCCTGACAGTACAAGTCCCACACTCCGTGGAAGTTCTTTTAAACCGAACACAGACTCAGCATTTGACAATTGCACGTTTAACAGGTTATGAACTGACACTGTTCCAGCCACACATAGAAATCAGACGCTGCAACGTTTTAAATCCAGCTACACTGTTACCGTCAGTTACTTCAAATCCTGCCACACATGACTGTGTGGAAGTTGTTAACACTATGACAAAGCCAAGACAAGACTTGACAGATATTCCACTACCTAACCCCGACCTGACACTTTATGTGGACGGTTCATGTATGAGAACAAGTACAGGAGAACTAGTAGCCGCGTATGCAGTGACTACTGACACTGAAGTTATTGAGACACACCGTATTGACACCCTGTCCGCTCAAGCAGCAGAGCTAGTCGCTCTGACCCAAGCCTGCATACGTGCCAAGAACCTGAAAGTTAATATTTACACAGATTCACGTTATGCATTCGGAGTCGTACACGACTTTGGAGTGCTCTGGCAAGAAAGAGGTTTTATGACTTCTCATGGAACCAAGATTCAGCATGGTCTCCTCATTCAAGCTCTGTTAAATGCAATACATTTACCGACAGCTATCGCTATCATGAAGTGCAAAGCACATACGAAAGTCACTGACATCATCTCCCAAGGTAACGATCTAGCAGATCGAACAGCCAAGCTCACAGCCCAGACTCCAGACATTCCAGTTAACATGACACTGACACACACTCCGGATCCGACTACATGTATGACAGTTAAGGACCCCACACAAGATGTCATAGATATCCAGTCACATGCTACTCCCGATGAAATCAAGAAATGGTCCGAACAAGGAGGGGTCCAGACAGATCAGGGATGGTTGACGAAGGGAAAAGCCACATGGTTTCTCCCCGACTCAATGGTCCAAGTCATTATTAATACCGCACATAGTCCTGCACATTTAGGAGAAAAAGCCATGTTAGACAGTATCCAGAACATTTGGTTCAACAAGCATTTACGAGCTGCAGCCAAGCAGAAAGTCCGTACCTGTATGATATGTTGTCAGTTCAATCCAGGTAAAAGTGTCCCGGTGGAACAAGGGGGATTCCAGCCTCCTGACCACCCTTTTGAGGTCCTCCAGATGGATTATATTCAGATGGAGCGATGTCGAGGTTTCAAGTATGTCCTTGTAGTTGTATGTGCTTTGTCCAGGTGGACGGAGGCATATCCAGTTCCAGATTACACAGCCGCGACCACTGCCAAGCAGTTGGTTCGTGAATTTTTCCCTCGTTATGGACTCCCTAGGGTCGTGTATTCTGACAACGGCCAGCCATTCTCATCCGAACTCATGAAGCATGTTTCCCTTCTGTTAGGGTACCAGTGGAAGTTTCATTGTGTACGCCATCCTGAAGCAGCAGGTCTCGTAGAGAGACATAACCAGACTCTGAAAATCCGCATCGCCAAAGTTTGTAAAGAGAAAGGTTTAGACTGGCTAGTAGCTCTGCCAGTCGCCCTATTTTATATGCGCATGGTTGCACATTCCAGATCAGGTCTGTCCCCTTATGAGGTCGTATTCGGCCGCCCCCCTAATATGTGGGGTACACCTAGACCCCGAAGTATTACAGATGTTTCCAGTAATATGCTGACAGGTTACCTAGCTTCCTTGATGTCTGCACTCCACTCTTGTCGTTCACAGGTTGCCGCCGCATTTCCAGACAATACCGAGGTGAAACCGCATGAAATCGTTCCAGGAAGTTTGGTCCTTGTGAGGAACTTTGATCGTTCAAGTCCGCTGGAGCCCCGCTGGAAACAACCTCAACTTGTCCTTTTGACCACCCGCACGGCCTTGAAGTTGGAAGGCCGCAAGGGCTGGGTCCATCTGTCCCACGTCAAGAAATTTCATGGCATCCGGAAAAAGACTTTTAATGACAATTCCAAAGACTTTTCCATTTCTAAGGACTGTCCCGCTACAAACTTTGATTCCAAGCCTCCCCTGTTAGAGGAAACTCCGCAGCAGGAGTATAAGTTAAAACTCCGGTCTAGTAAAATAAGTCAGCCAGTTTAATTGTCTAAGTCCCCCTCGGGTGAAACGGTTAGACAGGTTTCTGACATGTATGAGATAGACCCCCATAGTGAGAGAGTTAGTCAAAACTCTATCAGATGTATCGTTATTCTATGTTTTCTTCTATTTTTGAGTTTGATGGTTACCTGCACAAGTTATGCATTGCATTTATGTTTTCCAATTTCTCATGTAAATAAGTTTTCTAATACTACGCTAGAGCACACATTTAGTGATCTGCCTCCTCACGAGCTATCCTATCGTCTTGCTATGCGCAATAACACGTTTATCCGTATGTTGCACTATTCACACCAGACCAGCAATGCCACTAATTGTTGGGTGTGTGGTCGACTCCCCCCTTTCCAGACACCGAAGGGAGTTCTGCCACTCTTTCCTTATCCGTTTTCACATAATGGTTCGTGTGGAGCATGGTCCACGTTAACGTCATCCTCAACTGATATGTCCCTTCTGAATAGTACATGTTTTCCAGACGAGAAAGGTCTCACCCATAGAACAGGGTTAGATCTAGAAAATGAAGTTTATAATTTAGGTAATTATTCTTCGAATTTTATGGTCCTGAATGTTCAGTCCGATACTACTCCAGATTTACCTGCAATTTCAGTACTACCAGTCAAAGGCGAATTATGTGTCCGAAAGAATGGTTCCGCACATGTAGGACATAGTGATTGTACTACTATTGTCAAGTATAGTGACAGTGGGAAATCTATTTTCAAAGCCTCACGTCATTCATATTTTGTTTGTGGTCAGACCGCATATGTTCGTCTGCCCCTCGACTGGGATGGAACCTGTTACATTGCCTTCCTACTGCCACCAGTTTTTCTAGCCCCATTCGATTATCATAGAAACACACATCTAGTACACATTAGACATAGAAGGGAGATCGAGTCCCCAATTGTCGATCAAACTGAAACTGCTCTAGAACAATATCAAGACTTCAATAAAGGTTTCTTCTTCTTTTTAGGCCCCGTCCAGAATAGTAAGTTAATCCGTAGGTTAACCAGAACCCTTGAAGCAGTAGTGAATGAGACTACTTCTGCTCTAGGTAACTTAACCGAAGAGCAATCTGCTATGACATTTGTCGTGCTCCAAAATCGTCTCGTTCTTGACGTCATACTGGCCGATAGAGGAGGAGCATGTAGAGTCATCGGATCTAGTTGCTGCATTTTCATTCCTAATAGCGCGCCGTCTGTTTATTCAGCTATAACCAGACTTCATAAAATTGCCCATCAGTTACACCAGAATCCAGGCACCTGGACATGGTCCGGTTGGCTCTGGAGTATAATTTCTGCCTGGGGATGGAAAGTATTGTCATTCCTAGGTATAGCAGTAATTATCATTTTCAGTTGCTGCCTCTGTTTACAATGTGGCCCTGCGATTTGCGGCATTTGTGCTACATCCTGTATTCCTAGTCTTAGTCCCAGTCCTAAGTCCCGTTCCAAGACAATTCGAGACGAGCAAATGATACTGTATGAAATGATAGATGGTATCATGAATATTGATGTTTCCTGATGGAAACGTAGTGACAAGGAGGGAATGTGGAAAAGTAAATTTTGCCATGTTCTGTGTCCCTACGTGTTCCCCATCTTATGTTATATGTGCATGATTAATATGCAGATGTATTCCCCATGACCGATTAAAGATGCAATTACAGTTGTGTCCATCTCTAGTATGCCAGTTTCCAGTCTTCGTGAATACAACGAATATCAGGCCTATGTAAAGTTATGTTGCCACGTTTTACAGTGTGCACGTTAATTCAGTAAAAGTCCCCGTTTCTAGGCCTCAAAAGGGCCCGGACACCAGATTCAGCTCCTGTCTCCTGAACCCTCTCCGAGGAGCGATGCAGCCCCCACCTGTATCCCTGACCCTTCACTTACTTCCTGCCTCACAGTGCCCGGCTCGGCCTGGCTCTGCCTGCCAGTCTGCCAAGAGTATGTTATGATTCTAGTTATCAGTCCAGCTCTCCTTCTCTGCATTCCTAAGCTACTGAATCGCATCAATAGTTTCCGTCATGGTCTAGCCTTTACGTCTCCATGTAAGAGAAATACTGTATTAATGGTCATTTAATATTCCTTGCACCCGCACTACATGTAGAATAATGCATGCACCTGTCTTAGAGTCTGTTAGCCTTTGCCCTGATAACTTTTGGATTCTATCAACATGTTCTCTAAACATCAGATACTACATAGTGTTTAGGTACATGTCGCTCTGACACTCCAGACTTTCGTCTCCTCTTCTAGCGCAGAAGTCATAGCCCCCAGTTCCTCCTAGTAACATGTCATTGCCAGCTTGCGCGCACCACTAGGTCAGAGGTCCCGGCTCCTTAGGTAGCCCCCTCCATGTTTCCGCCCCATTTATGACATATTCTGTTACGTTTACATCACATGTCTATGTACACGCCCCTTGTTACACCTACTTTCTGCCTTATCTTTCGCGACTGCTACAAACCCCGCCCACTGCTACGCCTACTGTACTGAATGCTATGTATTTTGTTTAACTATATATATTGTGCACTGAGGTTCCGTGACGGTTTTAACCCGTGTTTATAACATTGTCGCAAATACATAATTTTGGTATCAGTGAACCGCAAATGATCCATTTAGTATACCCTGGTGTTTTCGCTATACTACGAGCAAGAGCACTCCTGTTATGAACACATTTCTGATCTACCCGTGGCATCCATCTTAGAACACGGAAGCCATTTTGTATTCCTTGCCCTCACATAGTCAATGGACACGCAATGACCTCTTCTCAATTAAGGACACGTAGGCTTTAACCGGCGATTCACCTTGCCAGTGACACGTGCACCTTAGGCCAGCAACGCTGTGGCAGCATGACTCGGCAAGAGCTGCCTCCCCAGCCTGAGGCCAGTCCTGCTATACTGGTTCTTGTGTCCGTTGGCCTGATCATGATTAGGCGGCCGGAGCTGGTAGCCTTGCCCATTTACAACCTACAAACATCTCTTATCCTACTGTTCTATCTTCTGCACCTGGCTCTGCTCCTTTCCTTCTGGGCCTTTATTAGGGGGAGGTAACGAAATTTACGATGAGGCGGTCCGGGTCTTGAATGAGAAATTGACATGGGATTATGATGGAATAGTGGGAACCCCTCATTCGTAATGTTTTGACATCAGATACTGTTAACGATTCCTGTGCAACGCCAAATATTTATTGTTTAAGACACGAATGTTTAGAACTGTGGTAACATGTAAAGAATTTGCCCCGAGCAGAATATTTAGTATTTAAGGAGTAATCCTCTTTGTACAAATTGAACAGGCTCCTAGACACTGCCCGTGTGCAGTTTCTGTGACTTCTGTGTCCCTGCAGTAATAAACCTTTGGTCTTTGACGCCACCATCGAGAAGCCCGTGTTTCTGTTTGTTTGTGCACCGAGACAGGTAGAACTCCGGGGTCTTCGGGTGTTATCCCTGACACCTCTGGACAGAACCAAAAAGTCCAGAACTCCAGCACTGTTATTAAAAGTTATGCTTTTTGTCCCGATCATGCCCCCCGGCAGCTGCCATCCTATTCCCGTGCAGGTTGTCCTGTTGCTGTCCTTTATGCTGTATTAAAACCTGCAAACTCCAGCTACCTCGAATCTTGACCCTTATTTATTGAGCTATCTGTTAATTAATTATTCCGAAAAATAGTACAGGTATTTAATTATTTATTTACCACACTTTGATGTCCGGACCCTCGCGCCTGGGGGCCAGAGGGGCCGGGTTGATGGTGTCCAGACACCCAGCAGGGGGGCGGAGCCAGCGCCCAGGGAGGCCGGAGGGCGATCGATACCAGGCGTCCGGGGACGTCTGGAGGCCCATCGTAACTCCTCTTCCTCCGGGATCTGTCGAGTGGCCACTCGACCACCTGGGTGGATCTTGGTGCCTCGATGTCGGGGCTTCGCTGGGGCCTGGGCCGGGACCGCGGGGTTGTGACGTGGTGGGCCCAAGATGGAGTCGGGCACGGCCTCGTGCTTAGGTCGCGATGGGCCTACGCTGGGGTCAGGCCGGTGGTGGGGGTCCGGTATGGTGACCGGACCAGCAATGTTGGGGCGTGCAGTGTCGGGCAAAAGGGCTGCCCGAGGCTGGGTGGAGGGCAGATGTCGTCCTGGGCCCGCCATGCGGGGAGGGGTAGGACCACGCCAGGAGGCCGGGTCCAACACGCGTCCCCCCCAGCTGAAGGCAGGGGAGAGTCACCCATCCTCTTGGGGGTTCTCCTCACCGAGGCGGAAGAATCTGGACAGGCCGTCAGCATTGGCGTGGTCGTTGCCGGGGCGATGCTCCACAGTGAAGTCCATCCCCTGCAGGGAAATGGACCAGCGCAGCAGTTTCGGGTTTTCTCCCCGCATCTGCATCAACCAACGCAGGGGCTGGTGGTCGGTCTGGACTCGGAAGTGGGTGCCGAAGAGGTAGGGCCGGAGCTTCTTGAGGGCCCACACCACGGCGAAGGCTTCCCTCTCGATGGTGCTCCAGCGTTGCTCTCTCGCCAGTAGGCGTCGGCTGATGAAGGCCACAGGCCGGTCGATTCCTTTGGGGTTAACTTGGGACAGGACCGCCCCGATGCCGTGCTCCGAGGCGTCGGTTTGGACCACAAACTCTCGGCTGTAGTCGGGGGCCTGGAGCACAGGGGCGGTGCACATGGCCGTCTTTAGAGTCTCAAAGGCTGTTTGGCACGCAGGGGTCCAGTGCACCTTCTGTGGTAGTTTCTTGGAGGTGAGTTCCGTGAGGGGCCTCACAATGGTCCCATAGCCCTTTATAAAACGCCTATAATATCCAGTGAGCCCCAGGAAGGCTCGGACGGCGGTCTGGGTGACCGGGGGCTCCCAGGCCCGGATAGCGTCTATCTTTGGTTGGAGGGGAGCCACTTGGCCGCTCCCCACTTGGTGTCCCAGATAGGTCACGGACCCTTGGCCTATCTGGCACTTACTGGCTTTGATGGTGAGTCCGGCCTGCCGAAGGGCCGTCAGGACCGTCCAGAGGTGGGTCAGGTGCTCACCCCAGTGGAGGCTGTATACAGCAATGTCATCGAGATAGGCGGCGCTGTACTCCTCTAGTCCGGCCAGCACCTGGTTCACTAGCCTCTGGAAGGTTGCTGGGGCGTTCTTCATGCCGAAGGGCATCACTTTGAAGTGATAGTGGCCATCTGGGGTCGAGAAGGCCGATCGCTCTTGTGCACCAGGGGTAAGGCCGATCTGCCAATACCCCGCCGTGAGATCGAAGGTGCTGAGGAATTTGGCGGCCCCCAAGCGATCGATCAGTTCATCTGCCCTGGGGATAGGATGGGCGTCTGTCCTGGTGACTGCATTCAGTCCCCTGTAGTCAACACAAAACCGGAGCTCCGGAGCGGTTCCGGGGGCGGCCGCTTTAGGGACCAGGACAACGGGACTGGCCCAGGGGCTGTTGGAGGGTTCGACTACCCCCAGAGCTAACATCTTGGCCACTTCTGCTTGGATGCAGGCCCGAACCCGGTCGGGGACTCGAAAAGCTCAGTGTTTTACAGGCGGGCTGTCTCCGGTGTCCACATCGTGGACACACCACCGGGTGACCCCCGGAGTGAGGGAAAACAGATCCGCAAACTGCCCCAGCAGCTTCCGGCAGTCTTGTTGCTGCTCTGGGGTCAGGGTAGAGGAGAGCCGGACCCCTTCGAAGGAGCCGTCTTTCTTGGAGGTGCTGAGGAGATCTGGTAGGGGTTCGGAGTCGTCTTCAGCTCCGTCATCGGTCGCTAGCAGCAGGCTCAGTTCAGTGCGGTTTGAGCCGGTTAGCGTGTAGAACCCGGAGGGGGTTCCTGGGGGGCTCCATGTCCACTAAGTAGGTGACGGGGCTCTTGCGCTCCACCACTTTGAAGGGCCTCGTCCATTTGTCCTGGAGGGCACAAGGTTCGACCGGGGACATGACCCAGACCTGCTGGCCTGGCTCGAATTCGATGGACGAGGCGTTCTGGTCATACCAGCGTTTCATCTCCTCCTGACTAGCCTCCAGGTTGGCCTCGGCAAGTTCCCGGAACTTCCGAGTCTGATTGCGGAGTGTCAGGAGGTACCGGTAGACATCCGGTGGGGCATCTCGAACTGCTGTCTCCCAGCCTTCTTTGACCAGGCTGAGGGGGCCTCGGACCGGGTGTCCGTACAAGAGTTCAAAAGGACTGAACCCCAAGGACTTCTGGGGTACCTCTCGGTAGGCGAACAGGAGGCAAGGCAGCAGGACATCCCATTTGCGCCGGAGTGGCTCTTCTAGGCCCTTGATCATCCCCTTCAGTGTTCTGTTAAATCGTTCCACTAGTCCATTCCCTTGGGGATGATATGGGGTGGTGAACTTGTAGGCAACCCCACACTGTTGCCATAGGGACTTCATATGCTTCGAGATAAAGTTGGAGCCCCGATCACTCACGACTTCTCGGGGGAAGCCGACTCGGGAGAAGATGCTCATGAGGGCTCGGCCCACCATGGGGGCTGTGACGGTTCGGAGGGGGATGGCTTCAGGATAGCGGGTGGCATGGTCCACCAGGACGAGGATGAAGCGGTGCCCCTGCGAGGTGCGAGGGTCCAGGGGCCCCACAATGTCTATTCCTACTTGCTCGAAGGGGGTGGTCACCACGGGAATTGGCTGGAGCGGGGCTTTGACTTTCCCCCCGCTCTTCCCGCTGGCTTGACAGGTCGGGCAGGTCCTGCAGTGGTTATGCACATCGTTGCGGATTTTCGGCCAGTAGAAATGGGTCACCAGGCGGCTGTAAGTTTTGTCCTGCCCCAGGTGCCCGGCGAGGGGCACATCATGTGCTAAGTTTAGGAGGAAGTCTCTGAATCGGAGGGGCACGACCAGCACCCGGCTGGCCCCTAGTTCGGCAATCTTCTGCTCACTGTAGAGAAGGTCGTGGTCCCAATAGACCCAGTGGGACCCCGCGGGGTCTCGAGCGGCCTGAGTAGCAGCTTGCTGTCGAATCCCCTCAAGGGAGGGGCAGGTTTTCTGTTCCTGCCGGAACTGTTCGCGAGTGGGACCCCCTTCTTGGCGCCATTGAGCGAGTTCGGGGAGGTGTTGGAGCTCGGGGAGATCTTCTTGGTCGGGCCCTTGGGAGCCGTGTTCGAGGCCAGCGTCCTCGGGGACGACGGGTGGTGGCGGTGCGGGCCACTCCGGCTCTTCGGTCGGAGCTTCCCACGCTGGGGTGGAGGCTCGGGCGGACATGGAACGGGTGGTCGCACAGACCCACTCGGGAAGGCCTAGCATCCCCAGGTGCTCTCTCCTTTCGACGCCCGCCCATGGGGAACTTTCCAGGTCGTTCCCAAGGAGGCAGTCCACGGGGGCATCGTCGCGGACAGTCACTTTTAGCACGCCCGACACTCCCCCCCACTCGAAGGGGATGCGGGCCATCTGGCACAAAGTCTCTGAGTTATCAGCGGACCGGACTGGGCACAGGACGTTAGGAAGGATCTGTTCGGGGGTCACCAAGTGGCAGCGGACGGCTGTCACGCTGGCTCCAGTGTCACGGAGGGCTTCGGTTCGGCGACCATTGATGGTGACCCACTGGCGGTATTTCTGGGTGTTGCCAGGGATCGGGCCTCGGGGGATCAGGTCGTGAGTCCCCAGGCAGGCTAAGGTCATGGCGGCGGGCTCCCACTCGGCCGGCTCGGGCCGTTGTCCTCCTCCTCACATCCTTCTTCACCCAGGGCAGCGGCCATTATCTGGCGGGCTGGGGGACCGGTGGTGCCGGGTCGCTGGTTCATCGGGCAGAGGGGGTCATTCGCGTAATGACCCTGTCGCTGGCATCTGTGGCACGTAACATTCGGGCGGGGCCCTGGTCTGGCTGGGGGGCCCCCTCTCTGGCCCAAGGGCGGCGACGTGGAGGCAGGGGAGGACCCCTGGGGGGCGTCCCGTCCCCGGCTCTGGCCTATTCCACCGCCTCGGGGTCGGTGGTTCCCCGGCCGTAGTCTCCTATCGGACTCCGGGGAACTCGGGTGCTCGCCCATCTATCCGCCTCAACAGCGAGTTTTCGTGGCTCAGTCAATTTGCTGTCGAGGAGGTGTTGCCGGAGTTCGATGAAGCAGTTATTGGACAGATGTTCCCACAGAATGAGGTCGACCAACTGCTGGAAGGTGGTGACCTGACAACCCCGAGTCCACCCCTCGAAGGCTCTGCTGTAATAGTTCACGTACTCCACCCACGTGGTACCGGGAATTTTTTTGCAGTCTCGGAATCGCTGCCGGTACATCTCGGGGGTGAGTCCGTAGCGAGTGAGGAGGGCGGTCTTCATGTGTTCGTACGAGGTCATCTCGGTATCCGGGAGCTCCAGCAGGGCGTCCCGCCCCTCGTTAATGAACTTCCCCCATAGGCCGGCGCCCCAGTCCTTGAGGGGTACTCGATGGGCGGTCATGGCGACCTCGTAGGCTTTGAACCACTGTTGGATGTCGTCGTTCTTATAGTACTCTTTGACGACATCCTTGGGTAGGTGCACCTTTGTGTCCACCGGGGGAGGTGAGGTCTTCCCCCCGGAGAGGCCAGTCTCGTTTGCCTTGGCTTTAAATTCCATTTCTTTGAGGACACGCTCGTGCTCGAGCATGAGTTTTTTCTCCTCGAGGTCTCTCTGTCTTCGTTTTTCTTCCAGGTCTCCTTCTAACCGTAGCTGCTCGAGGGCTAACTTCCTTTCTGCCAGTTGGATCTCTCCTTCTTGTCGGAGTCGAGCGAGCTCCAACTCGTGGAGCCGGTTCCTCTCTCGTTCTCGGGCGTCTTCGTGGGAGAGGCCCGTGTCTGGGTTCGTGGGTCTCCCTCCCGCTGGGTTCGTCTCGGCCTCCGGGCGTCCGTTTGGGCCCGGGTTATCTTCATTCGGATGTGGCACCTCGCCGGCGTCCACCCAGGCCTGCAGGGCCGATTTGAAGTCCTCTTTGGTGCTTAAGCCAGTGGTAGCGATGCCTAGGTCTTTGCAGAATTGCTTTAGCTCCTTGTGACTGTAGTCTTCCATTTTCTCTTTCTGGAATTCTGTGCTCATGGTCGTAGTGGGTTTTTCTTGGTAGTGAGTGAATTACTCTCTGTATGATCTGCGTGGGCTCGGATCCCACCGCTGCCACCAATGTTGGAAAGGCGACCCCGGGGGAGGCAGAAGATGTCTGACTGACCACCCCCAGGCCCACCTCTCCGTCGAGAAGTAGCCGGGCGTTACCGAGAGGCCTCCTGAATGAGGATCCTCTCCTAGGATCGTACAGCAGAGTAATCACAACACTACAGACGGACACCACACAAGAGGTCAAGTTCTTAAGCTTTTATAGGTAATAAAGGTTGCTGGTTCTTGGTAGTATTTACAGGCAGATCGAGGGATCCGTAAAGTCTCGTAAAGGGGAGAAAGGTAGCGGGACAGTCTTACTCGGGGCGGAGGAAGGGATACCCTACGCACAGCTCTCAATCCTCGAGCCGGGGGGTTCCGAGAGGTCGAGCCGCGGCAGCGCCAGCAGGCTCTCAGATGGTTCAACAAGGTAGGCCGCGGCAGTGCCAGCAGGCTCTCAGATGATTCAGCAAGGTAGGCCGCGGCAGCGCCAGCAGGCTCTCAGATGGTGCAACAAGGTAGGCCGCGGCAGCGCCAGCAGGCTCTCAGATGGTTAAGCAAGGTAGGCCGCGGCAGCGCCAGCAGGCTCTCAGATGGTTCAGCAAGGTAGGCCGCGGCAGCGCCAGCAGGCTCTCAGAAGGTTGTCGGTTTACGGGGAGGATGAGTTTGTCTGGTGTCGGCCGTGACGGCGTCAGCAGGGCTTCCAGTCCAGGATACAACTGGCGTCCCACTCCGGGGCTGGCCCAGATATAGGACGGGGGTCCTTTGATGTCCGGACCCTCGCGCCTGGGGGCCAGAGGGGCCGGGTTGATGGTGTCCAGACACCCAGCAGGGGGGCGGAGCCAGCGCCCAGGGAGGCCGGAGGGCGATCGATACCAGGCGTCCGGGGACGGCTGGAGGCCCATCGAAACTCCTCTTCCTCCGGGATCTGTCGAGTGGCCACTCGACCACCTGGGTGGATCTTGATGCCTCGATGTCGGGGCTTCACTGGGGCCTGGGCCGGGACCGCGGGGTTGTGACGTGGTGGGCCCAAGATGGAGTCGGGCACGGCCTCGTGCTTAGGTCGTGATGGGCCTACGCTGGGGTCAGGCCGGTGGTGGGGGTCCGGGATGGTGACCGGACCAGCAATGTTGGGGCGTGCAGTGTCGGGCAAAAGGGCTGCCCGAGGCTGGGTGGAGGGCAGATGTCGTCCTGGGCCCGCCATGCGGGGAGGGGTAGGACCACGCCAGGAGGCCGGGTCCAACACGTGGACATAATAACGTCACTAGGAACTCGAAGTTCTTTACATGCTTCAGGAGTTCTGGAACAAATCAATACTGAAGCAGGGGGAAGTCCCGTACTGCTGAAGGCTGGTTGTCTTCAAGAACTCGTTGTACTATAGGAGCTTAGTGGAAGTAGCCATGCCGTATTTGGACTGCATTGGCTGTGTCTAAATATGGTTATGATTCTAATGCCTATATAAGGATATGATAAGTTATACCTATATAAGGGCATGAATCGGGAAAATTACACTAGAGTCTTCGATACGTTTACAACACTTTTACTACTTTGCTGTTTAGGTA
Source organism: Lissotriton vulgaris (assembly GCF_964263255.1). Lineage (NCBI taxonomy): Eukaryota > Metazoa > Chordata > Amphibia > Caudata > Salamandridae > Lissotriton > Lissotriton vulgaris. The sequence continues at coordinate 55,008 of NW_028254400.1, read as the reverse complement.
GTTGGGGGATTGGGCGTGAAGGGCCTTGTGAGTGATGCAGGCCTGTTTGTAAATACATCTACCCTCTATGGGAAGCCAGGGGAGATATGTTCAAATCTTTTTACACCTGTTCTGAGTCGAGCTGCCATGTTAAGGACTGACCTTAGTGAGGCTAGGAGACCCTGTTAGGATATCATTTCCATAGTCTGTTTAGAAAGGACTAAGGATTGTAGGATTGTCTTGAGGCGTTTTAGAGAGTAAAGCGCACGTTTTGGTCCTTCATTGACAAGTTCTTATCCAGGGTAATGCCACGTGACTTTACCGAGTCGGATAGGACGAGGCAGCAGTTTAGAGCATCAATCTCCTTGAGCCAGTCTTGAATTTGGTCGTGGTTACTTTTCGGAGAGACCAGTATTAATTCTGTTTTGTCTGGGTTCAGTTTTAAGTGGTTTGTGTTAAACCAGGTTTGCATCTTGGTTAGCGTGACATTGAGGTGTTGGACGTCACTGGGTGATTTGATTTTGTAGTAGATTTGTGTCATCTGCATATAGGTGGTATTGAACCCCTGCTTGTTTCAAAATAATTGCGAGAGGTTCCATGAAGATTTTGAAGTTTGACTCCTGTTCGTACAGAGAGGCAGGAGTTGATTTTAATCAGTTTGCGAACGGTGCTGCAAGAAGGAAGTGAACCATTAATGGCAGCGTGCCTCTTTAGACTCTCAATTAAAGCTCGGTGGCTGATTGTGTCAAATGCTGCTGCTAAGTCAATAAGGATGAGGAGGCAGGCTTCATTGATCCATGCTCGTGTACATAAATAAATGTGTCTTCACTGCACCTCGAGTCGCATCGGCAGTCTCTTTAGATAAAGCCACCTTCATTGATCCGTCAAACGATGAAAACATTTGATGTCCCTACACCTCGCTGTCAATTCCACAGTTCCTACTGTCGGGCTCGCAAACTCAATCTATTCCTCTCACCTATAAGGGAGAGTGAAACATAACCAATATCCCACAGCCTATTAAGGCCACTTGGGCGAAACACGTGTCGGCTGTCCTTCTAAACTGTGAAAAATGAAATAAAACTTAGCACGTTAAAACTTTCAAAGAACGCCTGGATTTTCTTATGAACCTTTGTTGACAAGCAAGGAGACATATGCTGGAGTTACTGCCTTGCTCCCACATCAGTAATGGAATTAGCACATGCCCAGTTCTGTCACCGCTCACTCGTCCCTGCCTCTTGATTTGAGAGTTGAAGTTTGGGACCTCTAAGAGAGCTTGCTGCCTGAATTCATAAGAATCGATCAGCCATTCACTCAAACTGCTGCCACATAAAATGAGAAGATTTCCAAACCAGGACTCCTGCACGCAGCTCTCAGTGAGGCAAGACAGAGACGAGTGGGTCTTTTGGAAGCAGCAGAGCATATCGGGACATGACTTCTGCGTAAGTGACGTATTCACCCATCCAGCATCCCATACTGAATATGAATGGAGAGCTTGATGCCATCATCTCGCGGGCCCTACACATGATGGGAGTCACCTTTCATTTCTTTTGCTAGATTGAGGGTCCTGAGGCACAAAACAAAGAGTCAGGCGCTTTCAATGCACCCAGGGGGATGGGGCCTTGCACGGATGTCACCGCTGGTTATTATAGCATTCCGTGAAGGAATCATTGGACCGCGGGAAACAAGCAATCTGCAGCGCACGATCCTAAAAACCAGCACTTCATATAGTAAAGCACTTCCTGCTCTGTCTGATGTATACCCTGTAGAAACCCCGGGACATGGAGGGCCTGGAGCAAAGCTGCCTCACACACAACAGACCAGCAATTCTCACAGTGACAGGCCCCCCTCCGACCATGGTCCATCTGCCTCGAACCCGCAGCACACGGTCCTAAAAACCAGCACTTCATATAGACAGTGCTTTAAATGGAAAAAATAAGTACAGGTACTCAACAAATTGAGATGTTAGTTAGGAGACGGGGCTTGGGGCGGGGTTAGCGGTGTGGCGATTGGCAGTCCAAAGGGATCCGGCCAGGGGCACACATTTAATGTGATTGAGATTTAATTAGTGTGCAGATGTGCATATGGGTACAAAATATGTTCTTCTTTATTTTGATTATTCCATTTCCCTTATACATACAAAAGGGTACATTTATTATTAAAGTGGGCTTTTCATGGTGCAACACCTTGATCACATATGACTCGCACAAGATATTTTCCTTAACATTTTTGGAAAGGTTTAACTATGGGTAACCCTCTAGTCTCATTTCCACCTAGCAGACATCACCAGCCCCTCCTAGATGACACAGCCTTGCCTCAATGCTCCTTACGTGTTGTAAAGTCTGATTCCTTCTTTCTGGAGTCGAGCAGCTGCTGAAAGCTTGAGCCAGGATGCCTGGCTCTGATTCAATCCCAGTCCTCATGCATCCTCAAGCCAAAAATGAACTGAACTTTGATGGTGCATCTGCCTGCCAACCAAACTCTAATTTCATGTGCAAAGAATAAAGACAAAATACTGGACTTTGTTGTAATACAGGAGAGAAAGCAAAAAATAGCCTTCTGGAGGCTGCATTGCACAATGTGAAAGGAGAAATGCTGGGATTAATTCTGGCTTCCGCACATGACCAAATTGTGTGATCATAGACAAATATTTCATCTCACCAAGCCTCCTTTTTCTTCCTTTGCATATATGATAGTGTAGGAGAGTAGGGTCTGCTATCCTATGGTCACCCCAAGTTTTGCTTTTTGCTTCACTGGTTTTCGACTTACTGAGGCTGTGGGCCTGCTAATCAGACCCCCAGCCTGCTGTTCTCTCTCTAAATTCACATACATGTACCATAGGTACATACCACAATTGGAAAATGGACTGCTTGTCAGCCCCTGTACCATGCACTATAGGTGCTCAGGGCATAGATGCCACCAAGGCCTTCCAGGGGCTGAAGCATAGCTTTTGCCACCCCTGGCTGGTTCTTAAATTGACACAACTGGCTGATCACTCAGCTGGGGCAAGTGGGTGTAGTCACCCCTTGCTTAGATATAGTATACCTATATCTAAACCTATATCTGGACACATATAAACCTGTGAGCCACTCCTATGGAAGGCCTTATCAATCCTGGAGGCAGCGTGCGTGGTTTAATGTGAGATGGAGCTCTAGCATGAGCTGAGCCTTTCTGCAGCCGTCGGGAACAACTCCCTAAGCTGTTCCGGGATAATGCCATACCATATACTATTAAGTGCATTATAATCTTCGCGCTTATATAGCAACTTTGGTTTGGCTTTATCAAAACAAGTCGTGTAAGGTGTCACACGATTTTGAATACTATCCCCTCGACAGTCCTAGCGACGGGGGTAGCATTCCACCCCTCTAGAGGGAGAAGACATGTTACTTTACTGAAACGCGGTTGATTTTTAAAAGAGCCCCAGATCCACAAAATGGATGCTTCTGCCACAGACACGAGTCTGACCTCCTGCTGCTGACCGAAACTCAGCAGAGGAGGCCTGGACAAAGGCTTTCCTGTCGCAGGGAGGTGTTACACCACCCCAGACAGGAGATAGTGAATTGTAGCAGGGAGGTTTTGAAGAAACCAGACACTGCCTGCGGAGCACAAGGCTGCCACTTGCATAATCCGGCCAAACTGGTTCTGGGGCACACCAGCCCCTGTCCCAGCGCAGCCTGGATCAAAGGAAAGTTTTGTATCCACCCCCTTCCTGGGTCCCACCCATCGGAGGGCACCTAGCAGGTAATCCAGCCCCCTAGATTGGTATAAGAATGGGAGCAGTGCCAACGCACTCAGATTATCCTGATGAAACATTTGAAATGAAACTCTGGACCCTTCGACATCCTACTCAACGTAGAAGACTGAAGAATCTCCCTTGTGGTCAAGGAGTGACCACCCTGTGCAAACAGGCACCATCCAGCACCTAGACGTCTGCTTTGTTGCAGTTCCCGCCGGAACTCGAGCGACAGAGATCAACAAGATTAAGCTTGCCTGACTTCTTATAGCCCAATCCACAGTCCCTGCAGAGCTGAGACCCGTGGAGGCGACCGGAAGCGTGGGGCACGCCATCTTGAAAAGACCTTGAGACGCTGACTGTGCAGCCCAGGAGTGACCCTCGAAGCTGTACACCGGGATTTGAGAAGCCCCAACGCTGAGCCATTTTTGCATCAAAGCGCACCCCTCTACACTCGACGAGTGCTGTGTGGGGTCCTTCTGCTTTCTTTTGCTCAATGCATTGGCCCGGTCACTTCCCAGCTGGCTTGTGGCCCCTGTGCAAACGAAAACCTAAATTCGACTTGTGATTCTGGTTGCTTCAGACTTGCACCTGCTCCTCTGAAAAGGAGCACCCACTCTGACCCTCCTGGTCTGAGTGAGAAGCAATCGTCCAATCCCGCGTGGATTGCTCTTGCCAAGTGTTGTTTGCTCTGATCTTGAAGACGACAGCGCCGACGGTGAGAACCTGCATGGGACAGCTTGTGACCCGCACCTGGTCATCGCAGATGTCCCAGAGCTCACGTGGCAGCGGAGAGAAGCTCCTCAACAACCACCTGATTGCGCCCGACATTGCCTGGTTCTGTCCTGGTTCCACCCTGGTCACTGCTGAGTGACCCAGACTCTGTCCCCTCTGCTTTCAGGTACTTTACGACTCTGATCCACCCTTGGATCACACCGGACACTTCTCCTTCACATCGCCTGCAGCATCTTCAGCTTCAAGCACCATCAACCTGCGTGACGAAACCCGACGCCACTTCGACCCTATGCACCCGCTTCCTGTGGGTGAGGTAACTCAGCAACGCCGGTGTTCCCACACTGGTACACACCTCTAGGGCCTGTGTCTAAAGTTTTGTCCTTCTAGGTTCAGCGGAAGTATCCTTAAACTCTATTTGTGTAACTTTTACGCACCATTGACTTTGCATTGGTGCATGCGTGTGCTTTAAGCGCTAACCCCGAATCCCGCGGGCTTTTCCCGACTTCAGCATTGCTTTTCCCGACTGCTCCCAGCGATTACCTAGGCCCTAGGCCTAACCACTGTTCGATTGGTATCTCTTATACCACTTTCTTAATATATGGTTTGAGTGGCCACCCGCCCTCATCCATAATTGTGCAACTTTCATATGTTATACTGTGCTTTTGATTTAACGCTTGTGCCCCTTTGCTCATAAAGAGTACTGGGGATTAATTTAGAAATAAACACATATATTTTTATAATATAAAAGGCTGCTTAGTCTATGCTACCACTAGGATAGCATGTCTAATAAGGTTGACTTACAACCAGACAGCATAAGGTATTGCAGAATTGGAAACATCATATATCAGGCCAACTTCTCACAGATAGTATACACAAATGCATGAATTCAGGATGTGTGCCGTGCAATCACATCTTGTGTTAGATTCAATACACTATAATGTTGCTTCATTCATGAAAAGAAAATAGGCCATATACGATATATACATGAAAAGTGGCTTGCTTCCTAGATAACTAGTGGCATTGTCGTCACGGTGGGAGCACAAACGCCTCTCAAGGCGGTGATATAAACGTGTGCACCAAGGTGAAATGATTCCAGATTAAATTATTTTATTTATGTCAATGATAATGTTTTCAAGGCTTGACTTAATTATGTACAGGATTTTAAGGCCAAGACAGACTTCCTTGTTAATTGGTTGGTCTGCCCACCTCTATCCCTCCCAGAGCCCCTCCAATAACCCAATAGAAAACGGCCACAAAAATACAAAATACAATTGTGTTCAAACATTGCGTAGAAAGAAGATCCGCACTAAAGAGAGAGTGGCCTTACACTTGCTACAAGCACACCGTTTCTCCTCTGCTTCAATGGGGTGATGCAGGAGTCCTAATGTCGATGAAAGTCCTTGTACAGTAAACGGGGCAGTGTTTCTCACGTTTTAACAGTGTTTGACAAATGCACGTAGTTTATATCAGCAACTATTTGTTTATGTTTCAGTAACTTAAATGACCGTAGTACGGGTCTGCTGTCGGTAATTCAGCCAGCAAAAGTCCCACTGAAGGCAGATTTACCCCATCCGAGTAGAACCTGCCCATTTTACACGACCCCATCTGTAAATCACGCCCAGTTATCCTACAATGGATATTACTTTAACCAGATTCAGCTAGTGGAAGCCGTCTGTGAAGGACCATGCAGCACTGATGGTTGCAAATGGTCGACTGGCGCCCCCCTTGAGATGTCTCAACGCCCCCCCCCCCTCCAGGGGGGCGCGCCCCACAGTTTGAAGACCACTGCACTAGAGTAACAAAGTCAGGAAGTGTCTGGGAGTGAATTAACGAGGTCTAATAACCTACAATAAACACTATACAGCCTTGGTATCGGGCACCCCACGCTTCCTTAAAACCAGCTGCGCTCTTAGGAACCAAAACTTTGGGCCCAGATTTTTTTTGCATTGAATCGTACGATATAAACTCAAAAGCAGGAGCATCGATTAGAACCCAAGAATGCGTCTGCTGAACTTAAAAGTTTGAGCGCAGGCTGGCATCCCCTTCATCTCTCTTGGTGGGGCCGTCTTGACACAATCAAAATGATGCTACCTCCAATAGCTTTGTATATCCTCTCCAACATCCACTACCTATTCCATCTAAATTCTTTCAGAGGTCAATTGAATTCTGATCTCCTTCCTATGAAATAATAAAAAATCAAGAATGGCGTTACAGAAATTAGTAAAACCAAAATCTGAGGGCGGTGTCAATTTCCCCCATTGCGCCAATTATCACAAGTTACGCCAACTAACAAATTGGATTACCAATCAGACCGAGGATAAACCTCCCTGGGTCGATCTGGAGACCTCATTTTTAGTTCCCTTCTCACTTCAGGAATATCGCTCCTTCACCCACAAACGCTCTCTGCTCCCATGATTAAGCAACCCTGTAAATTACTATCTATTGCACATAATTTACATACTTTTCTCAATTCTACAATCTGGCACAACAAACAAATCCTTCTTAACAAAACACCTATATACTGGAAGAGCTGGAGACACAGGGGTCTGCTCTGGGTTCATCAACTTTTTGATCAGGGCTCCCCTTTTCAATGTACGCAATTACAGTCCCTATATCATCTACCTTCTTCCTTTAATCCTACATTTTTGATCTTGCAGAATGTAATTCTTTATACTTATGCTAAACTCAAATCTTCCTCTTCACCAACCCCCCCTTCCCTTGGCATAATCTTCTCTGCATAACCCCCAAAGCGTCCACCATTTATTCCCATTTAATGGTTCCCCTGAGCTCCAGATAAAACTAAAGTAGAACTGTTGTGGGAATCTGATTTGGGAGTGAATTGACCTATTTCCTTTTGGAACAGAATTTGGACGAAAATCAGGAAATCATCTAGAGCAGCCCGCACAACACAAACACTTTTTTTTCTTTATAATCGATTATTTTTGACACCTGCATACCTAAATAAAATTCACAACACAAATCTTAATACATTCTGGACATGCTCCCAGGTTAACGCTGATCTTCATCATCTGTCCACATGTTTTTATATTTTGTAGGCATCAAATTAACACTAATTTTCACACCACAATCCCCCTCTACTTCACAAATGTTTTCCCAGGCAGTCTAACACTGGACTGGGAGGGAGGCCGATCCCAATTGCTACCTATTGACTTATTAATAGCCGTAGTTTTTCAGCAGACATCAAAGAACTGGAAACATTCCTCTAAATGATCTTATTTTGTGTGGTGGTGTGCCGTATGTCACAACCATCGCCTTGATGCAGCATTTGTCCACCCCTGACCCACTGGTTCTTTCCCCCTCTCGCCCCTCCTTCTGGACTTCTGCACCCTCCCAACTGGAGGGGGACTGCCAGACACCAGAACTACTGGAGCTCTGTTTACAGAGCCTCCACATTCTCTAGCCACTGGGGGATCCCCCTCAGAGGGTCACTCATCCGGACAGCCTAGGCTCCCCACCTGGTGTTCCCTTAAAGAACCATCCAGGCTCTGAGACTGAGGTTGGGCACTACCGGGACGAAACCCATTCTCATTCCTTCCCCTTAAAGACAGGACGTGAGACCCTAAACCCCTCTCACTACTACAGGACCTAGCTGGACTACTCTGCACCACTCCCACCCCTCTGGGCTGGAAGATACCTGAGCCACTCCCCACAGGATCACACCCCAATGCCTCTCCAGACCCTCTGGAATCCACCACAAGGTCTGCCTCCAATGTGAGCTCCCTGGGGTCAGAGAACTCACTCTCAAACAGGTGTTGGCATAGCTCTGGAAAACTGGGACTTAAAGTATGCTCTCCCAGAATTGGATTACACAGCCCCCTAGCAGGGGTAACCAAACTATCCTTCACCTCTCCATCCAGTGCCTCACACACATACTCCACACCATTCTTCTGAGACTGGCCAGACAGTAGCGGACTGTCTCTGTCACACAACCCACACTCTTCTGGGTGGTCTTTACACTCACCCACCAGGACCTCAACCATGGGGGAATCCCTCCCACCACTAGGACCAGGAACTCCTAAGCCAGCTGCCCTATTCCCTTCAGGGACGCTGCGCACTACTGGAGCTACCTAATGCCCTTGAACCTCCTGGTGTCAGGTGCCATATCTCTAGGTGCGCGCACTATGCTGTCAGCACTAGATACCTGAATGTTGCTGCCACCAGCTGAGCTGGACTCCACCTCCAACTCAGCAAAGCTCAATCTGTGAGCTACACACATCTCTGGATGTTGGGCTGAAGCCCTCCTGGCTTCAAGCTCCAAATCAAGTTCTCTCATCCTCAAGTAGTGATCTCTTTGGCGTTTTTGCGCCTCCATGGCTAACCTCTGCTTTTGCTTTTCCATTTCCATTTGTCCAGCTAACTTTGCCATCTCCATTTCATGTGCCCTGGTTGCTGCCCTGTCTGCCATCTCCTCTGGCGACAGACATCTGGTTGCTGCCTTTTCCATCATCACTGAACCAGGCATGACGTCTTCAAAAACACATGGAGATCTCCCAGCAAAATTATAAAAATGGAAATCTGTGGCTGCGTTATAGGTCTGCTCTCACTATGTGGTGATCAGCAATTCATTGTATGTAAACTACAAATGCAAATTCGCAAATCCTCACTGCTGCGTCCAATGTTAGAATTGGGGGTCTCTGGTTGGCGCAAGTATGCACTTGTGACAAGCAGGGACCCTCTCCTCTAAGTCAGGGCGAAGGATGACCCCTTAGAATTACCCTTGCTCACCCTCTAGGTGCGTGGAGTGAGCAGCCAAGGCTATTCTCCAGGCGTTGCTGAGTTAAGCATTTGTAATCACACACACAGTAAATTTACCAATCCCCCCACAAATGGACAACAGGCTGTAAATATACGTCTTCTTTATGTAAAAATATATCTACGCATGCAAGTATTTATCACAAGACCATTGATAACGTTTTGCTAAGCCACAAGGTTGCAAATAGGCAAGTGTTCTCTTTGTTGCAATTCAAATGTTTCTTCTTGATTGTAAGCTGCTTCCTTCTAATCTTGTTTACTTACAATAGTCTTATTGTGGCAGTTCAGTTACTCTTTTAACTAAAGGATGGTGCCACAGTCTTTGCTATACAATATTTGAGGCCTTCTGCCCCGTTCCTTGAAGGTACGGCGCTCCCAAGCGCCTCTGTGCGCTTCGTAGCGCTCTTCTATGCCTCGTTCGGCTTGTACGGAAGTGCCCCACTAAACCTCGCGTATGGAGCAGTCAATGGGGGCCCAGGAGTACGAGGCATACCAGCCTCTGATGATCGGCGGAACAAGCACACAAGTTCCAGGCGCACAGCGAGGCGTACCAGCCTCGGGGAAGCCTGCAGTATGGCGCGCACAGGTCCTCAGCGCACAGCAAGGCGTACCAGCCTCGGGGAAGCCTGCAGTACGGCGCGCACAGGTCCTCAGCGCACAGTACGGCGCTGTAGGAAGGTGGCTACCAGACTATGGTTACCCCAGATTTTTTGCCTTGTGTTTAGCAGGTTTTCGACCTAGTTGGCCTGGTTCCCTGCTAATCAGGGCCCCAGGCTATCTGCTCTCTCTGTAAAATGGATTCCATGTACCCTAGGTGCATAACTAGATTGGCTTGGGTCACCTTATCAGCCCCTGTACAGAGCACTATAGGTGCCCAGGGCATAGGTGCATCCAAGGCCTATCAGGGGCTGCAGCATATCTTTTGCCACCCCTGGCTGGCTATCTAAAATTGACACAACTGGCTGATCACTCAGCTGGGGCAAGGTGGTGTAATTACCCCTTGCTTAGATATAGTATGCCTATATCTAAACCTAACTGGACACATATAAACCTATTAGTCACTCCTATGGCAGGCCTTAACAATCCTGGAGGCAGAGTGCTTGGTTTTATGTGAGATGGTGCTCTAGCATGAGCTGAGCCTGTCTGCAGCTGTCGGGACCAATTCCCTTAGCTGTTCCGGGATAATGCCAAACCATATACTCTTAAGTGCATTATAATCCACGCGTTATATATTAACTTTGGTTTGGCTTTATCAAAACACGTGTAAGGTGTCATACGATTTGGAATACTACCCCCTCGCCAGTCCTGGCGACGGGGGTAGCATTCCACCCCTCTAGAGGGAGACGACATGATACTTTGCTAAAACGCGGTTGATTTTTAAAAGAGCCTTAGATCCACAAAATGGATGCCTCTGCCACAGACACGGGTCTGACCTCCTGCTGCTGACCGAAACTCAGCAGAGGAGGCCTGGACAAAGGGTTTCCTGTCGCAGGGCGGTGTTACACCACCCCAGACAGGAGATTGTGGATTATAGCAGGGAGGTTTGAAAGAAACCAGACACTGCCGGGGGAGCACAAGGCTGCCCCTTGCATAATCCGGCCAAACCGGTGCTGGGGCACACCAGCCCCAGTCCCAGCGCGGCCTGGATCAAAGGAAAAGGGTGTATCCACCCCCTTCCTGGGTCCCACCCATAGGAGGGGACCTAGCAGGTAACCCAGCCCACCAGATTCGTATAAGAATGGGAGCAGTGCCAACGCACTCAGATTATCCTGATGAAACATTTGAAATGAAACTCTGGACCCTTCGACATCCTACTCAACGTAGAAGACTGAAGAATCTCCCTTGTGGTCAAGGAGTGACCACCCTGTGCAAACAGGCACCATCCAGCACCTCGACGTCTGCTTTGTTGCAGTTCCCGCCGGAACTCGAGCGACAGAGATCAACGAGATTAAGCGTGCCTGCCTTCTTATAGCCCAATCCACAGTCCCTGCAGAGCTGAGACCCGTGGAGGAGACCGGAAGCGTGGGGCACGCCATCTTGAAAAGACCTTGAGACGCTGACTGTGCAACCCACGAGTGACCCTCGAAGCTGTACACCGGGATTTGAGAAGCCCCAACCCTGAGCCATTTTTGCACCAAAGCGCACCCCTCTACACTCGACGAGTGCTGCGTGGGGTCCTTCTGCTTTCTTTTGCTCAATGCATTGGCCCGGTCACTTCCCAGCTGGCTTGTGGCCCCTGTGCCAACGAAAACCTAAATTCGACTTGTGATTCTGGTTGCTTCAGACTTGCACCTGCTCCTCTGAAAAGGAGCACCCACTCTGACCCTCCTGGTCTGAGTGAGAAGCAATCTTCCAATCCTGCATGGATTGCTCTTGCCAAGTGTTGTTTGCTCTGATCTTGAAGACGACAGCGCCGACGGTGAGAACCTGCATGGGACAGCTTGTGACCCGCACCTGGTCATCGCAGATGTCCCAGAGCTCACGTGGCAGCGGAGAGAAGCTCCTCAACAACCACCTGATTGCGCCCGACATTGCCTGGTTCCGTCCTGGTTCCACCCTGGTCACTGCTGAGTGACCCAGACTCTGTCCCCTCTGCTTTCAGGTACTTTACGACTCTGATCCACCCTTGGATCACACCGGACACTTCTCCTTCACATCGCCTGCAGCATCTTCAGCTTCAAGCACCATCAACCTGCGTGACGAAACCCGACGCCACTTCGACCCTATGCACCCGCTTCCTGTGGGTGAGGTAACTCAGCAATGCCGGTGTTCCCACACTGGTAAACACCTCTAGGGCCTGTGTCTAAAGTTTTGTCCTTCTAGGTTCAGCGGAAGTATCCTTAAACTCTATTTGTGTAACTTTTACGCACCATTGACTTTGCATTGGTGCATGCGTGTGCTTTAAGCGCTAAACCCGAATCCCGCGGGCTTTTCCCGACTTCAGCATTGCTTGTCCCGACTGCTCCCAGCGATTCCCTAGGCCCTAGGCCTAACCACTGTTCGATTGGTATCTCTTATACCACTTTCTTAATATATGGTTTGAGTGGCCACCCGCCCTCATCCATAATTGTGCAACTTTCATATGTTATACTGTGCTTTTGATTTAACGCTTGTGCCCCTTTGCTCATAAAGAGTACTGGGGATTAATTTAGAAATAAACACATATATTTTTATAATATAAAAGGCTGCTTAGTCTATGCTACCACTAGGATAGCATGTCTAATAAGGTTGACTTACAACCAGACAGCATAAGGTATTGCAGAATTGGAAACATCATATATCAGGCCAACTTCTCACAGATAGTATACACAAATGCATGAATTCAGGATGTGTGCCGTGCAATCACATCTTGTGTTAGATTCAATACACTATAATGTTGCTTCATTCATGAAAAGAAAATAGGCCATATACGATATATACATGAAAAGTGGCTTGCTTCCTAGATAACTAGTGGCATTGTCGTCACGGTGGGAGCACAAACGCCTCTCAAGGCGGTGATATAAACGTGTGCACCAAGGTGAAATGATTCCAGATTAAATTATTTTATTTATGTCAATGATAATGTTTTCAAGGCTTGACTTAATTATGTACAGGATTTTAAGGCCAAGACAGACTTCCTTGTTAATTGGTTGGTCTGCCCACCTCTATCCCTCCCAGAGCCCCTCCATTAACCCAATAGAAAACGGCCACAAAAATACAAAATACAATTGTGTTCAAACATTGCGTAGAAAGAAGATCTGCACTAAAGAGAGAGTGGCCTTACACTTGCTACAAGCACACCGTTTCTCCTCTGCTTCAATGGGGTGATGCAGGAGTCCTAATGTCGATGAAAGCCGTTGTACAGTAAACGTGGCAGTGTTTCTCACGTTGTAACAGTGTTTGACAAATGCACGTAGTTTATATCAGCAACTATTTGTTTATGTTTCAGTAACTTAAATGACCGTAGTACGGGTCTGCTGTCGGTAATTCAGCCAGCAAAAGTCCCACTGAAGGCAGATTTACCCCATCCGAGTAGAACCTGCCCATTTTACACGACCCCATCTGTAAATCACGCCCAGTTATCCTACAATGGATATTACTTTAACCAGATTCAGCTAGTGGAAGCCGTCTGTGAAGGACCATGCAGCACTGATGGTTGCAAATGGTCGACTGGCGCCCCCCTTGAGATGTCTCAACGCCCCCCCCCCCCCCTCCAGGGGGGCGCGCCCCACAGTTTGAAGACCACTGCACTAGAGTAACAAAGTCAGGAAGTGTCTGGGAGTGAATTAACGAGGTCTAGTAACCTACAATAAACACTATACAGCCTTCGTATCTTCGTGGGAGTAGTGCCAATGCAACTCAGATTATCCTGACGAAACATAAGAAACGAAACTCTGGACCCTTCGACTTCCTACTCAACGTAGAAGACTGAAGAATCTCCCTTTTGGTCCAGGAGTGACCACCCTGTGCAAACAGGTACCATCCAGCACCTCAACGCCTGCTTTGTTGCAGTTCCCGCCGGAACTCGAGCGACAGAGATCGACGAGATCAAGCTTGCCTGCCTTCGTACAGCCCGATCCACAGTCCCTGCAGAGCTGAGACCCGTGGAGGCGACCGGAAGCGTGGGGCATGCCATCTAGAAAAGACCATGAGACGCTGGCCGTGCAGCCCACAAGTGACCCTCGAAGCTGTACACCAGGGTCTGAGAAGCCCCAACCCTGAGCTACTCTTGCACCGAAGCTCACCCCTCCACACTCGACGAGTGCTGCGTGGGGCCCTTCTGCTTGTGTTGGCTCGATGCATTGGCCGGGTCACTTGCCAGCTGGCTTGTGGCCCCTGTGCCAACGAAAACCTAAAACCGACTTGCGATTCTGGTTGCTCAAGACTTGCACCAGCTCCTGTGAAAAGGAGCACCCGCTCTGACCCTCCTGGTCCCAGTGAGAAGCAATCTTCCGGTCCTGCGTGAATTGCTCTTGCCAAGTGTTGTTTGCTCCAATCTTGAAGCCGACTGCGCTGACGGCGAGAGCCTGCATGAGACAGCTCGTGACCTGCTCCTAGACGTCACAGATGCCCCAGAGCCCACGTGACAGCGGAGAGAAGCTCCTCAACAACCACCTGATTGCGCCCGACATTGCCTGGTTCCGTCCTGGTTCCACCCTGGTCACTGCTGAGTAACCCAGACTCTGTCCCCTCTGCTTTCAGGTACTTTACGACTCTGATCCACCCTTGGATCCCACCGGACACTTCTCCTTCCCATCGCCTGCTGCATCTTCAGCTCCAAGCACCAAGAACCTGCGTGACGAAACCTGACGCCACTTCGACCCTATGCACCCGCTTCCTGTGGGTGAGGTAACATTGCAACGCCAGTATTCCCACACTGGTACACACCTCTACGGTCTGTGTCTAAAGTTTTGTCCTTCTAGGTTCAGGGGAAGGTTCCTTAAACTCTACTTGTGTAACTTTTACGTACCATTGACATTGCATTGGTGCAAGCCGCACTTTACGTGCTGCACCCGAATCCCGCGGGCTTTTCCCGACTTCAGCATTGCTAGGCCCGACTGCTCCCAGCGATTCCCTAGGCCCTAGGCCTAACCACTGTTCGATTGGTATCTCTTATACCACTTTCTTAATATATGGTTTGAGTGGCCACCCGCCCTCATCCATAATTGTGCAACTTTGTATGTTATACTGTGCTTTTGATTTAACGCTTGTGCCCCTTTGCTCATAAAGAGTACTGGGGATTATTTTAGAAATAAACACATATATTTTTATAATATATTCTTGTGTGGTGTCCTTTTATTGATATTACAGGATTGTATGTGGTAAAACAGCTTGCTTAACACAACCTCTCAAGTTAAGCCTTTAGGCTGCTTAGTCCATGCTACCCCTAGGATAGCTTGTCTAACAAGGTTGACTTACAACCAGACACCATAAGGGATTGTTTGGACTGATACAAGGTGGTTCCAGAATTGGAAACATCATATATCAGGCTAACTTCTCACATTGGTGCGCAGCGGTGCGGATTTGAGCTTGCTGTTGTTTTACCATTGCAATCTTTTTATCAAATTGAAAGATCACATCAAGTACCTTAGGTACATATAAATCAAAAGCTTAGCATATTAAGTTCTACTGAACTTAGTAGTTGTAGATTAAAGGGATTAGCACACCCTGACTACAACTCACTAGCAAGGTACAGTAGGTAAACACATCACTTGCACCTCACTAGCAGTCATGTCCGACACAGGAAGAGCTTCAGGCTCTGCCCCTGTGACAGTTGACCTTACCAAGGCAACTTACAGCTATGACAAACTTAGCCACAAAGACTTGGGTGCCTTGTGCACTGCAAGGGGGCTAAAAAGGGGCAGAGCCCCTACCATTCCTTCCCTGATAGCCATCCTGGAACAGGATGACTTAGAAACAGCCAAGGCAGCTTCCTTAGCTTTAGGAGATGGAGTGAACACCCCTGAGAATGAGATCACTCCAGAAGAGGAGGAAGAGGGTTCATAGGTAGATGAGCCTGAGGATCAGGATCAAGGGGATAACCAGGTACATGTGGGGAGGCTTAGCCAAACCAACTTGGACCTACTTGGAAATGGAGGGGGCAGCATCCCCCCAGAGTACAAAGCAGAACTGTTCCAGGCAATAGAAGGGTGAGATCTCCCTCAGTGGATTCTCACATTTCTAGTGTCTCAAGAACCTCTCAAAGGGGAATGACTACCTACCAGAGAAGAGAGCATAAGGCCAGGATGAGAGCTGTAGAACTCCAGATAGAGAGGGAAGAGTTATCCCTGGCCCAAGCTAAACTTGCTTTAACAAGAGAACAAAAGTTGTGTGGCTTAGATGCCACTGGTGGCAGCAATAATATTCCTAGAGAGAAAGACAGGCCCTATAATACTAGAAACCTGACAAAGATTGTGCCCCCCTACACAGAAGGGGATGACATCCACAAGTGGATAACTGCTCTTGAGAGAGCCTGCATGGTACAGCAGGTTCCTGCGGAACAATGGGCAGCAATCTTATGGTACTCCTTTTCAGAGAAAGGGAGAGATAAGCTCCTCACTGTCAGACATGAGGATGCTAAAAACTACAAAGTCCTGAAGAGTGCTCTAATGGATGGGTTTGGCTTAACCACTGAACAGTACAGGTTGTTGTTCAGAGACACCCAGAAGACACAGATTCAGGACTGGACTGATTTTGTAGATTGTGCAACTAAGGCTCTGGAGGGTTGGCTACATGGCAGCAAAGTACATGACTTTACAGGATTGTATAATTTGATTATGAGGGAGCAGATCCTAAGTAATTGTCAGAACCAGCTCTTACAACAGCACCTGGTGGACTCTGATTTGACCTCTCCCCAAGAATTGGGAAAGAGGGCAGATAAATGGGTCAGAACCAGGATTAGGCCTAATAATCAGGACAGTAACCAGAAGAAGGAGTCTACCAAGCCTCAAGATAAGGGTGGGGATAAAAGTAAAGAAAAGACTTCCCCAGGGCCCCAAAACTCCAAGAAGGGGGGTGGGTCCCAAGACACTTCATCAACTGAGAAAAAGCCTTATTGTCATGCCTGTAAACAGGTTGGGCATTACAAAACAGACAGCTGTTGTCCCAAGAATGGCAATAAAGAGAATATACCTCCAAAGCCAGCTCCAACACCTCCTGTTACTGTCAGCAGTAATTCCCCAGGAAGTGGGAGCACACCCAGGAATCTGGGTGGGTTTACTTTTGGAGCCCAGGTGGACCCTGGCCTATCCAGGTCCCCATCAATAAATAATCTTGTTTAAGAGACTGGCATGGGGTTTGCCAACT
Source organism: Lissotriton vulgaris (assembly GCF_964263255.1). Classification (NCBI taxonomy): domain Eukaryota; kingdom Metazoa; phylum Chordata; class Amphibia; order Caudata; family Salamandridae; genus Lissotriton; species Lissotriton vulgaris. The sequence goes on along the minus strand of NW_028254400.1, from coordinate 38,006 downwards.
TCTCTGATTGCCCAAATACCTTGAGCAAATATAGACAAGAACCCATCATCAATGGTTTGAAAGTTGAAGCCTTTAGAGACACAGGGGCTAGCATCACCATGGTGGCTGACTGTATAGTTCCCTCTAAGCAACTTTTACCTGGTGCCACATACCAGGTAACAAACATTGATGGAATCCAAACAAATCATCCCATGGCAGTAGTAAGTCTCAGCTGGGGAGGTGTCACTGGCCCAAAGAGAGTGGCAGTGTCATCAAACTTGCCTGGAGACTGCCTACTGGGTAATGATTTAGAAATCTCAGTCTGGGCTGAGGTTGAACAGGAAATCCATTCTAGAATGGTAAACTCCAATGGAAAGGTTAGTGGGGATGTACTGGCTATAGCCCCAATCCATGATGTCCTTCCTGAAAAGGTTGGTAGGGGGCTGTGCAAGACTCAGCCCCATCTTTAACAGAAGCTCTTCCAAAACAGAATAGCAAAGCTGTTATGATAACAGCAGAAACCCAAACTGAGTCTCCTCCTGAAAAGGTTGGTGGGGCTGTGATGGCCACAGCCCAAACTCAAACAGATATGTGTGTTGTGAAGCCTGATATGATGGATCCCTCCACCCAAACTGAGAGCATAGAGGAGGAAGAGAAATCTCCCCCTCACCAGACATATGGACAGGATCAGCCTCCTCAGGGAACTGATCTTACCCCTGATGAAGGGACTGCCCCAGAGGTTGTTAGGCCTGGCCTGACAGAGCCCCTGATGGCAGTGGACCCGTCTCAGGTGGGACCCAGTATGGAGCAGGTAACCTGCCCCTCTCTACCTTGCCTTAGTCAGCCCAGGGCTGCAGGGGACAAGAAGGACAGTGAGACCCAGAGGGCCCCCTGTCAAATAAAGCACCCCCATCAATAGATTAGGGGCACCAAAACTAGTAGCCCTAGTGAGGAGAAAACTTTAAAAACTCCTGAGGGAACCCCCTTAAAAGTAGTTAGGGACCTCCCACAGATGGATTCTGTTGGGCACAGCCAAACCTGGGACCCAAAGGGCCCCAACCTGAACTGTCCCTCCAGCAAGCCAAACAGAGGGACCCAGCCTCCAGCTTTAGGTAGCCAGAGGTTGACCCTGAGAGCACAGTTAAACTCAGTTGAAGAGAGAAGGGCACACATGGTGGAAGATAATTGGAGGAAGCTGAGCCCTAAATTAGTGGAGCCTCACTTCAATACTCCATATCCAAACCAGCCTTTAACTTTGCATAAACACACCCAAGGTAGTGATTCCCTATGGTGGAGACCCTCTAATACCCCAAGGGTGAGGGACTGCTTAGTGGAACAAGAGACAGGGGGTACCCATGCTAGTGCAGGTACTTCCTTATATGGCCACTCAGGCAATATAGGCTTACCTGGCCAAGGATAGCCTTATCTCCTTTCGTTTGGGGGTGGGGGTAGGAAGGTGGCTACCTGACTATGGTTACCCCAGATTTTTTGCCTTGTGTTTAGCTGGTTTTCGACTTAGTTGGCCTGGTTCCCTGCTAATCAGGGCCCCAGGCTATCTGCTCTCTCTGTAAAATGGATTCCATGTACCCTAGGTGCATAACTAGATTGGCTTGGGTCACCTTATCCGCTCCTGTACAGAGCACTATAGGTGCCCAGGGCATAGGTGTATCCAAGGCCTATCAGGGGCTGCAGCATATCTTTTGCCACCCCTGGCTGGCTATCTAAAATTGACACAACTGGCTGATCACTCAGCTGGGGCAAGGTGGTGTAATCACTCCTTGCTTAGATATAGTATGCCTATATCTAAACCTAACTGGACACATATATACCTATCAGTCACTCCTATGGCAGGCCTTAACAATCCTGGAGGCAGAGTGCTTGGTTTTATGTGAGATGGTGCTCTAGCATGAGCGGAGCCTGTCGGCAGCTGTCGGGACCAATTCCTTAGCTGTTCCGGGATAATGCCAAACCATATACTCTTAAGTGCATTATAATCCTCGCGGTTATATGTTAACTTTGGTTTGGCTTTATCAAAACATGTTGTGTAAGGTGTCATATGATTTGGAATACTACCCCCTCGCCAGTCCTGGCGACAGGGGTAGCATTCCACCCCTCTAGAGGGAGACGACAAGTTACTTTGCTAAAACACGGTTGATTTTTAAAAGAGCCTTAGATCAACAAAATGGATGCCTCTGCCACAGACACGGGTCTGACCTCCTGATGCTGACCGAAACTCAGCAGAGGAGGCCTGGACAAAGGGTTTCCTGTCGCAGGGCGGTGTTACACCACCCCAGACAGGAGATAGTGGATTGCAGCAGGGAGGTTTGAAAGAAACCAGACACTGCCTGGGGAGCACAAGGCTGCCCCTTGCATAATCCGGCTAAACCGGTTCTGGGGCACACAAGCCCCAGTCCCAGCGTGGCCAGGATCAAAGGAAAGGGGTGTATCCACCCCCTTCCTGGGTCCCACCCATAGGAGGGGACCTAGCAGGCAATCCAGCTCACCAGATTCGAATAAGAGTGGGAGCAGTGCCAATGCAACTCATATTAGCCTGACGAAACATAAGAAACGAAACTCTGGACCCTTCGACATCCTACTCAACGTAGAAGACTGAAGAATCTCCCTTGTGGTCTAGGAGTGACCACCCTGTACAAACAGGTACCATCCAGCACCTCAACGCCTGCTTTGTTGCAATTTCCTCTGGAACTCGAGCGACAGAGATTGACGAGATCAAGCTTGCCTGCCTTCCTACAGCTCGATCCACAGTCCCTGCAGAGCTGGGACCCATGGCGGCGACCGGAAGCGTGGGGCACGCCATCTTGAAAAGACCACAAGACGCTGACTGTGCAGCCCACGAGTGACCCTCGAAGCTGTACACCGGGGTCTGAGAAGCCCCAACCCTGAGCTACTCTTGCACCGAAGCTCACCCCTCCACAATCGACGAGTGCTGCGTGGGGCCCTTCTGCTTGTGTTGGCTCGACGCGTTGGCCTGGTCACTTGCCAGCTGGCTTGTGGCCCCTGTGCCGACGAAAACCTAAAACCGACTTGCGATTCTGATTTCTCCAGACTAGCACCAGATTCTGTGAAAAGGAGCCCCCACTCTGACCCTCCTGGTCCGAGTGAGAAGCAATCATCCGATCCTGCGTGGATTGCTCTTGCCAAGTGTTGTTTGCTCCAATCTTGATGCCGACTGCGCCGACGGCAAGAGCCTACACGGGACAGATTGTGACCCAGTCCTGGACGTCACAGATGCCCCAGAGCCCACGTGACAGCAGAGAGAAGCTCGACAACCACCTGATTGCAGCTGACATTGCCTGGTTTCGTCCTGGTCACTGCTGAGTGACCCAGACTCTGTCCCCTCTGCTTTCAGGTACTTTACGACTCTGATCCACCCTTGGATCCCACCGGACACTTCTCCTTCCCATCGCCTGCAGCATCTTCAGCTCCAAGCACCAAGAACCTGCGTGACGAAACCCGACGCCACTTCGACCCTATGCACCCTCTTCCTGTGGGTGAGGTAACATTGCAACGCCGGTGTTCCCACACTCGTACCCACCTCTAGGGTCTGTGTCTAAAGTTTTGTCCTTCTAGGTTCAGCGGAAGTGTCCTTAAACTTTACTTGTGTAACTTTTACGCACTATTGACATTGCATTGGTGCAAGCCGCAATTTACGTGCTGCACCCGAATCCCGCGGGCTTTTCCCGACTTCAGCATTGCTAGTCCCGACTGCTCCCAGCGATTCCCTAGGCCCTAGGCTTAACCACTGTTCGATTGGTATCTCTTATACCACTTTCTTAATATATGTTTCGAGTGGCCACCCGCCCTCATCCATAATTGTGCAACTTTGTATGTTATACTGTGCTTTTGATTTAACGCTTGTGCCCCTTTGCTCATAAAGAGTACTGGGGATTATTTTAGAAATAAACACATATATTTTTATAATATATACTTGTGTGTGGTGTCCTTTCATTTGATATTACAGGATTGTATGTGGTAAAACAGCTCGCTTAACACGACCTCTTAAGTTAAGCCTTTAGGCTGCTTAGTCCATGCTACCCCTAGGATAGCTTGTCTAACAAGGTTGACTTACAACCAGACACCATAAGGGATTGTTTGGACTGATACAAGGTGGTTCCAGAATTGGAAACATCATATATCAGGCTAACTTCTCACATTGGTGCGCAGCGGTGCGGATTTGAGCTTGCTGTTGTTTTACCATTGCAATATTTTTATCAAATTGAAAGATCACATCAAGTACCTTAGGTACATATAAATCAAAAGCTTAGCATATTAAGTTCTACTGAACTTAGTAGTTGTAGATTAAAGGGATTAGCACACCCTGACTACAACTCACTAGCAAGGTACAGTAGGTAAACACATCACTTGCACCTCACTAGCAGTCATGTCCGACACAGGAAGAGCTTCAGGCTCTGCCCCTGTGACAGTTGACCTTACCAAGGCAACTTACAGCTATGACAAACTTAGCCACAAAGACTTGGGTGCCTTGTGCACTGCAAGGGGGCTAAAAAGGGGCAGAGCCCCTACCATTCCTTCCCTGATAGCCATCCTGGAACAGGATGACTTAGAAACAGCCAAGGCAGCTTCCTTAGCTTTAGGAGATGGAGTGAACACCCCTGAGAATGAGATCACTCCAGAAGAGGAGGAAGAGGGTTCATAGGTAGATGAGCCTGAGGATCAGGATCAAGGGGATAACCAGGTACATGTGGGGAGGCTTAGCCAAACCAACTTGGACCTACTTGGAAATGGAGGGGGCAGCATCCCCCCAGAGTACAAAGCAGAACTGTTCCAGGCAATAGAAGGGTGAGATCTCCCTCAGTGGATTCTCACATTTCTAGTGTCTCAAGAACCTCTCAAAGGGGAATGACTACCCACCAGAGAAGAGAGCATAAGGCCAGGATGAGAGCTGTAGAACTCCAGATAGAGAGGGAAGAGTTATCCCTGGCCCAAGCTAAACTTGCTTTAACAAGAGAACAAAAGTTGTGTGGCTTAGATGCCACTGGTGGCAGCAATAATATTCCTAGAGAGAAAGACAGGCCCTATAATACTAGAAACCTGACAAAGATTGTGCCCCCCTACACAGAAGGGGATGACATCCACAAGTGGATAACTGCTCTTGAGAGAGCCTGCATGGTACAGCAGGTTCCTGCGGAACAATGGGCAGCAATCTTATGGTACTCCTTTTCAGAGAAAGGGAGAGATAAGCTCCTCACTGTCAGACATGAGGATGCTAAAAACTACAAAGTCCTGAAGAGTGCTCTAATAGATGGGTTTGGCTTAACCACTGAACAGTACAGGTTGTTGTTCAGAGACACCCAGAAGACACAGATTCAGGACTGGACTGATTTTGTAGATTGTGCAACTAAGGCTCTGGAGGGTTGGCTACATGGCAGCAAAGTACATGACTTCACAGGATTGTATAATTTGATTATGAGGGAGCAGATCCTAAGTAATTGTCAGAACCAGCTCTTACAACAGCACCTGGTGGACTCTGATTTGACCTCTCCCCAAGAATTGGGAAAGAGGGCAGATAAATGGGTCAGAACCAGGATTAGGCCTAATAATCAGGACAGTAACCAGAAGAAGGAGTCTACCAAGCCTCAAGATAAGGGTGGGGATAAAAGTAAAGAAAAGACTTCCCCAGGGCCCCAAAACTCCAAGAAGGGGGGTGGGTCTCAAGACACTTCATCAACTGAGAAAAAGCCTTATTGTCATGCCTGTAAACAGGTTGGGCATTACAAAACAGACAGCTGTTGTCCGAAGAATGGCAATAAAGAGAATATACCTCCAAAGCCAGCTCCAACACCTCCTGTTACTGTCAGCAGTAATTCCCCAGGAAGTGGGAGCACACCCAGGAATCTGGGTGGGTTTACTTTTGGAGCCCAGGTGGACCCTGGCCTATCCAGGTCCCCATCAATAAATAATCTTGTTTAAGAGACTGGCATGGGGTTTGCCAACTTCTCTGATTGCCCAAATACCTTGAGCAAATATAGACAAGAACCCATCATCAATGGTTTGAAAGTTGAAGCCTTTAGAGACACAGGGGCTAGCATCACCATGGTGGCTGACTGTATAGTTCCCTCTAAGCAACTTTTACCTGGTGCCACATACCAGGTAACAAACATTGATGGAATCCAAACAAATCATCCCATGGCAGTAGTAAGTCTCAGCTGGGGAGGTGTCACTGGCCCAAAGAGAGTGGCAGTGTCATCAAACTTGCCTGGAGACTGCCTACTGGGTAATGATTTAGAAATCTCAGTCTGGGCTGAGGTTGAACAGGAAATCCATTCTAGAATGGTAAACTCCAATGGAAAGGTTAGTGGGGATGTACTGGCTATAGCCCCAATCCATGATGTCCTTCCTGAAAAGGTTGGTAGGGGGCTGTGCAAGACTCAGCCCCATCTTTAACAGAAGCTCTTCCAAAACAGAATAGCAAAGCTGTTATGATAACAGCAGAAACCCAAACTGAGTCTCCTCCTGAAAAGGTTGGTGGGGCTGTGATGGCCACAGCCCAAACTCAAACAGATATGTGTGTTGTGAAGCCTGATATGATGGATCCCTCCACCCAAACTGAGAGCATAGAGGAGGAAGAGAAATCTCCCCCTCACCAGACATATGGACAGGATCAGCCTCCTCAGGGAACTGATCTTACCCCTGATGAAGGGACTGCCCCAGAGGTTGTTAGGCCTGGCCTGACAGAGCCCCTGATGGCAGTGGACCCGTCTCAGGTGGGACCCAGTATGGAGCAGGTAACCTGCCCCTCTCTACCTTGCCTTAGTCAGCCCAGGGCTGCAGGGGACAAGAAGGACAGTGAGACCCAGAGGGCCCCCTGTCAAATAAAGCACCCCCATCAATAGATTAGGGGCACCAAAACTAGTAGCCCTAGTGAGGAGAAAACTTTAAAAACTCCTGAGGGAACCCCCTTAAAAGTAGTTAGGGACCTCCCACAGATGGATTCTGTTGGGCACAGCCAAACCTGGGACCCAAAGGGCCCCAACCTGAACTGTCCCTCCAGCAAGCCAAACAGAGGGACCCAGCCTCCAGCTTTAGGTAGCCAGAGGTTGACCCTGAGAGCACAGTTAAACTCAGTTGAAGAGAGAAGGGCACACATGGTGGAAGATAATTGGAGGAAGCTGAGCCCTAAATTAGTGGAGCCTCACTTCAATACTCCATATCCAAACCAGCCTTTAACTTTGCATAAACACACCCAAGGTAGTGATTCCCTATGGTGGAGACCCTCTAATACCCCAAGGGTGAGGGACTGCTTAGTGGAACAAGAGACAGGGGGTACCCATGCTAGTGCAGGTACTTCCTTATATGGCCACTCAGGCAATATAGGCTTACCTGGCCAAGGATAGCCTTATCTCCTTTCGTTTGGGGGTGGGGGTAGGAAGGTGGCTACCTGACTATGGTTACCCCAGATTTTTTGCCTTGTGTTTAGCTGGTTTTCGACTTAGTTGGCCTGGTTCCCTGCTAATCAGGGCCCCAGGCTATCTGCTCTCTCTGTAAAATGGATTCCATGTACCCTAGGTGCATAACTAGATTGGCTTGGGTCACCTTATCCGCTCCTGTACAGAGCACTATAGGTGCCCAGGGCATAGGTGTATCCAAGGCCTATCAGGGGCTGCAGCATATCTTTTGCCACCCCTGGCTGGCTATCTAAAATTGACACAACTGGCTGATCACTCAGCTGGGGCAAGGTGGTGTAATCACTCCTTGCTTAGATATAGTATGCCTATATCTAAACCTAACTGGACACATATATACCTATCAGTCACTCCTATGGCAGGCCTTAACAATCCTGGAGGCAGAGTGCTTGGTTTTATGTGAGATGGTGCTCTAGCATGAGCGGAGCCTGTCGGCAGCTGTCGGGACCAATTCCTTAGCTGTTCCGGGATAATGCCAAACCATATACTCTTAAGTGCATTATAATCCTCGCGGTTATATGTTAACTTTGGTTTGGCTTTATCAAAACATGTTGTGTAAGGTGTCATATGATTTGGAATACTACCCCCTCGCCAGTCCTGGCGACAGGGGTAGCATTCCACCCCTCTAGAGGGAGACGACAAGTTACTTTGCTAAAACACGGTTGATTTTTAAAAGAGCCTTAGATCAACAAAATGGATGCCTCTGCCACAGACACGGGTCTGACCTCCTGATGCTGACCGAAACTCAGCAGAGGAGGCCTGGACAAAGGGTTTCCTGTCGCAGGGCGGTGTTACACCACCCCAGACAGGAGATAGTGGATTGCAGCAGGGAGGTTTGAAAGAAACCAGACACTGCCTGGGGAGCACAAGGCTGCCCCTTGCATAATCCGGCTAAACCGGTTCTGGGGCACACAAGCCCCAGTCCCAGCGTGGCCAGGATCAAAGGAAAGGGGTGTATCCACCCCCTTCCTGGGTCCCACCCATAGGAGGGGACCTAGCAGGCAATCCAGCTCACCAGATTCGAATAAGAGTGGGAGCAGTGCCAATGCAGCTCATATTAGCCTGACGAAACATAAGAAACGAAACTCTGGACCCTTCGACATCCTACTCAACGTAGAAGACTGAAGAATCTCCCTTGTGGTCTAGGAGTGACCACCCTGTGCAAACAGGTACCATCCAGCACCTCAACGCCTGCTTTGTTGCAATTTCCTCTGGAACTCGAGCGACAGAGATTGACGAGATCAAGCTTGCCTGCCTTCCTACAGCTCGATCCACAGTCCCTGCAGAGCTGGGACCCATGGCGGCGACCGGAAGCGTGGGGCACGCCATCTTGAAAAGACCACAAGACGCTGACTGTGCAGCCCACGAGTGACCCTCGAAGCTGTACACCGGGGTCTGAGAAGCCCCAACCCTGAGCTACTCTTGCACCGAAGCTCACCCCTCCACAATCGACGAGTGCTGCGTGGGGCCCTTCTGCTTGTGTTGGCTCGACGCGTTGGCCTGGTCACTTGCCAGCTGGCTTGTGGCCCCTGTGCCGACGAAAACCTAAAACCGACTTGCGATTCTGATTTCTCCAGACTAGCACCAGATTCTGTGAAAAGGAGCCCCCACTCTGACCCTCCTGGTCCGAGTGAGAAGCAATCATCCGATCCTGCGTGGATTGCTCTTGCCAAGTGTTGTTTGCTCCAATCTTGATGCCGACTGCGCCGACGGCAAGAGCCTACACGGGACAGATTGTGACCCAGTCCTGGACGTCACAGATGCCCCAGAGCCCACGTGACAGCAGAGAGAAGCTCGACAACCACCTGATTGCACCTGACATTGCCTGGTTTCGTCCTGGTCACTGCTGAGTGACCCAGACTCTGTCCCCTCTGCTTTCAGGTACTTTACGACTCTGATCCACCCTTGGATCCCACCGGACACTTCTCCTTCCCATCGCCTGCAGCATCTTCAGCTCCAAGCACCAAGAACCTGCGTGACGAAACCCGACGCCACTTCGACCCTATGCACCCTCTTCCTTTGGGTGAGGTAACATTGCAACGCCGGTGTTCCCACACTGGTACCCACCTCTAGGGTCTGTGTCTAAAGTTTTGTCCTTCTAGGTTCAGCGGAAGTGTCCTTAAACTTTACTTGTGTAACTTTTACGCACTATTGACATTGCATTGGTGCAAGCCGCACTTTACGTGCTGCACCCGAATCCCGCGGGCTTTTCCCGACTTCAGCATTGCTAGTCCCGACTGCTCCCAGCGATTCCCTAGGCCCTAGGCTTAACCACTGTTCGATTGGTATCTCTTATACCACTTTCTTAATATATGGTTTGAGTGGCCACCCGCCCTCATCCATAATTGTGCAACTTTGTTTGTTATACTGTGCTTTTGATTTAACGCTTGTGCCCCTTTGCTCATAAAGAGTACTGGGGATTATTTTAGAAATAAACACATATATTTTTATAATATATACTTGTGTGTGGTGTCCTTTCATTTGATATTACAGGATTGTATGTGGTAAAACAGCTCGCTTAACACGACCTCTTAAGTTAAGCCTTTAGGCTGCTTAGTCCATGCTACCCCTAGGATAGCTTGTCTAACAAGGTTGACTTACAACCAGACACCATAAGGGATTGTTTGGACTGATACAAGGTGGTTCCAGAATTGGAAACATCATATATCAGGCCAGCTTCTCACAACAGCCCAGACTGGGAAACTCATTTGGAACACCTTAGGAACTTATTTGACACTAGGACTCACTATGAATCCAAAGAAAACCACACTGGGGACACAGCAAATTGATTATTTGGGATACACTATCAGTGAGGGCACCCTGAAACCCCAAATAATCAAGTTAGAAGCCATTCAAAAGATTCCTACACCTACCACTCGAAGAGAAGTGAGGGCTTTTCTGGGATTAGTGGGGTATTACAGGAGATTTATTCCCCAATTGTCAGAGGTAGCAAGCCCCCTTACGGATCTGTTAAGAAACAAACCCTCCAGGGCCAAGATTCAATGGGGTCAAGCACAAGAAAAGAGTATTGAGACTTTAAAAGCCTTATTATGTCAAGCTCCAATATTAACCTGTCCTGATTATAGGAAATTGTTTGTTCTCCAAACTGATGCCTCAGACAGAGGGTTAGGAGCAGCCTTATCACAACCGGATTCCCAAGGTCTGCTTAAACCAGTGCTATTCTTAAGTCGAAAACTATTTCCAAGAGAAACCCGATATGCCACAATGGAGAAGGAATGTCTTGCCATTAAGTGGGCCATGGAATCATTGCAGTACTATTTGTTAGGACGCACTTTCTTCTTGGTAACAGATCATGCCCCATTGACATGGTTAGCCACTAACAAGGACACCAATGCTAAGGTTTTACGCTGGTTCCTGGCCTTACAACCTTTTTCATTTCAGACTTTGCACATGTCTGGAAAATTACAAGGAAATGTGGACTACCTATCCAGGTTCCCTGTATCAGAATGGCCCGACCGTCCATCCCAAGAAGAGAGGCAATGTAATATAGACTGCGCCGAGAACCCCAAGATGGCGCCCAGCTGGGCATCCGACAATGCAACACTCAGCGGTCTAGCGTTTCAGGAAGACGGGAGAGAGAACGACGGTTATCTCAGGTGGAGGAGTGAAAGATCATCAGGAGAAGCGCGGGAAGCAGCGGGAGAAAGAGCTGAAGAGAGGATAACGAGGGAGGAGACGTCGGAGGGTCCCCAGAGGTGAGAGGAGACGACCAGAACCCCAAAGTACACCGCGATAGTATCCGGCAGTTCCCTGAAGGCACAGGACGCCGAGATACCGACTGCTACGGTCACCAGGGACTGTAGCCCCAGGCGAGTAACGGGAAAAGAAGGGTGGAAACAGAGGTTGGAGCCAAAGGGGTGGTGGGGGTTTTGGCGCAAATAAGTGCATGGAATGATTCTCACCCTCCTTGTTACCTCCATTCATTCAGCCCACTGCCTTCCTTACCTCACTTGTGGTGATCCTAGAAAGCTGGCGAAGGGGAGCACCGTAGAAAATATAAATAAGTATAACAGATAAGTGACCGTAGTGTCCTTTCTTTTCTCGGTTTGCCTTGCCTCTTGGGGAAGTACCGGCCTGAGCAGCAGAGCGGAAACAGCGTGGACGACGAACTTTGCTCATCCTGAAAGACTGTAACTTAGAAAGGAAACTACTGGATTAAGTGGTTTATTCTTCGTGGTCTGTTCTGAAATAAATAGCCAATACTAACTAATTGATAGAGAACCGTGTCTCAATGCAAGGCCATAAACTCATTCTTTATCGATCTTACTTGGGTTAAAGTGGTAAAACCATCACAGATACCTATAACTAAACCTATATCTGGACACATATAAACCTGTGAGCCACTCCTATGGAAGGCCTTATCAATCCTGAAGGCAGAGTGCGTGGTTTAATGTGAGATGGAGCTCTAGCATGAGCTGAAACTGTCTGCAGCTTTCGGGAACAACTCCCTAAGCTGTTCCCGGATAATGCCATACCATATACTATTAAGTGCATTATAATCCTCGCGGTTATATAGCAACTTTGGTTTGGCTTTATCAAAACATGTCGTGTAAGGTGTCATACGATTTGGAATACTATCCCCTCAACAGTCCTGCCGACTGGGATAGCATTCCACCCCTCTAGAGGGAGAAGACATGTTACTTTACTGAAACGCGGTTGATTTTTAAAAGAGCCTCAGATCCACAAAATGGATGCTTCTGCCACAGACACGAGTCTGACCTCCTGCTGCTGACCGAAACTCAGCAGAGGAGGCCTGCACAAAGGCTTTCCTGTCGCAGGGAGGTGTTACACCACCCCAGACAGGAGATAGTGGATTGTAGCAGGGAGGTTTGAAAGAAACCAGACACTGCCTGGGGCGCACAAGGCTGCCCCTTGCATAATCCGGCCAAACCGGTTCTGGGGCACACCAGCCCCTGTCCCAGTGCGGCCTGGATCAAAGGGAAAGGGGTGTATCCACCCCCTTCCTGGGTCCCACCCATAGGAGGGGACCTAGCAGGTAATCCAGCCCCCTAGATTGGTATAAGAATGGGAGCAGTGCCAACGCACTCAGATTATCCTGGTGAAACATTTGAAATGAAACTCTGGACCCTTCGACTTCCTACTCAACGTAGAAGACTGAAGAATCTCCCTTGTGGTCAAGGAGTGACCACCCTGTGCCAACAGTCACCATCCAGCACCTCGACGTCTGCTTTGTTGCAGTTCCTGCTGGAACTCGAGTAACAGAGATCAACGAGATCAAGCTTGCCTGCCTTCTTACAGCCCGATCCACAGTCCCTGCCGAGCTGAGACCTGTGGAGGTGACCGGAAGCGTGGGGCACACCATCTTGAAAAGACCACGAGATGCTGACTGTGCAGCGCACGAGTGACCCTCGAAGCTGTACACCGGGGTTTAAAAAGCCCCAACCCTGAGCCACTTTTGCACCGAAGCTCACCCCTTCACACTCGACGAGTGCTGTGCGGGGCCCTTCTGCTTTCTTTGGCTCGACGCGTTGGCCAGGTCACTTGCCAGCTGGCTTGTGGCCCTAGTGCCGACAAAAACCTAAATTTGACTTGTGATTCTGGTTGCTCCAGACTTGCACCCGCTCCTCTGAAAAGGAGCACCCACTCTGACCCTCCTGGTCCGAGTGAGAAGCAATCGTCCAATCCCGCGTGGATTGCTCTTGCCAAGTGTTGTTTGCTCCGATCTTGAAGCCGACAGCGCCGATGGTGAGAGCCTCCATGAGACAGCTCGGGACCCGCTCCTAGACGTCACAGATGCCCCAGAGCCCACGTGGCAGCGGAGAGAAGCTCCTCAACAACCACCTGATTGCGCCCGACATTGCCTGGTTCCGTCCTGGTTCCACCCTGGTCACTGCTGAGTGACCCAGTCTCTGTCCCCTCTGCTTTCAGGCACTTTACGACTCTGATCCACCCTTGGATCACACCGGACACTTCTCCTTCACATCGTCTGCAGCATCTTCAGCTTCAAGCACCATCAACCTGCGTGACGAAACCCGACGCCACTTCGACCCTATGCACCCGCTTCCTGTGGGTGAGGTAACTCAGCAACGCCGGTGTTCCCACACTGGTACACACCTCTAGGGTCTGTGTCTAAAGTTTTGTCCTTCTAGGTTCAGCGGAAGTATCCTTAAACTCTCTTTGTGTAACTTTTACGCACCATTGACTTTGCATTGGTGCATGCGTGTGCTTTAAGCGCTACACCCGAATCCCGCAGGCTTTTCCCGACTTCAGCATTGCTTGTCCCGACTGCTCCCAGCGATTCCCTAGGCCCTAGGCCTAACCACTGTTCGATTGGTATCTCTTATACCACTTTCTTAATATATGGTTTGAGTGGCCACCCGCCCTCATCCATAATTGTGCAACTTTCATATGTTATACTGTGCTTTTGATTTAACGCTTGTGCCCCTTTGCTCATAAAGAGTACTGGGGATTAATTTAGAAATAAACACATATATTTTTATAATATAAAAGGCTGCTTAGTCTATGCTACCACTAGGATAGCATGTCTAATAAGGTTGACTTACAACCAGACAGCATAAGGTATTGCAGAATTGGAAACATCATATATCAGGCCAACTTCTCACAGATAGTATACACAAATGCATGAATTCAGGATGTGTGCCGTGCAATCACATCTTGTGTTAGATTCAATACACTATAATGTTGCTTCATTCATGAAAAGAAAATAGGCCGTATACGATATATACATGAAAAGTGGCTTGCTTCCTAGATAACTAGTGGCATTGTCGTCACGGTGGGAGCACAAACGCCTCTCAAGGCGGTGATATAAACGTGTGCACCAAGGTGAAATGATTCCAGATTAAATTATTTTATTTATGTCAATGATAATGTTTTCAAGGCTTGACTTAATTATGTACAGGATTTTAAGGCCAAGACAGACTTCCTTGTTAATTGGTTGGTCTGCCCACCTCTATCCCTCCCAGAGCCCCTCCATTAACCCAATAGAAAACGGCCACAAAAATACAAAATACAATTGTGTTCAAACATTGCGTAGAAAGAAGATCTGCACTAAAGAGAGAGTGGCCTTACACTTGCTACAAGCACACCGTTTCTCCTCTGCTTCAATGGGGTGATGCAGGAGTCCTAATGTCGATGAAAGTCCTTGTACAGTAAACGGGGCAGTGTTTCTCACGTTTTAACAGTGTTTGACAAATGCACGTAGTTTATATCAGCAACTATTTGTTTATGTTTCAGTAACTTAAATGACCGTAGTACGGGTCTGCTGTCGGTAATTCAGCCAGCAAAAGTCCCACTGAAGGCAGATTTACCCCATCCGAGTAGAACCTGCCCATTTTACACGACCCCATCTGTAAATCACGGCCAGTTATCCTACAATGGATATTACTTTAACCAGATTCAGCTAGTGGAAGCCGTCTGTGAAGGACCATGCAGCACTGATGGTTGCAAATGGTCGACTGGCGCCCCCTTGAGATGTCTCAACGCCCCCCCCCCCGCCCTCCAGGGGGGCGCGCCCCACAGTTTGAAGACCACTGCACTAGAGTAACAAAGTCAGGAAGTGTCTGGAAGTGAATTAACGAGGTCTAATAACCTACAATAAACACTATACAGCCTTGGTATCGGGCACCCCAAGCTTCCTTAAAACCAGCTGCGCTCTTAGGAACCAAAACTTTGGGCCCAGATTTTTTTTTGCATTGAATCGTACGATATAAACTCAAAAGCAGGAGCATCGATTAGAACCCAAGAATGCGTCTGCTGGACTTTAAACATTGAGTGCAGGCTGGCATCCCCTTCATCTCTCTTGGTGGGGCCGTCTTGACACAATCAAAATGATGCTTCCTCCAATAGTTTTGTGTATCCTCTCCAACATCCACTACCTATTCCATCTAAATTCTTTCAGAGTTCAATTCTATTCTGATCTCCTTTTTATGGAATAATAAAAAAATCAAGAATGGCGTTACAGAAATTAGTAAATCCAAAATCTGAGGGCGGTGTCAATTTCCCCCATTGCGCCAATTATCACAAGTTACGCCAACTAAAAATTGGATTACCAATCAGACCGAGGATAAACCTCTCTCCTCTCTGGGTCGATCTGGAGACCTCATTTTTTGTTCCCTTCTCACTTCAGGAATATCGCTCCTTCACCCGCAAACGCTCTCTGCTCCCATGATTAAGCAACCCTGTAAATTACTATCTATTGCACCTCATTTAGTTGTGCATAATTTAGATACTTTTCTCAATTCTACCATCTGGCACAACAAACAAATCCTTCCTAACAGGAAACCTATATACTGGGAGAGCTGGAGACACAAGGGTCTGCTCTGGGGTCACCAACTTTTTGATCAGGGCTCCCCTTTTCAATGTATGCAATTACACTCCCTATATCATCTACCTTCTTCTTTTAAACCTACATTTTTGATCTTGCGGAATGTAATACTTGATACTTACGCTAAACTCAAATCTTCCTCTTCTCCAACCCTTGGCATAATCTTCTCCGCATAACCCCCAAAGCGTCCACCATTTATTCCCATTTATTGGTTCCCCCTGAGCTCCGAGATAAAACTAAAGTAGAACTGTTGTGGGAATCTGATTTGGGAGTGAATGGCTTTATTTCTTTTTGGAACAGAATGTGGACGAAAATCAGGAAATCATCTGGAGCCGCCCGCGCAACGCAAACACTTTTCTTTCTTTATAACAGATTATTTTTTACACTTGTATATCTAATAAAATTCACAACAGACATGGTAATACTTGCTGGACATGCTCCCAGGTTAACGCTGATCTTCATATGTTATTCACCTGTCCACATCTTTTTATATTTTGGGGGCATCAAATTAACACTATTTTTCACCCCTCAATCCCCCTCTACTTCACAAATGTTTTCCCAGGCAGTCTAACACCGGACAGAGGGGGGGGAGGGGGGGCCGATCCCAAGTATTACTTATTGATTTATTAAAAGCCGAAGCTTTTCATCAGATATCAAAGAGCTGGAAACATTCCTCCAATGGTCTTATTTTGCGTGGTGGTGGCGGTGTCACAACCAGCGCCTTGAGGCAGCATTTGTCCACCCCATCTCTCTTGCAACAAAAAGACTCCACCTCTGGGGCCTTTCACACAATATCCAGACGATACTGGGAGAGAACTTCTTTCCCCGATCTCTCACAACAAGAAGCCCCCGGACCTCCCACTGCTCGGTGTACAGTGAGGCTTCATTCATCATTTCCTATAATGTCTTAAGATTGTTTCATTCACAAGTGTTGTTATCTACACGTCATGTGATCCTGCGACTACACGCGTCCTCTTCTATAATTCCGGGTATTATTTTCATGTGTAGTTGATCATTAATACTTTTTATTGAACTTTCTTGCATGTGTGCATTAACAAATAATTGCTATATGAAGTATTGTTTAGAACCATATTAATATTTCTAAATAAACCTCTCCTTGAAGTTTAAAAACATTTTTTTAGAACCCAAGAATACACTTTACAAGTTGACAGCTCGGCCATCGCAGCCTTTGTTGGTTTTACACCCATTAGTAGTTCTGTAAACGTCACTCCCCCCCCCCTGCAGTGTAACCACCCGCTCAACAACGTGTAAAAAAGAATCGAACAGATGACGTGATTGTATTAACACATTGAACCTTGAAACAAACACACTTAACACTTTGTTTTTTGCGAGGAAAAAACTAAAAACCTCTGACCTAACACGTTTCATTTCTAATAAAAAAAAGTGTGTCAAACTCTTCAAAAGAGCTAAAGAAACTAATGTTGTTTAATTATTCTCATATCAAAAGAAGGACAACGTCCACGCGCCAAAAAGCGTCTGAACATATAAATAATTCCCATCACATTATCCACCCACCCGCCTCCAACATTTCAAGCAACTAACCCGCGAAGGCTGAAGCTGCTGCTTTTAAAGGCACAAAAAAAAAAAACACATTCCCTCAGTGCAGGAAGTGATGTCACTGAAGGCCCAGCCAATGGAAGCACGAGAAAGAGTTCAAACTGGCGCCAAACTCACCTGGCATTAATTATGCAAATGAGGCAGGTACATAGGCGGCGGCTCCGAAGCGCTCTGGTTTGATCCCTCAGTAGCGCCTCGAGTGTGTCCGTGTCAGGGACACAGCGCACGGAGCCCCACGGCGCCCAGAAGCCCAGCACGGAGCCCTCCCGAAGCCCACCACGGAGCCCTCCTGAAGCCCAGCACGGAGCCCAGAAGCCCAGCACGGAGCCCCACGGCGCCCAGAAGCCCAGCACGGAGCCCCACGGCGTCCAGAAGCCCAGCACGGAGCCTCACGGCGCCCAGAAGCCCAGCACGGAGCCCTCCAGAAGCCCTGCACGGAGCCCCACGGCGTCCTGAAGCCCTGCACGGAGCCCCACAGCGCCCAGAAGCCCAGCACGGAGCCTCACGGCGCCAAGAAGCCCTGCACGGAGCCCCACGGCGTCCTGAAGCCCTGCACGGAGTTCTTTCATGGTGAGTAGCGCCTCCGAGGGGGTCATCAGGGCCGGAGTGGCCGGTAGATGCGCCCCCCCCCCCCCCTGACCTGGGGGTCCGTCGCGGCCCTTGAACTTTCTATAATCCTCCCGTCCATCTCCCCCCAGGGCCGGCGTCAGTCTGGTGGGGGGGGGGGGGCTCCATGCCTGGGGGGCCACACTTACAAGACTGACCCTGCCTGCGCTTCATCAGTCTCAATGTCAGGAGTCGAAATGTCGTTTTCAGGGTCTTTAGAAGTGTAATTGAGTTTTGGGGCTGGAGGTGGGCAGCAAACACGTGAACAGGGAGAGCGAGCCGAGCTCTGGCTCGGCTCGAAGAACCCATGGACGGTCCGAGCCCTGAAACATCACGTAACATATGATACACTTTTTAAAATGTTGATGAGACTGTTTCTTTAACACGGGAAAGCTTTGATCTAATTATGTCACAATCTAGCGCTGCACTAAGAAGCACTTGTTAAAAGTGTTAGGGCCTTATTTATGAAGGCCTTGCGCCGCCGGGGCGCCACTTTTAACATGGTAAAAAGAGACGCCCCGGCGGCGCAAGGCCTTCATAAATAAGGCCCTTAGGGGCAGATTTATGAAGGCCTTGCGCCGCCGGTGCGTCACTTATTACCATGTTAAAAGTGACGCCCCGGCGGCGCAAGGCCTTCATAAATCTGCCCCTAGCATGAGCTTTTAGTCAGTCGTTCCTCGCTGCCTCACACTGGGGGCGGCGCTATCAGTGAACCAACAGGCGAGACAGGTGCCAAGTGGACCCTGTATGTGCCCAGATTATTATAGCGCAACATTAGTATTTTTAATTCACACAATAGCTTTTGTATAGGTGGTTTTCTGATTTATGGATTTGAAAAGTGCTTTCATGCGCATATATGAAGGAAATCGAGTTTCGGTGAAATCCAATATTTGCCCGAAGCTCCCGCAGCTTCAGTGGAGAAGCTGCGATGGATCCCGGTTTTGTGGTCATTTTGGACCAATCATCGCTGAATGGCTGTTTGTCTCCTATGTCGATGCTTTGTTTTTACCTCCTAAGGTTTCTATAGTGTGACCTCTAGCTGAGCTATCGAAGCGCTTCACATGAACAGCAGTCACATTGTACAAGGTCACATTCATGTCTTTGAGGCACTTGAGATTTGCCAGAGTGACAGGATGCTGAGCCAATCAATGACTCGAACCGAGCTCGACCAGTTCCAAAGTTGCAAGCTCTGGCTGGTATGCCACATCCTGGGTAGATGGAGGGTGGCGGGCAGAACGCACATAATAGCTCGGCCCACTGAGCCCGACACTCCAGCAGGACCTCAAGCGGGGCCAGGGCCAGAGCCAGGCTCGAGCCAGGGCCAGGCTTCAGGCTCGAGCCAGAACCAGGGTCAGGGCCAGGCTCGAGCCAGAGCCAGGCTTCATGCTCGAGCCAGAACCAGGGTCAGGGCCAGGCTCGAGCCAGAGCCAGGCTTCATGCTCGAGCCAGAACCAGGGTCAGGGCCAGGGCCAGGCTCGAGCCAGGGCCAGGCTTCAGGCCAGGCTCGAGCCAGAGCCAGGGCCAGAGCCAGGCTCGAGCCAGGGCCAGGCTTCAGGCTCGAGCCAGAACCAGGGTCAGGGCCAGGCTTCAGACTCGGGCCAGGCTTCAGGCTCGAGCCAGAGGCAGGGCCAGGCTCGAGCCAGGGCCAGGCTTCAGACCAGGCTCGAGCCAGAGCCAGGCTCGAGCCAGAGCCAGGCTTCATACTCGAGCCAGAACCAGGGTCAGGGCCAGGCTTCAGACTCGGGCCAGGGCAGGGCCAGGCTTCAGGCTCGAGCCAGGTCAGGCTCCAGCCTTGGCGAAGCTTTCAGCGCCCGTCTTCCTAGTGCCAGATGTCCAGGCTTCGGTGTGGTACCGGGACCTCCTTCACCTTAAGCTGCTCTTGCAGTCGGCTCGGAGTGCTGCTGCTGCTGGAGCCGAGCCTGCTGGAAGTGATGAGCTGTGCTGTGGAGTATGGGCCTCAGCTGCCGCTCTAAAGTAACTCTCCAGATGCTGTGCGCCTGTTTGAAGCAGAGATGATGCACATCTTGGGATTACAGATGTGACAAATATTGGACCCACAGTGGCCCAAACAAACCCTTGGCCCATCCAGACCAAAACTCCTAGAACCGGGCCTGGTCCGCAGCGGGGGCTGGGGGGGCCACACTTACAAGACTGACCCTGCCTGGGGGGGGGGGCGGGGGCGCTGCATGCTTGGGGTGGGGGCTCCATGCCTGGGGGGCCGGGGAGTCTATTCCTGGAGGGTCACACTCACAAGACTGACCCTGCCTGGGGGTCCCATACCTGGGGGGCCGGGGGGAGATGTCTCCATGCCTCGGGGGGGGGGGGGGGGGGCGAGGATGTCTTCATGCCTGGGGGCGGGGGTGCACGCACGGAGGAAGATCACACGCAAACTAGCACCACGAATTGAACATTAGACCTAGAAAGGAAGTCCACAGAAAAAGGATTTAATTGCACAATAATGAATGAAAAAGCAACTTGCATTTCAAATGCAGTAAATGCCCGGGAGGGGGGGTGGAGGCTGCATTGTGACAAGATACTGTCTTTGAGAGAGCTCAGGGTGTGCAGGCGCCTGCTGCAGACCTCTCAGCCCCCCCTCCTCTCAGCCCCCCTCCCCCCCTGCCCCCCTCTACTGCATATACTAGTGATTAGAGTTATCTCTATATACATAGGGAAGGGAGACGAATGGATATACTCTAAGAGTCACATAGGAATGGTAGAGTACAAAGGTCTACGCATATACTAGTGATTAGAGTTATCTCTATATACATAGGGAAGGGAGACGAATGGATATACTGTAAGAGTCACACAGGAATGGTAGAGTACAAAGGTCTACGCATATACTAGTGATTAGAGTTATCTCTATATACATAGGGAAGGGATACAAATGTATATACTGTAAGAGTCACACAGGAATGGTAGAGTACAAAGGTCTACGCATATACTAGTGATTAGAGTTATCTCTATATACATAGGGAAGGGATACGAATGGATATACTGTAAGAGTCACATAGGAATGGTAGAGAGTACAAAGGTCTACGCATATACTAGTGATTAGAGTTATCTCTATAAACATAGGGGAGGGATACAAATGGATATACTCTAAGATTCACATAGGAATGGTAGAGAGTACAAAGGTCTACTGCATATACTAGTGATTAGAGTTATCTCCATATACATAGGGAAGGGGTACGAATGGATATACTCTAAGAGTCACATAGGAATGGTAGAGAGTACAAAGGTCTACGCATATACTAGTGATTAGAGTTATCTCTATATACATATGGAAGGGATATGAATGGATATACGCTAAGAGTCACATAGGAATGGTAGAGAGTACAAAGGTCTACGCATACACTAGTGATTAGAGTTATCTCTCTAAACATAAGGAAGGGATACGAGTTCCTTCGTTATGAAACGGGCTGGGTCCCATGTTATGTTATGGTATGGCCAGTCCAGGCCAGTTTCTGAGTGTGAGAGCCTGAGGAGCGCTTTGCAGGGGGGCGATTGAAGTTTTGTTCCACTGTCCTGGCCACTGCACCCCCCCCCCCACATCATCCCCTCCCTGGAGTTCCACCTGGCCACAACAACAAGTCGTGACCCACTGACCCCACCAGACCCGATGGATGAGTGACGTCACCAGAGAGGCCCTGTGATGATCAAGGGGGCACAATTATACAGGCAAACCACTGCCAAAACACTTGTATGTCTTTAGCTAGGGGGGAGGGGGGGCACTGACTGTCAGGACTGGACCAATACGGCAATACCACTAAAGTTAACACTAAGCACTGCATACACAGAGTCATTATCTGGGCATTATAAATAAATACTACTGTCTGTAAAAACACACACTTGCTGCGCAATTGCTGTCGGACTCGGTCGGGTTCGAAGTTAAATACTGACTAGAACATGACCGTTGTTGGGCCGCCCCCTCCTGCTAGCCTCGCCCACACTAGTGGTCCTCTAGTGCCGTCAATCCAGTGGTAGCGCGGCCGCAACCAATGGCGGCCCTGGGAGGACATTTGGCAAGCCCTCGCCGTAGTAGTGACGCGTTACGCGCTCGCCGCCCGCCCCGCGCCCCCTACGCGCGCCCCTCGTCGTCGTGCGTCACGGCCAGGGGCAGCGGGAACAACTGGAAAAGAGATGAATTCAGGTGAGGAAAGAATAAAGACCCGGCCTAGAGTCAGGACCCTCCTGGGGTCTGATGGATCGTGGTATTACTTCCTGCAGGATATTGTCAGGATGGAGACCTTACACATTGACACAGACCTTGTCGGCGGGAGCTTGTTGGATGGAGTTGGGTTTTGGGCTCTCTGGCTCAGCTCATTGGCTGCTTTTGGGCTCTCTGGCTCAGCTCATTGGCTGCTTTTGGGCTCTCTGGCTCAGCCCATTGGCTGCTTTTGGGCTCTCTGGCTCAGCTCATTGGCTGCTTTTGGGCTCTCTGGCTCAGCTCATTGGCTGCTTTTGGGCTCTCTGGCTCAGCTCATTGGCTGCTTTTGGGCTCTCTGGCTCAGCTCATTGGCTGCTTTTGGGCTCTCTGGCTCAGCTCATTGGCTGCTTTTGGGCTCTCTGGCTCAGCTCATTGGCTGCTTTTGGGCTCTCTGGCTCAGCTCATTGGCTGCTTTTGGGCTCTCTGGCTCAGCTCATTGGCTGCTTGCAGTTTTTGGTCTGTGCCATCTATGGGTACTCCTCTGCCAGGATATTAAGGAGGCCACGAGCGGTCAGCGTGTACTTCCTGCCTGTCCCATCATGGACATCTGATCGCCAGAGACGCGGCCAGCCTGTACTTCCTGCCTGTCCCATCATGGACATCTGATCTCCAGACATTGCCTCCATGGTGGCTAGAAGCGGCCCGTGTGCTGCCGGTACTCGGCTTCAGCTACTATTTCCAGGCCATGGATCCATCCTCGCCTCATCTCCTTTATCCTTCGAGGGGGCTTCTTGGGACCACCTCAGGCACGGGCAGTTTCATTGGGTTTAGGGAAGGTTTAGTCTCAAAGAGGAACTTGTCCTTCACTGGTGAACTAGAAAGAGCTCGAACTGATCTCGGTTCTGTCCATCTGTTGGTTCATTTGCTTCTGCGCTTGACATGTTTGCTTTTGTTTCCAGGAACTCCATCACTGTATGATCCTGCATTACAAGACACTTAAGCTGACCTTTGCTGTTAGTTGGGTCGGATCTTGAGCTAAAAAAATACCAATGACTAAGGATAAAGAGGTTCAAAGCTGAACATAACTTGATGATGTGTTGGCTTTATGCCCTTCCGCTTGTGCTATACATGTGCTTGTGTCCAAGTTAGGGGCATCATGTGCGTTGTTTAAGGCTTGGATGTCTGCCCCCAATAAAGTTCCGACTTGTGAAGGCCTTGGGCGCATTTACTCTGCTATAGGACCGACTGGGCTCTGAGCTGTGTGTTTCTGAATTTTTGAAAGTTCGTTATTTTGTGACCTTCTTTTGGTGCAGTTATATTCCTGTCTTTTTTAGGTTCCTACTTTATTTTTGCTGTTCCTAATTCTATTAATACTAATTCCGGTAAATATGCGCCCAGCTGCATTGGTGAATGCAGGGTGTGGAAATAACACTGATCGTATTGGGCCATTAGTATGAGGTCTTATGGTTGGCTCAATCTGTATTAGCATATGAAACCATCATGCAAAACCAGATCCAACACCAGGGAGTAACAATATGAATGGCAGTGTCTCACACAGGAACATACAAAGGGGTTTCTTTTGGTGGTCCTCAGTTGTTTACTGTACATGTAGATACGTGGCTCTTTTTTAACATTATTATTTCTATTGCTTGTTTTAGTTAACGTGAACCACCATCATGGATCAACCTTTTATTTGACTAATTTTATTTGCCAGTCCATTTTATACTGCGGATTTTTCTTGTTACCTCACTTAGTTATTTCAATTGAAGCTCCAGCAAGAAAATACCAGGTAGAGAAGGGCTTAGAGTGATGGAGTTCTGTGCATTGTAATTTTGAAATACTTTAGCTGGAGTTAATCCTTGGCAAAGGGAGCTCTAAGTATTACTAATAGTACAGGCTTTGTGTGCTGGGTTTTGTTCTGATTGCTAGGTGTAATGTTTTCATAATTTTATTGTAATCATGAGTCCGCCGCCACAGACATTTGCACCAGTTTTAGTCCTTTTAGAGTGTCTCTTGTGTTAAGTCTATGCATAAAGATACGCATCTTTTATAACTACTTGTGTGGCGTCCTTTGTAGTGTCCTTCACTGTGTATGATCATAAATGCTTCACACGCTGCCTCTGAGATAAGCTTAGCTGCTCGTGCTACGTTACCACAGGGTTGAGCAGGTGTTATCAAAGGCTGTAGCCCCCTTACTCTGACTTAGGAAGAATGGTCCCCACTTGGACAATGGCCAGCCACTGCCAACTAGAGACCCCCATTTCCAACAAACAACCATTCCGATTTTGAGAAGAGTAAACATCTCAATGCCCATTAGATTCCCCCATGTTAGACTAATGTTCTGATTTGTTACCTTTGCCTCAAATTGTAAAGCGCTCTGATATCCTTCGGGTTCAAGTTCACGCTATATAAAACTTTATAAATAACTAAATGTAACTTTCATGATCGAGGTAACTGTTAGCAGCAATACTACGTGTCTCTCCTCGGAGACTCTGACATCTTTCCAGTGCTCACCGTATTTACCCGTACATATATAACTGACCGAATCCGATATTCTGATCCGAAGTGTTAAAGATGTCAAATCATCCCTCACACACCAGGCACCAGATTGTTGTCCTCGCACTCGCATAATGATGCAATTGATGTGCACGTGCACCGTAGGAACCTGTGGTTCACATCAATTGCATAGTTATGCCGCATTAAATATACGAGTGCGACCGGCTATACTCATCATCTGGGGATTCATTTGCTTTCCCTTTCTGCAGGTAAGTGCACCTCCTTCAAAACCCTAACTCCTCGTCCTATCATTCCTCTTAGTATTGTAAATTGCTCCTCATCTCTTACCTGTTTTTGTATAGTTACAAATCGTTAAAAATGTTGTAATCTGCTATATTTCAATGCTGTTGATTGTTTGCTGATTTTTGGTTCCTGTGACTGCAATTATTTTATACTCATGTAAAGCGCTCTGATACTTCTGGTCCAGCCAGCGCTATATAAAACCTCAAAGAGAAATAAATAAATAATAAAAGTTCAATTACCAGACAATCAGGCAGGTACCAACCTCTTTAGGGAGGACTGACTGGTGCAGCCGCACCTGGTGCTGACCTGGGGGGCGTTGTGTGAAGAAATAACTTCTGGGTTTAATAGCACCTGCTGCAAAGTACCTTGTGGGTAGTGTGTCCAGCAGTTTTCAGGCAACAATAAAAATGGCAAGTTAACTCTGGTGGTTAATGTTCCTGCTAGAGAGATCAGAGTTTGGGCTAGTGGCTAGTGACAGTTTTGACTCAACATAAAGTAGCACAAAGGGTTAATAAGTCTGCTGCAAAGAACATGTACCATGCAAATCACATAACTGTATTTTATGTGCGTAGCTCAGTGGGTTACTGCTTTTGCCACAGACATGTTTTTGTAACCAGCAGTTCCTAATATAACGCAATGACCAATAAACTGTCATCAAAGAGCTGCAGGCAAACTGCATGCTATAGGTTAGAACATTATTTTTTCCCCAGTTTCTCATTATAAAAAAATGCTGCTAAAAAAAGTTTGTTTGGGTAGAAATATATTCTTAATATTAAAGCCAACCCCAACCACTGAGGTACCTTTTTAATCCTGAGTTTGTGCTTCTCCAGAATTCATTCTTAAAATGTACTGCCTACCAGTGTGGGTGATAAGTGATTTCTACACCCTGCAATTCACATTGTCTTATGTATTATTTCATAAAGACTGATTTTACACACATATAATTAATTGTCTCCATATGTAATGGGTGTGTGTTGTAAAGTGCTCACACAACCTACACTGCCTGGTAAGAGTAGCGCTATGAAAAACAAATGAAATGCCTATGAGAATGGCTATGCAGAGAAGAAGGGCACTGTTGGAGGGTGTTGGCAAGGGATTCCTCGGAGAAGGAGATGATGGGGAGTGCCAAAAAAGACTGTTGCCCCTGGCGCCACCAGCGCTAAAGCCGGCTCTGCCTTCTTCATGTCAGAGTTTACTATTTGTACTCCTTTTCAAAGGGGTTAAAGACTGGGCCCCTGCACTTTAAACCCTTGACCCACGCAGGTGCTTATTTACATGTCACGACTAGTGCAAGCCCTGTCCATAAAGCAGGGTACAGTGTATTTAAACGGTTTGGCATATACTTTTAAGTTTTATATGCCCCAGAATAGGTGAGATTCAATTGCTACCCTTGTTCTGTGTGTGATTCTAGAATGTTTCACAATCCCATGACTTTAGTGATGTACAGGCAACATTGCAGGCAGCACCCACACTCTGAAAAGTGTCCCAGTGCCACTTGTCTGGGTGCCTTTGTGTGAATTTTTCATTCTTTCTGGCCAGGGGCCGTGTTAGACATTTCCATGCTTTCTGGTAACTTATGTGTGACGTTTCCATGCTTTCTGGCCGGGGTGCCTATGTTTGATATTTCCATGCTTACTGGTCTGGGTGCATATGTGTAACGTTTCCATGTTTTCTGGCCCGGTGTGACCAGGCCTGGGTGTGATGTTTCCAGTACTTCTGGCCTCTGTGCCCTAGGTGCTAGTTATAAGATGCTCTTGTGTGACATTGCCACAGTTTCTGCCCTCAGGATATAAAAATCATGTAATGTTTGCACATTGTCTTGAACATTTTATCCTCTGAACCTTTGCACAGTTGTTTGAAGTTAAGTGTTTTTTTAAATGTCTTTATACTATTTTATATTAATAATACATTTTGTGCTCGACATTTCATTTTTTAGCGTTCTCTGTAGGAATGTCTGTGATTTATGACTGGGTATCCTGGTGCTCCATAAGGTGATCATTTAGTATGCTTTAAAAGTTAATACAATCTAATATGTAATGAAAAATGTGTGAAAATGCATTGTTTTGGCCTTTCTGTCCCCAACATTTTCTTGGGGGCGAAAACCCCCCAGACTCCCCCTAGTAGTGGTTGCTCACTGCGCTTGCTCGCTACACACCATATGGGGGCTGGTCTCACTTTTACTTTGTTCTCTCTGATTCACTCCTTGTGTCTATTTTTGGTGCTCTCTGTAAGAATGTCTCTGGGTACGTATGACTGGGTGGGTAACCTGGTGCTCTTTAAGGTCATCACCTACTATTTACTGTGCTTTAAAAGTTGATACAATTAAATATGTAATTAAAAATGTGCTGTAAAATGCACCATTTTGGTGGGTTTTTTCCCAAAATTTCCCCCCCAAATTCCCTAGTAGTAATCAAGCTCGCTCGCACGCAACGCGCCGGACAGGGGCTGGTCTGACAATTTGCCAGGGCTGCTTTGAGTTCCCAGTCCGGGCCTGATCCAGGCTTTCAGGGCCTTGTAGTAATCCTCCTTGTTCTTGCACCCTGTACGTGGAACCTTGAATTTTTTGCAAAAGAACGTCAGTTCTTTTTTTGTGTAGTCATCCAACTTTGACGCATCCCATTCTATCTCCAACACCTCAGAGGCTACAGATATTGCCCTCTCCACGCTGTTTGTGCCAGGCATGGCTTCAAACAAAAGGGATCTTCTTCCAGCAAAGAAAAAAATTAAAAAGTCTGTGGCTAAGTTACTGGATTGTATCACTATGCAATGGTCAATAATCACTGCATGGACACTGCAAATGTAAATTCGTGATCCTTACCGCTGCGTCCAATGTTAGAATTGGGGCTCTCTGGTTGGCACAGGTATGTACTTGCGACAAGCAGGGACCCTCTTCTCTAAGTCAGGGCGAAGGATTACCCTCTAAAAATAACCCTTGCTTACCCTCTAGGTAGTGTGGCACAAGCAGTCAAGGCTAATCTTTAGAGCACATAGGGTTAAACATTTGCAGTATCACACACACTAACCACCAACCCACCACACAATGACACCAGACTGTATTCTTGTAAAAATATATCTCCTTTACATAGATTTAAAGCAGGCTTGTAAATACAGTCTTTGTACAGTTCAAAATGGTTCCAGTTGCTTGTTCAGGTTGCCACAGTTCTTGTTCAGCTTTAAAAATAGTTCTTACACTTCAAAAGGGGTGCCACAGTTCTTGAAGGCAATCTTTGGGTCCTTCTACCCAGTTCCAGGAGAGTACATTGCTCCCTAGCGCTTCTGTGCGCTTCTTTCGGTTCCTAATTCAAGGCCCAATCAACCCTCGCGCCTTTCACGTGAGCAGGTGTGCGCGGCGTACACTACAATGGCCGGAATGAGAAGTACCGGCCTCCCAGCCACAAGCGCACAATTCTCAGTGCACACTCCAGGCTTGATCAACTTAACTAGGATGATGAGCACAGAGTCTGGAAACTTCAAAAAGCGGACAGTCAAGTGTGGCAATCTTTTAGAAGTGGCCGCTCAAGGACTTGGGCATGGTTTGCAGTGTACCGACTCCCTTTGGGAGAGTTAGTGCACCTCGTAGGGCTGAGAGGTGTCCCGTAATACCACCGGCAAAAGGGCCTTGCGAACTCTCGCGTGTGTCGTGTGTCACGCGTAACGCGCGGTGAGAGTACGAGGCGTTCGGGTGGCTGTACGACTCGAACTGAGCTGCGGGATGGCTTCACGGAGTCTCACAGTTCAGAGCGCACAAAGCGGGGGGCCAACAGGGGACGAGGGGTGCGCGCCTCGCGGACTCCGTGTCCAGAGGGCGGCGGACCTCAATAGCAAAACAGTACCCTAGAGTACTTGAGAGGGGGGTTCCGGGGCGGACAATGCCGGTGTCGATTCCAGGTCCCACGTCGCGGTGTCTTCCTCTGTAGATTCGAGCTACGGCTCGGCTCAGGAGGGCAGCGTTGCATTGAGGGTCAGGTCTTTCGGCGAAGGGCTCCTGGTCTGGCAAGAGGGGGCAGGGCCCCGGGCAGCAGTGTGAGACGCGAACAAAGCCTCTCTACGCTCAGCGTGTATTCCTTCTCTCCCCGTGCCGCTGCAGTTTACGAACGGTTGCGCTGGGGCTTCAGGGCAACTTCTTCTTCTGTGGAGTTCTGCAGTTAGGCAGGCGACAGGTACGTTGCTTGGGCCAGCGAGGCTGGTCTTTGCGATGTCAGCTGGGGCCCGCCCGGCAGCTTCTCTTTCCAGGAGGAGTAGCGCCCACTGTTCCTGGGGCACAGTTCAGGGGGCAAGTTCCACAGCAAGCCCTTGGAGATTGTCTAATGCACAAGTAGTTCAAAAAGTCTTAGTCTTTTCCTTCCTCTCTCCTTCTGCAGCAAGGCACCCACCACAGGCCAGTCTCTCAGGATTAGAGACAATACTTCTCCATGCAGCTTTTTCCAGGCCCTTCTCTTCAGGCAGAGTTTCTTCTTGGCGTCAACAGGATCGGATTTACAAGGAGCAGGGCTCCTACTTTTATACAGCATTTTCTTTGTTCTTACAGGCCAGGGGGGCCTCTGCATAACTTCTTTCAGTCTCTGAGCACTTTGTTGGGTGTACTCTGGTGTCTTCTTTCAGTGCGAGGGGCAGGCACATCAGACGCTCCACAGGAGGTCGAGCCAGCATTGTAAGGACAGGGGCAGCCAGGAGTACCTTGTTGACAGTGCTTCTCCCTCCCTGGGCCAGGTGTCGGCTGAGTCATCAGTCACTCCCCAGGGGCGGAGCCAGCATTGTGATGGCAGAGCACAGCCCTATTCAGAGTCCACGGGCACTCCCACCTCCCACTAAGGTGTAATCCTGGCATTCACCACCTGTCATCCCCCAGCCCTGTCACTCACATATCCCAGACAGTCAGATACACATCCAAGCAGAGGCAGGCTGAAATGGTTAGGCAAGCAAATGCTAACACGAACTTTCTAAAAGTAGCATTTGCAAACACAGGATATTAAAATAAACTTTACTAAAAGAAGTATATTATTCTGAGTTCAGGCATATTAAACTTGACTTTCTACCATGTTCCCTGGGCCTGCTGGGATTATAGAGTGTAATAATTCCAGCAGCCCATCTCGGCCTAAGAGAGCAGGTAGCCTTACAA
Organism: Lissotriton vulgaris; assembly: GCF_964263255.1. Classification (NCBI taxonomy): domain Eukaryota; kingdom Metazoa; phylum Chordata; class Amphibia; order Caudata; family Salamandridae; genus Lissotriton; species Lissotriton vulgaris. The sequence goes on along the minus strand of NW_028254400.1, from coordinate 8,007 downwards.
TAGTGAAATACGAATTTGGCAGTAATTCACTATAAGGACATGCCATACACATCAGGGCTTGTCCTACCTTACACTTACAGTGCACCCTGCCCTTGGGCCTACCATAGTGGTGACTAATATGAAGTAAAGGGAAGGTTTAGGGGCTGGCAAGTGTGTGCATGACAGTACCAGACTGCACACATTTTAAAAAGGCTGCTTCTGTGGGTGGCGCAACCAGCGCTGCAGGCCCACTAGCAGTATTGGTATTTACAAGCCCTGGCACTCCTGGTGCACTTTACTGGGGACTGACAGTAAATCCAATGAGCCAATCATGGAGATCAATTACAGGTACACTTTATATTGGGAGCACTTGCACTGCTGCACGGATTGGCTGTGGCGCAGTGCCCTGAGCAGCTAACACCAGCAAAACATCTGAGGCACATCAGCAAAAAGTGGAAGGGAGACTCACGCCAAGGTGCCAGGTCTAACGCACACACAGGGGGGGGCTGCCCTCTAAGCAGTCGATACTGCAGCTGTCAATCACCGGTGTGGCACCATGGAGGCCGGGTTCAATAGTCCGGATGTGCCGGCGTAGAGTGCAGTCATGTGACGTCAGGAGGAACTAGGCAGAAGCGGCGGGGGCATCTGAGAGAGTACAGGCGAGACTTGAGTCTCTCTCATGCCATGGCCGGGCCACAAGAGGGGGCATGAATGAACTTGTGCAATGGGCATATGGCAGCTGGCGCTCGCAAAATAGACTGCCGCGAATTGTGTGATCCAGATTCGATAGACCCCACCGGCCTTCTTGGGAGCTTGCAGCATTTCAGTTATGGCAACATTATTTATAAATATGGCAGAGCTCGCATGCAGTCTTGGCTAAACTCCAAATAGCATGTGAAGCTGTTTTTTACCAATTATAATCCCTTGAATAACAAATGAAAGGACACCACACAAGGTATATATCAAATATATATGTATTTATTTCTAACACAACCCCTCTGCACTCTTTGAGGTTAGAGGTAAAAGTACATCACAAGTTACTTAATTAGCATAGGATAAGTTGCACAATTTACAGTAATGCCCTAGAGGCCTCACAAACCATATACTAAAATAGGGGTATAAGAACCACGATAAATAGTGAGCAGGCCTAGGGCCTAGAGAATCGCTGGGGCTACACTAGACAACCAAAGGATAGGAGGTAGGAGACCAACGGGAGACACATCCAGTGTCTAAACAATCGCGAGTTGCCATTGACAAATGGGAACGTAAAAGTTACAAAGTTACAGTTTTAGGGCACTTCCGGATGGACTACGACAAAACCCCTTTAGACTAGGACACTTCAAGAGTCAAGACCCACGGGAGCACCGGAGTACTCGTGTTACCTCACCCAGGGAAGCCGGGTGCATAGGTGCTTTTTGATGTCTAGTTTTGTCAATGTTTTATATGGAAATCTGCAAAGAAGTGCTGCAGGCTACCAGAGGAAAAGTGTCCAGGTGGATCGAGAAACTGAAGAACCTGAAAGCAGAGAGGGCAGAGTCTGGGTCACTAGCCAGTGACCCGGAAGGAACCAGAAAGGAACCAGGCATTGTAGAGGAGATTTCAGGTGAAGAGGTAAAGCTTGTCTCTGCAGCCACGAGGACCAGGAGGTGTTGACGATGACCAGGAGCTGGATTCGAACTGTCCCACAAAAAGTCTAGTTGACTGCGGCATCGGTATCCAGATTGGACACAACAAGCTTTGGCAAACGCAACCCATGCAGGAAGTGAATATTGGCTTCGAGTCAGACCAGCACGGTCTTGGGCGCTTCTCCTTTGGAGGAAAGCTGGAGCAAGCCTGCAGCAACCAGGCCAGTGTTGTAAATTCAATAGAAAGTCTTCAGAGGGCAAACTAGCCAGCGGGCTAGCAACTGGAAAGACGTGTCAAGCTGAAATGCAGGAGCAGCCCCACGTGACACTCGTAAAGGGGTGAGTTTGGAGCAAACTGTGATCTGGTCTGGGGCTTCTCGTACCCCAATGCACAACTTCAAGTTACCTCAGGAGTCAATGCAGTTAGCAAAATGCAGGATGTCCAGGGTGTCCGGTTCCACATGTCTCGTGTCAACCACTGGTCTCAGCTTTACTGTGGATGTGGATCTGAGTCAGGGAAGTCTGGAAGTCCAGTTCCTGTGTCGCTGAGTCTTCGGATTCTGGCAGGAGCGTCGACAAAGCAGACCGGCAAGTTCCTGGTGGTGCCTGTTTGCACAGGGTGGTCACTCTTTGACCACAAGGGAGATGTCTTCAGTCTTCTCGTCGAAATAGAACGTCGAAGGTCCAAGAGTTCTGTATCAGTTTCATTCCAGGATAATCTAAAGTCCTGGGGACACAGCTCCTATCTTTATACTAAACTAAAGGGCTGGATTACCTGCTAGGTCCCTCCTATGGGTGGACCTGGGAAGGGGGTGGTTACACCCCTTTCCCTTTGTCCAGTTTTGCGTCAGAGCAGTGCTGGAGTGCCCCAGCAACTGGTTTGAACCGGGCTATGCATGGAGCACCTTGTGTGCCCCCGGCAATGTCTGGAAAAGCATCTTTCCATTCAACCCACCCTGCCCCAATACACTACAGGCTGTCTCGGGAGGTGCTAGCACCTCCCTCGACAGGAAACCTATTGTCCAGGCTCTTTGCTGGAGTTTCCCCCAGCAGCAGGAGGTTACTCGTGTCTATGGAAGCAGCATCCAATTTGTGATGCTGAAGCTCTGTTTAACTTTAATCGGGTAAAGCAGTAACTACACGTCTTCTCCCTCTAGAAGGGTGGAATGCTACCCCCGCCGCCAGGACTGGCGGGGGGGGGGGTAGTATTCCAAAGTGTTTGTCACCTTACACATGTTTTGATAAAGCCAAACTAAAGTTAGCATTAACCGCGAGGATTATAATGCACTTAAGAGCATATGGTATGGCTATATAATAGAACAGATCTAAGGAGATGGTTCCGAAAGCTGCAGAGGGGCTCAGCTCTTGCTATGGCACCCTCACACAAAACCAACACTCTGCCTCCAGGATTGTTAAGGCCTGCCATAGGAGTGACTTATAGGTTACTATGTGTCTATATATAAGGTAGATATAGATTTACTATATCTAAGTAAGGGGTGATTACACCACCTTACCCAAGCTGAGTGATCAGCCTGTGGTGTCAGTTTGGAGGGCCAGCCAGGGCTGGCATAATACATGCTGCAGCCCCTGGTAGGCCTTGGATACACCTATGCCCTGGGTACCTATGGTACACTATACAGGGGCTCACAAATGTGACCCAATACCCAATCTGGTATGTACCTAAAATACATGGTATCAATTTAGAGAGAGAACAGCTGGGCTGTGGGTCTGATTAGCAGGCCCACAGCCACACTAAAGTCGAAAAACCAGAAAATCACAGCAAAAGTGGGGGTGACCATAGGAAGCAGACCCTACTCCTACAATGTTCATGCCTCAAGGACACAGCGCCCAGAAGTCAGTCAGTAGTGCCTCTGAGGGGGTCATGTTTACGCCTCAGGGACACAGCGCCCAGAAGTCCATCAGTAGCGCCTCTGAGGGTCAGTGTTCATGCCTCAGGGACACAGCACCCAGAAGTCCGTGAGTAGCGCCTCTTAGGGTGTCATGTTGATGCCTCAGGGACACAGCGCCCAGAAGTCTGTCAGTAGCGCCTCCGAGTGTCATGTTCATGCCCCAGAGACACAGCGCCCAGAAGTCTTTCTATAGCCTTGCTGTGTCTCATGTTGTCCCCTTCTTTAAAGAGGCCACTTCGTGGTCTCTCCCAGCTGCATCTATTGAGCTAATGAATCCTTGCACCCCCACCCCCCTAGAGAGCGATGAGCTGATGTATCCTTGCACCCCACCCCCCTAGAGAGCGATGAGCTGATGTGTCCTTGCACCCCTCAGAGTGCAATGAGCTGATGTGTCCTTGCACTCCTCAGAGTGCAATGAGCTGATGTGTCCTTGCACCCCTCAGAGTGCTATGAGCTGATGTGTCCTTGCGCCCCCCCCTAGTGTTCTGACATGAAGTATCCTTGCACAGCCCCCCCCCCCCCCCGAGTGCTAGCATTGAACTGCCCTTTCTGACTCCTTCCTCTGTGTCTGGGCCTCGTGTGCCAAGTCCTGATGTGGCCTGTGCATGCAGGGAACGCAGGCCTGTGGCTTTGACATGCTTTCAGCTGTTCTTAAAGAGAATCTCCATTCTTGTGCTTGAATAGACCACGAATGCGGTCAAACTGAGCCAGAGAGCGTCTCGAACCGGAACAGAAAGGAGTCCCGGGCACAACACTCAGCGTGGCCACATTAGAGAATTGGCTGAAAATGTGGCCCACGTTAGCAAAGTGGGCAGTTCTGACTTGGTAAGGACAGCTGTAGAAGTGCTCTGGCAGGGATGGAAGACAGCTTGGCTTTGAGCTTGCTGCAGGTAACATCGCAATGACCTGTCCCCAGCCCTCAGACACTGCCCCCACACTGACCTGTCCCCATCCCTTTTGCACTGCCTGGTCGCAGTGACCTGTCCCCAGCCCTCCGGCACTGCCTGGTCGCCCTGTGGGCCAGTCCGACACAGACACATGAGAAACAAACCAGGTGCTTTCTTTAATGGTCGTTTGCCATCAAAGCTTCTAACCTTTGTAAAAAGAGCGAGACGGCAGCAGAGCCCCGTAAGCAATCCCAAACTTTGCCTAACTTTATTGATTTCCAGAGAAGGAACCTGGAACCAGCTGGAACAGTGCACTCCTGTCTAGAGATCTCCCATAAACCTGTGGGACTGAGAGGGGGGCTTTCTATGGCCCCAATTACACTCAAACCCTGGATAGTTGCACTATCTGTGATACCAAAATATTGATGGCAACTCATTTGTGCAATGAACCATGCACTCCTGCATGTGTCCCAAGTGGATTTTGGCAGAGTTTGCAGGATGAAAAATGGCCGATAAATCATTTGATCAGTGGCGATGCTAAAGGAGGCAGTTGAGACCCATGCCCAGCTCTGTCAAGACTCTAACTGGGTTCCACCACCAAACACATTGAATATATCAAGGGGCAACAACACTGAAAAAACAAGCAATGGTAAATGCATTAGGTTTCGCCTGGGGGGGGAAATAATACGTTCAGAGGTGGTGGAGCAGAGTAATGAGTGCAGAGAGAATGGTCTGAGTCCTCTCTGTGCAAGAATGAAGGTTAAGTGTCGAGCGCAGAGAATGGTGTGAGTACTCTGTGCAAGAATGAAGGTTGAGAGGTGCAGAGAGCATGGTGTGAGTCCTCTCTGTGCAAGAATGAAGGTTGAGTGCAGAGAGAATGGTGTGAGTCCTCTCTGTTCAAGAATGAAGGTTGACTGCAGAGAGCATGGTGTGAGTCCTCTCTGTGCAAGAATGAAGGTTGAGTGCAGAGAGAATGGTGTGAGTCCTCTCTGTGCAAGAATGAAGGTTGACTGCAGAGAGCATGGTGTGAGTCCTCTCTGTGCAAGAATGAAGGTTGAGTGCAGAGAGAATGGTGTGAGTCCTCTCTGTGCAAGAATGAAGGTTGACTGCAGAGAGCATGGTGTGAGTCCTCTCTGTGCAAGAATGAAGGTTGAGTGCAGAGAGCATGGTGTGAGTCCTCTCTGTGCAAGAATGAAGGTTGAGTGCAGAGAGAATGGTGTGAGTCCTCTCTGTTCAAGAATGAAGGTTGACTGCAGAGAGCATGGTGTGAGTCCTCTCTGTGCAAGAATGAAGGTTGAGTGCAGAGAGAATGGTGTGAGTCCGCTCTGTACAAGAATGAAGGTTGAGCGCAGAGAGAATGGTGTGAGTCCTCTCTGTGCAAGAATGAAGGTTGATAAGGGTCGAGTGCAGAGAGAATGCTGTGAGTACTCTGTCCAAGAATGAAGGTTGATAAGTGTCTGAGGCAGAGAGAATGCTGTGAGTACTCTGTCCAAGAATGAAGGTTGATAAGTGTCTGAGGCAGAGAGAATGGTGTGAGTACTTTCTGTCCAAGAATGAAGGTTGATAAGTGTCTGAGGCAGAGAGAATGGTGTGAGTACTTTCTGTGCAAGAATAAAGGTTGATAAGTGCCTGAGTGCAGGGTGAAAGTGCTTCATTGCATGGGGATTGATGTGAGTTTGGTGCTGAATGAAAACTGAGTACAGGATGAGAGATGTAGCCCTGTCTAAGGTAAGATGTGTGTGAGTTACTTCCTGTCTGCTTTCAAAGAGAGGGGTAGGGACATACCCGAGTTTGCGAACAGTTGAAATGAAGCAGATGGAACTTTACCCCTTCCAAGATCAGCGTTTCGACCATAGCTGCGATCATGTAGAAACTATTTCATAGATTGAAATATGGAGTGAAAGTGCGTTGCAGTGTTCACCGGGGGTAAAGGCCAGTCTTCCAGAGAAGAGGCATTATGTGCTCAGTTTCCATAAGGGAGCCCACCAGGGTCTGCTTAAAAGGGTCCCCCGTGTGAATATATGTAGAGATTGAACCTATGTGAAATCTTCAAGTAGACTACACAAGATACCCAAAGATTTACAAAAAGAGGGGTTGAGATATAGGAACCGCCTCCTTCACTCCTAGTGATTTCACAACAGGGCAAAATGTGTGACTATCCTGTAGGAATGCAATTACAATTCAAAGTAACTAATGTGCAGTCTATTAACTAATCAATATCTGCTACTGCTGGTAGAACTATTAACGTTTCTCTTCTTTTTAATGCAGGTGGAATCAACAACGCCTTTACTCTCAACTGGAGCAACAACACAGGCAAGTTTTCGCTTATTGTGGAAGTTTTCGCTTATTGTTCTAATTATTTAAACCTAAGACTCTTCTAAAAGAACCCTCTGAATACGAACCATGAGTGCTATTTGGGGTCTGAGCAACGGAAACAAAGTTTCGAAAAACTGAGTAGTGTCTTTATATATTTTGAAGTTTGCTCCCAGAGCTGTACTTGCGTCACTGGAACTGTCTTGACTAATCTTTCAACTCTGCAAAGAAGCTGCTGGTGCAAGGACAGCTCGTGAATCTTCTAGCTCAGAACTCCTTTGAAAGCAGCTGAGAGGACTACCAACGGTTTAACAAAACAAATTCACTAAACTACAGTTTCTCTGGAGGAAACGCGGACTGAGCACCAAGCACTGCTGCAACAGTAATGGTCTGGCTGTGTCGGGGGCTCTGGCTGTGTCGGGGGGGCTGTGGGGGGGCTCTGGCTGTGTCGGGGGGGCTCTGGCTGTGTCGGGGGGGGCTCTGGCTGTGTCGGGGGGGGGCTCTGGCTGTGTCGGAGGGGGCTCTGGCTGTGTCGGGGGGGCTCTGGCTGTGTCGGGGGGGCTCTGGCTGTGTCGGGGGGGCTCTGGCTGTGTCGGGGGGCTCTGGCTGTGTCGGGGGGGCTCTGGCTGTGTCGGAGGGGGCTCTGGCTGTGTCGGGGGCGGCTCTGGCTGTGTCGGGGGCGGCTCTGGCTGTGTCGGGGGGCCTCTGGCTGTGTCGGGGGGGCCTCTGGCTGTGTCGGGGGGCCTCTGGCTGTGTCGGGGGGGGGGCCTCTGGCTGTGTCGGGGGGGGCCTCTGGCTGTGTCGGGGGGGGGGGCCTCTGGCTGTGTCGGGGGGGGGGGCCTCTGGCTGTGTCGGGGGGGGGGGCCTCTGGCTGTGTCGGGGGGGGGGGGCCTCTGGCTGTGTCGGGGGGGCCTCTGGCTGTATCAGGGGGGGCCTCTGGCTGTATCAGGGGGGCTCTGGCTGTGTCCAGCGTTGGCATAGTACATTGTTGGAAACGCATAGAGCTGGAAGTGCACAGGGCTGACGGTGTAGAAGGCACGGTGCAGTTCCTCTGCAGTGACAGGTTTCATTTGCTATGCTCACCAAAAGAGGACTTGAATGTTTGAGGAATGTTGCTCTAGAGTGTAGTGATGAAGGTCCACTCAGGAAGGTTGTATTCCAGGATGCTTTATTCATAAAGATAACAGGTTGTGAGGTACAGGACATCATGAAGATTTGTGGTAGATCAGAGCCCCACCAGGAGCTGCCTGTCAGCTGCTCAGCCCATGACCATCTGTCGCTCTGCTCCCTCAG